>NC_143150.1:129970000-130595000 GCF_059928025.1 Delphinapterus leucas | reverse complement strand
GGCAGGCATGTGCTGGTTAGACTCCCTGGCTGGATGTGCTAGCCACAGAAGGGCCCCGATGGACTCCAAAAAGATCCATGCTATAGAGCCTGGATGCACAAGCTGTGGTCCAAAAGGAAGAAGAATTCAAGGCAGACTGGTTCTGCTCTCTGCCCTCGACTCTGGTTATAGCCAACTTGCTCCCGTACTTTATATATTATTCGTAAGCGTGTACTTACATGCAATAAATGAAAGCAGGCTACAGTACTTCATTCCATGAATATATCATAAGTTACCTCTCACCTGTTTTATTTATCTTTTATTTCCCCTATCACAAATGTAAATTCTTACCCATAAATCTCTAGGCGCATTTAAAAAAATTATTTTGTTAAAATGGATTGCTTGAGGCAGAGCTACTGGTTCAAAAGTTATGGACATTTTTATTCTTTCCACACAACCTGCTATGTTGCTTTTCCAAAAAACATGCTTTTGCAGATACCAACTTAGAAAAATGCCTACCAAGAAAAGTCACGCATACACCATAAAACTCTTAAAAGAGAACACAGGCAAAACATTCTCTGACATAAATCACAGCAATGATTTCTTGTATCAGTCTCCCAAGACAAAAGTAACAAGAGCATAAATGAACAAATGAGACCTAATCAAACTTAAAAGCTTTTGCACAGCAAAGGAAATCATCAACAAAACAAAAAGACAACCTACGGAACGGGAGAAAATATTTGCAAACACTGCAACCAGCAAGGCGTTAATGTCCAAAATATACAAACAGCTCACACAACTCAATATCAAAAAAAAAAAAAAAAAAAAAGGGCAGAAGACCCAAGTAAACATTTTTCCAAAGGAGACATACAGATGGCCAACAGGCACATGAAAAGATGCTCAACGCTGCTAATTATTAGAGAAATGCAAATCAAAACTGCAATGAGGTACTACCTCACGCTGGCCAGAATGGCCAAAAAGTCTACAAATAATAAATGCTGGAGAGGGTGTGGAGAAAAGGGAACCCTCCTACACTGTTGGTGAGAATGTAAATTGGTGCAGCCACTGTGGAAAACTAAAAAACTAAAAATAGAACTACCATATGATCCAGCAATCCCACTCCTGGGCTTATATACAGAAAAGAGGAAAACTCTAGTTCGAAAAGATATATGTACCCCAATGTCCATAGCAGCACTTTTTACAACAGCCAAGACATGGAAACAACCCAAGTGCCCATCAACAGACAATTGGTTTAAGAAGATGTGATATATACACACAAACACTGAAATATTACTCGGGCATCAAGAAGAATGAAATATTACCATTGGCAGCAACATAGATGGACCTAGAAATGATCATACTAAGTGTCGTAAGTCAGACAGAGAAAGACAAATATTATATGACATCAATTATATGTGGAATCTAAAAAAATTGTACAAATGAACTTACAAAACATAAACAGACTCAGACATGGAAAACGAACTTATGGTTACCAAAGGGGAAAGGTGAGAGGGACAAATTTGGAGTTTGGGATTAACAGATACAAACTACTGTACATAAAATAGATAAACAACAAGGACCTACTGTGTAGCACAGGGAAGTATATTCAGCATCTTGTAATAACCTATAATGGGAAAGAATCTGAAATATATAAAACGGAATCACTTTGCTGTATACCTGAAAGTAACACAATATCGTAAATCAACAAAAGAAGTCATGCATACACATTACTTTGGGCATAGAATATTGTTTTATTACATCTTTGCTGATATTATAGGTGAAACTGTGTTTTCTTTTATTAAATCACATTTAATTACTCTTAAGAAAATTACAGAGGCAAGAGTCAGACAGACTTAAAGCCAAATTCTGGTTTTTTCCTTTTACAAACTGGCCAATTTAGATAAAGTATGAACCACCCCCGGCTTCACTTTCCTCATTTGTGACATGGTATTTTGGAGTGCTATTAGGTGTCCTCACTGATAGAGGATGCCCAAGTGTTAATGCAAAGTGTCTGCTATACAAGCTCACTCACTGAATGCCACCTACTATCACCTTCATTACCACCACCACCACCAACACCCTCCTCACCTCTCTCACTGTCATTATCATGTCCATCATCACAGTCGTCATCACCATGACCACCACCACAATTATCAACACAAAAGCATCGTCTTCATTGCCATCACCAACACCACCATCAGTAGCATGAAAATTATGGTCATCACCATCACCACCATCATCACCACCATCATGGGATCACCGTCTCCGTCACCCTCATCTCGTCATCATCACCACCACCATCATCGTTATCATCACCGTCATCTTTTTCATCGCTCTCGTCCTCAGCATCACCACCAGCATCACTACCACCAGAATCATCTATTATTATTACTCCTGCTACGATTATTATCTATATTTATTCATCTGTGGGTTGGTTGTTCACCTTGGTCACTGGGATGTTAGTCTTTTATTTAAACGCATTTGATTTTAAAGATCTACCCAAATCAACCCTTGTTGCATGTCCGTTAATTAAACTGCCTACAGATACAGTTTACAACTAGATCCCCTAGGAGGTCACTTCAAAAAGTTACCCTAGGGTAGGCTATTTGCACCATGGTTTCTTTAATTATTTCATCGTTTTTTCCTAATGGCAGAAAGGAGTATTTGTTTACACTTGGTTTAGAAATGTGTCAGGTCGAATTTTCTCAGGTCCTTTCTGTGCCTACTATTCATACAATTTCACATATCACGAAACATATGATATTCAAGTAGTGATATAACAGGACTATTATTATTATACATAAACACATCTTGTTCATGACTATTATAGAAAAGATCTTTGTCAGCATCACCTTTGGGGTCATTACAATGCATATTCTTGGGGCCCATCTGTCACCATCGTCTTCAGGGTCATTAAAATGCAGATTCCTGGGGCCCACTCCGCCAAGTTAGTGAGCCAGTGGGGGCCTGGATGAAGCCCAGGAATCTGCGTGTGAAAAACTTCCTGCTTAGTTTGGGAACAACTGCTCTGTAGCATGAACCTCTGGACTCTGTCCTGCATGTCTGTGTGTTAACTAGGAGATTCCCAAATGACTTCATGAAGGTATTTCTTTACATCAAAGGTCAGCAAACTTTTTCTATAAAGGACAAGATAATACGGACTTCAGATTTCTAACCTATATGGCCTGCTTTGCAGCTATTCAACCCCGCCACTGTGGTGTGACAGCAGCCACAGAAAATGGGCCAATTATTGGGTGACGTTTTTTGCCAAGAGAGGCAGTAGCAGCCTCTGAGTTAGACTGTCCACTCCTGCTTCACGTTTTCTGCAAGGCAGTGAGGCCCTCTTTTAGCGCAATACTTGTCCTTGCTGGGCTTCTCAATTTTCGTAAGAGCACATCTGTCGATATTCTCGGTAGCCCAGTTGATGACAGAGCACGTTGCCGTGCAATTAACTGATCACAGGAGCTGCACTTCTCGTGCTTGAGCAAAGACTTCCAATTCACTCACTCGGTCTTTTAAACAATGCTCAGTTCAGAGAATCAATATGAACATCAGCCTCTGGGCTGCATCCTTGAACACGTGATTCATGCTCCGCACAGCCATTCGGTCAATCACGTGTCCTTCCAATTCCTCCTTAGCGTATTCTGACCCTGTGAGTCTGGAGCCCGTGTCCCTTTGGATAGTTCCATATCTCCCCAACTTGCTACGTCATAGCGTCGATTATACCTAGTAGTGATTCCAGTTGGTTGTCCATCTTCTCCTGTGTGGTTGCAAGACAAGGGATGGGACCACATTCAGCAAAGTGGCCTGACAATTAGAAGCTGCCCAATAAGTAATTCACTGAACGCATGAATCCAAGGAAACACTGTGTATGTGTTAATGTCAGGGCCCGTAGAGTAGGAAATGTTAACAGACAAAGCCACAGAAAGTCAGTGATGTAAGGTTACTAGTGGTGCCTCCTTGGATTTACAGAGCTGCAGGAGAACAGAAGACCAGGTTTGACCACCATCCTGAGGAGCTGCCCACCTCAAACCCTCACAAGAAAAGCTCAATGGGCAGCAAGCAGCAGCGGGGTATGACCTCCTGTGCTTCTTGCAGAATCCCCTAATAGAGAACGGAGGAAATGAACTAACTTTTCAACCAATTTCCCAACAGCCGCCCACCACCCCCCACTGCAACTTTTCCGTTAAAGGCTTAGGCTGAAATTCGTTCAAATACAATTTCACTTTCCACCAGATCAACTCCCTAAATTGGCTGATCCTTTAGCAAATCCAACCCTTTAGCTAAAATTTTTTTTTTTTTGGCTGCACCAAGCGGCCTGCGGGATCTTAGTCTCCCGACCAAGGACTGAACCCGTGCCCCCACCAGTGAAAGTGCACAGTGCCAACCACTGGACCACGAGGGAAGCCCCTAGCTGGAACTCTTAAAATAAATGGTGGGCAGATCAGGTTCCACCCTGTCCTAACCCGTCTGCCCCATGTCAGGTCAAGTTTTCCATCTGGACTTACAGCGTATGTTATCTCTGATTTTGCCATCAGCGAACACATTCCAGACCCAGAAGTGTCTCTGGAGTGTGATGCCCAATGTGGATCATGTCTCAACTTCCTCCTCGGCTGGATGTTCCTGTCACTTTATATTTATGTCAACAAGAGGTCCAGATGCTTACAAAACAGCAGTAACGCCTCATAAGCGAGGTTTCTCATTTTCAAATCTCTAGGTCCTTCTTTTGGCTGAAAAGAAACCAGCCTAGGGAAGGCTTTGCCACCCATGCTCACTTCCTATTCCATTACGCCATACTACTCTTTCTTGTCTGGTTACTATCCCGAGTATGAGGAATAACAATGAACATCAATGAGTTCTGCTTGCTCAGCATTCGATTTCCCTTTGGAGAACCGTCTTTTCTGAATCTACCCTAAGCTAATTTCCTGCTGGACTCACCCATCCCTCTTCCCCATCCAGAAATGTCTACCTAACCCAGGCCATGCCAATCCAAGGGACTCTTGCCTCTCGATATGGAAATTGGTTCAAAGTTGGCCTGTGACCCAAGGTGGGTCAAAGAAAATCATCCCCAGGCCAATACGCTTCTCTGAGTTCAATGGTGACGTCACAGGGAAATGCCGGTGACCATTTTTTGCCACCAAATGAAGACAGCCCCTCTGAGAAGAAAGTCAACATAGAGAAAGAAAGATGGACCCAACCTTTCCGGTGACTAATGGCAATGATTCAGATCCGAGAGCACCATCTCTGAAGCTACAACCACTGCTAGAACGCTCAGTGCGTAGACCCAACGAATCCCTTTTTCCCCTTAAGTGAACTGAATTTGAATTTACTTCACGTGCCATCTAAACATTTCTAAGTAATAACCAGTTTGATGAGCTCAAAATCCACATCCCTCCAACCAGTGGGACTTGAGTTATAATTCGGCCAAGTTTTGAAATCCATTTATTTTTCCTATCACGTTTGCATCCATTATTGAATGCTTCATATAAAATGAGCACACACCTAAATGGCTTACAGCAATCTATTTTTTTTTTATCACAGTTTCTGTGTATCAGGAGTCCAGGTACAGCTTCACTGGGTTCTCTGTTTGAGCATCTCTCATGAGGCTTCAAACGAAGGTGTTGGCCAGAGCTGGGGTCTCTTCTGAAATCTGAGTGACTGGGCAAGATCAGATTCCAAGCTCATGGTTGGATTCAGTTCTTTGCAGCCTGTTGAACTGCGGGCTTCAGTTCCTTGCTGGCTGTCGAGCAGACGCAGCCTTCCGTTTCCTTCCGTGGGGATCTTTCCGACATGGCAGTTTATTCCAACAAAGCATGAAAACCAAAAAGGCAGCAGAAGTGATCTGCTAGTAAGACATAAATTCCAAGCCAGTGCAATGTAATCACGGCAGTGACATCCTATCCCCTCCATCATGTCCCATTGGTTACAGGGAAGTCCTATGTCCTGCCCACCCTCAAGCAGAGGGAACTCCACAAGGGCATGACTACCAGGACACCGGGGTAACGCGAGGCCTTGCTGAGTCAGTCCACCACACACGTCTACACCAAGTGGTGGTGATGCCTGGAACTTTCCAGGGAAAGATGACAACACTTAGGGCCTGACAGATATGGACTGAGATGCCTCAGAGGGAACAGCTGGGCCTGCTGATGGCCTGAAGTTGATTCTCAAAGAAGAGAAGGAAGTATAGGATGCAGTAGTAGGATGAGTCTTTCCTCAGGAACGAGAGCTCAGTAGAAGGACGTCAAATTCATTTTCTGGATCATTAATGCATAGAATCTTCCATGTGGAAAACCACTGCCTTGGGGGATGGGAAGCCAAGATGTTCTTCCCTGGTGAGGAGAGGGGGAGAAGACATCCAGGAGACCAGAGGGTGTCAGAAGAGCTTCCCAAAGACAGAGACGGTTTTAGGAACCGTGAACGTGGACGACAGCTGTTCTAGCTTCTTCTGGCCAAGGCAGGAGGTAAGGACAGAAAACAAGAAGTCCACGTTGTATTAAGATTGCTAGCACTATTGGGACAAATGACTGCCAACTGGGTGGCTTAAATCAACAGAAATTTAAAGGTCACACTGTACTGCAGGACAGACATCCAATATTAAGGAGTCAACAGGGTTGGTTCCCTCTGTAGGCTCTCGGGGAGACTCTGTTCCTTGCCTGTGTCTCAGCTCTGAGTTTCTGGTGTTTTTCATCAATCCTTGGTGGGTTTGGGCTTGGAGGTGCATCTCTCCAATCTCTGCGTCTCTGCCTCCATCTTCCCGTGGTCTCCTCCCTGGGAATCTCTGCTGTCTTCATTCTGTTCTCCTCTTCCCCCCTCTACTCCCTCTTCCTTCTCCTCCTCCTTTTTCTCCTCCTTCTTCCAATTTAAGCGCTCAATACCTATTTATTAAATTCACCATTTGGTCACAGTGCAGCTGTGAGAGACAAGAAGGGCAAAGTGTTCTTAGTGATGTGTTTGACTATCTTTCCTAGGAAGGAAAGATTTAGTTTCTTTCTGACACGCTGAGGAAAACTCCACTTGGATTCCACGGGCGAAGCTTCACAGAGAAGGTATGGCTTCCTGGAAGTTTGTTTTTTCTTTTTATGGAGTCCTAGACATGAAAGAAGTGAGACTTACAGGGCTCTTTTTCTTCTTCTCCCACTCCCAACACCCACCTCTGGTAACCATCAATCTGTTCTCAGTAACTATGAGCTTGGCTTTTTTGGTTTTTGTGGGTTTTCTTTGGGGGGGGGTTTAGATTTCACATATAAGTGAAAAATACAGTATTTGTCTTTGTCTGACTTACTTCACTTAGCATAATGCCATTGAGATCTGTCCACATTGTTGCAAATGGCAGGATTTCCTTCTTTTAATGGCTAAATAATATTCCACTGTATATATATCACATCTTCTTTATCCACTCATCCATCAATGCGAACACTAGACTGCTTCCATATCTTGGCTATTGTAAATGGTGCTGCAGTGAACATGGGAGTGCAGATATCTTTCCAAGTTAGTATTTTTGCTTTCTTTGGATAAATACCCAGAAGTGGGTTTGCTGGATCATATGGTAGTTCTATTTTAGTTTTTTGAGGAGCCTCCATACTGTTCTCCATAGCGGCTGCACCAATTTACATTCCCACCAACAGTGCAGGAGGGCTCCCTTGTCTCCACACCCTCGCCAACACTTTGTCTTTTCAATAGTAGCCATTCTAACAGGTGTGAAGTGATATCTCGTAGTTCTGATTTGCATTTCCTTGATAAGAAATGATGTTGAGCATCTTTTCAAGTACCTGTTGGTCATCTGTATGTCTTCTTCAGAAAAGGTCTATTCAGATCTTCTGCCCATTTTTAAATTGAACTTTTTTTTTTTTTTTAACAAATATGGTGTCTTAAAAGGACACCAGTCATAAGGACACCAGTCTTAATAAGGACACCAGTCATAATAGATTTAGGGTCCTGGTTAATACAGTATGACCTCATCTTACCTTGATTACATTTACAAAAGCCCTATTTTCAAATAAGGTGACATTCGTAAGTACTGGGGGGGGGGTTAGAACTTCAACATATCTTTTGGCGGGGGACACAATTCTACCCATAACTCAGGTCAAGTCAGAACCTGTGACAAGAGAAAAGTCTGAAGACTACATACCCGTGGCATGGCCTGTAAAAGTCTTCAAAAGGTTCCAACTGATATTCTGCAGTCTTAGAATAACCATTTCATATCTCACAAACCCCCAAACTCCTCACAGCACCTTCTCATAGCTTATCTAATTTAAATCATGAGCACAGTAATAATAAAAACAACTACACAATCTTCATTTGAAGAAAATGCTAGCGGAAGTTCATTTTCCCCTAAGTCTAGAGAAAGGCATATGAGATGCTGAACTCTTTTCCAACCTGTGAACTTTAATTCATTGGAAATGATTCTACCTCCATTAAATCAAATTATAGATGATTGCGTTTTTTCTTAATTTCTTAATTTATTTATTTTTGGCTACGTTGGGTCTTTGTTGCTGCACGTGGGCTTTCTCTAGTTGCGGCGAGTGGGGGCTACTCTTCATTGTGGTGCACGGGCTTCTCATTGTGGTGACTTCTCTTGTTGCAGAGCATGGGCTCTAGGCACACGGGCTTCAGCAGTTGTGGCACGCAGGCTCTAGAGTACAGGCTCAGTAGTTGTGGTGCCCAGGCTTAGCTGCTCTGCAGCATGTGGGATCTTCCCGGACCAGGACTCGAACCCATGTCTCCTGCATTGGCAGGCAGACTCCTAACCACTGCACCATCTGGGAAGCCCAAGACGACTGCATTTAAAATCAGGCAACCTATGGCTTTCCCCAAACTAGGAACCCATTACTGTGTTGGCCCTTCCGTCACAATTTTCCACCTCCTTCCTTTGTAACACCTCCGGGACTTTGTATTTCAGGGAAACATGCAGTAAAGAGATTTTGGCTGGGCTGCAGCTGGTAATTCTTGTGCAGGCGACGTCCTGTGAGAAAATCCAAGCCTCAGCTGAAAATTTCTTCACCCTGGTGCATGCGATCCGTTTGCTGTAGGAAGCAGAGGGATCGTATTTTCTTTCATGTTCTAACTCGTACTGTAAAATATATTATTTTCTAAAAAAAATTATGAAAACATGCAGTTTCAGGTTCAATATACATGAGCCAAGAGCTGAAGGCATTTGCCGAAGAAAAAAACTAACATGAACTTCAGGTATATACAACACATATCATGATTTGAGAGCAAATGCATGCCTATGGGTTGACATCGGCAATAACTCTTGGTACCAAGACATCCACCTAAGAGTAAGACACTCAATTGATAGGCTCTCCACAGTTGGCTAGGGAGGAGGATGAGAGGGTCCTAAAGGCATCTGCAGGAGGAAATGAAGCCTGCTCAGGATGCTTGCAAGGGACAAGGTGGAACACAGTATCTTGTCTTCAATGATTTCCAAAGCAAGAGGCTGGGAGAGGAAGGAATCCAGTTGGCTTTGCTTTAGCTCTGTTGGTAGAGATGGCACATGGACAGATCACCAGCCCTTTCCAATGGTGAAAGGAACTCCCTTACAAACCTGCAAACGTCTTCATCGGCCACCTCCAAAAAGGGCTGCATGTCCAGGAATTGTCCGTCGTCCATTTGATCCATACGTTTAAGTAGATGGTTCATTAAGTTCACAAATGCTTTCAAAGGTTTACAGTCTCCTGGGGGTGTAGCCTTGTAAAATGATTGGAGTGAAGCTCTAGGAATACGGAGAAGGATGTTTCACCTCTGCTTACGGCTTCAGGGGGTTAATGACCAGAGGAATACTGCATTGAGAAAGTCTGGGTGAAATGGGTCCCACAGCTCCTCCTATGTGGAAGATTTCACAATTCTGTGATTTATGTGCTAGTTGATACCATCACTCACTCCCAGGTAATATGATGATTGGGTAGTAGGATATTCAATGTACCACAATCCCTTTCTCTGAAAAAAATGCATGGGATGCAAACATCCTTGTACAATGTGCTACAGTGGAATCTGATCTCATTATCTGATTTAAACTCAGAAGGAAATATCTAACCTAAGCTAATATGTTTTTACCAGTGTAATTTTCTTAGGGAAGGTACAGTTTTCTAAGGTTTAATACTCTATTTTTAAATCTAAACTACTTTTTTAAAACACACAAAATATTATAGCAATATCACATTAGTTATCCGGAGGTACACATTATAAAATATAGAGTTATGAAAGTATTTCACTTAGGTAAAAATTTGGGGGGAGCAGTAAAGCTTTTAATGATTTTAAAAAAAAATTCCAGGCGATAAGTACATCTGAATTTGGTAAGAAAGGAACCTCGTCTTCTTTGATTTAACTTTATTGCACAGTCTGTTGCGAAGAAAAATATTCATTAGCATTCCTTTGGATGGAATTCCATTTATGAATCCTCCAATGTTGAAAATATAACAATGCAAAAAACACCCAAGTGAGTACTCTGCATGTTAAACTATATCATCAAAGCACCTTCCTGTAGTTCTGTCATGATTTTATCCCTCCCTCTTTCCCCATTTTATTCTGTTTATGTCTTGGTCTGTCTAGAGAAGCAACAAATAAGAAGCTTCATTTTGGGGGATTCAGAAAGCCCTTCTTCATTCCACAACACAGGAGTATATGCCTTGGATATTCATCTCAAGATTGGTGGAAACCTTTCCATCATGGTTCCTCAATGGAAAACATAACTTTCAAACTCTTGTTTCTTTTTTTTTTTTTCGTGGAAACTTAAAGCATTCCCTGCTTGAATTCACTGCGCCAACTGATCCGTTTCTGAAACGTTAGTTTTTGTTCGGACTCATTTACCTTCCCATCAAAGGGCTTACATTTCTTTACATCACCTCTTGGACTTACCCAAAGCCCTGCATATGTTAAATGCAAATAGTGATTTATCAATATTTTTCAATGAATCACCTAAAAAAGGTTGTAAAGAGAATAAGGAATGGAGGAGAGAAGAAAACACACAAAGAATCAGAGTTGGGACCTGGAGATCCATAGACTATCTTGCTGGGGTTAGAACTACAGTGAACACATGGGATGTGTAGATAGGGTAGATGGGATGTCAGGTGAATACGCTCATTTTTTGATGGAATGATGGATTATGTCATGTCATAAAACAGATAGAACAGAACATAGCTCAAAGCATACATTTTAAAGAAAACTGATAGGAGTGTTTCGGAACATGTAATTTTCAGATTGTGTCAAAACCAACTACGAAAGCTCCTTTGCTTGAGACAAATCAATACTTTCAGTGTTCCTCTCTTTCTGATGGGAACACACACTCTTCCCCAGGGCAAACTTGACTACTGTACACACAGCCACATTCACAACGGACGAGAGAGCATCTTGATTAAGGGAAACTTCAGAGTGCCTGGAATTCAGAAAGGACGGCAGAGTCTCGTCATCTCCATGTGCTTTTTGGCTTTTTCCAGAAAATTGTAACACACTGGATCTTAAAGGAATCACGGATGTTTTTTCCTGTGGGCTTTCTTCCAACATCCTACACACAAACACAGCCACGCAGACACACACACACACACACACACACACACACACACACACACACACACACACCACAAACTATATACCAATGCCAGTCATCACCACTCAAAATAATCAGACATGTGAAATCTAACCAGAAAAATTCTTTTCATTTTTTTTCTCTGTTTCCAATTGTGGAAACTCACTTTGCCAAGCCTAAATAGAATATTCGATTGAATTAATAAGACAGAGACTACCGTGTCTCTTGTCTTCATTTTGTCTTAACAAGTGGTTAGCACATGAATAGATCACTCTTTTTCAGACTCTCTCTCTGCCTCGGTTGCCTGTGAGTTCCTGGATGATTTGTAGGTCTGATTTATTTATGCAGGGCTGAAGACAGCCTGGTTTAGGAAAACCAAAAAACAGACTAGATAGACAGGAACCTACTCCCCATCTGGGCACTCAAGGAACTTCAGTGTTCGAATGACAGATACTGTAATGAGATGAACACTGAATTACCCAAAAATTAAAGTTATAAGAACATACTAATTTTTTTCTATTTTATAATCATTTCTTACACAGTAGCTTACTCCAAAATCACTATAACCCTAATATTCACAGGAAGTACAGTACTGTTATTATTCATAACTGAGGTCACTCAATGTTAAAAAGGTTGAAGGCTTTGCCAAGACAGTAAGCCAAAGAAACAACAGTGTCCAAACCAGCAGTGTCTTTGGCAACAAATGAAGCTATTACATGTCCTGGGGGCGAGACTGCACGAGTAAATAAGGAGATTTCTGGACACCGATACATACTCTAGCAGACTAACTGCACCTCAACTTTCTATCTTGAACAGTTTGTTTGCGATGTTTATAATACGCATGCATAGCAAAGGGGGTTTTTAATACATCCTAAGACATTTGGACTTGTTCTAATTGTGAAAAAAATTATAAATTGCTAATGGAATTGAGTTAAAACTCATGTTTTCGAAAATGACAAGTGTAAGGGGAAATTCTCTTCTTTAGAGAACAGTTTTTCTGAATTACTCTAACAAGTATAAGGCACACTGACCAAATAGCATTATTCATAATATATATAATTTCTAAACCCACCACAGGATTATTTTTCTGTTGGTGAATCTCTTAAGCTGGGAGAGAAACACATGTTGTCAGAAATCTACTCTAATTTAACCGTGTTCACAAAATACTAAATTCTTTTCAATTAATCCTTGTCAGGGAGATACTTATTAAATAATCTTTCCTAATTATCTTCACTTACAAGCCACGTCTACACAGCATCAAAAATCCCCCCTGACAGATGAATATGGGAATCATTTAATGATTTTCACATAGCTGCATGCTGATGTGGATTGGCTAAAACATCTTTCTCACTGTGTTAACTTGGTCAGCTTTTAGGTTTTGCCACTGAAACTAAACTTTGCCACTCTGCCTACAACTGAACTAGACTTTGCCACTCTGCATACAACCGAACTATTTGTGACGTGATGAAAAGAGAAAGGCAATTAATTTTTCCGTTATCCCACAGAAAAAAATAGTGCTATTGTCGTTGGATGTTCTCAGATCCTCTTCCAAGAAATGAATTTTAATGCTTTCTTGATGATTAATTTCTGTACTTCAAACAGGATGCTAAAAAATCCATTTGACAACTCAGGCTAAAAAAGATAAAGCTTAGGAATAAAGCAGAACAAGATAATACTCTGCTCTTTAAAAAAAAATGCCATTCCTGAAATAATGCCATTTGCAGCAACATGGTTGGGGCGAGAGATTATCATACTAAGTGAAGTAAGTCAGACAGAGACAAATATGCTATCACTTATATGTGGAGTCTAAAATACTACACAAATGACCTTATCTACAAAACAGAAACAGACTCACAGACAGAGAGAACAGACTTGTGGTGGCCAAGGGGGAGCGGGATGGAGGAGGGATGGTCTGGGAGTCTGGGATTAGCAGATGGAAGCTATCATATATAGAATGGATAAACAACAAGGTCCTACTTTAGAGCACAGGGAACTATATTCATTACCCTGTGATAAACCAAATGGAAATGAATATGAAAAAGAATATATATGTATAACTGAGTCACTTTGCTGTAATGGCAGAAATTAACACAACATTGTAAATCAACTATACCTTCTATTTTAAAAATGTCACTCCTCAAAATTCCCTTTTGTTAAAGCTATACTGGGAACTGTCAGAAGTGATGGATGCTTGGTCCTGTTTCTTAAGCTGACCCCTCCAATACTATAGTAATTACTTATGTTATAGACAATACACATTTATTATGTACTGGACATTATATTAGACCAATATGCATACGCAAATTAGCTGAAAAGTTCTGGTTCTCTTTTCTACTATTAACTATGCTCCACTAACATCAGATTACAGAGTCATTATAGGTACAAGATACTAGACAAAGCACTTCATATGGATTAATACCTTAAATCTCCCAGCTCATCTTTATTTTACACACAAGGAGACTGAGGCATGTACTAGCCAAGGAACTTGTCCATAATCACTCAACTGGTAAGAGAACAGGCTGCCATTTGCCCCCTGGCAGGCAAGTTCCTGACCAATCCTCCAAGCTGAGCTGAAGGAGTGAACCGAATTGACATTAGAAAGGGTACAGAAAATGTGTCTGCACCCCTCATGTTCATAGGGGTTCATAGGTTGTTTCCAAGCAATGGACACAACCTAAGTGTCCATCTATGCATGGACAGGTAAAGAATTTGTGGTGTAGATACATAATGGAATATCACTGAGCCATAAAAAAAGGAAATTCCTGCTATTTCTGGCAACGTGGATGGACCCTGATGGCATCATGCTAAGTGAAATGAGGAAATGGCAAACACTGTATTCACTTCTATGTGGAAGCTACACAAAAAACACATGATATCACTTATACGTAGAATCTTAAAAATATATTACAAATGAACTTATTTACAAAACAGAAACAGAGTCACAGAGGTAGAAAACAAACTCATGGTTACCAACAAGGGGGAAAGCGGGGGAGGGGTAAATTGGGAGATTGGGATTGACATATACACAACTATATATAAAACAGATAACTAATAAGGACCTGCTGTAGAGCACGGGGAACTCTACTCAATACTCTGTAATGGCCTCTATGGGAAAAGAATCTAAGAAAGAGTGGATCTATGTATATGGATAACTGATTCACTCTGCTGCACACCTGAAACTAACACAACATTGTAAGTCAGCTATACTCCAATAAAAAATTGATTGAAAAAATAAACAAAAAACAAACAAAGCCACCCAACTCGTAGAAAAAGAGATCAGATTTGTTGCAGCCAAAGGTGGGGGTAGAGGAATGGGGGATTGAATGAAGGTGGTCGACAGGTACAGACATCCAGTTCCACGACAAGTAAGTACTAGGGGTATAATGTACAGTGCCGATGACGCTAGCCACCACTGCTGTATGAGACACAGCAAAGCTGCAAAGAAAGTAAATCCTAAGACTTCTCATCATGAGGAAAACAACTTTTCCTTTTTTTTCTTTTTCTCGTACCTGTATGAGAGGATGTATATTAGCTGAAACTACTGTGATCGTTTCACAATATGCGGAAACCATGCCATCATGCTGTCCCCCTTAAACCTGTACAGCAATGGATGTCAACTATATCTCAATTAAACCGGGGGGCGGGTAAGAATTAACTGACATTCTGTCTAATAAATTCATCGATAAATTATTTTTTTAAAGGATAGAGAATCACTTTCCCCATAACAGATCAGATCTTGAGGTCTAGAGGGAAGGAATGGGGAGCCCAAAAGATTTTGCTAACACAGAAGAAGACATTTAGAGGTACAGCTGCCAACGTGAGGGACATTTTGCAGAGACAGATGAGAAAAGATGACCATTTGGATGTTTTGCTCTATGCCATTCACTGACACCTACTCTGGACATCTGTTTTAGATGCCTGGGAAATCTTAAATACTCCTTCATTATGTTCCTGTGTAAAATCAGTGAATCTTTTGAATATGACATTTAGTAAGAGCTGCCATAAATCTGTTCTAAAACGAGGAACCAAAAGTTGGGTGTCTACTTTCTACAGGTTAAACCTCAGATCTGCAAAATATCCACCCACCAACGGGAACCAACTTTGTCTCCTTGATATGTATAAGGGAAAGCAGCACATGTTAACGACCCACTGTTAAAATGAGTGTGTGGGTCGTTTGTTTTTTAACCAGTTATTCTGGAGGTCGAAAGGGTAACAAACAAATTAGCATCTCAGAATGGGGAGCAACTCAGAAAGCTCAGAACAACTCTTCAGTGCTGTGTATGTTGCTTTCAATTAGGGTATTTATATTAAAGGCTGGCAAAACTCTATGAGTTTCCACTGCCACTGTGACAAATTGCCACCAATGTTGCGGCTTCGAGTGGCAGATGTTCAGGATCTTAGAGTTCTGAAGGTCAGAGTTCCACTGGGCTAAAACTCAGGGGTGGGCAGGGCTGTGCTTCTCTCTGAGGCTCAAGGAGAGAACCCATCTCTTGCCTTTTCCAGCTTCGACAGGCTTCAGGGTTCCTCAACTCTTGGTTCCGCCTTGTCCTCAAAGGCAGCAATGACCACTGTGCCTTTTTTCCATTGCTTCCCTCTGGCCCTCATCACCTTTTCTGCTTCCTTATTCACAACAAAGCGTCTTTGTTATTAAATATGGGCCCACCCAGATAAACCAGAATATATTCCCTCCATCTTAAAGTCAATGGATAAGCAAATACCATAACAATAGGGACAGAGTAAAGGGACAAAGTAGGTAATTAAATAGTTAATCCCACTAGGGGATTGTACATAAAGGAAAAAGTATGGGAGACCCTGTAAGTTAATGATCACTCAAGAAAGCAGGCGTGCTGAGCCACAAAGCCAAGCAGCCTTATTAGCAACAAAACCATGCAACAGAAGTACAAGACATGCCCCAAAACAATAAAAAAAAAAATGGTAGCATGAGACCCACATCCTGCCCAGTGAGCTCAGTAAGTTAATGACCCCTAGGACATGCTCTCTGCACACATAAAAAGCAATATTTTATGAAACGGTGACATTTCAAAGTGAAAGACCCTCACTGTACTGAGACCTGAAATAATTCTTCCATGTGCCATGACAGTCCCAGCTTGACCATGTGGGGGACAAGAAAACTCCCCTGCCTGATGTGGTGGACAAGCTAAGGACGGAAGCCTGACGTCTACCCAAGAATGAGGAAGAGGGTGGTCTTCTCCCCTTCCCCACTTTTCCTTTGATTATAAAACTGCAGCCCAGGGATTCCCTGGTGGCGCAGTGGTTGAGAATCCGCCTGCCAATGCAGGGGATACGGGTTCGTGCCCCGATCCAGGAAGATCCCACATACCGTGGAGCAGCTGGGCCCGTAAGCCATGGCCGCTGAACCTGTGCATCCGGAGCCTGTGCTCTGCAACGAGAGAGGCCACAACAGTGAGAGGCCCGCGTACCACCAAAAAAAAACAAACAAAACTGCAGCCCACTAAGTTCTCAGTGGCTCACGGCACCCTCTCGCCTACCTTCTTGTAAGCCTCACAAGTGTCCTATTCTAATAAACCACTTCTTATCTATCACTTTGCCTCTCACTGAATTCCTTTTCTTTCTTTTTAATATTTATTTGGCTGTTCTGGGTCTTAGTTGTAGAATGCAGGATCTAGTTCCCTGACCAGGGATTGAACCTGGGCTCCCTGCATTGGGAGCACGGACTCTTAACCACTAGACCACCAGGGACGTCTCTCACTGAATTCTTTCTACACTGAGACATATAGAACCGGAGCTCCTCAGAGCCCGCCCAAAAATGCCACCTAGCGGTTTCAGTTCCATCAGCAACCTTCATCCCCTTGGCCCTGTAAGGTAACATATTCAAAGGTTCCAGGGATTAGGACGTGCCCTTCTTTGGAGAAGGCATTGTTCTGCCTACAACAAGTCTCTGTGTGTCTCTAGAAATTCAGCATGCTTGTCTCTGTTGCCATGCCAACATGTGAAGCTTGACTAGCACAGGATAGGAACTCAGAACTATCATTGGTAGGGAAGTCAGATGGCCACACCGTTGGATGAATGCATCACGACAAATCTAAAAAAAATAATGGAGTACCAGAGTGGAATATTGAATTCCAAATAGCCAATACGGCTGTGCACACATTTAATGAAATGCACTGTTATGAATTAAGATATGCCCTAAAGCAAGGTCTTTGGAGACATCAGCATGACGCCGTAATTTCCATGTGTTATTGTACAAGTGGGGTTTATTCATTTAGCAATAACCAATAATTAAATATCTGAACCTCCATGTTGATTCACAAATGGATGCAAATCATCTATTTTTAAACCTTCAAAACTCCTGACCCAATAGGCTGTGATTTTCTGTTTCTGCAAACACACGGGCATATAGCTTCCCTCACCAGCAAAATTCCATTATGTATCTATTGTAGGGAGATCAAATTTACCTATTCAGCCCCTATTAGATTTCTGATTCTCCCGCCAAGATGCTATGAGATATCGTGTGCCAGAGTGCTCTAAAAAGCCCAGAGGAATCAACAGGTAGCAGTGCCTTTATTCTTAAATTCAGATTGCTTCTCTATTAGGCAGCTTTTTTCGTGTGTTTCTAGTCCCAAATTCCTGTTCAATCCTGAACCACAAAGAAACGGCCGAATCGTTTATGGGGTCAATCCACACAACTGCACATCTATGGGTCTGTCATCAAGGAAGCTACTGATTTGTCTTCCTGGGCGTTGTAACTGTACCCCGACCTCTCAGAAGCAGGCATTCTATGTGAAGTGTCCTTGTTTGGAAGGTGAACGCTATAAAGTCACCGGTTCAGAGACACCAGCATATCAAATTTATGATGAAAGCAATTTTATTTTATTTTTCTTTTAAAGGTTTTTTGTTTGATGTGGACCATTTTTTAACATCTTTATTGAATTTGTTAAAATATCGCTTCTGTTTTATGTTTGTTCGTGCGGTTTTCTTTTTTGGCCATGAGGCACGTGGGATCATAGCTCCCCGACCAGGGATCAAACCGCACCCCCTGCATTGGAAGGCAAAGTCTTAACCACTGGCCCGCCAGGGAAGTCCCATGAATGCAATTTTAATCCTTTACCCTGTTTTGTTTCCACCACCCTGTCTTTGCTTCTTTTTATTCCTTTCTTTGAATAGTTCATGATAAGAAAGACCATGACCCAGGTGGCTTTGAACTGAGAACTCTAATTGGTTTGGGTGGGGTTATCCATCCTCTTACATATGCACCAAGCAGTTACTGAGCACTACGGCAGCTCAGCACAGGGCATGGAAGTAAGGCGTCCAGTGTCGGTTTAACCCCTTGAACCCTATTCAAGACCTAGACTTTACAAGGTAATTGTGAGATCTGTCACCATCGTGACAATAGCCACATGCCAGACGCTACTAACATAAGGAAGCTCAACCCTTTCACTTTCTCTGGGCATTCCTTGTCATCTCCCTCACAGACTGCCCCCATCCCGGTTTCTCGAGAAAGGTACCCACGCCACCTCTTTGCATCTGCACGGAGAAAGAACGATATGGCAGATGCGATCCGACTTTGGGTATCACTGAATAATGTCATCATTTATGGCAGACTTTCAGCCAAAGCTCACTGACAAACATCTCCCAAGGATTAAAGGTAAAAAAAGGAAAAGAAATGTCTGCATGAAAGTTACCAAGGACAAGGACACACTTCAGTTTCTATAGTAGACAGTGGTGGCTATGATTCCTCTCAATTACTTTTTTTTAAGTTCCAGGAAGATTTCATTCTGTTTTTCCTTCTCTTTGTATAAAAAAGAGCACATGCAAACAAGAAATGAGAAACGGACTTTCATTGTAGACTAACTTGAGTCTGGTTGGTCTTTAGCAAACATTTTAATTTAAGGTCTACTTGAACAAGGAGATATCCAAGTTTTACTAGTATTGGATTAAGTTAATATATGGAACATGATTGTTTTCACAGATTTTCACTGTTGTGTTATCCAAAAGAAAAGGGGCATTTTGTTCAAGCAAGAAAACCATTTTTCTAACGTAGTTCGAATCACCTGACGACACACATTTGCCATTTGATTGCAGTGAATATTGGCAGGAAATAAAGTCCAAATTTATATCAACAACATGGATTCTGAACAATCAAGTCCAATGGTTTTATCAAATATCCCTTGCTTGTGTATTTAAAACAATCAGTGGTTCCCTTTAAGACTCAAAAAGTGCTAACATCTTAAGGCATTAGAGCCAAAGGAACCATTCCTTGTATAATTTCCAGGTGCTCACTTTAGCATGCGAATGTTCTTAATTCTATTAGTTTCTCTAGATCCATTCCTTTACAGATGATTCAGGTATAACATAGAACACTATATGCTCAGACTGGTAATCACCTGCAAATAAAGGCTACAGCAATGCTAAAAAGGCAATATATGGAAAGAATTAAGTCATTAATTATGATACTCTCCATCGATTAGACACTGCGTAAATTCAAGTCGAACAAGTGGTACGTTACTGAGATAACTGAATATGAAAAAAAATGGTTATAGAAAATATCACGCACAGGACATTATACAACCCTCTTGGCAAATCTGAGGCTGAGCGAGCAGGTGTTTTCTGTTTAGAATAAGTACTTACCGTCCTCTGTGGGCACATAGATATTCAAATAAAGGCAGTCTTCATTCTGATCTTGAACGTAGGTCATCAGAGTATCCAGATTGGCAGTAAACCAGATAGGCAGCATGTCATGCAAGAGAGACCGCTCATCCAGGTGCTGGGGGCACACGGCAGCAAACTGAGTGGCGTTCCGAACCCCAGTCCATGAGGAGGGGGGTTCCGGGGGCTGAAACCGCCTTTCCCCAGTAGGAGGCGAGGCATAAGGGACCCCCAAGTATTGCTCCACTGGACCCAAAATCTCATTGGGCAGCGGTGTTCTCAAGCCCCGGATTTTGCCGTAATTGGTGTTGACCACAGGATACTGCGCCTGGCTGTCGATGAGCGTGAACTTGATGGCCAGGGCGGTGATCCACAGCAGGACGTTGGAGTTCACCATGACACAGACCGGGGTGAAGACCAGCGGAAGCCATAACAGTCCCTGGGGTCTCGACATGGTTCACCACCACATCCGCGGGCGTCCGTGCGATGCAACTCCAAGCAAAGCAAGCCGTGAAGGGAGCCTGCAGAGAGAGACGGCTTTCCAGGGACCAAGGCCCTGGAGAGGGGAAGGGCTTGCCAGGAAGCCTCTTCGATGGGTCATAGACAGACCCCAAGGTTAACAACAAACCCGGCGGTTTTCTCGGCAGCCCATTACGGGACAGCAGCCCTCTCTTAATCCTGGTGCCGAATTCCAGCCCGTGCGAGGCTCCAAGGAAGCGGTGACCATCCAACACCTCCCCGGAGCAGCGATCACTTAGGAGACCTCCAAGGCAGAGCGGTCAGCCTAATGGGAGAAAAAAAGCAGACAAGGCTAAGGAAGGCAAGACCACTGCCACCAATGGCGTTTGCTGTGTCTTCCATGCAACCCTCAACATCACACAAGGAAATTCTCATTCACCGATGAATTTGTAGAGCGGCATCTGCGGGCAGTAGAATTTCGCCAATCACTTGTCTTAATTTCTACAGTGAGTCCCATCAGCGAGAACGATGCCAATACTCCGGAAACATTCAAGTCTTTGTTGAATGAACAAACACACTGCCGAAAGTTACACACATTGCACAGATAACTGTACTGATGTCTCCAAATTGCACTGTTATTGATAATATTAGCCCAGCAATGGATAGGCACTCCCAAAACACTGTTTCTCAGATGTTTAAGAAAACTGTCACTTTATATATAAAATAAACAAGGACCTACTGTATAGCACAGGGAACTATACTCGGTATTTTGTAATAACCTATATGGGAAAAGAATGGCTATAGGTATATGTTTAATTGAATCACTGCGCTGTACACCTGAAACTCAACATTGTAAATCAACTATACTCCAATATAAAGTAAATATACTTTCTCCCATTCTGAGGGTTGTCTTTTCGTCTTGTTTATGGTTTCCTTTGCTGTGCAAATCCTTATAAGTTTAATTAGGTCCCATTTGTTTATTTTTGTTTTTATTTTCATTACCCTAGGAGGTGGGTCAAACAAGGTATCACTGTGATTTATGTCAAAGAGTGTTGCAAAGCAGAAACAGAGACACAGATGTAGAGAACAAACAAGCAAACTTCCCCAAGGGGGGAAGGACGGTGGGATGAATTGGGAGATTGGGATTGACATATATACACTACTATGTATAAAATAGCTAACTAATGAGAACTTACTGTATAGCACAGGGAACTCTACTCAATGCTCTGTGGTGACCTACACGGGAAGGAAATCCGAAAAAGAGGGGATATATGGATACGTAGAGCTGATTCACTTTGCTGTACAGTAGAAACTGTAATACAACACTGTGAAGCAACTGTACCCCAATAAAATTTTTAAATAAATTCATACATACATAAATACACTAATAAAGACATAAATAAATGTAAAAAAAAAAAAAACTGTCACTTTTTCCTAAGGTATTATGAGTGCAGCTCTACAAGTTTTCCAAGACGGGTAAAGGGAAGTGTGCATCCAGACCAGACTGGCTTCACGCCAGGTGGATATTTACCAGCGAACATAAAGGGAGCAACATGCAGTGGAAAGAGCATCGACACTGGACACTCATCCTCCTCGGGCTACGCAGGGGCATGTGTCTGTAGGCTCCAGACATCATCGCCCTGAATCTCAGCTTCCTTGTAAGAAATTGAGCAAGATGCTGTATCTCAAGTACATGCCGTAGTGCTTGTCACATCAAGACACCATCCACAATTAAGAGTGTTGATACAGCGATCCCGATTTTCATGTAAAGCACTGCATGCCTTCAAGGGTAAACCCTGCAGCCTATTAAAGAACCTTCTGGTACAACTGAGTCACCTTCCTACTGAGTCTGGGAGGAGTTAACTTTTAAAGAGTGACCTCCATGGGAATTCCCTGGTGGTCCAGTGGTTAGGACTCTGGCACTCTCACTGCCAGGGCCGCGGGTTCAATCCCGGGTCGGGGAACTGAGACCTGCAAGCCACGTGGCGCCACCAAAATAAAATTTAAAAAAAGGACCACCTCAATTTGTCCCTACGGGGATCACATGACGACTCTCCCCAGATAAACCACTGCGCGTAGGACATTCAAGAATGTCGCACGTGAGTACTATAAATGATGCATTAGAGACAGAAAACACTTCATGAGGTGTTGCAAGGACTCTACCTTTTTTTTAATCAACATTTTTTTTACTCAAGTATAGTTGATGTACAACGTTGTGTTAATTTCTGCTGTCCAGCAGAGTGATTCAGTTATACATACACATAGTTTTTTTATATATTCTTTTCCATGATGGTTTATCATAGGATACTGAATATAGCTCTCTGTGATACACAGTAGGACCTTGGTGTTTATCCATCCTATACATAAAAGCTCACATCTGCTAACCCCGAACTCCCCCTCCATCCCTCCCCCAACCCCTCCCCCTTGGCAACCACCAGTCTGTTCACTACAGGACTCTACCTTTAAATATAGCATTCTTCAGCTGAAAACAGACAGATGTGTTTCTAAGGACACAGATTATTCTGGGTTATTCAGAGTCTTTCTGGACTGGAATATAATTATGCATTTCATTTCAGGGAATGGTTGAGTAGAATATGTCAAACAGATAATTTATTTTCTAATGAAACATATCTGAGCCAGACCTATCACGGAGCTAGAATACGTCTGGGGGAAATTTTGTCATCCATGACATCCTGGGCCAAGTTAATCAGAGTTGGATGAAAATGCACTACAATACGGGATGGTAGCATTGAGAGTGAAAATTCGCATCACACCCAATGGCTGATTTATGTGTTTGCTTTTATCTTTGTACTGGAGACAACATTTGGATTTCTGCCACAGCATGATCCAATTGCTGAATAATTAAGAGACAGACAGAAAACGTGAAAGAGGTGCTGACTTGTCTGAAATCTTGTGTTCCTGAAAGCCCTTCTGGTTTAGAATCAGCATCAGTACTTCCTTCTCAAGCCTTCCTCATGGTCATAGGAGATGCCAGTGATTTCTGATTCTGATAGACCTGGGTCCCCAAATGCTACCTCTCTGTGAGCTGGAGAAGTGAGTCAACCTCTCTGAGCTTTAAGTAGATGGCATGTCATGCCTCCTTTGTGGGGCTGGGCTGAGCCACAAGGGAGCAAAGGGGCAGGGCAGAGAAAAGGTCTCCTCAACACCCATGAAATGCTGGGATTTTGAACACAGACCTGCTCAAAACACTCCCGGGTATGGAGACAAAATGCACTGAAGTCAGCCCAGGGTTGGCATGAAGCAGGTATAGAGCGAGTAGTTTAAATTCTTTGAGCCTCTCTTTACTTATGTGTTTCTAACTCTCTGGGAATTAACTGAGCTGGTCCACGCGAGGCATCACATAGTCCCGGGACCACAGAATTCCATAAAGGTAGAATTCAGTTGGCGGATTTGTCCCAGGACTTACAACGTGAATGCCTTGAGGAAGTCTGGTCCACTCCATCATTTCTCCAGCTCCATGTGGAAGACAGCACCTCTATGTCACATATTTGTTAAGACTGAGCAAGTGAGGGCACACGTACACTTCCTGCTTCACCTGTGTGATCAAGCCTACCTCCCCACAAGGTTCTAAGGGCCAGAGAGAGACCATGAACCAGCCGGACCTAAGAGGAGGGGAATGGGGGGGCGGGTATCTGGACACTCATGAAGCCCAGGCTAGGCATTCAAAACAATCATACGTTCCGAGCCATCTTATTTCCCGATGCTCTGGAATTTAGCAGTTTGCACAAATGGAATACCACCAATGCCGAGCACTGTTTCTCAGACTCTGCACTGCTGACATCTGGGACCACACTGCTCTTTGTGGTGAGGGCCATCCTGAGCCCTCTAGGGTGCGTAGTAGCACCGCTGGTCTCTACCCACCTGAGGCTGGTAGCACCCGCCTCTCATTTTTCACAATCAAAAATGTCTCCATTTGTAAATGATTTGTAAATCATCAAATATGGGATCATGGTGGCCACGTAAATGACTAAGCACCTGTGGGTACATTTGAAAATTATCATCAGTGGCACTAGATTTATGTTTGTGTGTGTATATATATGTATGTGTGTGTGTGTGTGTGTGTGTGTGTGTATATGTATGTGTGTGTGTGTGTGTCACATTCAAATATCTGGCAACTGTAAAAGTGTTAGCAATGAAGGTTTAAAAAATAAACCTATTTTAAATATGCATCCTCATTTAAAAATCATTATAAATTTATTTTGGGGAGGACCAAAAAAAGACTTCTCAGGTAAACGTCACACTGAAAATAATTTTACAAGGAGTGAAATGCTGTTATAGCTACACATAATATATGTGTACAGTTAGGATACGTATAATACACATATTTATAAATATTTAAATCTATTTTTATAGTTATCTATTTTCTGTATAATAAGTTATCTATTTTCTCTATAATATGTATTTATATATTTTCAAATTTTTCCAAAATAAAAACAAGATACTACAGGGCTTCCCTGGTGGCACAGTGGTTGACAGTCCGCCTGCTGGTGCAGGGGACGCGGGTTCGTGCCCCGGTCCGGGAAGATCCCACATGCCGCGGAGCGGTTGGTCCCGTGAGCCGTGGCCGCTGAGCCTGTGCTCTGCAACGGGAGAGGCCACAGCAAGTGAGAGGCCCACATGCCACAAAAAAAAACCAAAAAAACAAAAAAAAAACCCAAGATATTACAAAGGAAATTCTTGAAGAAAAAATTTTAATGAAAAAAATGAGAACAAAAACGGTAACTTCACTGCATACATACAACTGGGGAGTTAGGAAGGCATTGATAGCATGTTCTCCCTGCAAAAGTTGCACACAGACTAATTTCTCAGAGTGGCATTTCGACTTGATTTATAACTTGATTAGGTAGTTTAGAATGATCTCTACAGGACAGTCATTCTGTATGAGGCTGTAATTAAGACTTGGCTCCAACTACTCAGGCAAGCTAAACTATAAATGAGTCAAAATAAAAATGGCAATAAATTTCTTTCCAAAGTGCAGATCGCTCAAATTGAGATTGGTTTAGTTTTACAATATATATTTAATTTAGGTGAGCCCTGATCAAATTTATCTTGGTGTTTTGGCCTTCCAAGGAATAAAATCATGTCTCCTGGGTGTTCACGGCCTCACCTTTCTGTGGCTGCGCAATAGATTATAAGACAGAACTCTGTGGATGCATCTTCCAAGGAAAAAAAAAGAAAAGAAAAGAAAAGAAAGGAAAAAAACATGAGAGGATTAATGAGGTGGCACAGCCCTCCCCTGATGTGACTCTCAGCTCCATCGAAGGTCTGGGACGCGCGATCTGCTACCAATAGTCTGCTGACACCAAGAGGCACTTGGAGGATTCACTTTCATCTCACATCCCAAAGCATCAGGAAACCAAGAACCATAGATGCTGGTAAAATTAATGAGCTTGTACAATAATCCTGCCACACTGTTTCCTAGAAAGTCTGCAATAGCCATTCCCCAAACTACAACCTGTAGACCTCCCCGGTTTTATTTTTTCTTTTGTTTTTGGTGAGGACACTAACGTTTCATGGTACCCAAGTGGGGTATGGTTCATCTTTTATCCTACAACACAGATGTCTACCGTGAGGTGGCCCAGGGCACCTGTTATCTACGTGAACAACCTCGACATTCTGCACATGGGCTGACAACACACACGCGTGCACACACACACACACACAATCCCTATTCAAGATTCCTTGATGCTGGCAATCAGCCAGTTATTACATTTTTGTGTATTTTTTAATATGCTGGCTTTGATTTTATCTCCCAGATGGGCACAGTCACAATCTCCTGTGTCTTTTGTCAAATCTAGCTCTCTGCACATCTATCCCTATACTTCCTTTCAGTTCTAAAAACCAGATCCCATCAAAATCCACCCTTTTGAACCAAGAAGTTTAGATGTAAATAATTACAGAGTGAAGATGCCATATGTACTATCTTCAAGGTTGCTGTATGCCCAGTGGGGGCTTCAAAGCATCAACTCCATCACCTCCGTCACCATTTCTGTTCTCACACTGAAGTTTAATGGCTCAGGAAAACAACAGGGCCACAGTCGTAGGAACTGGAGTTTGCAACTAGAGCCAGAACCCAGACTAAACCCAGGAAAAAGAGTTAACGGCTTATATGTGGTCCAGTCAAGACACTGGACAGACTGGGCATATATCTGGACAAAATTATAATTCAAAAAGATAGATGCGCCCCTATGTTCACAGCAGCACTATTCACAATAGCCAAGACATGGAAACAACCTAAATGTCCATCAACAGAGGAATGAATAAAGAAGATGTGGTACATATGTACAATGGAGTATTACTCAGCCATAGAAAAGAACAAAATAACGCCACTTGCAGCAACATGGATGGACAGACTGTCATACTAAGTGAAGTCAGACAGAGAAAGACAAACACCATATGATATCACTTACATGTGGAATTTAAATATGACACAAACGAACTTACTTATGAAACAGAAACAGACTCACAGACATAGAGAACAGACTTGTGGTTGCCAAGGGGGAGGGGTTTGGGAGAGGGATGGATAGAGAATTTGGGGTTAGCAGATGCAAACTATTATATATAGGATGGATAAACAACAAGGGAACTATATTCAATACTCTGTGGTAAACCATAATGGAAAATATAAAAAAGAATGTATACGTATGTATAACTACAGCACTTTGCTGCATAGAAGAAATTAACATTGTAAATCAACTATACTTCAATTAAAAAAGGATTGATTGGATAGAAAGATACACCATGGAGATGTAGGCCAGAGATATGATCAGGAATAAAGCATGGATGTTTTTTCTAGAGCAATGATGTGGACAACAGAATCTACAGTGGTCACCGAAATAAAACACCAACACTTAGTCATAGATCAATAAGTATTTCATAAAGATCACTATTCTAAGGTACTGGGACATAGCGGGAGATGAGACAGAATTCCTGCCCACTTGAAGATTATACTCTCATGCAAGTGTCCCTAAAAGCAGTGCTTTTTTCCTTATTCATTGTGTGTACATCTAAAGCAAGCACAGGGACTGGCATGTATTAAAAGCTCATTAAATGCTTGACTTTCTGTGTCTAATTCAACTGATACCTAACCTGATTTCCAAATCTAAATCAAATGTTCATAGAAGCAATACTACTTACGATAGCCAAGACATGGAAGCAACCTAAATGTCGACAGACAGATGAATGGATAAAGAAGATGTGGTACATATGTATATACCATGGAATACTACTCAGCCATCAAAAAGAATGAAATAATGCCATTTGCAGCAACATGGATGCAACTAGAGGTCATCAAACTAAGTGAAGTCAGTCAGTCAGAGACAAACATCACACAATATCTATCACTTATATGTGGAATCTGAGAAAACATGATACGAATGAATTTATATACAAAACAGAAATAGACCCACAGACAGAAAACAAACTTATGGTTACCAAAGGGGAAGGGAGGGAGGGATAAACTAGGAGTTTGGGATTAACAGATACACACTTCTATATATAAAATAAATAAACAACTAGGTCCTACTGTATAGCACAGGGAACTCTGCTCAATATTTTGTAATAACCTATCAGAGAAAAGAATCTGAAACAGTATATATATATGTATATATATGTGTGTGTGTGTGTATATATATATGTATATATATATAAAACTGACTCACTCTTCTGTACACCTGAAACTAACACAACATTGTAAATCAACTATACTTCAATAAAAAATAAATTTCAAAAAAATCTATTTTGATCACTGTAGCCCTAGGGCAAAGAAAAATGTTCAACACTTAACAGAAAATTTAATAAATACATGTTTAATTTTTAAAAAACTATTTATTACCAAACATGATTCCCAAATCTAAATCAAGTAATTTGCAAACATGTCCAGGGTTTGTGTGGAGCTCTCTCACCAAACTCAAGCCACAGATCATCAAGGTCAAACTGTCATGCCTTCAAGACAGCTGGTCTCTGAAAAATCTCATTTCTGTGCTCCTCTGTCTCCATGCTTTTGTTCCACAGTTCAATAATTAGTACCATCCTTTTTCTAGTTATTTAGGTAAATGCAAAGCCACCTGTGGTGGCTCCCTTTCCAAGATTCCACATACACTAAGTCCTCACATCTGCTGAGGGTCTTAACACAGGACCAGAGACGTGGTTACCGGTAACCTCACTGGTTACTGGTCAAAGAGAGGAGAGATCACAAAGGGTTAGCGAAAGTGCAAAAGCCCAATGGCACCAAGTGTTGAGCCCATCCCACGCCACGCCGGTGACAAGTAGTGTGGCCACGCGGGAAACAAATTTGTGTCACGGAGGAAAGTCGAGCATGCAGAAGACTTTGGTGTAGATAAGCATACACAGACCTATATACAAACTACATAGTTTAAATCGTTTGTATCTGTCCCATAGAGCTTCTTGAATATTCATGTCGGGAGGTAGACATTTCCATTTGCAGCCGTAGTCATAGTAAGAAAAGAACAGGAAGAACCCAGACATTCACTAAGAGGTGAATGGATAAATGCTGGCATATTAAAACAGAATACGACACACAGTGAAACATAAAAAATGGATCTGTAAGTTAAAACGGATAAATCCCCCAAATAAAAAGCAAGTCACAGAAGAATACATATGGTGTGATGTTACTGATATGATATTACATAAAACTAAACAGTACATTACTTAGAGCTGTATTTGTACTGAAATACAAAAAACAGGAAGGACATGATTAAAACCAAATTCTGGGACAGTTAACTCCTATCCAGGGTCACAATTCACGATACAAAGATATTGGTAATGTTCTATTTTCTAGTAGGACTGTACGTGTATTTGTTTAGCTTCATGTGGGTATTTATATATTTCCATGTAGTGCACATTTTATGAGCATGGTTATTTCACAGTGCAAATTTCCATCAAGAGATGCATGTCTATATAGGTTTGCCCTCACTTTATTTTCCCAAGCACTTAATAAAATATCTGAGGGGGCTTCCCTGGTGGCGCAGTGGTTGAGAGTCCGCCTGCCGATGCAGGGGACACGGGTTCGTGCCCCGGTCTGGGAAGATCCCACATGCCGCGGAGCGGCTGGGCCCGTGAGCCATGGCCGCTGAGCCTGCGCGTCCGGAGCCTGTGCTCGGCAACGGGAGAGGCCACAACAGTGAGAGGCCCGTGTACTGCCAAAAAAAAAAAGAAAAAAATCTAAAATTTTAAATGAAAATATCTGAAATTTTAAAAGGGAAGGAAAAAGATCAATGCCAAGGTTACATGCCAAGCCCAAGGCAATGGGCCATCCGCCCACACAATCCATAAAGAGCAGCAGTGGCTGACAGCATCGCTAAAACTAGAGTCAGGTCACCTAAGACGCTACTGCCTAGGTCGCTAACTAGCCAGGCGACCTTTGACCCATCACTCAGCACCCAGAGCTTCAGCTCCCTGGACTGCGCCATGAAGACCTGGAGGACGTGCCCTCTGCTGTGGTCTTCAGCCTGAGGATCCTGGGGAACCACAGACGGCTATCCTCAAAACTGAGTGTACGTGAAATAGGGAAGCGGTGGGAACAGAAAGTTCTCCAATGAGGCAGAAAGCCATAATTCAGGGGAGACCACTGGCACTGAAGAATACGGGAAGATGCGCGGTGTCAGAAGCAGATAAAACAGGCTTACAACCCTATTTCTAAAAAATGTACTCTTCAGGACCACAAAACCTCTATGGGCAGGATAAAAATGTCACTAGATTTACATTCACCTGAATTCTACACCCAGATTCATAATGAATATTAATTCTTGTTTTCCCCGATATCCATGGATTCCTTGTGCTCACTCTCCTATACAAAGAACCCACTGCCACCTTCTCACATCTGACCATATGGGGTTACTTTGCAAGAGTTCGTACTGGAAATTATGCATACGTATATATAACTATATGCATATAGTTTTAAAATATACACATATCTACATCTAAGCTAATAATATAATATGATGCACGTGTGTGTGTGTGCGTGCATGTATGTGTGTGTGTGTGTGTGTGTGTCTCCAAACCAACCCACTGAGGTATTAAGTTCCTTTTGTTCAGGTACTATGGCTTCTCCATTCTTTGTAAATCTCTCCGGCACCTTGTGCAAGGCCCTTCATGTTGTACATGATCAATAAAACATATTATACGTGATGCCGATTACCCATTGCTAGATAGTTCGGTCTAAGTGTGAGCAATCTGAAAAACAGTCTCAAATACTCACCGCTGGGCATTGCAACATCTACTCATCCGGCTGTTAAATATCTGGAAGGAGTACGGGCAAGGGTTAGGGACGTGCCTTCTGGACTTGGGCTGCCTAGAATTCAACGCCGTCAGCAACCACTGAAGGCTGGAAACCATTGATGCCTCCACATTCCTACCTATAAAATGGGCACAGCATAGGATGTAACTTAAGGATATTACTGCACGTAGGTATAGGGGCATATACGTGTGTGTGAATACATACACCACATATGCATATGTATGTGTACGTAAATATATATACATGTGCAACAAGAAGTGTTCTCCAAAGAAACGAGAGCTAATTATAACTACTTCCTGAGGTTTTACTCAATGCTTCCACCGTGACCCACTTTGATCAATATGACGATACATAATCAAACTCCCATCTGAATATAGTCTACATTCCAGATGATGAGGTCAAGGCTGTATTTAAATCACTACAACTAAGCAAATGCGTGCTCCACTTCTTCCCAGCCCCTCCTTCTGTGGGACTGTGGGCTTCTGCAGGTTGGAATTTGGAATGGAGTGTCTAAGAGACGCATTGAAACTTCTAGATACGTAGAGAGAACTGGTCCCAAGGGCTTCTGTCAGATGGTAACAGAGGAGTGAAGGACTGAAACTCAATAATGTGAATACAAGCCTACCAAGATTTACAGACAGTGGGAAAGATGTACCAGGAAGGAACACACATTATTTCAGAGTCAATTCACATTAATTGCTAGACGATGAGCAACTGAAAGGCAAAGACCACAGTTGATTAACCGTTAAACTTGGGAAAGAGAAGGTCCTCAGCAAAGGTTATTCAATCAAAAGGAAGAGACAAGATACTGAAGGAAGCCATAAGAAACCTGGACAAGAAAGGCAGAAAAATGGCAAGTCAGCATCCACGATGCTCTCCTTAGCTGATTTCCTGTGGGTACCATAGTAAACCCCCCACCAGTGACTCCATTCGTACCCCCAACATAAACCTCCTGTGGGCCCCATGCTTTAGCCCCTACGGTTTTTGCCTGTATGAGCTTCATTGTGAAGACAGAGTGTCTTGGGTTTGCCCTTTGACACAAGAATGAAAAGTGTTATTCTGTGGCACTTTACCAATTTCAGTCAATTTTGATGGAACCTAACTTTAAATACTAAGGTACAGATCCATTTCCGAGGATCTATTTGTGAGATCTCTGCAAGTAAAGTAAGGAGTCCCAGATGTTAAGCACTCTATTTTTTTTCTGCTTATTGTATCTCTTTTAGTCATTTTTAAAATTGAAGTATAGCTGATTTACAATGTTGTGTTAATTACTGCTGTATAGCAAAGTGATTCATTTATGCATATATGTCCTTTTTAATATTCTTTTCCATTATGGTTTATCATTTATGGTTTACTGAATATACTTCTCTGTGCTATACAGTAGAACCTTGTTGTTTATCCATCCTATATATAATAGCTTACATCTATCTGCTAACCCCAACTTCCCACTCCATCCCTCCCCCAACCCCTCCCCCTTAGCAACCACCAGTCTGTTCTCTATGTCTGTGATTCTGTTTCTGTTTCATAGATAGGTTCATGTGAAGCACTCTTAATACCATTCACTATAAAAGGCGTTCCCAGAGTTGTATAACAGGGGCTGAAGTGATCTTGATCAACAAAAGGAGGTATTTATGACAAGAAGTTGAGTGAGTTCCCCTGCAAAGAAAAGCTACTAGTGTGAGCAAAAAAGAGGAGTCTATTTATAGACAGCCCAGTTTGACCTGAGGTTAGTACCTTAGATGTGGTGGGACCTCACCCAGTCAGATGGGGGGGCCTGCCGATCGATGGCTGAACACCTGGACACTTTGGGGTTAGTTTGGATGAGAAGAACCAAGTCTTCCCAAAGGAGACAACGATCAAGAACCATTTCAGGTGATCATGATAAGTGTGTGTCTTTGGGTCTTTAACAAGTAGCTTTGAAATGGCTGCTCATAGCCTCTACCGATGAACTGTACAGTGTCCAACAACAGAGAGTGTCTTCAGGATGTTTCCTGAGACACCATCCATGACTCAAGGACTGGCTAAAGCTTATATAGACCCCAGCTGGAGTGTCCCACTTTTCCTCTGAAGCCTGTATCCTATTTGCCTAAAGCATACTTCATCTTATGGGGAAGGCTGTCTCATCGTATGTGGAAGACCCTGCATCTTGGAAATTACTATTTTCAGTGTGATGCTCACTGTGACAGTTGGAATTCTTCTCTCCTGTGTTTCTGATGGTGTAGAGTCACTTCAAGTGATGAAAGCTGATGTGCTAATACACTGTAGGACTCTGGGTGATTAAACAATCCTGTTCCCACACACTGTACTCGCCAAGCACAACTCTATCTAAGCTCCCAGAAGAGGCGGGTTTGTTTTCTGTCTTGACCACCACCATCTCCACCCATTCCCCAGCACGTTTCCTCTGTCTTCCTCAAACAGGAAGATTCATGTGTGAAAGCCAACCCTTTTCCCAGGGATTGAGACACTCCAGAGAGGTTTCCTGTCTTAGCATCAGAAACTACCTGAGTTGAGACCTTTCATCTCTAGGAATTGACTGGGTCATCCAAGATGTGGAATGTAGGCGGGGGCTCTTCTTCCCTGAAAACCTTTGTGTCTCACACTAGTGTAGAGAGGGAGGAGATGAAGGAAGAAAAGAGATGCAAAAGGAAGGAGAGAATTCACAAAGGGAGGAAAGAATAAGAAGTCTGTAGTCAAGAGACAGGTTCAGGGTCAAGGCTCAAAGGCATCTCCTCGTTAATCCCCCAAAGCCTTACAAGCATTATAACAAAAGTACAATTCATGCAAATGAAATGTATTGTGCCAATAAATGCAGTAAATAGCGTTCAACTATCATTGCCCCTGACACCTTTACTTTTTAAATAAAAATGAGGGAAGATTCGAATCCACTAGATTCCTTACTTTATCTTCACATGCAAACACTCTCACACTGTACCCTCTCTATTGGAGCCTAATTACTCTCTCATCCCCAGCCTCTGGCAAAATTCCTACCTACACATGCAGGTTTCAAAAAGAAAAGCTGAATAAAGTAAATTTGTAAATCCTTTCCTCTACGCAGTTCCAAATTCAGAGTTTCTCTACCCAGAGTCCCTGATTCCCATGCCCACCCAGGTGCCCCTGAATAGAACCCAGGGGTTCTATAAACTAGAACAGATGAGAGAGATTACATCTTTGTTTTCAGTAAATGTGAACTGAAATTTAGGCTTTGCTTCTTATGAATGTAGGTGTAACAGACAGACACACACACACACACACACACACTCAGTAACAGGAGAAGTCCCTGTAACTTTCCCCCAACAGAAGTCACATATTTTCTTATCAAATTAATGCTATGGCAGATATCACAAAATGCTGTCTATAGTCACCACTACTTTCCAGTTGTGACAATTATCAGCTTCTTAACTAGATCTGGTTACTTAATACACAAAAGAGAAGCACATAAAATACTATGACACATTTTACAATCCAGCAATCCCACTCCTGGGCATATATCCAGAGAAAACTCTAATTCAAAAAGATACATGCAGGGACTTCCTTGGTGGTCCAGGGGTTAAAACTCCGTGCTCCCAGTGCAGGGGGCCCGGGTTCAATCCCTGGCCAGGGAACTAGATCCCACGTGCTGCAACTAAAACAAGATCCCACCTCAATGAAGATCCCGCATGCAACTAAGACCCAGCAGTCAAATAAATAAATATTAAAAAAAGATACACGCACCCCAATGTTCATAGCAGCTCTATGCACAACAGCCAAGACACGGAAGCAACCTAAGTGTCCACTGACAGATGAATGGATAAAGAAGATGTGGTACATATATACAATGGAATATTACTCAGCCATGAAAAAGAATGAAGTAATGCCATTTGCAGCAACATGGATGGACCTAGAGATGATCATACTAAGTGAAATAAGTCAGACAGAGAAAGACAAATACCATATGATGTCACTTATATGTGGAATCTAAAAAAATGATAAAATGAACTTATTCACAAAACAGAAACAGACTCACAGACAAAGAAAACAAACTTATGGCTGTCAAAGGGGAAAGGGGGGAAAATAAATTAGGAGTTTGGGATTAGCATATACAAACTACTATATATAAAACAGATTAAAAAAGGTCCTACTATAGAACACAGGGAACTATATTCAATATCCTGTAACAGACCATAATGGAAAAGAATATGAAAAATAACGTATATATATATATGTATAACTGAGTCACTTTGCTGTATAGCAGAAATTAATACAAGGCTGCAAATCGGCTATACTTCAATAATAAAATACTATGGCACATTTAAAGAATATCTTGATAACTACATCAATAAAACTGGTTTCCTTTTAACGTTATTTATCTTATGACTTAAAATACTATTTTCAGAAAGGGTGTATATTTTTCCCCAAACTGACAAAGGGATCTCTCTCTCTCTCTCTCTCTCACACACACACACACACACACACACACACACACCCGAGTAGGCATGGTTAAAATCCCTTGACTAATTGCCAAACTACTGATACCGCCTGCATCTCCAGCTACGCTGAACTGGTTATAGAAGGGCTTTCTGCTGGTGGATAAGGTACATGTGGTTGAGTGAATAAAGATCACACACTCAACAATCTTGCAACAAGGCTTTTCTGGCTCTTCTGCCCTCCCTTCGGAAAAAGTGCCCTTAGCATAAGTCCCCTGTGAGAAGGTATGACACCTCCACCTGAAGGTCTTGCTTTGCTGTGGTCACATCTGTCCAGGTCAGGGAAGTCTTCCTGGGCATCCCTCCCCACAGACCTTTGCTGGAACCTGACACCACCTCAGCCTGGCTTCCCTAGTGGTCAAAGCTATGCCCACAACAAGTGACTGATAGGAATACTGGGACCAGGAATTCATCCTTTATCTACACCACTTGTATACGGAAGAGGCAGGGATCAGCTCCAAGGCCAGGGTACATGTGGGAAGATTTCTTTCTTCCCTTCACCTCTGGAATGATTCCAGCAAAGGCAGGGTCCTTCTCTCTTTCTGAACCAAAGCCGCTTAAATTTTAAACCTAAAACTTGAGAATAAAGGAACGTTGAAAACTCACACATCTTTCTAATCCTAGATACATAGAACACGACAGCTAATGTGAGTTTCCATTTGAAATACCACCAGTGGACGGAGGAAGGGAAAGAGTCAGAAGAAGAGAAGTTAATTTGCCACGGGACTCAAACCGGTCAGAGTGGCCATCATCGAAAAGTCTACAAACAACAAATGCTGGAGAGGGTGTGGAGAAAAGGGAACCCTCCTGCACTGTTGGTGGGAATGTAAACTGATACAGCCACTATGGAGAACAGTATGGAGGTTCCTTAAAAAACTAAAAATAGAATTACCATATGATCCAGCAATCCCACTCCTGGGCATATACCCTGAGAAAACCATAATTCAAAAAGATACATGCACCCCAATGTTCACTGCAGTGCTATTTACAATAGCCAAGACATGGAAGCAACCTATGTGTCCACTGACAGATGAATGGATAAAGATGTGGTACATATACACAATGGAATATTACTCAGCCATAAAAAAACAAAATAATGCCATTTGCAGCAACATGGATGGACCTAGAGATGATCATACTAAGTGAAGTCAGTCAGACAGAGAAAGACAAATAACTTATGATATCACTTATATGTGGAATCTAAAAAAAGGGTACAGATGAACTTATCTACAGAACAGAAATAGAGTCACAGATGTAGAAAACAAACTTATGGTTACTGGGGAGAAACGGGGGGAGGAATAAATTGGGAGACTGGGACTGAAATATACACACCACTGTATATAAAATAGATAGTTGATAAGGACCTACTGTAGAGCACAGGGAATTCTACTCAATACTGTGTAATGACCTATATGGGAAAAGGATCTAAAAAAGAGTGGATATATGTATATGCATAACTGGTTCACTTTGCTGTACACCTGAAACTAACAACACTGTAAATCAACTATACTCCCATTAAAAAAAAAATTGCCATCGGATGCTGGGTAACCAGAGTCTGAACTCATTAAAGCCACCGAGAAGAAATCCAGGGATGAACAGCATTGATGGAGGCGTGCATAAACCCACTGCTTCTCTATGTGTCCTACCTGTTCCCTACGGTCCATTTCTAAGACAAGGATGCGGGAAGACTCAATGTTACATAAGCTCCGAAGTGTTTAACAAATGACAAAATCCTGAAACTCTAGAAAGGTAAGTCTATCCCTTCTGACTTACAACCTGTACCACCTCCCTTCTGCATCTGAAAACTCTCTGTTGCTTTTCTTCAGTGTACATGTGGGAAGATTTCTTTCTTCCCTTCACCTCTTTCTGTACAGAGAAGGACATAAAAAGGTTGATTTTTTTCTCCACTACGATAATCAGATACCACAGGTTTTTTTTCTGCGATGAATGCTTTCCTTGGCTATTTTCAGACCTCCTATTAAGAGCTATTCTCTCATGGTGGCCTATTCCTCTTAACCCAATTAAACCCAATTAAATCCTCTGCCTTGATGGTTCTATTTCCCCTACGTTTAATTATGCTTTAACTAGTCTGTTACTGCATGTTCTTTTCCACTGGCCCACCCCTGACAGTGTCACAAAGAGGACGTGATACACACACATATAAAACCTTGATGTTAAACTTTCACGTGGCAAATTCCCCTGAGTGGAAATTTACCAACAGCCAGGGTGCCATTTGAAGACTGAATTCCTCTGCAGTTTCAAATATTGGAGGAGCACAGGCTGATTGCGTCAAAGAGGTTTTAAAACGACCACATGCAAAACAATTGGCCTCTGTTAAAAATGTCCTTTGAGTTAATTAGGTGATTAGGAAAACACTGAATTTATGGCAGCTCAGATAACTGCCTTCAATATGTATAATAAACTTCACGTGTGTACATGTGTATGTGTGTACGTGTGTACGTGTGTGTGTGTGTGTGTGGCTGCTTTCCCCGAGATTTTTACAGACTAGATTAAAATTAGAAGCCTCCTTCTGAGGAGGCCCATTTTGATGCTTAATTTTACTCACAAATTAAGAGCTTTTAAAAATATACTCAAGAACATCAGAAATTCATTAGCTTTAAGGATATTCTAAGAGTAAAGTTAGGAAGCCCGAACTCTTCAAAACAGGTAAAGGAAAATCAGAAGAGGCAGGATGGAGACACAGCCCTGCATCCAAGGAGAACCGGCTCCTGGAAATAGGCTGGTTTTCCAGATCATAGGACGGGACCTCAAGGCAGGAGGGAACACAGATGTCTGTAACCGAAGACCAAGTACATAAGTTCTAGTGACATTCATCACTTAAGAGACTCAAGGATTAGATCATATCACAAAGCCAGCTCTAACTGTCAGCACTGCACGGATTTCGTGAGTGGGCTTCTTCTGGAATAAAAGGGACTTTTCAAAAATAAACACTTCGGGGATTTCCCTGGCGGTCTAGTGGTTAAGAAAGACTGCGCTCCCAATGGAGGGGGCAAGTGTTCGTTAGATCCCTGGTCGGGGAACTAAGATCCCGCATGCCACGTGCTGCAGCCAAAAAATAAAATAAAATAAAAAATAAACACTTTGGTGAGCCCCTGGCTTCTCAGCTAATAATATAGAGACCTACACCCCACCTGATATTTATCGCGTATAAAGTGCATTGAAGAAATGTAGGCTATACTAGCTGCAAAAGATAAAGCATGCTATTCATAATGGCCAGTGCTGACTGGTAGAAAATACTCCTCACTGTAGAAGCTCGGAAAGGCCAGGTTATACTGAAAGGAATTCTGGCTTCCACACAAGCATGCTCGACCACTGAACACATTTCTAGGGCCAGTAATGATGTCCCTCACTCCCGAGTGAAAGGGCCTCATGGAATCAGACCAGCGCAATGCAAGGAGCTCCTCCAAGGAGCCACTTAGGATGACCGACTGCCCGGGAAACACGAACTGAGATAATTGTATTTAATTCAACTTCATGCGCCATTCCAGAAACAGGAAAAAGTGGAACAATTAAATCGCAACGGTGCCATTTGAACCAGCCCAGTGGGCTTCCTGTAGGACAAAGTGCTCCACAACGAGAACATTCTGTGACTTCAGTTAAAAAAAAAAGAAAACCACCAGAGAAATGAAAGGCTTTTTGAGAGAAGCATTAGGTCATTTTTCAGCAATGACTGCCTTTCTATAAAGAACACATCCAATAATAAGGGATAAAAAACAACTGAGTAATGAAGTTTGCTCAGGTTATATCCTCATTTTATCTTTTAAGGGAAAGAGCCTTACCTCTGTGAAGGGAACCGTGGATGTGATTTTTAAAGAGGCAGGAATCTGCGTGACTGTAGGTCCCTGGTTCTCAAAGGTGGCTGTTTACTAGAATCCTCGGGGAGAAGTGAAAAATGCCACCACTCAGGCTGCACTCCAGACCCACTCTGTCAGCATCTCTGGGCTGGGGGCGGGTCGAGGCACAGGTGTTGGCATTTTTCAAATCCTCCAGGTGATTCTAATGGGTCGCCTGATTGGCCAAATGATGCTTTAGAAAAGGGTATCCACCTACACACCCTGGGAAATTTGGGTCTTGTTTTATTTTATTTTTCCTTTAGAAAAATTTCCTTTCAGCAAAGAAAGACTGGTATGCTGTCTTCAAAGCCAAACTATAAGTATTATTTCAGCAGCAACAAAAACATCAAACAGCAAATTCCTCCCCCAAGGTCCACCCCCTCCCCCATCACCGTGGCTACCTCAGGAGGGGAAAGATTTTCAGGTGTCTCAGCTTTACTTCTTAAAATATGCTCCATCCTAGTTCTAAACAGTTTGCTCCTTTTTCTTGACAAGTCTTTTTTAGATACTACCTAGAGATGATCCATCCTATCTGCCTCTAAATTTCCCAGTACAGTTCCAACACTTTTGCTTATCTCATTTTCTAGTACAAATATCATTGTAACCGTGCAATTAATGGTCACTCTTGAACCGAGCTCTGTACTCTGACAGAATCTTCCTTTTTGAATCACCTGTTTTAACTGGAGACAATAACAGCCTCAGTTTCACTTTCATACTTTCTGGGAATCTACTGTCCATTTTTCTAAATGCTCCCACAGAACGCACGCTCATCTCAAGGACTGTCTCCACGGGATCAAATGCTTCATTTCCTTTTTGTTTATCTTTTTTCCTAGATGTCTCTCGGGAGCATCCTTTTGTGTCCCAGTCTCCGCCCGGAATGCACTGGGGACTCAACTCCTCTGACTATTTTCTGTGAAGTCCATTGTTTCTTGGAAACCATTTCCATCCATTATGTATTCTGCTATTTGAAGGAACACGTTATCGCACGGCCTTCTGAGAAAAGAGGCATGAAAAGTCGATCTTTGGAGACCACGCACGAGTTCAAATTCTAGACTCTGACCTCACATGGATAGTTCGGTTCAGAGTGGAGTTCTAGGTGGGAAATCAGTTCTATCTAGGGTTGTGGAAGTTTCTGTCGTTGAATCTTTGGGAAAGACTTTGAAGGGCCTGTGGCATTCTAACTATTGATTATTCGGGTTTTTTTCTCTTTTTCTACTTGCGCTTCCACGGCTCTGAGGATCCCAAGCTCTTAGGATCTTCTCTGTGTAGCTGCTGCTCTGAAATTTCACAGCAATATGCTTCGGGCATGAATTTCATTTCATTCTCACGCTGGGCATCCGATGTGCCATGTAAGTGTGAAAGCTTAGATCGTTCAAGGATGGGGGTAAAATGAAAATTATTTATAAGCCTTTTCTGCCCCTTTTATTCTTTGTCACCCTTTGCTGGAACCACTGTTTGGGTGATGAATTCCTAGATTGAGACTTAATTTTCTTTCTTTCCTTTATTTCCCATCAGGTTTCATCCATAGGAAATACCTTCATATTTACGTCTGGATCCATTTTTTTAAAAATTTGGCTATTATGTTACTTTTTCATAGGATTCCCACTTTTTTAAAGGATTGGTATTTTAGCATATCTCCCACAAGTTATAGATGAGAGGGTTTTTTTTCTTTTTTCACGTTTCTAGTTGCTGCTGTGTATGTTTCCTCCAGATAACATTTTTCCATTTTTTTTAAGACTCCCTTATTGGAAGCGACCCTAAAATATCTAGGACGTAAGGCTATCTTTTCTCATTGACGAGTAAGCTCTGTGTCAGTAGGCTGTGGTCCTCAGCAGGTGGACTTCTATACAGTGAAAAAGCAAGTTACTCAAATGGCTTTCAAATGCTATTTATGGAATTCTTTTCACTGCTCACTCAGTTTCCCCATAAAAAGGTGCCTCCCATACGTGTTTGGACAAGTCTAGTGGCTTTCAACTTGGGAGGGAAGTAGGGTGCAGTAGGATACCACTTGCCACTGGGATGCAGAATGTATGTAATTCCCTAATTGTTCTGTCTGGAGACTGAGTCCTCACTCCACTAATTCTGAAGTCCCTGGGTCCTTCTCTCTTGCATTCAACTCCTCCAAATAAACATCTTCTATGTCCTTGGCAGTAGGGGGAAAAACAGTACTTTGCCACATGGATGGAAACCTCTGGTCTAACAGATCAACTGAGCTTAGAGTTTTAAAAGAGGTTAAAAAATGCTTGTGTTCAATCTAACTTGGATTAAAAAAAATACGTGTGTTCAATCCAAATTCTATACCATCCAAGGAAGTCATTTATTTTTCTTACTCTGAGAAAAATACCACTAGACAAGGACCTGGATTTAATATAAACGGCATATAAATGGCAGGGTGGCATAAAATTAGGTAGTATTAACAAACTAGTGAATTCAACAGAAAGGAAGCAGACTCACAGATATAGAGGATAACCTAGTGGTTCCCAGTGGGGAGAGGGGAGGTGGGAGGGGAGAGATGGGAGGAGGGCGGTAAGAGGAACAAACTCTTAGGTATAAAATAAGCTACAAGGATATATTGCACAACACGTGGAATATACCCAAAGTTTTATAATAACTATAAATGGAGTATAACCTTGAAAATTGTGAATCATTATGTTGTACACCTGTAACTTACATAATATTGTACAGCAACTATACTTCAATAAAAAACAAATTAGGTGGTATTACACCACCTTGAAGTAGGGAGAATGCACTCCATGAAATAGAATTCATTACATTGAATTAAATGCTTTCCAAAGTCATTGAATAAACAGCTTGATGTAATGTTTTTCATGTACATATCAAATCCTAAAGCATTTAATTTCTTTTCTTCATTTTTATCTGGCAAAGATGCCTCCAAGAAAAAAGAAAAAAAAAAAGGGAATTCCCTGGCAGTCCAGTGGTTAAGACTCTGTGCTTTCACTGCAGGGGACGCAGGTTTGATCCCTGGTCTGGGAACTAAGATCCCGCATGCCGCATGGCCAAACAAAATTTTTAAAAAGGATTAAAACTATTTTTAAATAAGTAAGAAATAGAACATCTGCAGAAACATGGATGGACCTAGAGATGGTCATACTGAGTGAAGTAAGTCAGCCAGAGAAAGACAAATAACATATGATATCGCTTATATGTGGAATCTAAAAAAAAAAGGGTACAAATGAATGAACTTATTTACAAAACAGAAATAGAGTCAGAGATGTAGAAAACAAACTTATGGTTACCAAAGGAGGGGGAGGGATAAATCGGGAGATCGAGATGGACATACACACTACTATATATAAAATAGATAACTAATAAGGACCTACTGTAGAGCACAGGGAGCTCTACTCAATACTGTGCAATGGCCTATATGGGAAAATAATTTTAAAAAAATAAAAGAGTGGATATATGTACATATAACTGAACCACTTTGCTGTATACCTGATATTAACCAAACATTGTAAATCAACTATACTCCAATACAAATATGTTTTTTAAATGGGGAAAATAAAACCAACCTCAAAAAAAGTAAGAAATAGGACTAAAAGTAAAAATTTACACAGAAAAATTATCTGGAAGCAGGAATGAGGGTAGGTATATTAGATGCTCATCAAAATACATTTGGCAACATTGAGCTCTGACGTTTCCTCAGTGAATTTCCTCACGTTCCGCCATCTTTGTCATCCAATCAATTCAAGATCACAAGCTGTATCTTCTCCTGTTCATTTTACTTCTAAAGGGTTCATAATGGCCATGAGTGTTTTCACTCAGCCCAGGGGTCTTTAATCAAAAATTGAGTCACCATAAACATAGAGAACAGATTTGTGGTTGCCAAGGGGTGGGGGGAGGGGGAGGGAAGGATTGGGAGTTTGGGGTGAGTAGATGCAAACTAGTATATATAGGATGGATACACAACAAGGTCCTACTGTAGAGCACAGGGAACCATATCTAATCTCCTGGGATAAACCATCATGGAAAATAATATGAAAAAGAATATATATGCGTATAACTGAGTCACTTTGCTGGACAGCAGAGATTGGCCCAATGCTGTAAATCAACTATACTTCCATAAATTTTCTTTTTAAATTGAGTCAGAATCTCATTTATATCTCTAGAAAATACAATATTCAGGGACCTCCCTGGTGGCGCAGTGGTTAAGAATCCGCCTGCCAATGCATGGGACACGGGTTTGAGTCCTGGTCCGGGAAGATCCCACATGCCACGGAGCAACTAAGCCCGTGAACCACAACTACTGAGCCTGTGCTCTAGAGCCCATGCGCCACAACTACTGAGCCCGCGTGCTACAGCTACTGAAGCCTGAAAGTCTAGAGCCCGTGCTCCGCAACAAGAGAAGCCACTGCGACGAGAAGCCCGCGCACCTCAACGCAGGGTAGCCCCCGCTCACTGCAGCTAGAGAAAGGCCGCGCGCAGCAACAAAGACCCAACGCAGCCAAAAATAAATAAATAAATTTATATATTAAAAAAAAAAAAAAGGCACTTGGAATAGGTGCTAGCACAGAGGAAGAGCTATGTAATTGTTAGTCTCTGCTATGACTGATAACCCAAAGAGAGAAGGCTAAATTCAGGAGGCAGAATGCTAGGGTGGCAAAGTCCAAGGGGAAATGATGATATGGGGGCAAACACTTACTTAAATGAATATGATTCATTTAAATAAATACCCTATTTGAAACCATCCTGCACTGCTGGTGGGAATGTAAGTTGGTGTAGCCACTATGGAGAGCAATATGGAGGTTCCTCAGAAAACTAAAAATAGAGCTACCATATGATCCAGCAATCCCACTCCTGGGCATATATCCAAACAAAACTCTAATTCAAAAAGATACAGGCACCCCTATGTTCACAGCAGCACTATTTACAATAGCCAAGACATGAAAGCAACCTAAATGTCCACTGACAGATGAATGGATAAAGAAGATGTGGTACAAATATACACTGGAATATTACTCAGCCACGAAAAGGAATGAAATCATGCCATTTGCAGCAACATGGATGGACCTAGAGATTGTCAGTACTAAGTGAAGCAAGTCAGACATAGAAAAACAAATACCATATGACATTGCTTATACGTGGAATCTAAAATACAACACAAATGAACCTACCTGTGAAACAGAAACAGACTCATGGACATAGAGAACAGACTTGTGGTTGCCAAGGGGGAGGGGCGTGGGAGCAGGATAGACTGGGAGTCTGGGGTTAGCAGACACAAACTGGTATATATAGGAAGGATAGACAACAAGGTCCTACTGTAGAGCACAGGGAGCTACATTCAACACCCTGTGATAAACCATCATGGAAAAGAAAATGAAAAAGAATGTGTGTAAATGTAAAACAGAATCACTTTGCTGTATAGCAGTAGTTAACACAACATTGTAATTCAACTACACTTCAAGAAAAATAAATTAAAAAGATAATACTCTGTTTATCATCATTTTTGATGACACAAGCATAATACCTTGATGTGTGGTCAAGATCTATGAATAATTCTAGTCAATGGTCAAATCACAGCAGACAACGCAGGCAGAATCATGTCCTTTGAACACGAAAACATTGCTGGTTGATGGTAGGAACTCCAGAACTTTGTAGAGAACACCAGGAGGCATCTTTTAAATTTCATACACCCAGCATTTAAAAGGGGGGAAGATGACTGAGGCTGACAGAATTCAGAGGGTTTCATGGAGATAGGTAAGTCTTAGCTGTCTCCCTATGTGTTCTCACATATTACTGCGGATTCTGTGCCCACCTGCAATAAAGCACGGATGCCCATCTTTTGGTCACACAAATGCCAAAAACTTGTGACTCCAAAAATAATGGCTGGGGTACGGATGAGGATACGTTACCAGAATTCCATGTTGTAAAACACCTTAAGAAGGGTAGTTAGCCCATCTTGCTTATGTGACATAACTTAGTGTGGTTAAATGTGATCATGTTTACCGACTGAGTTCTGATACTTGACTAAGTATCACAACATGTTTTACTGTGAATACAGGTGGATTCCTATCTGCATTAATATATTGATTTTGTCACTCTCAACTCCCTGCGGGAAGGCACCATCTCCTAGGATCCTTCTGTACACAATGGAGAAGATAATCACTGGAAATGAGCCCACGGTGACTTTTTTCCAGCAACCATTTCAAGCCCTTACACCTCAGGATGTACTCCTGGAAAATGGACAAGATATGCCATCCTAACCTGTTGCTAGAATCCAATAAAACCATGACTATGAAGGCAAGTTTGAGAACTGTCAAGCAACACATGCATGTAACATTATTCTAGTGGGCACTGACTCATTTATTTGAAAGAAAGTATTGCAGTGTAGTGGTGGCCACCATCAGAACCATGGTGCACATGATTCCACATCATGCTTGGAGTCCAAAAGAGCTTGGGAAGAAAACACTCCTTCAATGACTTTTTCTAAAAAAAGGGTAAAGTATAGAAATGCTAAGCATATATTCATCTTTGTAGGTGTGTGGTGTGGTGTGTGTGTGTGTGTGCGCGCGCGCACACGCACACGTGTGCTAAAATAGTTTACTAACTCAGGTAAAATGGCGGAAACCTAAATTCCACGGGACTCTGGCAAAGACAGAACATCAACTCCATCTTTTGAAGCCCTGAGCTAAGAAAGCTCCCACAGACTAATAACTAAAAGACACCAAACCACTGATTATAGCATGACAAAGGAAAAAGGCAGATTTTGTTCACCAAGGTTACAAAACATTAATAAACTCAAGGGTAATGGATAAGGCTTCAGGTCATGTCGTCTTACCATCAAGGTCATTCCAGACACAGGGGACTGGAGTACCCTAAATGTCAACCATCTCCTTGAGTGTCAAGGGCTCAGAGTAACTCATTTTTTAAAACCATGATAGTAGGCTAAAATTTAGAATGTTGCTACTTGTATAAATTTTGTGGCATTCCAATACGAGGAGAGCAATCTCGTGGTGTGCATGAGGGGGCACCTTGGTCTGATAACTGGATGAGGGTGCTCTGACTGTAATGTCCCAATGCGATCAGTGCTGGGTTCACACCCTATTACATGGCTGTCACTGATGGTAGGTTTATCCATCATGACCACTGGGCACTTGAAGCCCGACCTCTCAGATCCGTCAGCTGGAGGGAGCAACTACGTCTCTCTCAGGACTAAAAAGCAATTGCAAATCACAGAGATGCGAGCAAAGCTCGGGTTCATGTCGTGAGCAGAAAAGAAGCCGGAGAAAGAGGTGGCTTGTTCTTGCCGTACAGGGTTGGGATATGGTCTCCCTTTGATCTTCTCTTCCTTCCCAGAGACATTTCCTTATTACTCCCTGTCATCTAATAGTTATCATGCTGAAGGCAGCTACCTTTTTTTAAAAAAATAAATTTATTTATTTAATTTATTTATTTCTGGCTGCGTTGCGTCTTCGTTGCTGCACGCGGTCTTTCTCTAGTTGCGGCGAGCGGGAGCTACTCTTCATTGCGGTGCACGGGCTTCTCATTGCGGTGGCTTCTCTTGTTGCAGAGCACGGGCTCTAGGCACGCGGGCTTCAGTAGCTGTGGCTCGCGGGCTCTAGAGCGCAGGCTCAGTAGTCGTGGCGCAAGGGCTTAGTTGCTCCGCGGCATGTGGGATCTTCCCGGATCAGGGCTCGAACCCATGTCCCCTGCACTGGCAGGCAGATTCTCAACCACTGTGCCACCAGGGAAGCCCGGCAGCTACCTTTTTAAGAGCACATAGGAAATGACTGATAAGTTAATGTCCAGACACTAAGAGCCCTTCAAGTTTTAAGTAAATTTAGCTCCTTTTGTCTTAGAAAATTAAATGTGTAGCTTTAATTCCAATCCTGGCTCCACCACTGTGTGCTGTGTGCCCTTGGGCAAGTTGATTAACGTCTCTGGGCCTCAACTCCCTTATCTGTAAAATGGGAATAATAATAATAATAATACTTAGCTCAAAAAAAAATGTGTACCTTTAGGAAATAAGTTCAGTTTAGAAATTAAAACAAGAGCCCTTCGAGAGAACAAAAGGACTAATTGAATTTCCACATGGGAGAGGCCTCAACTAAACCTTCCTTTATAAAACTGCACCAGGGACTTCCCTAGTAGCGCAGCGGTTAAAAATCCGCCTGCCAATGCAGGGGACACGGGTTCGAGCCCTGGTCCGGGAAGATCCCACATGCCACGGAGCAACTAAGCCCGTGTGCCGCAACTACTGAGCCTGCACTCTAGAGCCCTCGAGCCACAACTACTGAGCCCGCGAGCCACAACTACTGAAGCCCGCGTGCCTAGAACCCATGCTCCGCAACAAGAGAAGCCACCGCTCACAGCAACTAGAGAAAGCCCGCGTGCAGCAATGAAGACCCAACGCAGTCAAAAATAATAATAATAATAAATAAATAAGTTTATAAACAAACAAACAAAAAACTACACCAGGATACAAATTAAGATGAACGTGTTCCAATGTAATGTGTCCGTTTATTATCATTAACATCGGACATGTCTGTTTACTATTTATAAAAAGAAAGTTAGCAGCAGAACTGGGTTAAGAAAAAAAAACTTCGCCTAGGCCATTCCTCAAAAAAGTTAGTGCTCATAGCTACAATAACTCCAGTTAAGCAATTCTCCACATGACCTTCAGAAGGTCTAAATTGCTGACAGCATTTTTTTTTTTTTAAAGTTCACTTTCATCTCCCGATGGTATTTTGAAAATATTACTCTTTAGTATCTTCCCTGGAGCAGAGTCCTATCCACCAGCACAAGGTTATCCGTTCATTTCCACCACCCTGGCCGACATTTTTCTTTAAGTAAAGTGAAGGCAAAGCATTCTTGGAGGAAAACACTATTGCATTAGGAGACACCAATATTTTGCCTCATTCCCTTGGAGTGACAGCAACAATCATTCTCTGTGCTCAGGACGGAACATAATTCTCACCTCCCTTGGGCATCGATAGTGCTCAGGAATATGAGGACCAACCCTCATATTGGTGCGGAATGTATCAGGTCATTTGGAAAACCTGCCCTCTTTTGACAACTCCGTATAGACTTTTGCTCAATTTTAGCAGGAGGCACAAAGAACTCTCAAGAGGATCGTGACTTCTTCAATAATCTGTTATAATTTACACAGATACACGTACTATGGAAATAATACAAATACATAAAAGTATAAGAGACTGAGGGCAGCGCAGTGAGATTACCTCTAAACACAGTCTTCGTCGCTACTAGTTTATCATGACATTAATTTGATCAATAATTTTTCACTGTGTAGGGGACACTGTGTCAGATGAGGTGAGGGTTACAGCAATATAAAGTATTTCCAATACTTAGATTTTGAGTCTAGGAGAGAAGTGAGACACTAAAGAGGCAGGGGGACCCCATTATCATGGAGATGCTCTCTTCAGTAATGGATTTTAGGGGGGGAGCGAGGCTTCCCTGAGAAGTGATGTCCAGGTGCAAATGGAATCATAAGGTTGAAATGAATTTTTCCAGCTGCAACAACGGTCAGCTGAGGGAGGAAAGGGGGGGGCATCCCTGCAAGAGACATGGCGGTCTGAAATGGAACAGGGCTGGGTCTGGAAGGTTCTGAATGGTATGACATGCCTGGGACAGAGTGTATGTGGAGGGATGTCAGAGATGGGGTAGAGAGGGGAGCCTGAGGTCAAAGGCACCCAAGTCTTTGTTCACACACGTGAGGATCTTGTACACACAGCCTCCATCAAGGGCAGAGGGCGAGATTCCAAAGGGACAGGAGCAAAGAAGAAGGAAGGGAAGAGGATGCTAGCAAGGGGGGAAAACGAGAAAGTGGAGGAGAGGGGACTTCCCCGGCGGTCCAGTGGTTAGGACTCCGAGCTTCCACTGCAGGGGGCGCTGTAGGTTCGATCCCTGCTCAGGGAGTTAAGATCCCGCATGTCGCATGGCACAGTCAAAAAAAAGAAAGAGAGATGGAGGAGAAAGCATGCCAATGAAGGAGACGGATGGTGTAGAGTTCCCTGAAGGTGACAGGTGAGATGTATCTCCTGGCACTCACAGGATCATAGCCTTCTAAGTGTGGTGGGTGGAACAATGCCCTCCGAAGTCATCCGCTTCTGACTTTCCAGAATCCCTGAGAACGTACAACCTTCCCTGGCAGAGAACTTTACATGGGCTGTGCAGATGGGATTAAATTAAGGGTCTTGAGATGGGGAGATGCCCCCGGGTTATCTGGACAAGCCCAGTGGAATTACAAGGTCCTTCAAAGGAGGGGGCAGGGGTCAGAGTCAGAGAAGGAGGTGTGAGAACTGAAGCAGAGAGAGGTGCTGATGGGATGTGGGACCATGAACCAAGGTACGCTAGAAATGAGAGAAGGCAACACAATGGATCCTCCCCTACACCTTCCAGAAGGAACCAACCCTGCTGACACTGGTCTTTGCCCCAGACATCTGACCTCCAAGACTGAATTTGTTCATAATGTGTCCTGTGTGTCAAACCATTAAGTTTGAGATCACCAGTTACAGTGGCAGTAGGAAATTAATAGATTGCAAAAAGAGTGGGAAGTAAGGAAAATGCATTTTGACTTCTTCGTCCTTCAAGAAGACTGGCTGAGAAAAATACAGCAGATGTAGCAGTGAGGCTTCAGGAGGGTGCCTTTCAGATGTGAAAGACTGACACTGCATCTCCCAATAGAGGGGCCCTTAGAAAGAATTTGACCAGAAAGATTCTCAACCAGCAGCTAGTGGAAAACATTTCTGAGAAAGTCTACACCATCAGAGCTTTACAGTGGTCTCCCTAACTCCTGAAACATCACATCATTTTGATGTTTCTTTCCAAAGCAGTTTAGCCATTTCAACATGAAAAAGAATTACTCCAATTTATCCTGAAGATAGAAGATCAATTCATTGATCTTCAGCTGTGCAGAAACAAGATGGCGCCACTGTGGAAAATGACTTGCACTGTTGTCTCTGTACTTTGAAAGGCAATGCAATGAAATGGACTTTATCCTCAAATCAGTTCAATTCTGGTCAGATAGCCTTGGATCCTCACTCATCCTGGGCTACTTTACTCCCTTCAAAAAATTTTTTTAAATGGTTCACGTCACATCATTTCAGAGACGGGTTCAAAGACTTGACCACTGAAATGGTAATGATTTAAAAATACCCGAGAAGATTAAGCTACAGTAAACAACGGTCAATGCTGGGATTGGTTTCAGTAAAATGCTCCAACGACAATCTGACATTTCCAAGCATAAAATAACAAATGACCATGATTCCACGTTCAGCCTCAATTTACCCTCATTCATTACTTTTTGAGCAAGTACTTGGTTTAAATATTTTAAAAATATAACTTACAATATCAAAAGAATTAAATTAGTTGAGATTTTTAATTAACTATGGATTATAAAAGACTCCATGTAAATACCAGCCGCAAAAGAGACCAAAGGACCACCTGTTAGGAAATTTAAACTCCGTAGCTGATGTATTTCCCGTTTTCCCAGTTTACCCTCATGATGAATCTGCAAGTTCGGGAAGGTGAGAAATTAATCAGGACACGTATCCAGGACGCAGAGTGCTCATCGGACACCATTTGCGTATTACCTTGCCAGATTTTGTTAACCTTCTTCCCAGAACAGCATAATTTGAACAAGTCAGTCAATTGCCATTAAAAGGACAAGTGAAAGACTAACCATTCCCCAAGGAAGACTTACGTCTTCTAAGTAATTGAGAAGAAAATATATCAGCTAAAAATCATAGTCTATTTCGAAGACTTAATTACAGATAAGTCAATGCTAAATAATTTATATTCTTCCATGCATATTAACCAGACCAGAACAAATAGCAGGAAAAAAAAAAAATCTCTAGAATCAACACTCCACTGCTTCCAAGTTATCACCCGTAGAAAAATGTCATGAGCCACACGGCATGTATTTTCTTCTCCACCCAGATTCACAAAGTGCAAGGAGTAAAATAATACCGATTCATCCCTGGGTGAAAAGAAGATGTCTGGTTTCCTAAAGCATAACTAACATGGGCTGGAATGACTCTGTTTTCTCCACCTGATATGAAAGGGTCTCAGAAGGATTTTCTGCACGATGGAAAAGAGCCGCATCTACTCAGAGGCTGGACAGCTCTGGACCAACGTGCAGGGAAACGTCTTGCACAGGACAGGACCTTGTGTAGTTGGATAAAGCTGGCATGACGCAGGCTGAGGGCACAGGAGGGGGTAAGAGGACCAGTCCAAGGTCACTTGCCCACTTGCACTCCTCAGCCCGAGCTAGACCTTATGGCTACTGGTTTCCAGGAAGCACCTGTCCCTGTTAAACTACAGCGTGAAGCATGCTGACCTGCATTTATCCAGCATTTACTGAGAACCTTCTACATGCCTTGTGCTGTGACAGGAACAAAGAAGACTGAATTTTCTCTACTTAAATTTCCAATCGCCTGCCAAGAAGGAGCCTGGGAAGGTTCACGTAAGGGAAGGGGACCATGTCTCCAGTCCCATGAGCTAACAGTTCTCACGTAGATTATGTTACATGCTGCCTCACTGAAGTCCTACGTGTTCCATGTTCCCCAATGCCCCACATCATGCTTAAATAAATATGTAGGAACACAAGGGAAAATCTTATTTCAGCAGTCATCGTGGAAAGGGAAAAGAAGTAGGGCACATTAAAGGCGTGTGCTTAGGCAAACGATCCTTAATCATCTACAACAAAAATATACTGCGTTAATATTTACTACAGGCCCACAGCACGCCCAAGTGTGTGACATTCAACTGCCTGCCAGAGAAAGACAAAACAATTCCGTTCCCTCTTGGTATTAATTACCCACTTCAAGGAAGCGTGCCGAGTCAGAATTACCTGGCTTGCAAATGCTCTCACACACACACACAGATGGAATCAGTGAACTCCCTGGTTTTAACGGTATGGAATGTACTTCATTAAAAAGTTGAGCAAGGGACTTCCCTGGTGGCACGGTGGTTAAGAATCAGCCTGCCAGTGCAGGGGACACGGGTTCGAGCCCTCGTCCGGGAAGATCCCACATGCTGCGGAGCATCCAAGCCCGTGTGCCGCAACTACTGAGCCTGTGCTCTAGAGCCCACGCGTCACAACTACTGAGCCCACACGCCACAACTACTGAAGCCTGCGCGCCTAGAGCCCGTGCTCCACGACAAGAGAAGCCACCGCAGTGAGAAGCCCGCGCACCGCAACGAAGAGTAGCCCCCGCTCGCCACAACTAGAGAAAGCCCACGCGCAGCAATGAAGACCAAACACAGCCAAAAATAAATAAATAAAATAAATTTATTTTTAAAAAAAAGTTGAGCGAAGCAAAATTTTAAAAATCACAATAATTGCTTGTGCTTAATCAAGCATTCCCTTCCTCTAGATCATGAAACACATGAACAAAGGCATTGCAAAACCAGTCAAGATGGTTCCCCATGGTCAAGGCGCCTAATTATGAACCTCAGCCTAAAGGATCGGAGAGCCATGCGAAGCTATCACTACAACAGCTAGAGGCGACCCACGCTAATAAGTGTGGCTGCGCCACGTACGCTTTCTTGTGGATGGCCATGGGTTCTCCCCCTGATGCATATACAGTCGGTTCACATGTAAACTTCCAGGGAGCTCCCAGACCCCAGGGACGCATGCATCCCAGATTCCCGATTCCAAACACCTGCTGTATGAGATGGTAGTGGTGCATTCGCAGAACTCCTAATATGAAAACAGGTATCTACAGTATTGATAATTTGTTATATGTTAATATTTGTTAGCAATTTGCGGATCCAAAATAATCACCATGAACTACCCTCCCGACTCCCCAGAGAATCCGATCGTGACCTTGATCACGGATCAGCAAACTCACTGTAAAGGGTCAAAGGACGTAAAGGGTCAAGTAATGGCCAGGCCGTCTCTACTGCAACCATTCAATTCCGGCACTGTCGTATACAAGGCGCTACTCCTAAAAACGGAGTCACCCACAGGCCACAGCTGGCTCACCTTAGCCTAGGTCATGTTCCATGGTCACTTACTCAAGACTGAGTTTATTGATCGCCTCCAAAAGCCAAACAAAATTGGTTTATGCATTAAAAAAAACGTATAGGGACTTCCCCGGCGGTCCAACGGTTAAGGCTCTGCGCTTGCACTGCAGGGGTTGCGGGTTTGATCCCTGGTTGGGCAACTAAGAACCAGCATGCCACATGGCATGACCAAAAAAAAAAAAAAAAAAAAAAAAATTATAAATAGTGTAAGATGATCTCTTTAATGATACATTTGCCCCTTTTTTCCAGTCTAACCTTTTCGGCAGAAAGGAAGCATTAAACTAGGAAAAAAATAGGCAGTGTAGTATTGGTACGAGGTAATATTACGGGTTTGGATAATAGTTAAGAAGAAAAGGATCAAGGAGGCCCCCAAATAATTTCTATTCATATTAGTTTATTGTTATATTTGTAAAATATTTATATTATACATAATTATATATTACCTATATTATTATTATTTTTTTTTTTTTGCGGTACGCGGGCCTCTCACTGTTGTGGCCTCTCCTGTTGCGGAGCACAGGCTCCGGATGCACAGGCTCAGCGGCCATGGCTCACGGGCCCAGCCGCTCCGCGGCATGTGGGATCTTCCCGGACCGGAGCACGAACCCGTGTCCCCTGCATCGGCAGGCGGACTCTCAACCACTGCGCCACCAGGGAAGCCCTATAAGAATGTTTTTATTTAAGCAAATTCATATGGATAGTTTCAATATCAACAGTACAAATAGCTAATCTTGTTATGGAGGATCCAAGTTTAAGCATTCCATTCAAGATAATAAGGAAGACTATATTATTCACGGACACCTTTTTGAACAATAAAATTTGAGCTCATGGGCACAACAAATTCCTTTTGCGATGGCTGAGAAATTAAACATAAAAGTAGTACTATTTTCTTTTTTTTTTTGCGGTACGCGGGCCTCTCACTGTTGTGGCCCCTCCCGTTGTGGAGCACAGGCTCCGGACGCACAGGCTCAGCGTCGGCAGGCAGACTCTCAACCACTGCACCACCAGGGAAGCTCTATACTATTTAACATTATTATTATTACTTTTATCATTGTATTTAAGTCTATAACTCAGTTACTATACCAAATTGATTTACATAACTAATCTGTGTCCCTCGGAATCACAAAATGTTTTAATAAAAGATTCATTTGGACAATGTGTGTCCAGAACTAAGTAGCGTATAAACAAACTACCTCAATGTTCGAGTGTATTAGCCCCTAGCATAACCCTGAATGTCAGGATCTTCAATAGACTAGCAAATTCAGTCCAAACGTAAAATGCCAAACATCCTAATTCTGGTTCATCCCTCGATCCCTTCACTTAGAAATGAAAATCATGGTTCCAGGAGTGCCTTGAAAGGCATTGTTCTTGGTTGTCAGTTTTGAACTGAACTAAGCCATCTTTGGGAAAAAATTAAGGAATGTCTAACATCAGTTCACCAATAGCATCCCCGATGACCACGAAAATCCATTGCAAAGCATTTCCTTTAACAAGGTTACAAAACCAGAAAGGGTTCAGTCAATGGTGTGTGCAAAATTAGATCCAACGGGCATAAGTTGGAACGTTCAAGTATTCAGTAGGCTTAATGAATTCTTTCTGCTTCCTAGACAGATGTTTTTTTCATTTATAACCACAAATTCTTCATAGTGAAAAGGGAATAAATACATACATCTCTATTATTTAAACACGTCAGAAGCCTGAACATCGAAAACATGCTAACGAGCAGCAAACCTGGATAACAACAGAAATGCCCTGATTCACAGGTCTTTGTGTTTCCCCACTGAACCCTGTACCCCTTGTAAACGACAATCAGTCCAGTTAAAGAGTCACAGAGGGCCATAAAAAGAAACGAAATTGAGTTATTTGTAGTGAGGTGGATGGACCTACAGTCTGTCATACAGAGTGAAGGAAGTCAGAAAGAGAAAGACAAATACCGTATGCTAACACATATATATGGAATTTAAGAAAAAAAAATGTCATGAAGAACCTAGGGGTAAGACAGGAATAAAGACACAGACCTACTAGAGAATGGACTTGAGGATATGGGGAGGGGGAAGGGTAAGCTGGGACAAAGTGAGAGAGTGGCATGGACATATATACACTACCAAACGTAAAATAGATAGCTAGTGGGAAGCAGCCGCATGGCACAGGGAGATCAGCTCTGTGCTTTGTGACCACCTAGAGGGGTGGGATAGGGAGGGTGGGAGGGAGGGAGACACAAGAGGGAAGAGATATGGGAACATATGTATATGTATAACTGATTCACTTTGTTATAAAGCAGAAACTAACACATCATTGTAAAGCAATTATACTCCAATACAGATGTAAAAAAAAAAAAGAACCTATGGGTAAGACAGGAATAAAGACACAGACCTACTAGAGGATGGGCCTGAAGATATGGGGAGCGGGAAAAATAAATAAATAAAAATAATAAAGAGTCACAGAGATTTTAGTTGTCACTTGGGGTCTTGAGGTTTCTGGGAAAGGAAAACTCAAAATTTTGTCTTTAGTTTCTCAGCCAAGCCATCCTTGGGAGACAATAAATTTCCAACATAGCATCACCACTCATCAAGCCCACTCCAAAAGTGGCACTCCAAAGGGCTCCCCTTATCAGAGAAGCAGTCAGACTCTAGCACAAACGCACAGATGGATAAACACCCAGTGCTTTCAAATGCAGAGTATGGACACCAAGGGCAGGGAAAGCGGGGAGGGGGGTGGTGGTGGGATGAATTGGGAGGTTGGGATTGACATATATACACTAATATGTATAAAATAGATAACTAATGAGAACCTGCTGTATAAAAAATAAATTAATTTAAAAAAAAAGAAAAACAATAAGGAGTCTTCCCCAGTTCATAAGTTCTCATTTCCTTCCCCCTATGGTGTGCTTTATATCACATTCCCTTCGGGTTTCATAATCCAAGCTGTCATGTTCAGAGCTGTGCTGTCTACAGCTCTGAGTCTGATGCCAGACACATTACTACCACTTCTCCTCAGAACTAGGATGGGCTGGTTACATTAAACTGACTGCTCCTTGCACGGCAGCTCCTGAAATGATTACAATCAAGGCCTCATAGACTTGTTGCTCGAAAGGCTGGTGGTGCGACAAGGAAGACAAATACTTGTGCAACTTCATGCCTTGCTTACATATTAATGCTCCTCCAGATTGAAAAAAGAAAATGACAGTGAAAAAAAAAAAAGGGGGTTTCGAAATTCAGAAGACAAAGGGATTTACATAGTGTGCTCTTATGGACTGTTGAACTGTGTACCCTCATCTTTTTCATCTTCCAAATTTGCACGTTAACCACAAAAAGGGGGAAGTAGTGGTCTTTCTTTATTCATTACAAATTACCTTTGGGGAAAAAAACGTAGCACTTTTTTAATAGCAGGAAATAGGAAAAGGAGTTTGGAAATCTAGTTTCTAGAAATAGGAGTTCAATGAAGGACGTGACCTTGACAATCTTTTAGAATCCAGGAAAGGTGCAGAAGTTTGTTACAGAGTAAAAATAGGGAAACTAGGTGGTTAACTGTAAAGAGATGCTCAAAAGCCACTGGTGGTCTAAATTTCGAAAAATGTTTAGAAGTTATCGCACTCAAAATGGTAAGAAAGTAGGTAAACAGCCAGTATTTAATCCATGTAATCATATAAATGGCCTCAGCAGGGCTTGAATTGACAGCTGAGCCATGAAAAGTCTTAACCATTTACTTGAAATATATTAAAACACATCCTTTTTGAAATTTAAATGGGGGGAAAGGGTCCCAATTTTGACTTGTAAAATATCTTCATTAACGTATGCTCACAAACATAGATCATCAAAGTATTCTACCCATTTCCCCTTCCTTGGGCTGTGCTCTATTTCTGGCTTTCAGAGAAAGAGAAGGATCCCGTGGCCTCAGTGGGCCCACAGCCTGCATTAGAAGCACGTCTGATATTTTGGGTCGCACTCTTCAGGGGCTACACACAAAAATGATAAAATGAAATGCTGAGGCCATTCAAAGGACCCAGTGGCTTGAGATGCTTACTGTAGAAGAAAGTGGGTTTTCAGTGTCCAGTAGGGATGAGGGTGAATTTCAGAAGGAGGGCTGACTTTCTTGTCTCATCAATGAGATATACTCTGCACTGTGGCTATTTGGAGAAACAAATAATTCTTATGAAATCCTAAATTCACAAAGCATGCCAGTATGTATACTCCCAATGAGCTTGAAATCTCTGCTTTGTACTTCGGTGAATTTCAAATAGATTATTTTTAAAAAGAAAACAATTTTTACCACCAAAGTGGTAAATCTGAAAGCACCGCCAGATCTGAATTAACCAGGCTGTAAACGCATCCACAAAATAAGCCAGCGGAGATCAATGATTATGTTTTTCATACTTACCATGACATTGTCTTTCTAAGAAGATACTTTTAAAAATGCCACCATGGAAGTCCACTTGATTTCTTTTCCATCTCAGCACATTTTTCCCTGTAAAAATAAAACAGAGAGAGAGACAGACAGAGACAGAGACAGAGACAGACAGAGAGGCAGAGAGAGAGAGAGAAATACACTTAGTAAAAGAGCTGGTGCCATTGTTTCCAAACCCTTGTCACATTCCTTCTAAGCTTTCTTTTGGGTAATTACAGAAACTAGCTAGTAGTGTCATAAAGTAATTCTTAACTGATTCCCTAATAATTCAAGCAACTAGTCAAGAAAGGGCACCTACACAGTTATGGCAAACTGCAGATTCTATATCCAACCAGTTGAGTCCACAGGCAATTTGAGAATTCAGAATAAAGCGAGACAGCTGGAGGTCACCAATCTACGTCTCACCTGCTTTCACCTGGCCACCATTAAATTTTCATCCAAGATGAATAATTTAGTCCATGTCTATGTTCGACGTCTATGTTCTTATTTAAATTAAGAATTTAAAATCCTTGCACAATTTAATTTGCGAAAGCCACTCTCTGTGTTAGACGTTGTTTGTTTGCAAGAACTGATCCTCAGCCTGCAGAGATTTTTTTTTTTCCCCCTTACAGCAGCGGGTCAGATGGGCAAGATCCACGCTGCCTCGTTCTCTCGGCTCTCATACGACAGAACGAGGCTCTAACTGACCAGTACTCATATTAGTACCAAGCATGTAAAGTCTTTGGGTTTCACAGCTGATGAGTCAGCCCATTATTAAGTTGTAGGAAGGTAGGGTCATAGTCTGATTATGGTTTTGATAGAACATGTAGTTAACTATTTCATAAATACTGTGTTTTTTAAAATTTTTATTGGCGTGTATAGTTGCCTTACAATGTTGCGTTAGTTTCTGCTGTACAGCAAAATGAAACAGTCATACGTACGCCTAAATCCCCTCTTTTTTAGATTTCCTTCCCATTTAGGTCACCACAGAGCACTGAGTTCCCTGAGCTATACAGTAAGTACTGTTGGTTAAAATATATTTGTGGAAATGACTTCATTTGTACCAACAATCTTAATTGCATTCATTATTCCTGACCCTTCTACAGCCGCGCAGGGTACGTAGCATAGCATGTATTTTGCATTTAGGAAAACTGATATTCGGACGTTAGCTCACACAATACGTTGAAGCCATAAGGCAGAGTCAGACCTACGTCTATCCTGCGTTCAAAGACCACACGCTTTTCACAGAATCAAGCCGCCTCCTCGTCCAAATAGAATAGGAATTGTTACAACAAGTAACATGTATATGGTGCGTCAACCTTTAACACACCGTTTTATACATGGACTCTCTACTTATTTATTGATTTATTTGGCTACACACCATGGCTTGCGGGATCATAGTTCCGGGACCAAGGATGGCACCCGGGGTCCCCAGCAATGAAAGTGCTGAGTCCTAACCACTGGACCGCCAGGTAATTCCCATATGGACTCTTTAATCTTCTCAGTGAGCACAAGAGGGAGCGTTATCTCCATTGTTTTAAAAAAGCAAATCCGGGAGGTATTAGCGAACTGGCCAAGACCACAGAGCAGTCACGCGTGGGGTAGGGCTCAAAGCAGGTAGTTCGGCGATCAGCATACATCGTCTCAGGTGGAGCCACTAATATCTTTTCTCTTCCCCATGCTCAGTCCCCAGTCTGTGGGAATCTACACCTGACGCAGTTTTCATCAGGGACAAAAAGGTTATTTGGTATCAGGACCAAAGACAGCCTCACTGCATGTGTGATGCATACAGCAAACACTCACGTAATATTAGCTATTCTAACACTGCATGATTAATATCACAACTTCGAAATTGGCTCTGTTTCTGTTTCACTTCATCAGAGGTCATATCTTGGTTCACACCCACAGGTAATTGTCAAATTCACAGCTGCAAAGTTAACTAGGTGTGTGTCAAGAGAGGTCTACAAAAATTAGCGAGTTATGTCTGGTAGATGACTCTTTTCTGCCTTGGGATAGTGTTGAGAAACATGTATTTGAATTATTATTTTAGGGTGAGTTTTCGTTTGCCTCTTGGCTTGCTGGATTTCATGTATGTGTTTTTGTTTGTTTCTTTCTTTCTTTTTGCGGTACGCGGGCCTCTCACTGCTGTGGCCTCTCCCGTTACGAAGTACAGGCCCCGGACGCGCAGGCCCAGCGGCCATGGCTCACGGGCCCAGCCGCTCCGCGGCATGAGGGATCTTCCCGGACCGGGGCACGAACCCGCGTCCCCTGCATCGGCAGGCGGACTCTCAACCACTGCGCCACCAGGGAAGCCCCATGTATGTGTTTTTTAGGTGCACAAGGGAGAGAGAAACATTCAGTAACTAGTATGTGCGTGAGTTTCCTTTTTTTTTTTTTGGCAAATCTGATACTGACGGAACAAAATATTCACATCCTGTAGGGTTTAGTTCACATGTCAGGAATGATTCCACCCACCCTGCTTGCCTATCTCACCAACTCCACTTCTCTTACTGGGCCCTGGTCACTACCATCAACACAGATTCCGTAACCAAGCAGGACCCTAGGGGCCCTTCCCGGGACAGAGACCCCTCCCCCACATCTGCTGCAGCTCCTCTCTGAAGTGCCTAGTGTATCTCATGCCTATTTCCTGAGTTTTTTCAGATGCTAAAAACCACCACATGGAAGAAATTAACGATCTGACGACCACTAGCACACAGCCCCCAGACCAACCAGTACCCCTGTGACGCTGCCCTGTGACCTCATCATCAACCAATCAGAGAACTGTGCGTGAGCTGAACACACACACCCTAGGATGCCCCTCCCTCGCCGGGCCTTTAAAAATGCGTTGCTAAAAGTTGTGGGTTTTTTGGAGAGAAGCCACCTGGCTTCTTTCATGGCCCTGCAGTAAACCTCTGTCTGCTCCAAACTCCGAAGTTTCGGTTTGTTTGGCCTCACTGTGCACAGAGCAGACGAATCTGTGTTCGGTAACAATTCTACTATTTTTCCTGCTATGCACGGCGAAATACATTCTAATTTTTTTTTATTATTATTATTTCTTCTCAAAGGATAGCCCCACATGTGTGAATTTACAACATAACATTCTCCCAGACGGCTTTTGGTAGTAGAAACCTCCAAACACCAAAGGGTCAGAGAAGGGCAATGACCATTTATTACGCCCGCCTACTACGGCATTTTGCTGCTCATGACTCTGTTATCTAAGCAGAATGCTGATCACTAACACTGACCTATGTTCAAGTAATCACGTGTTCATTTTTCTCATTTGTTTTCTGCTACATGATTCATGGGGCTCCATGAGGTAATAATAAGCTTTGCTTCATGTATCGGAAGCTAAGTTATAAGATAGAGTCGTGTGGCTAATGAGATCTTTCAAAGGTTAAAGGCTCAGTTCTCTAGATTAAAACACTATTGATGTTACCAGTAAATTTGGGCTGGATGACCTATTACAGAAGTCCTGAAGACAGATAAATATGATGACAGGTAGCCGATTATTCGGAAATTAATAAGAAATTACATTTTATGATTTGTCTTCATGTGAAACTACACCCTACCGTATACAGACCATTTGTGAAGACTTATGCTATACTTAGTATGTTATCGACTCATCTATAAAAGCTTCTTGTAAAAACAAATATTGCCTGAGATGACTGATATTAAATACTCAAGGCAAACCAATATTTATGAGTTACCAATATATTAGCCAACATTACCATAAATATCTCATGTCATTTTATTGGAATTTTACCATACAGAGAATACACTAGTCAAAGCATACAGACCTTTGGCGGAATAGCGGACGTAGAAGCTAAGAATGATCTATTCCACGCTATGACAATGTTTCAAAGAAGCCTCTCCATATAAGTTCACCTTTACAACTAAAGACTTGGGGTTTCATAGAGACATTCACAGCCATTCCAATTCGCCCTGGGTAGGAGGTCAAACAGATACCTAGAACATAAGGTGAAAGTGTATAAATATTTTCATAAAGGAGGACGTTGACGGAGTTAGGACTTTTCAATAGGTTACGAATATGATTTTATTCTCTGGTACCTAAATAATGTACAGTAAACTCTGTCTAGAAATCCTAAGATATTTCACTTCGCGAATGTGCGTTGAACGCAGGCTGTGCACAAGGTATGAGGATAGAAAAGAAATTCCAGAGATGAATGTGGCACAGTCCTTGTTCTCAAGGAGCTTGTGGTCTCCTGGGGGAAAACATCATCAAGGAGAGGACTTAGATATAATTGCAGGAGCTCCCGTATCCAGAGATAAAGGAATAGAGAGGGCCATGCTCAGAAGAGGTAGCAGCTCTGGGAAACTCTTAGGATATGGCATGGAAGATGGCTTTGAAGGAGGAGAGAGAGGAGGCCCACGTTTGTCATGGGGAAAGGAGGAGACGGTAGCTACACTAGACTCTCCAGGGTCCTCACGAAGTCTGTGCCAGGATTACACCTCAGGGGTCCCAAGGTTTCGACAGCACTCATGACCAGGGTCTGCATCTAGCCCTGCACACACATACACAAAAACAGGAAAATCTGAACTTCTTTTTAAAACCTAAAGATATTTCAGAGGTATTTTTAACTTAAAAAAAAAATAAAACTACTATCATTCATCATTTATTTAGTCGTCTTTTGAGTCACAATGACCTGCTAAGTTTCTAAAAGAAAAATGGGAGAAATAAGTTTAATTTTGATAGACGTTCATGAGTAGCTAAAAAAATAAAATGCACGCTCAGATGGGAAGAGAACTTATCGGTAGGTTTTTAGCAGGGTTGTCCTGGATATGTCTAGATGTATATATAAATGTTCCAGTTAACATAAATCACTTGAACTTGCACCCAAATTTATCTAACCCAGACTTTATCTTTCTCTCAAACAGAACAATCTTCCAAACCACATTCATTTTTGAAAAGATGCATATTTAATAAAACATCTGTTTTCTGTCTTGGATTTGCTCCCAATTTTATGCAATGCTCAAATTGTTTAATTTTTAGCATTAGGAAAATCCGGGGGGTGGAGAGAAACAGAGAAAAAATTTCCTGAGAATTTAAAGTGAGTAACTGAAAATACAGATAATCAACTTTACACAGTTCTACTCCTCCCGAATCACCCCAGAATTCGGATGAGCTCTCAAGAAATTCATTTCCTGTCCACGTTTCTAATTTTGATGCAAATCTTTACAACAAAATTAAAAAGTACTAATGTCATCATCCAGTGAACCGTGGAAACAAACAACGCCACAGAGTACATTTATTTACAGCTTTCGTGTAAGACTTAAACTAGTCAAGGTCCAAAATCCTTAACATTCCTAAAATGTATGCCTTGAAATTTTCTAGGCATGGACTAGAATGGGAAACTTTTCTATGACACTGTATTTAAAAGAAAACAATACAGAAAAAAAATGTGTACAAATTCTAGGGATGTGAATACTGGCAAAGATTTTAAAAGATAAATAGGCATTTAGAAACAAATAACATAAGTACGTTGAATGACCCATACGTTTCAGTAAATCATGCTAGCCTATAACCAACCTGAACCATCAAGGAAGAGCCCATCTTCCCGTAGATGAAAGACCAAGTCCTCTGACCACAAACTGATTCAATAATCAAAGGTGTTCTCTCAGTCTCTCTGACTTGGCTACATGTCTCAAAAAACTGTGATGCCTCGGGTGCTAACACTTGCTAACACGCAAGATTTGATATTCTCATTCCCTCAATGAATATTTATAGAGTGCCTAACAACTATTCATTTCTTCAACAAATACCCAATGAGTACCCCATCTAGGCTGGACTCATGAAACACACATTTTAAGGAAAAGCCGAAAAACATTTTAACACACACCACGCGTGGTCAAAAAGGAAAAATGCAGTCGAGTGTGGGTGAGCACAGAGAAGGAAGGAAACAGCAGATGAAATATGAAAAGGACAGAGCATGCAGCCCGCTCGGAGTGGGAAGAGGGCAGGGGGAGCGGCACAGGCCGTGTCCTAATTTGCTTCGTGGGAAACCGAAAGACAACTGGTAGACCAGCAGTGCGGTCATCAGAGGACACTGCAGGATGGAGCCTGCAGGTAGGTAGGAAGCTCATTCTGTGCAAAGCCAAACAGGTCACTGAAAGGAATCTGGAGTGAATGCTAAACATAATACGAAGCCATTCTTTGTGAAATATTTTAGGCTGACAAGGAGGAACATGAGGTCAAAGATAAATAATCTGAAAAGCCTGCCTCTAGTGGCTGTGTTCCTCTATTTTAAGGCACATTCGATGCTTCATTAACTTATTTTGCAAACATCTCTAGAGGTAGGTACTCTCGTATAACCCTCTTAACAGAGGAGAAAACAGAAACGTGAAAGTATCAGCTACTGCAATTCACACAGCTAGGAAGTATCAGGTGGTCTGGCTCCTCTGGTGGAAACTGGTGAGTACCAAAGAGGACTGCCAATAATGCACGTCCAAGTGAGTGAGTGGAGGGCTTCCCAGATGGCGCAGTGGTTGAGAGTCCGCCTGCCGATGCGGAGCGGCTGGGCCCGTGAGCCATGGCCGCTGAGCCTGCGCGTCCGGAGCCTGTGCTCCGCAACGGGAGAGGCCACAGCGGTGAGAGGCCCGCGTGCCGCAAAAAAAAAAAAAAAAGTGAGTGAGTGGAACAGAATCGTGGCCCCATGTGATAGACAAAGGGTGGTTATGTGTGAAATAGTGGAAAATATACATACAAGTCCTGCCCCCTGTTCTAGCATGGAGCTCCTAAAACCCTTGTAATTTCCCAAGTGACAAGAATACTAGCAGCATCTTTTGTTCTACTATTTGGTCTTTGCCTCTGGTTCCTGACTCAGAGCTCCTAAGTCCCTTGGAATTTCCTGGGCGACAGGAGTGTGTTTTGTTCTAATGAGATGACTCCTGGTGGGGTCCTGGGTGGCTTCAGGATGGGGGCTGAGCACCACAGAGTCCAAGCCATAGTGAGAAGCCTGGAACTTTCGGCCTCACCGTCCACACTGTGAACAGGGAGATGGGCTGCAGGCTGAGTCCATGATCGGTAAAGCCCACGTGACGAAGCGTCCATGAAAATCCCCAGAGTTCAGGGTGCTTCCTAGTTGGTGAACACATCCCCACGCGGAGAGGCTGGTGCACCCCAACTCCGCGAGGACAGAAGCTCCTGCCGTCAGGCTCCTTCCACAGCTGGCTTTCTGGATCTCTTCATCTGTATCCTGTATCCTAGCCTTTATTATGAAATAACCGGGAAAGCGTTAAGGAAACGTTTCCCTGAGTGCCGTGAACTGTTCCAGCGAACGATGGAATCCAAGGAGGAAGTTATGAGACTCTCCGATGTATAGCCAAGTGAGAGGAAAGTTGTGGGTAAGCTGGGGACCCACTGCCTGCACTTGGCTTCTGAAGTGTGGGTAGCGGGGGGCCATCCTGTGAGTCCTTAATCTGTGGGGTCTGTACGAACTCCATATTAGTGTCAGACTGAATTGAATCACAGGACACCCAGCTGGTGTCACAGAGAATAGCTTGGTGTGCGGGGACCCGTGGGGGAGGGGGGAACACCACACACATCTGTTGTCAGAAGTATTGTTGACTCTATGAGTCAGAGAATCACATGAGAGTTTTTCCCAAGCAGTATGGGAGAGGGGAACGCAAGAGCAGAAAGTAGAGACGTGGCTGTCTCCGGGGTGGAAGGCACTGTTAACCAGGAATAGGTACAAACCTATGCGGGATGGTCTGGAAGCTGGAATTTAAGGAGCAACGTGAACTGAAGAACTCAGAAAAGCTAAGTAAAGGAATGGAGAGGCAGTAGAAGAAAGCCAGAGAGGAGAGTTTTGGAATGCAAGGAAGGATGAAGTCCCTTAGTGGAGGGTCAATGAACACGTCAGAGGCTACAGAGAAACTCCAAGGAGGAAGAGGGCTTTGTTGAGTGGTCAGCCCCTCCAGAGGGCAACTGATGGGGTCCAGGTGTGCTGTCTGAAAAGAAAGCAGAAGGGACGTGAGGGTAAATAAAGAAATGTTTCTTCTTAAGAGTCCCTTCAGGGCATATGTGTCAGGGCACCAACAGGATTTTGGAAAGACGATTAGAGCCGCTGAGAAGGTCTTGATAATGAAAATATCAGACCAGTTTCAAAAGGAAAAGACTATCAAGAGAATAGGTAGGGTTAGGGACTTTCCTGGGGGTCCAGTGGCTGACTCTGCACTTCCACTGCAGGGGGCGTGGGTTCGATCCCCGGTCAGGGAACTAAGAACCCACGTGCCGCAGAGCGTGGCCAAAAAAGAAAAAAAAGAAAAAGAAAAAGAAAAAGAGAGAGGGAGAGAATAGGTAGGATTAAAAAATGATCATCTGGGACTTCCCTGGTGACACAGTGGTTAAGAACCCGCCTGCCAATGCACGGGACACGGGTTCGAGCCCTGGTCCGGGAAGATCCCACACGCCACGGAGCAACTAAGCCCGTGAGCCACAACTACTGAGCCTAGGCTCTAGAGCCTGTAAGCTACAACGACTGAGCCCGCGCACCTAGAGCCCGTGCTCCGCAACAAGAGAAGCCACCGCAATGAGAAGCCCGCGCACCGCAACGAACAGTAGCCCCCGCTCGCTGCAACTAGAGAAAGCCCGCGCGCAGCAACAAAGACCCAACGCAGCCAAAAATAAATAAATAAATTTATTTAAAATAAATAAATAATGATTATCTTTTACAGTCTATCCATTTCATTCTAATCACCAAAAAACAGCACGTTCCCCATCAGTGTCATCGACGTGAGGATGTTGCATCTGACAATGATGAGCGCCCCCTTGGCTTCTGAGCCTTCTCTCTTCCCTTCGTTAAAGTACCTAAAATATCACCCCAACTTCCGACAGTTACTTCCTTGGCTTGTTCTCTGTCCAACAGGAGGCCAGGTCCCATCAATACCATATTCCCAGCGCCTCTGGGAAATGTGAAAGCTTCTCCGTTTCCGCAGTCTCGGCCATCATTCCATCTTAATGTACATTATTAGCCTGATGTCTTCAATGTCTACCTACATTGCTACCTGCCTCAATCATATTCACCAGCACCAAGGTGGTGTTCCATAAATGATTTCACGCTGCTGAAGCCCTGACGGGGCCCTCCACAGCCTACAGAAGAACATCCATTGGCTTAACCATTGGGTTCCACCACCTACAATGCTCTGATTTCAGTTTAATTGTCTGTACCCAATAACAGGCACTTGAAAGCGCACTCAGCCCATCCCTTCACTCGACACTTGCTGCGCCCACATGTTCACCCACTGTCCCCTTTGCCCTTCTGAAAAAATCCTCTCCATCCTCTGGGATGCAGCTCACAAGCTGTCCCCCTTGGAAAAGCTTTGGTGCTAGCCTAGCTCCCAAGGTGTATCAACACCCTCCCGTTGACCCGTTCCCCAACGTACCTGGTCTGGACTGTGTGACCAGCAGCATGCGGCAGAAGTGATAATGTGTCTCCTCCAAGGTCAAGGTATCAAAGACTACGGCGGGTCCTAGGATTCCTCTCAGCCACTCCGTCTTACCCTCCCTTCTCTCACTGCCCAGAAAGCCACGGCCAATGCCGTGTGACCAGCCCTAAGGTGAGGTCCACAGGACAGCTAACTGAAGCCCTCTGCTGATGGTCACACACGTGAGGCTCTCCTATGCCTTCAAAGAACTGCATCCCTGGTCCACAAGTGGACGGCAGCATCCTGAGAGGCCCTGCATCAGAACCACCCAGCTATGAAGCTCTTGAATCCCTGACTTACAGAAAATGTATGAGATAAGAAATACTGGCAGTTTGGGGTCATTCTTTAAGCGGCCATAGGCAAATACGGAACTGTCCTATGTGATACCAGTTTTCTAGTGGAAAATAAGATTCTATACTCCCAAGGTCTGTGTGCTTTCCCTTTTCATGGCACGTAGGATGTGCTTGCCTTGTGGTGTAGGTGTTTTCAAGGATTATTTTGTCTTCTCTACTAAGAATGTGATCTCGCTGGGATCAGGTCAGGGGTTGAATTTTAACAGTGTTTCTATGTTCTCTGGTATCTAGCACAGTGACCTTCTCAAAATAAGATGTGAACACATGGCTATCAAATGAATGAATGGATGGATGAATGAATGATGAGAAATGAATGGTGAGAAACTCTATTCAGTTTCTCACCCTCTGCAGGAGGAATAGCTCCACACAGCCCAGAATGACCAGAACTTTAAGGTAGAAAGTGCTCTCGGATCCCTGAAACGGGAAACAATCACTGTCTTCAAGTTCCTCTACTGTTTTGAATTACGAGCCAAGCATTTGGAGGCCACGGAGGAATAAATAACGTCTAGCCTCTGATGAGGTTTTATGGTGGTTATTATTAATCTTTACACCCCTCACGGTCCATAGCACATGGCAGACGTCCAATAAATATGCACTGGCTTGAATGGTCCGGGGACCTGAGAACATAAAGATAACCTGTAAATCCAGAGCAAGCCTGAATGCCAAAAGCCAACGAGGAGACCCAGGGATTTTAATGCCACCTTCTGAACAGGAAAGACCAACATGGGAGGTGGCCGTCAAAAATCAAACAGGATGTCCGTGGACACGCAACCTGAAAGGACTGGAAGGCAGCGGTCCTCACCGTGTGACCCCTGCAACAGCAGGAGCAAGTTCACGTGGGAACATATTGGGTCCCACCTTTGATCTGGCGACTCGGAAACTCAGATGCGTGGATCGCAGGGGTCTGTGTTCAAAAAGCCCCCCAGGGGCTACTGATGGTGAATTTGGAGAAACCCTGCATTCCGTCATCTGCTCCAAAGGCAATAAAGATTTAAGACTTCTTCCAGGAATAATCTTTCCAACAGTATTATTCTGAAATCAGATTAGAAAATGGATGGGGATTGATCCCCAGGCCACGGACCTAAGGACACAGCAATCAGGCAAAACCAGGAGACCAGAAGCCAACTCTTTCATCCACATCACTTAGGTTTTTTCAGCACCTGCTCTGAACCCTACCCGCTTCTGTCCCTCAAGTCTTCCCCTCTCCCACCATCCCTTCAAGACCCTCCCAATTGGTGCTCTCAGTTCCTTCCGAAGACGTCCCGTGAACCACACCTAAGGCAGCATCCCCTACCAGGAACCTTCCGGTTCTCCTGGCTCTGTACACACTGACTTTGCTACCTTCATTAAAGGAATGATGTCACCTGCACGTATGTCATCACCTGAGAAGTGCCATGCTCCTCCAACAGACCACGTTATCCGTGACGGAGCTGGTGTCTCCCTCTTACCTACCGACCACCACGGAAAGTCCAGAGCCTGCCAGGCATGAGACACTCAATGCCCCAGGTATTAAACATACGATCGTGCTTCTAAAGGTTCTGACATTCATGCCGATTGGGAGATTTTTAAAGCTCCCATTCAGCCACTTTATAAAGGTCAAGAAATACCTCCTCAGGGAGAAGAAAAGAGAAGGCCTGAATAACTGGACAGTATGTCACGTCGTGCACACAAGTAGGGGAAAGACAAAATGCTTGCTCTCTCGCTTAATTGTTTGCAAAGCATAAGCTACAAGCGGAAGATATACTGAGGCAAACGGACGTGGGACCCTATATTTCCTCAGCACCAGACACAGAAGAAAAAGAGGAAAAGACGAAATACGACGAATCGTACGTCCCTCCAGTTTCAATTTTAGTGCCATTTCGATTTTCTAACGTAAGTGCCACCCTATGCTTCACGATCCAGGCTTTGGACAGGTTACGTGTCACTCAGAGGTCCATCCCTCTGAATTCGCTTTATTTTTTTTCCTTTTATTTATTTATTTGCTCTGTATTTTTTAAATTCATACCTGATTTACAATGTGTGTTACTTTCAGGGGTACAGCAAAGTGAATCAGTTATACATAGACACGTGTCTATTCTTTTTCAGATTCTGTTCTCCTGTAGGTCATTACAGAGTATTGAGCAGAGTTCCCTGTGCTACACAGTAGGTCCTTATTAGTATCTATTTTATACGGAGTACTGTGTATACGCCAATACGAATTTGTTTTAAATGACACAATTCTGAGTTGCAAACCCCCTCCCCTCCCAGTTTGCCTCTGACGTTTCACCAGGTCACAAAGAAGTTTACTGAGAAAACTCCCTGAAGCCTGTGGTCTCGCTAATTATGGTGTAAAATGAGCTGTATTCACATCAAGAGTCTTAATTACAATGACCATGGCTCTCGATTCAGGTGGAATTAGAATGGGAAAGGACATGGAGATGGGTCCCACCCACTCACTTTACAGTTGAGGGGCAGGAACTTGTTTCCCTTCCAAGGACTGTGATTAAAAAGGGGGATCCCATGCTGTCCCAGAAGGTGTGATGCTGTGATAGGATGCAGCAGCATCCTTAAAATCTGGATGAAATGGAGGTGATCGTGGGAGACAAGTATCCCCCCGCACCCAACCCCCCGACTGGAGGAATGTATCGGAGAGACAGGACCAGGCTGAAAATAGGCACAAAGCTGGCTGAGGGGTCTGCACTTCACCTCAGCTCTACCCCAATGGGCTGCGGCATTTTGGATAAATCCTATAGAGAGCTTTGCATGCTGGTGTATGAGATTCCTAAGGCTGCTGTAACTAAGGGCCACAGGCTTGATGGTTTAAAACAACAGGAATTTATTCTGGAAGGCAGAAGTCCTAAATCAAGGTGTCCCAGGTCCCCCGCCTTTTTGAAGGCTCCCGGGGAGGGTCCCTCCTGGTCTGTTCTAGATTCAGGTGGCTGCTGGCCATCCTTGGTGTTCCTTGGCATGTAGCTGAGTCCCTCCAATCTCTGCCTCAGCACTCACGTAGCCGTCTTCTCCCCCTGTGACCCTGCCTTCACTCTGGCTCCCACTACGCGTGCCTGTGTCCTCTCGCAGCAGTTTCCCCTCTTAAAAGGACCCCAGTCGTATTGGATCAGAGCCCACTTCGATGACCTCATCTTCGTTACATCTGCAAAGACTCTACTTTCAACCTCACATTCTGAGGTCCTCAGGGTTAGGAATGCATCACATCTCTTGGAGAAACACAGTTCAACCCACCATATTGGGTTTATTTGTAAAATGAGATGGTCGGGCTCATGAATTTTTGGCTTTAGTTTCTAAGTGTTAAACCTGAAAAGAAATTTATGAACACTGCTCTAGTTCTCTCTTTCTCTCTCCTCCTCTCCTTCCCTCCTTCCCTCCCTCCCCCCACCGCACCTCCCACACACATTTGGAATTGTGGAATTGGAACACTCTGACAACTGGCTGGATGTATTTACCTTCAACCAGGTATTTATTGCATTTTTTATACAAAAACCACCTTCTACACATTTGCATGAAGCCAGAATGTGTGCTCTCTGCAGAATTCACATCCACACATGCATCCACGAGAAATGCGAGGATAACTGTCACCAGATTGCACGTGGGAACCATATACGTACAGGCATCAAAAGCTCTTTGCAATAAGTGCATAATAAATTTACTTTTCCTTGTCTCTTTGTACTTTCCTGGAGCCCAGCTTCTTCACCTCTTTCCTTGTGGAGCAGACACTTATTTTAAGTCTGTTCCGTTGATTAATTTAAACATTGTAGCCATGGCATCAACATCTCAACCACATAACCCAGTCTTAGAAATGCAGACAGGGAAAAGTAAAACATCGCTATTTAGGAACTATGAAATGAATACAATGAAATACTATTCATTGCAGCAAACATAAATACTGAAGAAATGTGTAAGGAAGAAAGAACGGCATACATCCCCACAATCTAATTTTACAGAATCAAACTCTTAGTCATTAGTTAGGGCATCTCATCCATTCTTTCAGGAACAATTATGGAGTTGATATCAGCAGTTTAAATGAAGCACGGCATCTGAATAAAAATCGCTGTTTTTGCATAATCCTTTTATCATAAAAAATGTAGACGGTGCTCATTTATTATTGAAATTTAAAACAATAATATAAAGCAACCTATTAGGCAGTCATTTATGACAAATCTTACACTGCCTTCTTTGGGGCGCATGATATTAACTCTGAACCTCTAATGTTAACAATACATTTCTCAAAGACACATTCCTCCATACAAATCCATCCTGTATTCACTAACAGGATATTAACTCTTCTTACGTTGAAGGATCTAATTTTAATCCATCAATGCAACAGTTCAGAAAACATCACACCATTTTCAAGGAGTCTGCAATTCTCTGCACAGAACGTTTCTACCGTTTCCACTGATGTCAGTAACGTCTCAATAACGGACAGCGCTCACCAACTTGTGCTCATCTATAGAACTGCAAATCATATTCTGGGCGTCAAGCGTTCACATACTGTCTCCCCATCTACTGAGCTTTCCAACTGCAATGCAATTTTGCCCAATTTTAGATAAGCCAGCTGCATTTATCTCGGCCCTTTGTTCTGAAAGATACCTATCGAGGATTTTTCTGTTCTTGTTTTCTGTTTTTATTTGCTCGAAAGCTCTCCCTTACATAAATCAATTCCATCTTCCTCTGTGATAAAGTGCACGATAATCACTATCCCCAAATATCACCCTCATTACAACCGACACAATTCACAAAGTCGACTCTGTATGAAAAAAGAGCTTCCAAAATAATACGGTTACTACCTCTCATGGTGAATAGTTTGCCCAAGTGTTCTGATCACACCCAGCACACATATGGGCTAACAGAATCCCAAAGACAATGAAATTCCCTGTGTAAAAACTCATTTCATAACAGAGGTCCTTCACTTTGATGCATTTTTACCCCCAGGGGACGGATGTGTCACTGACACCTCGAGGCTTGAGGGACACGACTAAGCATGTGACAGTGCACAGGCCAGCCACCTACAAAAACGAATTAGCCACCCCAGTATCAAGAGCACCAAGGTGCATACATCTTTCATAAGAAAGGTGTATTCCTGCCATATCTGAGTAAATCAAATCACATTTTAAATATTATACGGCACCTGCTAGATTGCAAAATTCTCTAAAGCATCCTTCTGTAATAGACTCCAGTGATCTTCTACCAACGGTAGTTTAACATCCCTAATCTATGTTATGGGAACTTGGGTTTATGAAGCGTGTGCATGTGTGCACACACACACACACACACACACACACAAACATACAAATATGTGTAGGGCATATCTTGCTGTTTCTTGCAAGACCATTTTTTAGAAAGGTTGATATGTCATTCATTTTATTTTGCTCTATAAGTTAAATATCTAGCAAGTATCATTTTTCTCAAATATGCAGTCTTTTACCGAAAGGGTCTATGCCATTGCGCTAAAGGATGAAATAAACTTAGAAACAAAGAGCACAACGGTAGTTGCCAGGGGCTGGGGGGTACAGCAAGTGGGAAGATGGTGGTCAAAAGATACAAACTTCCAGTTAGAAGATGAATAAGTCCTGGGGTCTAACGTACAGCATGGTGACGCTAGTTAACAATAATGTCTTAGACGTTTGAAAACTGTTGGGAGTAGATCTTCAGTGCTCTCACCACAAAAAAAAGACATGGTAATGATATAGCACGACCGGGGTGTTAGCTAATGCTGGGGCGGTAGTTATTTTACAATATATAAGTGTATCAGACCATCACATGGTACACCTTCCACTTACAACGTTATGTATCAATTATATCTCAATAAAATGGTGGGGGGAATAAGGATGAAACAAACCAAGAGTGATGCGAGACCACCTTGGTCAGACACCTGCGCCTAGACTGTCTTAATCTGGGGCATAACTATGGCAGCATGAGAATGATGGCCAACTATAATCGTGTAGATTAGGTTGCTACTGCTTAGTCTTTATTTTTGTAAATGTGATACGTAGCACGGACTTCAATCAAACTGATATAATTTGGTTAAGTGTGAGTTGGCTAAGGGGAAAAAATTGCAGGTGTGTATGTGTGTGTGTGCGTGTGTGCGCGCGCCTGTGTAATGATGGAACAAAGGTTACCCTCCCCCTCTCTCCATCTTTGCCTGTCCACAGTACTATGGGTACCAGATTAAATGAGGTCCAGTAAGCCCAGAGGGCACCCACACACACCTGGCCATATTTACACAGCCTTCCTTCTGGGGACAGCACAGCCTCAGTTAAGGCAGGCTTCCTCCCTAAGGAGCTGGTAAGCTAAGACCAAGTGTTACGGAAAACACCCAGGTTCTTTTAAAAATAACTTGAGTACTCCATTCTGCTGAATCTATAACCTACTTTCATAGAGAGTAAAAAGAAAGAGCAGTTCCTTCAAGAAGAATCTGCATGAAAATGATGGAGAGGGACACAAGCCCATGAAAAGAAACTCAAAAGATAAACCAACCTACTGCGATGCACAGACCTTGGGTGAGCTAGCAAAGTAGTAAAAAAAAAAAAAAAAAAATCATCTTTGACTTTTATGACTTGATGGTGATACTGCGGAATTGCTGATAATTTTAGGAGTGGTAAAGATACAACGGCTATGTGGGAAAAAATTACTTCTTTTATTTTAAAGCAATATACTGACATATCGTGAGATGAATTACACAGTGCCATAATGAGAATGGGGGAAAAGGATGAGATTAAATAGGAACGCTTAGGTTAGGCATTCATAATTGTTAAGGGTGAGTGATGGTACATGGGATTCATTATTCCATTTCCTTTCCTTTATTTCTTGCAAGTACTTGAAATCTTCAACATTAAAAGATTCCATAAGATTTCAAGCACACACAAAAGTTTTTTCTTAAAAAAAAGACAAAAGAAAAAATGTTTACGAATCAAAACAATATACACGAATCTACAAAACAAAATAAGTAATGCCCCTTTGATGAAGAATGTGGGATTGATATAGATGGCTTTGAAAATAAGTTATAGGTGCAAAACTATATAAACCTGTCAAAAAATAAGGAAACTGCACATAAATCAATGAATTTGGAAAACTCACTCACACCATACACAAAAATAAACTTAAAATGGCTTAAAGACTTAAATTTAAGACATGACACCATAAAACTCCCCCAAAAAAACATAGGTACAACATTCTCTGACATAAACATAAACTGTAGTGACGTTTTCTTTGGTCAGTCTCCAAAAGCAAAATAAATAAAAGCAACAATAAACAAATGGAACCTAATCAAACTTAAAAGCTTTTGCACAGCAAAGGAAACCACAGACAAAATGAAAAGGCAACCTACAGAACTGGAGAAAACATTTGCAAATGATATGACTGACAAGAGCTTATTTTCCAAGATAAACAGCTCATACAACTCAATAACAGAAAAACAAACAACCCAATCAAAAAACAGGCAGAAGATCTAAACAGACTTTTCTCCAGAGAAGACATACAGATGGCCAACAGGCACACGAAAAGATGCTCGACATCGTTAATTATTAAAGAAATGCAAATCAAAACCACAATGAGATACCACCTCACACAGGTCAGGATGGCCATCATCAAAAAGTGTACAAAATGCTGGAGAGGGTGTGGAGAAAAGGGAACCCACCTACACTACTGGTGGGGCTGTAAACTGGTGCAGCCACTATGGAGAACAGTATGGAGGGTCCTTAAAAAACTGAAAATACAGCTACCAAATGATCCTGCAATCTCACTCCCGGGCATATACCCGGAAGTGACATACACCCTCATTCGAAATGATACCTGCACCCCAATGTTCACAGCAGCACTATTTACAATAGCCAAGACATGGAAGCTACCTAAGTGTCCATCAACAGATGAGTGCATAAAGAAGATGTGGTACATGTATACAATGGAATACTACTCAGCCATAAAAAAGAATGAAATCATGCCACTTGCAGCAACACGGACGGACCTAGAGATGATCATACTAAGTGAAGTAAGTCAGACAGAGACACACAAATATTATATGATGTCACTTACACGTGGAATGTAAGAAACTGTACAAATGAATTTACATACAAACCAGAAACAGACTCACAGACATAGAAAACAAACTTAGAGTTACCAACGGGGAAAGTGGGGGGACAGATAAATTAGCAGTATGGGATTAAGCAGATACAAACCACTATACATAAAATAAACAAGGAGCTGCTATAGCACAGGGAACTCTATTCAATATTTGTAATAACCTATAATGGAAAAGAAAATAAATGATTTAAGACATAAACTCCTGAGAGAATTAATCATGAAAAATAATGCTTATGAAGATTTGCACCAATCCTAAAGAGGCTTTTGCTATAATATTTTGGGAAATGTAAAGTTCAGAGTGGCATAGATATATTGGGTTGGCCAAAAAGTTCGTTTGGGTTTTTCCATATCATCTTACGGCCAACCCAACAGATATATAGTATGTACCTAAATAAAGATATGGATAGAGATAGAAATATGGATGTAATTCAGACATAAATACAGGTAGGAACAACATGATATAAGTAACAGTTACAGATATGATATGGTTATGATATAGATTGATATAGATGATACAGATACATAGATACTGATGGAATATGCACGCATATATATACACATATATTTATACACACACACAAAGATGTACATATAGATAGATAACTAAAATATTCAGATAATTAAAATATTAAAATATATGATAAATTCTGAGAGAAATTATACAAGTTGTTTAGTGTTTAACCACTGGTTTATGGAACGAAGATTGATGTTTACATTTTTTTTTCCCAAACCTCTATATTCCTGTAACACTCTTCATCCCTTCTTCATAAAGAAAATCACACTGTCCTTAAAATCTCCTTGAAAAGGCTACAGTGTGCTTTGATGACTTATTCATAAAATGGACCCACAGAATTCAAAAGAGAAGGCTTCTGAAGATACACTTAAGCGATAACCACCTGTGTGCATATTAAAATTTTATATTAAAACCCACACCATAATACTAAGAGGATGAGATCACTTTTTAAAATATCGATCATGGTGAAAAGATGGCCACACGCCTGTGGGCATTTCGGAATCTAACCTCCACGGGGTGCCAGTGGAAATCTGGTCAGGAATATGTTCCCTCAGCTTTATGCCTTTTGATAGAAAAATATTTGGACGAGCTGTGAGAAGGTGTAAACCCCAGGCCACTCTGAAGCTGTGGAAAGGGCGCCTTGCTTGCTGCCCAGGAGGGCTACAGGTTAATGCAATGAGGGACCGTGCAAAACACTGTGGACTCTGCCAGTCCGCTGAGGTTTCCAGATGGAAGGCGGCTGTTCCGTAAGCTGAATACCCCCCAATCCAGCGGGCTGAGCAGAGCTGACCCACACAGGCGAGAGTCTCAAGCAAACAGGAGAGTCACGTTTGCTGCCCCAGACCTTCCACGAACAGAATCCTCCTTCCACGTCCAAACCCTGGACGGGAGTTTGCATCTTGTCCTTCTACAATGGAGCATCATTTAGCAACTATCAAAATGAAAAGACTCTTAGGTGTCCAAGCAATAGCAACAAAGTACAGTAAGTAACAAACAGAGTAACAGCAACACAGTATTGGATTGTAATCCTACAATGTAGTTAGTATCCCAAGTATACAATAAATATCCATGAGTCCCGACAGATATAAAGGAATGAGTCAATGAATCAATAAATGAATGAGGGAGAAGGGACAGATCTCCCTTTCAGAGGAATTCTAAATAATTGACGTCAATACTCCGTCATCCAAGACATGCAGCTGAATCGCCCCACCTCCCCACCTTGAGGCACTTTAAATGACTGGCTTCCAAAGAAGAGACTATGAAAAGGTGAGGGGGGTGGTGTGAGTCCACAGTGGAAAATCCCACTACCTCGGCCAGGGGATCAAGGTCAACATCAACATGTTGATAGGCTGTGCCCTTGACAGGATGAGAAAGGCAACTGACTTTTGCGGGTTCCCTCCTCCAGAAATGTACCCCGGCCTAAAACATCACACAAACTCCAACGGGGAGACTCCCTACATAATATCGCAAAACTATTAAAATCATGGAAAACAAGGTCACAGAACAGAGGAGAGGGAAACATGATGGCTAAATGCACCGTGCTGTGCTGGAGGCGGTTCTACGACAAAAAGGGAGCATTAGGTAAAAACTGGTGAAAATCACATCAAGTCTGGGGCTTACTTAAAAGTATTGTGGCAGCGCTGGTTCCTTAGTTCCAACAGATGTCCCACGGCAAAAGAAGACATTAAGAGGATATGGGGTAAACAGACACTCCCTGTACTTTCTTTACAGGCTGTTTTGTATGTCTAGAACTATTTTTAATTAAGCTTATTTTTAAAAATGAAAACAGGACAGGCATACCTCGGAGATACCGCAGGTTCAGTTCCAGACCATTTGTGTAAAGCAGGTCACACAAATGTTTTGGTTTCCCAGGGCATATAAAAGTGATACTTATACTACACTGTAGTCTGTTGAGTGTGAGACAGCATTATGTCTTTAAAAATAATGTACAGACCTTAATTTTAAAATAACTTACTGCTAAAAGATGCTCTCCATCCTCTGAGCCTTCAGCGAGCCGTAGCAGTAACATCAAAGATCATGGGTCACGGATACCATCACACATACAGTCATAATGACAAAGTCTGGAATACTGTGCGAATTACCAAAGTATGACACAGAGACACAAAGTAAGCAAATGCTGTTGGAAAAATTGTACCAAGAGACTTGCCCGACACAGGGTTGCCACAAACCTTCAATTTGTAAAAAAAAAAAAAAACAAAAACAAAAAAAACACAGTATCTGTGAAGTACAATGAAACCAGGTCTGCCTGTATTGCAAAACTGTCCTAAAGAACATAGGTTTCTAGTTTGTGAAATTCATCAACATGGAAGAATCGGAGTGAGCATTATAATCTCAGTGAGGCTGGGACGCTAACTTCCCACCCTGAAATGTTCTGTCCAATGGAAAAATCAGCTTGTTTCATCCTGCAGAATCAAAACCCCATATAAGCAATAACAACATAGTTAAAATTTTTAAAAAATGCTTCTTACTGAAGTGAGAAAGGATTCATCTCAAGTGTGTTTACTTTAAAGCATCAATGGAAAAACAGCGGGTCTCAGACACAGAGATCTTTACGTAACCCTAGCTCTGTGCTCAGGTTCTTAGGTGGGTAAGAGTAAAAAAGCATAAAAGGGCCATGACAAAGCAGGTGCACAAAGGTGTGACACTAACACTCCAGGCTTCTTGGACGCACATTACAACAAACCGTTATCCAAACATATGGGGGGGGGGTCATGGGGACCTCCGTGGTGGTGCACTGGTTAAGAATCGGTCTTGCAATGCAGGCGACACCGGTTCGATCCCCGGTCAGGGAACTAAGATCCCACATGCCGCGGGGCAACTACTGAACCTCCGCACTGCAACAAATGAGCCTGAGCGCTCTGGAGCCCCAGTGCCACCACTAGAGAGAAGCCCACGCGGTGCAACGAAAAGCCCACGTGCCACAACTAAGACCCAAGGCAGCCAAAAAATAAATAAATAAATATTTAAAGAGAAAAAACAAAAACATGGGGTTCATGAGGGGACCATGTTGATGCATAAGGTAGAATATTATGTTCATGGTAAGTCAGCATCCCCTTATCCTAATGCCTGTTTCCCTTTGGATCAGCCCTCGGATACAGGTGAATCCTCATAAAAATACACATTTTACCGAGTCACCTCCCTACTGGAGAGTCAACAATTGCCCTGGAAACTCCTCAAGATGAAATGACACAGACCAGCCCCTGTGAGTTGACTGACCTTCCTGTTCTGCCTTCTCTCCCTCCATGCAGAGGAAGACCCCTATGTTCACCAGAAAGAGGGGCTCCTGGTGCTTTGTGCCTCTAGGACCCTTTGGCTGTCTTTAAAATTTAGGGGATGGTAGATGTCTCCTTCCTCTTGAGTCTATCTCAACGGACTAGAAAGACATGAACAGAGAAGTAGAATCCACTAGCGTTTGCAGAGATGAAAGATACAAAGTTCTCATCTTGGACAAAACACTATGGGGAGGGACTTCCCTGGTGGCACAGTGGTTAAGAATCCGCCTGCCAATGCAGGAGACATGGGTTCGAGCCCTGGTCCGGGAAGATCCCACATGCCACGGAGCAACTAAGCCCGTCTGCCACAACTACTGAGCCTGCGCTCTAGAGCCCACGAGCCACAACTACTGAGCCCACATGCCACAACTACTGAAGCCCACGTGCCTAGAGCCCACGCACCGCAATGAAGAGCAGCCCCCCACTCGCAGCAACTAGAGAAAGCCCATGCGCAGTAACAAAGACCCAATGCCACCAAAAACAAACCAAAAAACAAACAACAACAAGAAAATCCTATGGGGAGAGAGGAGACAGCATCCCTAAAAAAGTTTCATCCCTTCCTACAAATGTGTGAAACATGGCAAGGTGTAATAAACAAGTGCAATTAACTAACGTTTCAAAAAAACTGGAGAGGCATTGGGTTCTTACAGATAATAATTAAGAATCAAGAGACAAGGAAGATCAGAGGCAGCTAAGCTGCTTTCATAGTAACTCAGAAAAAAAAGAAAAAAAACACCTGCGTTTCAAGTAACAAGTTTTGCTTTCAATTTTGGAGGTTTTTTTTCCTGTGTCCTCCCCTAGTTCTTTGCGTCAGAGATTTCTCTTTTTCAATCGCTGTGGCACAAAATACAGAAAAGTAGGTTTTGAAAATGATTATGTGCTTTGCTTTATTAACATGTTTGATGATGCCTCTGATTTCATATGCTTCTCATAAAACTGGCAAAAATACAGATATCAAATCCTGAACTTTCAGGTATTTAATCTTCATTTCCAGAAGAGTGTTTAAAAGTACTGTCCAGCTGTGTGGTTCGGGGATAAATCACTGGACCTCTGTGTGACTCAGTTTCCTTCTGTGTAAATGAATGAATACAAATGATTATTCAGTTTCTTTCAAATCCTCATAACCTGTGATTCTAAGGTACTTTCTTATTTTATCATAAACAGCCCAACCAACTATACTTTTTATATTTACTATAGGCAAGTCAATCATGGTCTAAGCTCATTTTTATATTCCTGGAATTAAAGGTGGATAAAAAGGCATACTTTCCTAGAATTATTGCATCTTCCATCTCCCCACCCCATAAGTTGTAAGAGCCCCCCAAAAAACGTAGAGTATCTGCTTGAATACTGTTTTTGTTTTGTTTTGTTTTTGCGGTACGCGGGCCTCTCACTGTTGTGGCCTCTCCCGTTGCGGAGCACAGGCTCCGGACATGCAGGCTCAGCGGCCATGGCTCACGTGCCCAGCTGCTCCGCGGCATGTGGGATCTTCCCGGACCGGAGCACAAACCCGTGTCCCCTGCATCGGCAGGCGGACTCTCAACTGCTGCGCCACCAGGGAAGCCCTTGAATACTGTTTTTAATTTGAAGAGAGGATTTGTTTTTCCTGCTGAGTAGGTTTGTAAGGATATCAGACCAGAGGAGGAACAGCAAGGAGGGGAAACAGCTGTGTTTCATCTGACTTGCTCCGGTGAGAATCCCAGCACCACTGAGACCCAGAGGGAGCCACCTGCTCCCCTACCCTGGCCGTGACATCCGCAGCAACATGTGGGTAATTCCCTCTGAAGAAAGGCCACCCTCAAGGGAAACCGGAAGAAGTAAGGACATCGCTTGGGAATAGATTGTTGTTTCAACACCAGTAAATCCGGGGATGCCCACCTAGGTGTGACTAAACTCCCCTGGGCTCAGCTCCACGCTTCAGGGATGCCCTTAGGCCCCATTAGATGCCGTGGGTTTTAAGACTGGGCTGTGCAAGGAACACCAAAGATGACAGTCATCCACCAGAAGCTAGGAAAGACGCATAGAACAGATTCTCCCTCACAGGCTCAGAAGGACCCAACCCTGTGGACACTTTGATCTCAGACTTCTGGCCTCCAAAACCTTAAGACCATAAATTTCTGTTGTCTAAGCTAATCTGTGGTATTTTGTTACAACCATCCTGGCAAATGAATACAAACACTGTGTTCTTTTTTTTTTTTTTTTTTTGCGGTATGTGGGCCTCTCACTGTTGTGGCCTCTCCCATTGCGGAGCACAGGCTCCGGACGCACAGGCTCAACGGCCATGGCTCACGGGCCCAGCCGCTCTGCGGCACGTGGGATCCTCCCGGACCGGGGCACGAACCCGTGTCCCCTGCATCGGCAGGCGGGCTCTCAACCACTGCGCCACCAGGGAAGCCCAAACACTGTGTTCTGTAATTCTTGAACCTGATAAAAATGTTAATCGCATTTGGGGCATTTTCAAAAGGAGGTTTATCTCCAAAGCAATTGCAATACCCTTCTTTCATTTTACCTTCATAAGACCCTATTAAATAAATAGATACTAACATTCCAGTGTTCAAAAAACAAAAAAAAGACTGGGTTGTGATTCCTCTAAATTAATTAACAGCATACAGGGGGTAGGGGAGGGGTGATACAGTTCACAGTGAAATATAATTTTTCAAATTCCTTCCCCTTTCACTTTTCTCTTCCTTCAGTGACATTTAAAGAGAGAAAAGGTAAATACACATCTTGGAATGATTTAGCAATAGAAATGTTAACAGTCAAGTTCTGTCAATACAAATAATGCATTTGGATTTTTCTGCTGATTCTGTTATGGTATTGCACAGTGCAGAGCAACTATTGTCTTTTTATTTAAATCTTCAGGAAGACATGTGCCGCGATAAAAAGTTAGCTATTAATATTTATACATATGTCAATATATATGTATGTGTTTATATAATTTATATGTGTCAATTATATATAGACATACATCTATTGATTTAATCCGGTCACATCTAAATGAACAAGAAATTGGCTGGCTCTACAAATGGCCAACATGTATCCTGCTATTTTATACATATATTCATAGAACTGAGTCATTTCTTATCAATTTGGATGTGATCAGATTAAACACCCCAAAACCTGTGAAATTAAGACACATGCTTACTGATGTTATTTTAATATAATTTTGATAAATTTTAATAGCTGATTCTTGTTATTCATCAAAGGGAGACTTTTCAATCAATATAATCATCACATAAATTCGTGGACATCACTTTATCTGTGAAATTGTTTTAGCAGAATCATCACGAAACACCTCCACTCAAATCCGAAGCGAAGCAATGTGTAAAGTACGCGTTTCTCCCCATAATATGCTGCTGTTTCCATGATTTCCACCATGAACCAAAATTGTCCAAAGACGTGTGCTGAGATGGGATTTTTCCCGGGATAGGCATTAAGGCTCTCCTCCATTGTCGTATTTTTGTAACAGCTTTATTGTGATGCATCTACAACTCACCTACCGATCACCCTTCCACTGAGGCTGGTTGGTCTTATGTTCTTAACACACTCACATTTCTCCCCCATTCTGTGTTGCCATCATAGCTTCTCTGTCTGATAACTTCCTTTGTCTTCTCATTTTAACTACTATTTAACTTTGTGTAACTGTTACTTTTCCCTGACCCTCGTATTCAGGGAGAAGTATTTTCTCCTGCCTGGCCTGCTGGGTGACATCACAGCTGCTAACCCTCAGCTCTGCGCTAAGAGGCAAAGATCAATCCATAAGGAAGGTTTGTGCCTTGTGTTCTGTATTTGGTTTTTGTTTTCAAAATGTCCTCTCCTTTTCCATGGTTCTGATTCTCCAGGAGTACCAGTTCCAAATAATTGTCTGTACTGTGATCTGAACTATTCCAGCGTAAGCTTGGCTCACGGGTAATGATACAAGATGTAAATGCAGACAGACCCAGCCTGCTAGCTAAGGGCTGGGATACAGGTGCCATCCCGGGCATCCACTAGGACATGTAGCCTTCTTTTCCCCAAAGCCCCTGGTTAATCCTCTGATCCTTTATCAAATCATCTCTTTGCTAATTAACCCTAGTAGCCTGTGCTGTTGAAGAAGCTAAAAATTTGAAGGTATGTCATCTCCAGCTGAAAATTATAAAATTCCCTACCTTCTCAATATTTCAGCTATATGGCCCTAATGATCTTGCCTTCAACTACTTAAAAAAGATTTTAATTATTTTCCTTAACACTGGATATAGATCATGAGAAATTCAACACACACAATACAACACACTGACACACAGACACACACACACACCCCCCAGAAGGGAGATTCTGATAGAAAACTTCTTTGTTGTTAACTTTGAGTCTGTTTCCTGTCTTGTCATGCCCACCCATCCCCCTCACACTATTTTTCCTGGGGAGCTTTGTCACATGGATAGTACATGAAAGATAAACAACCTGGTCTTCATCTGCCCCATGTCTCAGCCCTCAATCAATGCTGAATAAGTGAATGAAACAAACAAACAAAAATACCAATAAGTTCATTTTTCCAGATTACCTTGGCAATTTAAACACTTTCAAGTAATCTTAGATCCCCTTACCTCTGTGTCAATAAGATATCATAGAAGCCTGCTATGTGATTCCAGTTAGGTAATTTGGGTAACACTTGTTCCAAAGAATCTCAAATTATGCTATGCCTCCTGAATCCATCAGTGCGAGGCTCTTCAAGTCCTTAATGTGTCTGTTTTCTGTGTAAAAGTCAAGACAGGGGTATGACAGGTATTAGAGAGGCTCCCAATTATTTGATCTGGGAGCCTCTCTAAAAGAGAATCACTTAACGAAGATGTGGTATATATGCATAATGGAATCCTACTCAGCTATAAAAAAGAATCTGCAGCAACATGGATGGACCTAGAGATTATCAAACTAAGTGAAATAAGTCAGAAAGAGAAAGACAAATATATAATATCACTCTGTGGAATCTAAAATAATACAAATGAACTTATTTACAAAACAGAAACAGACTCACAGACATAGAGAACAGACTTGTGGTTGCCAAGGGGGAGGGGGGCTGGGGGAGGGAAAGACTGGGAGTCTGGGATTAACAGAGGCAAACTATTATATATGGGATGGATAAACAACAAGGTCTGGGCTTCCCTGGTGGCACAGTGGTTGAGAGTCCACCTGCCGATGCAGGGGACACAGGTTCGTGCCCCGGTCTGGGAAGATCCCACATGCCACGGAGAGGCTGGGCCCGTGAGCCATGGCCGCTGAGCCTGCGTGTCCGGAGCCCGTGCTCCACAACTGGAGAATGGGAGAGGACGCAACAGTGAGAGGCCCGCATACCGCAAAAAGAAAACAAACAAACAAACAAGAACAAACAAAAAACAACAAGGTCTTACTGTAGAGCACAGGGAACTATACTCAATCTCCTGTGATAAACTGTAATGGAAAAGAATATGAAAAAGATTGAAAATATACGTTTAACTGAATCGCTTTGCTGTACAGCAGAAATTAACACAACATTGTAAATCAACTGTACTTCAGTAAAATAAATTTTAAAAATAGACAATCCCTGATTTGGGAGCTCTTGACAAAGACCTTAACTAGCTGAAAAATAGATTATACGAGGGGTGGTGGAGTTTGAGAACATTATCTGTGATTTTACAATCTTTGAGACTCCAGTACATCAGAATTCATGATATTTTTCATTATCACAAAAAAGCTGAAATGTCTAACTTGCTTATTGATTTTTATAACGACCACAGAATACAGTCATTAATTAATGAGGCTAGATCCACTACCTTATGTTTAAAAAAATAATATTTGATGGGCCCTCAATTCTTTGTTGAATCAAAGTAATCTGTTTAAATATGTATCCGCTCACACAATTTACTTAAAATGAAAATCAATGTTTCACAAATATATGGTTTGACAACTTTTAAAAATATAAGCAGCTAAACAAATAGGGCATGTGAAGAATTCTATTAAGTTGTCCTGGAAAATCTTCTTTGCCATTTCATTTTTCTATTCTTTCCTGACTGATGGAAAGAATTATTCTCTATCTAGTTACCTTCATTGGTCCTTTAATGCTTTAAGGACCTCTGAGTTCTCATCAGTCAGCAAACAGAAGAAAGTGAGGGGGGAGGGGGGAAGGGGGAGGGAGGGAGAGGAAGAGGGAGGGGGAGAAAGGAAGGGGGAGGGGAGAAGGAAGGGGGAGGGGGAGAGACGAAGGGGAAGGGGAGCGAGGGAGGGGGAGGGGGAGAGAGGGAGGGGGAGGGGGAGAGAGGAAGGGGGAGGGGGAGGAGGGGAGAGATTAAAGAAGGAAAAGTCCATAACACGTACCAGAAAACAGGAAGGGGTGATACACACGTGAACTAAATATCTTAACAACTTATTTATGAACATTCACACACAGACAAGGATTTTTGAGTCACCATATGCCTAAATCATCTCAACATTACCAGGGCTAAATTTCCTTCCAGGCTTGCAACTTGGACATGCTCAAGAAAAGTGATGAATGAAAGAAGGAATAGGAGTCAGAAGCTAGTTTCCAGAAAAAGATGCATATACCTCAGTCACCAAATTTCTTTCTTGCCAAGACTAAGGAGCTCCATTCCCGAGCCTATCATATTGATTTCCCATCTTGAGCAAGGCCACACAAGACACCTAGCCCACAGGATCTCGCCCACAGAATCTAGCCCACAGATGCTCAGATGGAGAGCCATGGCAGCCACCACCACCAACCCGTGCCCGTGGTGGGCAGCACTGATTTGCTGTGGCGTCTGTCCTGCTGAGATAGATTCTCGGGTCTTGTGTTCTAGGGGCAGAAGACGCCTATCCATCCAGGCAGAAAAGATACAGGGCTTGACTTGATACGTATGTTTCCACTGACATGAGGGTGCTTACTAATTATGTTTCAGTGAGGGCTCTAATATGCTTGTTACCATAGTAACATTAATAACGCCTCAACTTCACTTGAAGGCGAAGAGGTAGTTTCTGTGGACCATTAAATGTAGATTCTGGGGACCAGCCTGGAAGTGGTCTTACCAGATATGACACAGTTTCTTCTGGAAAATGCACATCAAACTATCTATTCATCCATCTATATATGTAGTCTCTACTTGTATTAATTTTTTACGGTACACAGGCCTCTCACTGTTGTGGCCTCTCCCGTTGCGGAGCACAGGCTCCGGACGCGCAGGCTCAGCGGCCATGGCTCACGGGCCCAGCCGCTCCGCGGCATGTGGGATCTTCCCAGACCGGGGCACGAACCCGAGTCCCCTGCATCGGCAGGCGGACTCTCAACCACTGCGCCACCAGGGAAGCCCTGATTTTATATATATACATTTATTTCTTATATAAGTTAAATATGTATATACATTATGTAATACACAATTATATTTATATAATACATTGCATGGCTAAATGAATTATTTTCATTATCTATATAAAGGCTCTCCAATGAATTTTAAGATAAAGCATGTCTTGGGACTTCCCTGGTGGCACAGTGGTTACGACTAGGCACTCCCAATGCAGGGGGCACGGGTTCCATCCCTGGAACTAGATCCTGCATGCCGCAGCTAAAAAAAAAAAAAAAAAAGAAAGAGATCCCGCATGTGACAACGAAAGATCACGCCGCAACGAAGATCCTGCACATAAGACCCGACCCAGCCAAATAAATAAATAAATAGATAAATATTTTTTATAAAAAATAATAAAGTAAAATAAAGCATGTTTTGATGAGTCTTTGATCAATTATATAAATTGTATGCAAATACAAATATATAAAATGCATAGTGTATACTATATATAGATAACCAACAAGGACCTACTGTATAGCACAGGGAACTCTACTCAATATTTTGTAATAACTTATAAGGGAAAAGAATCTGAAAAAGTGTATATATATATATATGAATCAGTTTGCTGTACACTTGAAACTAACACAACATTGTAAATCAACTAAACTTCAACTTAAAAAATGCATAGTGTGTACACATAATTATATAAATATATTAAATACAACATAGCAGTAATTATATACATACATAGTTAAATGAAATTTAGCTAGTTTAGAGGATGAAGTCTTTCTAGATATGATCTGACAATAAAACGACCCTGTGCAAGAAATAGCTTTGTGATGTTGTGGCTCTAACTGTCCTGAGACCACTTGGGTCTACACGCCAGCCTACTGACATGTCAGGGACCTACGTCTGTTTGCAGTCTACGTGCAATCCTAGTTCCAAAGAACCTGAGCCCATGGGCAAAGTGACAACCCAGGACAGGAAATCCTCTGGCATCAATTCACGGCTGCCATGGCCTTCCTGTGAGCTGGGGTGTGTCCGTGCTTCTCGGTAGGTGCACCGTGGATGAGTGCTGCATGTGAAACTGGGATGCGAAGGGAGTGCGGGAAGGCAGGGACCCCAAACCAAAAACAGACTATTATGAGCTTCTCAACTTTGGGGACTTCCAGCTTCTCGGTGTTCATGGCAAGTGAACTCTGGGTTCGTCTGCTGTGCTGATACGATGCTTCTTCGACTGCGCCAGGAGCTTTCGATGGTGACAGCCTCTCCACAGAGCCCTTACCTACCAAGAGACACCAAGGCTTGCATCTCCTACCAGGCAGATAAAAGGGCTATTTAGTTTCGCCTTTTTAAAAAAGAGTGTCCAGTGTGATCCTTGCAAACATTGTCAGTTTCTCCATCCCAGTATGTAACCTGGAGGAATATGGACGGACATTAAAGGGCAGCATGTTATCACTCCTACCATATGGATTATTTCACCCTGGACCTTACGACGATACCTTGTAAGAAACTCTTACTCACATCAGAAGAGAAAGCGTCAAGGAAAGTTAGAGAAGGCAGGTGCTTGCCCCTCAACATACACTCTCAAATTATTTAGGTCTCAGTATCCTGTCATAAACCATCATGGAAAAGAACATGAAAAAGAATATGCATACATATGTATAACTGAATCATTGTGCTGTACACATGAAACTAACACAACACTGTAAACGAATGTCTTCCCCCTCCAATGAGGAGTCTTTTCAGGTCCGTCTCAGGTAACTTACATCATGAATTTTCTAATATCACTTATGTTTGGTGAATGACGGAGAGAAGAAATGGAAAATGACAAAGGCAAAAAATCCCATTTTTCATTTCGGTACTTTGTTTTTTTGTTTTGATCTAATGTGTTGCCGTGGCTGAGAAAAAACATTTGATGCAAGAAACTGCTCTTGGTTATGTGGGTGCATACAGGCATACCTATGTGTATAAATATACACAGACACACACAGACACACTTCCCTTCTTACCACATGCCTTTAGGCCATGAGGGAGTATGCACCCGAGTGAGAAAAGCAGTTAACAGTGACATACTTTATTTGCTTGAAAAAATGTGTTTCCTCAGACTCAGATACAGAGAGAACAAACGAGTAACCAGTGCAGAAAGAGAAGGGGGAGGGGCAAGATAGGGACAGGGGATTAAGAGGTACAAACTACCCTCCTACACCTTCAGTGGGAATGTAAATTGGTGCAGCCGCTGTGGAGAACAACGTGGAGGCCCCTCAGAAAACCAAAAATAGAGCTACTATGTGAGCCTGCAATCCCACTCCTGGGCATATATCCAGAAAAGACAAAAACTCTAATTCAAAAAGATACATGCACCCCAATGTTCATGGCAGCACTATTTACAATAGCCAAGACATGGAAGCAACCTAAATGTCCATCGACAGAGGAACGGATAAAGAAGATGGGGTACATGTATACAATGGAATATGACTCAGCCATAAAAAGAATGAATTCATGCCATTTGCGGCAACACGGATGGACCTAGAGATGATCATACAAAGTGAAGTAAGTCAGACAGAGAAAGACAGATATCATATGATGTCACTCACATGTGGAATCTAAAAAAAGGATACAAACAAACTTATTTACAAAACGGAAACAGACTCACAGACATAGAATACAAACAGAATACACTTTGCTGTATACCTAAAACTAACACAACATTGTAAATCAACTACCCTTCAATTAAAAAGACGTACAAACTACTACGTATAAGACACATAAGCCACAAGGATACATTGTACAGCACAGGGAACTATAGTCATTATTTCGAAATACCTTTTGATGGAGTATAATCTGTAAAAATATGGAATCACTATGCTGTCCACCTGAAACTAATAGAATTATGTAAATCAACTTAAATTTTTAAAAAATGAGTTCATAGCTGCCCACCACCTGGCCCATTCACAGAGGGTACTCGAGTAGGAAAAAACTGAAAACACTATAGGCACTCCATCTCAGTGGGTTCTGGTCTCCACACACACACCTCCCCAATGCCCCCGCACACCCCCATCCCCATTGGTTGTTTCTGAGACCACGGTTTGACACTGCGGGCTGAGTAGCTAAAGCTGGCGGACCGTCAAGGTCACACAATCCACGTCTCTGCCACGGGTCTAAACCAAACACTGGTGATGTTGATAGATGAAACCCGGAAACTGACACCACGTGCAAATCCCATCACCGCTGTAAGAACACAACCAAAGAGATCTTTTCCATGTCTCGCAAAAATAAACAGCGACTCACGGTTAATACACCTCTCATCACCGCCCATCACAGTTTCTTTCACTTTCTTTTTTTTTTTTAAGGATCCAAAAGCTTAACCAAATTTCTTTTTCATGTAGAAAAATTGGAGGTGATATTCCCCATTTCAAAGAAGTGCACTTGTCAAAATACGACTTCTGCCCCCAACACCGCCCCCCCCCCCCGGAAAAAAGTTCCAACCAGCCAGACAAAAGCAAAAACGGTTACCAAAGGGGAAAGCGGTGGGGGGATAAATTAGGACTTTGGGATTAGATACACACCACTATATATATATATATAAAATAGATAAACAATGAGAACCTCCTGTAGAGCACAGGGAACTACGCTCAATGTTTTGTAATAACCTATACGGGAAGAGAATCTGAAAAAAGAATATACACATATATATGTATAACTGAATCACTTCGCTGTACGCCTGAAACACAACAACTATACTCCAATTTAAAAAAAAAAATGAGAGATGAGTCGGGATGAGGGTGGATGCCTGCAGAAACCTAAGAGAGTCAATTTCACAGAACGAAAGAGTAGAATGGGGGTTGTCAGGGGGAAATGGCGAGTTACGAATCAAAGGTCATAAAGTTTAGATAAAGCAAGATGAGTATCTTCTAGATCTTCTGTACAATATTGGACCTACAGTCCACAGGGCTATACTGTGCACTTAAACACGTGTTTAAGTGCACAGTATAGTGGATTCTCGTGTCACATGTTTTTACCACAAATCAATAAAATTAAAAAACATACCCTTGGGATGATGACTTTGCGATCGAAAGACGACTTCATCATCCAATCGGGGATTAGCCTCTGGAAACCAAAATGATCACCGATATCAACACAGCAAAACAAGAAGGTCCAGTTGCCATCCAAAAAAGAGCGCTCTGTTACCTTGGTAAATCACTATTCATACCACACACATTTTAAATAAAACCACCAAACAAAACTCTGGGTTCTTTCCCTTCATTTAGAGCTGTGAAAGCACGTGCCATTTCATTAATACCATCCTGAAATAAAGATCTGCCTCCAGTGAGGCCCTGTAGGGTTTATTCTTCCTCACTTCTTCCCTAATACGATTACTCTTTTCTCCTCTGGAATCAATTCAGTAAAACCTCACCTTACTATACATTTCACGTTTGTTGGGGTTTGGTTCGTGTTCGGTCAGGCACCCCTTCTGGGAGGTGCAGGGGGGGCGGGGGCTGGTGCAGAGAAGATGCTCATTCTGGAAACTGGCCAATTTCCACAGGCAGGTGGCGCTCGGGGGTTCCACACACACCTGGGGCAGGTGACCTCAACAGTGAATGTCTGAAGTCTGAAATCAGAGCCCTAAGTGGCCTGGCTATTCTCCACTCATGTGCTGATTTTATGAGTCCTTTATTTCCTTTTTGTGTCGTATACCCACTGCAGACATCAATCCTTCTCAGAGGTATTTGTTCAAAGCCTATAAATGGCCAACCTCAAACTTCTAGGCGGTCCCACTGTTTTTTTCTCCCTTATTCATTTGTCCTACTCTGCCCACCCCCAAGAAAAAGGAGGAAGGGTTTCCCATCCCGCCACTCACGGAGCACAGAACAGAAGAGGCTTTGAAAGGCCAAATGTAGGTTGTTTAGAGAAAAATGACAAAACTGGAAAATATTCATGGCGTGAATGGCCCATGAATGGTTTGCAGCCCACAACAGATGACCTAATGGCCTAGAACCACGTGGGCTCAATTTTGAGATTTTTCACTGTCTCCCCTTATCCGGCCCAAAGCGGAATATCTGGTTCGAAACTGGTAGCTGACAAGTTTAAGAAATCAGCTGTCACTACATCCAAGGCCTAGTCTGTCTTCGAATTTTTTAACATAATTAAGCGGAAAATGAAGTGTCTCTTCTGAAAAGATACAGTATCCAGGATATTTTTTTTTTAATTGGGCAACTGACTTAAACTAAAGCCTGAGCGTATTTTTCTTATTTGGGAATAAATGTATACTTTTAAGCATCAAGAGCATTATAGAAAGTATACGGTTGTGGTTGATATATTAAAACTCCGTTCCTTGCCTTTGACTTTCACATACAAAAATCAGCTCTCATCGGGTTTGGAATTTAAGTATATTTTAACCAGAGAAGGCTGTCATCAGGGTGATGGCATTAAAGGACTTTAAATATTTTCATACGGTGGCTTCACTGGAATCACATAAATTCTGTCAACAGGTTGTATTGTTGACAATACCTAGCTGTGCAATAAAGGTTTAGAATCTGGAGTACCAATTAAAACGGAAGAACAGTAAAGCCACGCCAGACTCTGTGCACTTGAATATTTACTTTTGTGAGAACCCTCTCTGGGTTTTTTTGTTGTGGTCCAGGCATCAAAGCACAATATTCTAAAGAGTTCTTAAAGAGATGCTTGCACATTCTGAAAGCAATGTAATGTGTATAGAGAGGAAACACTCTCATCTTTGTACAGAGACCAAGAAGCTTTCCACAAATTACTACAAAGGAAAAAACATGAAAAGGCAAAGTTCAGAAATAAAGAAAAACCCCACATACTTACTGCGGGTCTACATTCCAGGCCCCAAAAAGAGAACTTTTATATTGCCCACGTCTATTCACTCGTAAATTTCAGAGCATGGAAATACCTGCTTTATCTACCTTATGTAGCAAATCATCACTTATCAAGTATCTTATGTCTATTTTTAGATTTGGGTATAAATTAGCTGGGTTTAGGGCCAAATGTACATTCAGCACTCTTTTTATTTAGGGGAAAAAAAAAATACAAAGGAAAGCAACAATTCTTCCACCGAAGAAAAACGTGTCAAAACACCTTGAAAATGGCATCAAAGCACAGCCATTAGTATGAAAATGCAATTATCATTAACTCCCTGCTCGAAATCATTCCGGTTTCCAAAAAATTAAACCTGTCATTTTAATCCAGTAATTTAAAACTGATGAAGTAATTTTCCACTTGCTACTTATTGGCCCTCATGATTTTCTTACATGTCAAGGAAAATATTCTTTAAAATTGCCAAATATATATCTATATATAGAGAGAGATAGATATAGTATAGATATATAGATATATCTCCAAGTACATTTCTTTGGGTAATAGAATATTGAAGTTTTAATCTAGAAAAAAAAAATATTTGCAGAGGCCTCCGTGAGATTCTTATGTTCTTACTTTAGGGAAGCATTTTTAAAATCCACATTTTTAAAATCTGGAATTAAGGGATGAATGCAGCCATGTGCCAAAACACCCACCACCCCCTACACACACACACACACACACACACACACACACACACAAACACACACCTTCTGCTGCATCTACACGAGGAAATCTGCCCTGAGGATTTTCAAGGCTGGCTGTTAACCTCTTTCCAAAGCCCACTAAAGGCAACTAAAGGCATGAAAAATTCCCCAGCCCCTCAATCTGCCCCCAGAAAGATGCAGATTTCTGTGCCACAGGACCCTTTCTCCGGGCTCTCTCATTCTCTAGGAAAAACGCTAAGCATCGCCATTCAAACTACGCCGTTCTCTTAGCAGCTGAGGTTGCTTTGTTCTGATGCAAAGTCAGGTCTTGAAGCCCCGGTTAATTTCTAGCTGAAGTATATACCTACCAACGATGCCTTATGCACGCACTCCTACGTTGCCTGCAGAACCCTACACAAACTGGAAATTCTGCTCCCTCAGGATAACTAAGTCTCCCCAAACTTTCTTTTCTTTTTTCTTCCTTTTTTCCTCTGCGTCCCGTCCCAGTGGTAAAGGCTGACTCCGAAAAGGAGCTAGCTCGTACCACCTCGCATCACAAAATGCGTTAAACGCAGCGCGCTCAGGATGTGGAAGCCGGGTCAGCCAGGGGACCCCTTCAGACAGCCTAGGCTATGAGCACAGAAAGCCGTTTCCCCGCAACTGAACAAGTAGGAAAAAAAAATCAAAGGAAGAATCCACACTACCACCTTGTGGATTCTGCTCGCAAGAACAGTACCTGCTGAGTTCGATACCCGCCACCGGACACACCTCACCCCAAATCTCCCAAGTTGGGTCCACATGACGGAGGGCGAGCCGCGGGCCCGGCTCACGGCAGGCGCGCGCGCGCTCTCGGCTTCACTCCTGACGCGCGCTCCCAGCGCGGGCGCGAGCCGCCTTCCTCGGCCCCCCGACGCGGCCTCCTGCACCCCGCCCCCCTCCCGCCGGCTCGAGAGAGCGGCCTCGTGGCTCCAAAAATAGATGAAAAGAGGCCCACACCTGCTGGTCGGTTCAGAGAAGGGAGTCACACCAGAGGAAAACCCGCAGCCAAAAAAAAAAAAAAAAAAGAAAAAAAAAAGAAAAAACCCACAAAAAAACAAAACAGAAGAGAGGGGCGGGAGGGAGGCAGAAGAGGTCCTCCGGACGCCCCTCGCCCTCCGAGGGGGACTTCCGTTCCCAGGGCGGCCCCGGCCAGGCCCCGAGTGTGCGCGGGGGGACCCCCGGCTCCCGCCCCCGCCGCTTCGGGGAGAAAGGATGCTGTGTCTGGCGGCGGGCAGGCTCCGGAATGGTGGGCCGGGCCCAGGGATGCGCGGGGCCCCGGGCCCGGATCCGGGGGCGCACCGCTCGGGGTGCCGCCCGGGAGGGCCGGGCGGAGAAATCCAACCTACCGGTTCTCGGAGGGACGAAGAAGCCGGGGGAGGGGAGGGGTGCGGTCGGAGACGGGCGGGGAAAGAGGGGGCGTCTGGGAGACTGAAGGGTGCCCGCGCGCCCTGAAGAGGCGGCGGGGTTCCCGGAGAGCCGGAGCGGGAGGGAGGGAACACTCGTGGGCTGGGGTCGGGGTGCAGCCGGGACCTCGGCCTCTCCTCCGGCCGCCGCCGGCCCGCGACCCCCGCACCGTCTGCGGCCGAGCGGTACGCCGGTTCGGCCCTCTGGAACAGGACGGGGGTCAGACCGAGCCGCGCGGGAAAGGGCAGGGGGCGGCGGCGGGGCTCCGGATGAAATCGGCTGGGAAAGCGTGGGAGGCGGGCGGGATCTGAAGCGCGGGACGACTGCGAGCTTTGGGAGACGGCGGGGGGGGGGGGATGGAGCGAGGGAGGGGGGAGGGTTGTCTGTTACGTGGCCCAAGGCTCTGCGGGTGGTCCGCACCTCCGAACCGAGTCCCCGGCCCTCCTCCCCTAGCCTCCGGCGAGAGAACCGGCCCGCCGTGCTTCCCGCGGGCTCTCCTCCCGGATCGAGGGTTCTCCGTGGGCACCGACGGGGGTCCGCATCCCCGGAGACCCCGGCTAGGACGCCCAGCGCCGGTCCCCGCAGCTACCAACTTTTGTGGTCCTCGGGGAGAAGCGGGCAGCTCGGGGACGGCGCTCGGGCGGCAGCTGCGTGCCCCGCGCAGACGTGCAGGCCAGACCCAAAGGCTCCCGAAGCAGCAACGCCACCAACCGCCCTCACTCCTCCTCGCGCCCTCCATCTCCCGCCGCTTGCCTTCCCACAGCCCACACGCACGGGTGAAGGGCGGATGGCAGTGGGAGGGCAGGTGGCCCGCTCCCCAGCTTTGCAGAAACGGCGCTAAGCTATTTCGTCTTCACCCGGGGTCTCCAGCGCGCCCGGGTCGCTCCCCAGCAAAGCCCAACCAGCCCCTAATCAATCACGTGCGTTATTTCGTGCATCACACAAGCCGTCATCTTAACCAAGGCCAGCAGAGGAAGGAGGGGGAAAAAAAAATCGCTTAATGCAAACCCAACCAAGCCTGTTTTCCTTTTTTCTCTCTGGTTAACCCAAAAAAATGCACCCCGGGAGGTGGTAGCTGACAGTTTCCTTAAAGAAGAAGGAGGAGAAAAAAGCCCGTGATGGCTCACAGTTTCCAGAAGTGCTCCTGGCTTCCCCGCCAGTCCTGCTTTGCAGACATCTGGCACTTCGCTCTTTCTCTCCCTGTACTGCAGATGTATTTTTTTCCCTCCTGTGTCCGCCACACTCTTCTGTTTATTTGTATGTAACAGAGCGCTATTTTGTAAACACATCACACACGGCCCCAGAGCCGTTCAGATAGCTGATTGCAGCAAAACGCTTCCAAACCACGGTGGTCCCAATTTTTTTAAGTCATAAGAAAAAATGTACTGTTTCTGTAGAGATGTGCACGAAGCTTGCACAGGACACGCCGTACATATATGTCCACACTCCCACCCACACCTAAGAAACGGAGCGACCGATGGAAGAAAAAGTGCTATGCAAATTTTCAAAATTAAAAAAAAAAAAAATTTTTTTTTAAATGTCGGATGAAGTGGAGCGCAAACGTTAGCAGTCGGACTTATCATCTTTTGCTGGGAAGCACACGAGTCAAAACGTTAAATAGGCTTAAAAAAAAAAACCCCACAGACACATCTTAAAACGGCACCTACCTTAGCCGTGGAAAAGCTGCATCGGCTGTAAGTGTTCTTTTTATGCATCCAGATTTTTCCAGGGACCGAGGCTATGATTCAGGAGGATGTACTAAGTCCAAGCGCCTTGGCTTTCTCGAATCTCAACTGCATTTGCTCCCTCGAAGAAATGCGAGGACCACCGACACTGCCGTTTGCAGGAAATTCGTTGTTTCTATCCTAGTCTGATGGGGAAGAAGAAACAGGAACACAGCCGGAGAAGGAAGGGCAGCGTTACGTCTGAATAAGAGCTCTGTATGTAGAGACAGAGACCCGTCTGCAAGAAAAAGAGAGATTGAAGCGAGAGGTCCTGATGGTTCCCAGCTCCCCCTCTGCTATTGGACCAAACTGAATGAAATTTACAAAGCCAGCAGCCAATAGATCCCCGCGGTCGGCCCCATCGCTACAGAAACCACATCCACGGCTACAAGCGCATGCAAAGAGCAGCTAATCCCAGTGCAAACCAGCTGGAACAGAGAGATTCTGGTGCCGCCGGGGTGGTGGAACAGGTGAGCGCGCGTCTCACTGGGCCACCGTGCCAGAGCGCACGGGAAAGCTTCCTTGCCCTCTCCAGATACCCTTCAGAGCCTCCACACACGGTGCCGTATTTGCAAACACCATTAACCCCTTAAGGCTATGCTATCCAAGGGTGAGTGCCAGCCCTGCAAGCTCTTCCCCGGGGGTCAGGCTGACAACTGTGTTACTGTTTCTGGATGGTATTTGGCTTGTACTGGGAAACAATGATAGATAGATAGATAAATTAGCAAAATTAGAATGAAGACCTGTAAAGGACAGAACCTCTTTTATGCCCAGGTGATGGGTTAGTACCTTTTGGGGTTCTTTTTTTTTGGCTGCGTTGGGGTTTTCATTGCCGTGCGTGGGCTTCTCAATGTGGTGGCTTCTCTTGTTGCCGAGCACAGGCTCTAGGCGCATGGGCTTCAGTAGTTGCGGCTCGTGGGCTCTAGAGCACAGGCTCAGTAGTTGTGGCACACAGGCTTAGTTGCTTTGCAGCATGTGGGATCTTCCCGGACCAGGGCTCAAACCCCTGTCCCCTGAACTGGCAGGCAGATTCTTAACCACTGCACCACCGGGCAAGCCCCTGTTTGTTTCTTATACAGTAGTGGTTTTGATGAATAAAATATTGAAGAAGTTTCTAGCATCTGCGAGTTGTATTGAAATACCCCTCTTCACTTTGGGGATCCAGGATTTCATCTTTTCCAGCCAACTCAGAATTTGGTAATAGGACCTGGTATTTATCACTGGGTTAGAGGTAGCTGGCTCTCAGTTGCGTGATGTCTGAAGCTCCTCTCTGATAAATCAGGGAAGGCTATAGAGTGCTGTGGCAGTCTGAACACAGATTCTCAAACTAGACTGCTTGGGTTCAAGTGGCATATGACCTTCGCTGTGTGTTTAAATACTTCGTCTGGGTTTCCGCCTCTGTAATGTGGAGAAGACAAAAGTAATCACCTTGTGATATCCTTGTGATGTGATATGTGATACAGGACTAGGCATGCAAGAAGCTCCAAATAAATGTCTGCTTTTCTTAACCTTATTTCACAGGCCTAGGGACTTATTTCCTGAAGGAAAAACATAATGTCTTCTATCCATAGGACATCCTCACAATTGCTTCTGCATTTAGGCAGCAAACTCAGGCATCCAACCTGCTGTCATTATTTGGTGTGATGGCACAATTAGGGATTCCTCAGGAGTTTGAAGAGAAGGGCTCTTGGGGAACATAGCCAATAGTGGGGAAGGTGATAAACACTGATTTAGGAGACCTAGTTTCAGACCAAGTGTCTTAACCCTGCTAGCTTTAACCTGTTGGAAAGTCTGTTAGGTTCTGTGAACCTTAGGGAATAGATCCTTTAAACAGTGATTGAAATAGCTCTCTGTGGTTCCTTGGGACAAATAAATGAGATAATAGGCACGAAAACATGCATCACCAAAAAATGTCTATATATATCATACATACAGGTACAGAGAGAATGCTATTTTCATCACTGTTATATATACACAAAATAGATATATAATCTAATAATAGAAGAAACATACATGTTTTATATAAATATATTTTTTTCTTCTATCATAATTATTTAAGATCCAATAACATAATAGTATCGCTAATAAGTATAGTTTTTCCCCCAAATTAGTAACACACATAACTGTAGACACAAAAATATAGATATAGACAGATATATATATATATATATATATATATATGTATAGACATCTATTCTTCCCAAAGTAGGGTTTAGAAGCAGACTTGAGTTAAACACAGTAACTTAGAGCAGGCCAGAAAGTCACTGGCTTTGCCAAGAAAGTGTGAATTCACTGATTTATTTATAAATTTATCAAGTATCTCCTGAGCACAGGCATAATCCTGAGCACTAAGAATGCATTTGTGAGTAACACACATCCACGTATTTTTGAAGCAGCATACAGGGAGCCAACAGTATAAGAAAAAAATCATCACCAGAAGGTGTGAAAATACCTATGATGTATGAATTCATAGGCATCCATGCAGATGGAAATGATGGAGAAAACAGTCTCCAGAGAAAGAGTGCTCTCAGCAGAGAAGGAACCGTAGCAGAGGAGAACAAACCTGACTCCCTGTTCAATCTATTCCATTAGCTCTAACCTTTGTGCTCTGCTGTCTGTGTTTAGTCAGGCTGGCTCTGCACCTTTTGTAGAAGAAAGCTGCCGAGAGCCTGAAATATACATGACAGCACATTCTCAAGGCTCTGCCTCCCAGGCTTGACGATTAAAGGCATAATAAAAAGTTGCAGAACAGAAAAAAACAATTGTGGGTTGTTCCCTGGCGGTCCACTGGTTAGGGCTCAGCGCTTTCACTACCGTGGCCTGGGTTCAATCCCTGGTTATGGAACTGAGATTCCCACAAGCGGTGGCCGTGCACATTAAAAAAAGAAAGAAAGAAAGAAAGAAACAATTGTTGAAGTTTTTTTGGAACATTGTATTGTGACCACAACCTGCCAATACCTTCTCCCGTTTTAGTAAAAAAGAAGGCTGGATTCTATTCTAACTCCGGTCAGATGGTGCTTTGGGACACTTCTCAGTCTCCTGGCTTCCCGAATAAAGTCCTTATTCGTTGCCCCAACACTTCCTTTCTAGATTTATTGGCCTGTCGTGCAGTGAGCAGTGCAAGCTTGGAATGGGTAACAGAATGGTAAATAAACATGCATCAGGTGCAGAAGTTGGGGGGGAAACATGGAAACAGCATGGATAAACTGTATGTGGGGATCTGGAATACACAGGGTTTGGTATGGGCAGGGTAGAGAGTGTGAAAAGAAGAGAGATAAGACGAGAGGGTGGAGAATTCTTCTGAGACCTATTTATGGAGGGTCTTGAATACCATGCTGAATGGCTGGAATTTATCCAGCAGGCAGTGGGGCACCAATAACATATGTTAAGCAGCGGGTAGGAGAGGAATCATTAGATTTATATTTTAGGGCAACTGCTCTGATGGCAATGAGAAGAAGGGGCCACAGGAGCAGAAGACAGAAAGCAAAGGTACACTTTCTGAGGGTGCTGCAAGGACGGATCCTAGAGAAATGAAGTCCTGAGTAAGAGGGAGAGAGATAGACAGATAGAAAGAGAGAGAGGAAGGGAGGGAGGGAGGGAGGGAGGGAAGAAAGAGAAAGAAAGAAGGAGAAAGAAAGAAAAGAAAGGAAGAAAGAAAAAGAAAGAAAGAGGAAGGAAGGAAGGAAGAATGACCCTGTTGAGATTTTTTAAAAGTACTTAAAGAGCCAGAGTATTATTTTAAGAAAAAGTGAACGGATACTTTTATGAGTTTATAATTTCCCCTAATCCCGACTTCCTCACATAACGCCAGGAAAAGCAAGAACCCAACTTAACCACTGGGAGAACAGATTGTACGATAATACTACAACAACAAAGTTATACAGTTTTAAATCCGGGGTTCTTGGAAGAGAGAATTCTTCATGTTTCCATTTGAAATCTAATTATGGAGTATGGCAAGTTGGGGAGACGTGTCATAAAAAGGTATTAAACAATAAGGTCCAGAGAAGGACCCACTGCTATAGGGGCTGGATTTGATTCACAAGAACAGGAAGGAGCCTGAGAAATAATCTATAAAGTACCATAGCTCCCTCTGGTAAGTGCAGCAACCTTGAACGATTCTAACCTACATTCTGATATAACGTTCGTGTTCCCATGGGCCTGACATGTTCAACCCTAAATGCAATACTGCCTAAGCCAGGTAGATGATCAGGCAATATTAACTCATATTGGCTCTATTAGTACAATGGGAAAAATAAAATAGAACTATGATTATGTAGGATAATAATTATTAGTGCAATACTAATATATACTACTTGGTCTTACCACACACTATTGGAGATACAAATATGAATAACCTGTAAGGTGCTTAAGATCTAAGGCAGTGACACATCAGGCTCTTCGATTACTAAAACCCAAGGTAGTATATGGTCTGTGCCATCTTAGAAGCATATGAGAGGCATAGAGGCTTCCTGTAGGGATGATGAGAAAATTCTTCAGAGATAAACAAGGTTTTCATGGGGAACTGGAGAGCAGAAGTGGGGAATCCCTCCAAATGAACCAAGTCTGGAAAAAAAAAAAAAAAAGACATGGAGTAGGTAGGGGCTCTGAAAGTTGAAGGTGCCTAACTGTGAGCCAGGTGGCTTCTTTAGCTAGTCTCATTCCATCTTACTTTATACTCCAAAGTTCCTGAGAAACCTTGTCCTTCCAATGATACAAAGTAGACTTCAGACCAGTTGAACTTGAATTATCATGAATTCCAGGTTAATGTCAATCACTTAAATGAGGTTTTCACATGCTAGTTTACTAGTATGTACCTTTTCATACATGTAAATATCATTATAGAAATTTAGTTAGAAGAGACACAGAGATGGACCCCATTGGTTTTGTGGGTGAAGTGTTTTCTAAGCTTTAAGGAGAGATGTTCAAGTTTACATTTTCCAACAAGAAGGTTGTACATTCCCCTAATTCAATTTTTGCATGTGAGAAATGAAAAAAAGAAATCCTCTTGGGTCGGAGTCTGCTCCCAGGCCCTACCATGCCCTTGTCCTTCTGACTGTTATTTTAAACCCCCCAAAACACCATTAATTATGTAAGACGCATATACTGTGTGGCAATAATGCTCTGACTTTCCATCTGATTTTTAAAAACCCTTTGCTAGTTATTATTTCATCTCTGGACATGATTAGCCGAAATGACTTTTAAATGGCCCTGGTTTTTTAAAAAAGGGTTCAAGCTCCTGAATTTCAGTACACTCATTGAGGCTGAGAAACCCATTAGCTACTGCTTTTGTATGAAAACCAAGGACACTGAATCCCAGTAAGTGGCCCCAAATAGAGTTTGTTTATTTATTTATGGCTGTGTTGGGTCTTCGTTGCTGCATATGGTCTTTCTCTAGTTGTGGCGAGCGGGGGCTACTCTTCCTTGTGGTGCGCAGGCTTCTCATTGTGGTGGCTTCTCTTGTTGCGGAGCACGGGCTCTAGGTGCCTGGGCTTCAGTAGTTGTGGCACGCGGGCTCAGTAGCTGTGGCTTGTGGGCTGTAGAGCACAGGCTCAGTAGTTGTGGCACACGGGCTTAGTTGCTCCACGGCATGTGGGATCTTCCCAGACCAGGGTTCAAACCCATGTCCCCAGCATTGGCAGGCAGATTCTTCACCCCTGCGCCACCAGGGAAGTCCCCTAGAGTTCTTTTCTTCCCCCCCGCGGCCCGGTACGCGGGCCTCTCACTGTTGTGGCCGCTCCCGTTGTGGAGCACAGGCTCCGGACGCGCAGGCTCAGCGGCCACGGCTCAGGGGCCCAGCCGCTCCGCGGCATGTGGGACCTTCCCAGACCAGGGCACGAATCCGTGTCCCCTGCATCGGCAGGCGGACTCTCAACCACTGTGCCACTAGGGAAGCCCCTAGAGTTCATTTTTTAAATGAACTTGCAGCAACTTTACCACTGTTATTGCCTAAGTCTTTATAAACTTCTTATTCCCGGGGTACTTATATATATAAGTATATACACTTATATATATATACACACACACACACACCAATACACACACACACATATATATTCAGGCATACATACATACATATACAGATGTATATATAGAATATATAAAGTATATATAATAGAGAGGGGTTATATATTATATGTAAGGTTATATAATATATATTATAGTTTATAATTTTTAATATATTTATATAATGTAAATGGTTCTATATAACACATATAATATACAGGCACACCTCCGAGATACTGTGGGTTCAGTTCCAGACCACCACAACACAGTGAATTTCTAAATAAAGTCAGCAGGTTGTTTTGGTTTCCCAGTGCATATAAAAGTTACGTTTAGAGTTGACTAGCCTATTAAGTGTGCGATAGCATTATGTCCTAAAAAATGTCCATACGTCAGTTCAAAACTACTTTATTCTAAAACATGGTAACTATCATCTTAGCCTTCAGCGAGTCATAACAGCAACACTAAAGATCACGGGGGTCACAGACACCATAACAAACAAAATCATAATGCAACACAGAGACATGAAGCGAGAAAATACCGTTTGAAAAGTGGCCCCGATAGACATGCCTGAAGCTCGGTTGCCACCAACTTTCAATTTGTAAAAAAACAAAACAAAACAATATCTGTGAGGTACAATAAAGCAAAGTGCAATAAAATGAGGTATGTTTGTATAGCATTATATATGACACATACAGGGTTTTATATATACATATGTTATATATAATCCCTCTCTATAATATGTAAATATATATACATCATATATATATATATATATATATATAAAAAATACATTATAGAGATGTTTATATTCCCAGAATCATTGATTGATTCCTGATTCTGTCCTTGTATGCTTGTTCTGTGTCTACACACAACCTCACTTCCTACTTTATACCTTATACTTCAGGTCACCTATATTTAAAAAGAAAGGAGTTTACTACTGTAGGGACAAAATAAGAACTGGCAAAGATGTGCTTTGTTTATTGATGCAAAGAACCTTCTGTCTTATTAATGACTTGTACCAGCTATACCAGTAGGGAAATAGAACTTCTCTGGTGAACAGAACATGGTTTATAATTTCAGTTTAAATAAGATGAGGTTGACCAAAATATTGTTAGCACCATTACTCTCTTGTATCCTTTCAAACTCAAGGTTTATTTTGGAATATTTTCTTTAAAATCATCATTTCAATTTTTTTTATCCTTCCTTGAGAGAAGAGGGAAAGTATTGCCAAATGTGCTTTGCATGTGACATGTAAACATATGTGGATTGCCATACATGTGGAACTAGAGCAGGAAGAAGATGTATATTAATACGAATGGACTAGTTTTGAATAGAGATCAACTTCTGTTCTAAGGCATTGGTATAAGAGTAATAAGATAATGTTTTCCTGGAATAGTCATGAATGACCCAAATTACACAGAGAACGGTCACACCTGTGTAATATCTTCATATCAAGAAACTGATGTAAAATATGGCACAAAGGAACCCATATACAAAACAGTAACAGACTCACAGACATAGAGAACAGACTTGTGGTTGCCATGGGGGAAGGGGAAGGTGGAGGGATGGATTGGGAGTTTGGGATAAGCAGATGCAAACTAGTGTACAGAGAATGGATAAACAACAAGGTCCTACTGTAGAGCACAGGGAACCATATTCAATATCCTGTGATAAACCATAATGGAAAAGAATACGAAAAAGAATGTATATCTATACATATAACGAGTCACTTTGCTGTACAGCAGAAATTACAACACTGTAAACCAAGTATACTTCAATTTTTTAAAAAAAGGAAAGAAACTGATGGTATCTTTTGGCCAAAACTTGGTGAAGAACTCAAATCCTCAGTCCAGCAGCCTGTGAGAAGCTGAATCCCACCAATCACCATGGGATAGAGGAAATGGATTCTTCCCCACTCGAGTTTTCTGCTGAGACTCCAGCCCCAGCTGACACCTGGATTGCAGCCTATGAACATCTTGTTGCAGAGGACTCAGCCAAGCTACGCTCCAGCTGTAGCCACTGTGTGTCCCAGCCTCTACATCTGATAATTTGTTACGCTGTGACAGATAGCTAATGTTACTTAAACACATAGGTATGCCTGCATGGATGCATGGATGTATATGCATGTGGAGGGCTGTAAACAAGCTGTAGCAATCAGGATCGTAAAAGAATGTTGATCAGGTCGAACGAAGAGGCTAAAGATTTTACAGTTTGCAGATGGTTGGGACAGCTCTTCGAGAGACACCGTAGATGAATGAACCAGAGGAAGAAGTACATCATCTATTCACGACGGCTGACAAAAGGTATCAACTTAGGAAGAGGCGGAACTTGACAACCAAATCTGTACTTCCTGCATCTAGCAAAATAGATTTTCTGTGCTCTGGCTGAGAATTGTTTAACACTCATCAACACCCTTGATGTTTGCACAATTTGTCACATCAGGGAATGATTAGGGAACCCACCCTCTATATGGTCAGCTCTGTGCTAGCCAGGACGTGAGAGTCTTGGAGATACTAAGCAATTCCAAAGGATTTATAATTTCTTGATATAATCACTCATTCCCTCCACATTCTCCTGCAGAAAAATTCATCATTCCACCTCCCCTCATTTCAAAGTATGTTGACCTTCTGACAGCACTTAAACCACCTACTCCCGGTGGCACACAGAGGGTGTGTGTGTGTCTGTGTGTCTGTGTATGTGCATGCATCTTGTCCACTGGACTGTAGGCTGCATTTAGATATCTATCCCTAATGCCTCACTTTAAAAATGTTTGCTATTTTTTCGAGTTACCATATGATCCAGCAATCCCACTCCTGGGCATATATCCAGAAAAGACAAAAACTGTAACTAGAAAAGATACACATACCCAAATGTTCATAGCAGCACTATTTACAATAGCCAAGACATGGAAGCAACCTAAGTGTCCATCAAGAGATGAATGGATAAAGAAGATGTGGTGCATATATACAATGGAATATTACTCAGCCATAAAAAGAATGAAATAATGCCATTTGCAGCAACATGGATGGACCTAGAGATGATCATACTAAGTGAAGTAAGTCAGACAGAGAAAGACAGATATCATATGATATCACTTATCTGTGAAATTTAAAAAATTATACAAACTTATTTATAAAACAGAAATAGAAAACATCACAGACATAGAAAACGAACTTATGGTTACCAAAGGGGAAAGAAGGGGAGGGATGACTTAGGAGTTTGGGATTAGCATATATAAACTACTATACATAAAATAAACAAGGTCCTACTGCATAGCAACAGGGAACTAAATTCAATATCTTATAATAAGCTATAATGGAAAATAATCTGAAAAAATATATATAACTGAATTACTCTGCTGTACATCTGAAACTAACACAACATTGTAAATCAACTATACTTCAGTTAAAGAAAAGGTGTGTTAGTTTTAATATAACAAAATGAAATGTAACAAAAGTTGAATTTTGTTTCCTCTTTTTCAGTTCACTTTCATCACATAAATTGGGCAGATTCATCCAAAAACATCAGTGGAAATTTACTGGGAAGGATAGATGTTACCTTGTCTTCCTACATCTCATTCCTGAGGGTTGAGATTTCCACCTTGGGTAGACCACAATTAAGTCATTTGCCAATGTGATCTAATCCCGTCTTACAGTCACGAGCCTTCTGATATAAAGTCACATGACTTTACTAATAACATGAAAGGGCTGAAGTCCCAGATCCACACAATCCTCTTGCCCACTGCATTGCCATTTTCTAGTCACGCTCGAACATAGCTAGCATGATTAAGGATTATAAACAAGGCCTCTCTGTTAGCAATTGGGGATCAAGAGTCTTTAATGGGGGCACCCAGCACATGGGTTGCAAGACTACAGAGGAGTATATTTATTCCAAGTTGACCAATTTAAATAAAGTAAGAATTACTTATAGATCATATTTTTTGTTATAAATTTATTATTTTTTTTTATTTTACTTTTGGCTCTGTTGGGTCTCCGTTGCTGCACGCAGGCTTTCTCTGGTTGCGGCGAGCGGGGGCTACTCTTGGTTGCGGTGCGCGGGCTTCTCATTGTGGTGGCTTCTCTTCTTGTAGAGCACAGGCTCTAGGCGTGCAGGCTTCAGTAGTTGTGGCGCGTGGGCTCAGTAGTTGTGGCTCGCGGGCTCTAGAGCGCAGGCTCAGTAGTTGTGGCACATGGGCTTAGTTGCTCCACAGCATGTGGGATGTCCCCGGACTAGGGCTCGAACCCCTGTCCCCTGCATTGGCAGGCGGATTCTTAACCACTGGGCCACCAGGGAAGCCCTAGATCATATTTTTTAATTCACATGAAAAGTGTGTTTTATAGTACTAAGGACAAATAATCTTTCCCTCACTCTCTCTCTTGGTCTCTCTTGCTTCTCCTCCTCTTCTCCCCCTCTTCTCTCTCTCTCTCTCTCTCTCTCTCTCTCTCACACACACACACACACACACACACATTTTTTTTAAGACCGGGCAGCAGGACGCAGGGATTAGCTCTTCGAGCAAGTTCTCCTGTTTCTTGCAGGGACCTCACAGGTCCTCCAGGCTTCGGGATGCATCTTGTTTCTCCCTTGAGAAGAATTGGACAGCCTCAGACCTCAGCCTCTCTCAGACCCGTCCATTTGTCCATGGGCACTTGGGGCTGCCCCTTCCAGGACAGCCTTCCCTTGGCCAGTCTCCAGGCCCCTGCAGCCACCCTCCCAAGCCTATAATGGTGGGGGGAGGATGAGACTCAGAGGTTGAGGGGTCCCCAGCCTGAGATGCTTTTGGCCATAAACAATCACTGTGGAACCTCCCTCATGGTGCAGTGGTTAAGAATCCACTTGCCAATGCAGGGGACACGGATTTGAGCCCTGGGGTGGGAAGATCCCACATGCCATGGAGCAACTAAGTCCGTACGCCACAACTACAGAGCCTGCGCTCTAGAGCCCGCAAGCCACAACTACTGAGCCCACGTGCCACAACTACCGAAGCCCGTGCGCCTACAGCCCGCGTTCTGCAACAAGAGAAGCCACTGCAATAAGAAGCCCGCGAACCGCAACGAAGAGTAGCCCCCGCTCGCCGCAACTAGAGAAAGCCTGCACACAGCAACGAAGACCCAATGCAGCCAAAAATAAACAAATAAAAATTAAAAAAATAAAAATAGTAAACATTTAAAGAAAAAGAAATGGGAAATGATAGTGACAAACAGTAATGGAAATTACAAGATTTGCATTCTCAACAGGGGTGATATGTATCACTTTCAAGGGGGTAAAAACTTGTTCTTAAGGGGCAATAAAAATCTTACTCTTTGAATATATATATATATATATGTATATACACTCAGTTATATATATGTATATTTATATAGACACTCAGAATAAGACATATATATATATATATTCCATATATATGGATATATATGGATATATATTCCATAAGCAAATGTAGAGAATATCTGTGATCCATGGTATTAAAATAACATGGGGATGGGAAATTTGGAGAACATGTTCTCCCTAGGAGAACATGTTTACAAATTCTCCCTAGGAGAACATGTTTACAAATTCTCCCTAGGGGTAATGGGTGGATAATTAACAATAGTTTGATAAATACTGCTACAAGGCATCGAATCTATGAGAGAAGGGAAAATTATATATTAGTTTCTTCAAACAGCATCAGTAGTCACTCGCCAAAAGTAAAGGAAGAAGAATTTATTAGTGTGTACAAGCTCCATACACTGCAAAACACTTGAATGAGTTCCAAAAGTGGTATTAAGGCATGGTCCTCAAGAAACGTTAATTTATACACATGGAAAACACACAGGTGAAGCATGACATCACGCTGAAAAATATTTAACCATCGGGTTTCCGGGAAACCTGATATATCGATGATTTCCATGGTGAAATACTTGGATCTTGGCCAGTTTCCTATATGAACATGAAGTCCCAGAGCTTGGAAATTGGAAGATGTTCAGGGGTGTTTAATGATAGAGAATTTCCACCATGAAGCTACAGTAGACTTAATAACCTCAAGAGCATGGAGAAGACCAAAATGCAGTAAAATAATTAGTCACTGATGAGTTTCAGGCATTTATTAGCATTTTAAATAATGTATTTAATTTTAAGATTATATAATTAAGTTTTTAATGGAGGGCTACCTTTATCAACCGCGTTTCAAAATTCCTAAAGAGTGAGCCATTGGTGATCTCAAGCCAGAATGAACTGAGTCAGCCACACCTGCAGAGAATCAGGAGATGGTGTCCTTCATTGTATAGGATGTCCTTCGAGAACTTAAAAAGTAATTAATTGATGCATCAGCTGTTAAAATTAATAGAAGAGTTCCAATTCTATTCCCTTCTGTCCTATCCATAACTACCTTTTTGTGGACTTTAACTCTTCTTTTGCCGCGTTTCTTTGGGTTTTGATGGTTTTTCACAAACTGACCTTGTTCCAGGTAGTTTTATTATTATATTATGTAAAATATTCACATGAACGTGACTGGTCTTGGGTAAATCCTTTTAATCTGATATCTGTGTCCTTTCAGTATGGATCCAGAACTTTTTTTTAAAGCAACCATTCTTTCCAGTAATTGAGTTTTCATATTTAGAAAGACAGTCTCTTTAGCAAGTGGTGCTGGGAAAGTTGGATAGTCACATGTAGATCAATGAAGTTAGAGCACGCCCTCACTCCATACACAGAAATAAACTCAAAATGGCCTAAAGACTTTAACATTAAGACATGACACCATAAAGCTCCTAGAAGAGAGAGAGCATAGGCGAAACATTCTCTGATATAAATCATACCAATGTTTTCTTAGGTCAGTCTTCCAAGACGACAGAAATAAAAACAAAAATAAACAAATGAGGCCTAATCAAACTTACAAACTTTTGCATAGCAAAGGAAAGCAGAGACAAAATGAAAATGCAACCTACAGAATGGGAGAAAATATTTGCAAATGATGCAACCAACAAGGGATTATTTTCCAAAATAAACAGCTCATACAACTCAGCAGCAATAAAACAAACAACCCGATCGAAAAATGGGCAGAAGACCTAAGTAGACATTTCTCCAAAGAAGACATACAGATGGCCAAGAGGCACATGAAAAGATGCTCAACGTTGCTAATTATTGCAGAAATGCAAATCAAAACTACAATGAGGAATCTCCTCACACAAGTCAGAATGGCCATCATCAAAAAGTCTACAAATAACAAACCCTGGAGAGGGTGTGGAGAAAAGGGAGCCCTCCTACACTGTTGGTGGGAATGCATATTGGTGCAGACACTATGGAGAACAGGATGGAGGTTCCTCAAAAAACTAAAAATAGAGGTAACATATGATCAATCTCACTCCTGGGCATATATCCAGACAAAGCTTTAACTCAAATAAATACATTCACCCCTATGTTCATAGCAGCACTACTTACAATAGCTAAGACACAGAAACAACCTAAGTGTCCATCATCGGATGAATGGATAAAGAAGATGTGGTACATATATACAATGGAGTATTACTCAGCCATAAAAAAGAATGAAATAATGCCATTTGCAGCAACATGGATGGACCTAGAGATGATCATACTAACTGAAGTAAGTCAGAAAGAGAAAGACAAACACCATATGATAAAACATATGTGGAATCTAAAATATGACACAAATGAACCTATCTCCGAAGGGGAAATGCACTCACAGACATAGAGAACAGCCATATGATTGCCAAGGGGAGGGGGATGGGGGAGACTGGCGCTAGTACATGTAAGCTATTATATATAGAATTATAGATCTATGGATAAACAACAAGGTCCTACTCTATAGCACAGGGAACCACATTCAATACTCTGTGATATACCATAATGGAAAAGAATATTTTAAAAAGTATGTATATATGTGTATAACCAAATCATTTTGCTGTAGAGCAGTAATTAACACATTGTAAGTCAAGTATACTTCAATTTAAAAAGTTAGTAACTCTGCAAAATGAAACTTCATCAAACCTACCATGTGAACATGCACATTTAGATTTAAATAAAAATGCAGATTTGGTTATAATGTGATTGGTGATTGTTTCTTGTCTTCTCCTGAGACCCCCCAATTCTCTAAAGGAGATGGGGTCAAATTCTTTTGATTTCGAGGATGGGAGTGAGGATGATATGGGTGAGGGAGCAACTAAGGCACGGGATTTTATTAATAGGTTTAAGGAAAAGGTATTATTGGTTGCATTGGTAGTTCAATGCATTCGATAATATCATCCTGTAATTTATAGACTGCACTTCTTCTTTTTAAGGATAATGTCTGAAGATTTTATAAGAGCCTACTTTAGAAGTTTTATATTTCGACCCAATGGACAAAATGCAAGTGATAATTGTTCTAGGCATACGAAAGCTCCCTGCGTATTGAAGATTCCAGAAACAGCTCTGTACTCCAGTGAACAATCCAGAATGAGAACGCTGACCTGCCTCTCTCCAATTGGGGATGAATCAGGCATGGTTACAACAGATATTCGGACTCAGCTGGAGTCATCACAAGAAGATTCTACATCTGTCAGTCTAACTCGAGGGACGTCCCTGGTGGCGCAGTGGTTAAGAACCCGCCTGCCAATGCAGGGGACAGGGGTTTGAGCCCTGGTCCGGGAAGATCCCACATGCCGCGGAGCAACTAAGCCCGTGCACCACAACTACAGAGGCTGCGTGCTGCAACTACTGAAGCCCGTGCACCTAGAGCCCGTGCTCCACAACAAGAGAAGCCACTGCAATAAGAAGCCCGCGCACGGCAAAGAAGAGTAGCTCCCGCTCGCTGCAACTAGAGAAAGCCCTCGCACAGCAATGAAGACCCAACTCAGCCAAAAATAAAAAAAATTAATAAAAACAAAATCTAACTTGAGGGTTGGCAAACTTTTCAGTTTTAATCATAAGCCAACGATATTAAATGATAATTAAAGAACACAAAATTAAAAGCAGTTTTTTTTCCGTGAGACTATGGAGGTTTGTTTTGTTGATGGAGAGGACTTGAAACATGTATCTCACACTTTAAAGGGATTAATAATGACAACACAGAATTTCAGTTGATTTTAGTAAAATCTTTTACACCATTCAGTTCTTACAATATCTCCCTCTTTCTCTTATTGAAGTAGACATTTCAGTAAAAGTAATGTCGTGATTGAATCTGAACATTTGCAATTAATGATTATTTCATTGCATGAGTGGAAAAAAAAAAAAAAGACAGGCAGGAAACAACTGGTGAACTCAACTATAGGAATGTGCTAAATTTGATTTCTTCCATTCAGTGATACGGAGGATAAAATGCAGGAGGCTTTCACCGAGAAGACCAAGACTGTTATGCAGATTGCAATGCTCTACTTCTACGAGGTCATTCATATTTACTTTCATATTTCATAGAGTGTCAGTAGAAATGTTCTGTTGGTCAAGTTTGATGTTTTAAAAACACTTACAGAAAGACACAGATGTAGAGAACAAACATATGGACACCAAGGGGAGAAAGCAGGGGATGGGGGCGTGGGGTGGTGGTGGGATGAATTGGGAGATTGGGATTGACATATATACACCAATATGTATAAAACTGATAACTAATAAGAACTGCTGTATAAAAAAATAAAATAAAATAAAATTCAAAAAAAACACGGAAACGATATTACTTTTTTTTTTTTTTTTTTTTTTGCTGTACGCAGGCCGCTCACTGCCGTGGCCTCTCCCATTGCGGAGCACAGGCTCCGGACGCGCAGGCTCAGCGGCCATGGCTCGCGGGCCCAGCCGCTCCGCGGCACGTGGGATCTTCCCGGACCGGGGCACGAACCCGTGTCCCCTGGATCGGCAGGCGGACTCTCAACCACTGCGTCACCAGGGAAGCCCTACATTTTTTAAAAAGCTGTGCAAAGCCCTTGGTTTTTCAATGGGGGATATTTCTGGGAAGGCAAATAACTGAGATCAAAGATCTTTCTGCTGCTTTTAATGGCAAGCTTATTATTTCTTTAAATGTGTTCTCATTTACCTGTGATTCACGGTGCATGGTTAGCCATCTTACTGGGGATGAACATCAGAGAGCTACAGTTAAGCTACGAATGTGTTTAAAACAAAAAATGTGCTAGAGGCTATTTTGTCTCTATTTCCACAGCAATGTAGAACCGCAGTGAAATATATGTCTGTATGGTGATAAAGTCAATGAGCTTATAGCAGCACTTTGTGTGTGTTAAGAATAGGTAGGTAATGTGCATTGTATGTGTTTAATTTAGGGTGTGGATAACCTTTGTGTAACAGCAATTTTCCACCAGAAGAATCAGTCACGGAATATTTCCACTGCTTCCCAAATGTTTGAGCCCTTAACCATCTTGAAATAATGAGCTTCTTACTGCTGTCAAATTGGTTCCCTCTTGGCAACATTGCATTTGCAGCAGACTTGAAGTTACAGAAGTGCCCTCAAATGCACGTGGGTGAGTTTTAGCTGGGAACCAAAAGATTTTCCCAGTCTGCACTGGTTGTTACCATATGGATGGAGTTGGCTACATATAACCTGGGAACTGGAGCACTACCCGTTTTAAGGATGGACAAATACAAGGACTCGGCATTTAGCTGAGAAAAAGAGTTTTCTGAAACCTACACAGCCACCAGGAACCCAGCTTCATTTTAATGTTTGCAAATCTCACTGGAGGTGGTGGCCACATTGCTCTGTGCATTTTCATGGCACCTCTTCCTATCGAGATAAACAAACATATAACTTATTACAACCATTTGGAAGAGTGTCTTCCCTTGGGATTTGGAAAATAAGGAGGAGAGGACAAATGATCTCTTATAGTCCCATCTCACACTCAAGAGTCTTCTGGCTAAACCATGGGTTGAAAGACTCAAGTGTTTAATCTCCAAACAAATCCATACACACCCCAAAGAAATACTGCCCTGAAAGACAGTATTGGGGATTTATCTTAGAAAAGCTGAAGCCAAAGACAGTCGATTCTGTTTCCGGGTAAGTCAGAGCTTACCCAAAGCTAAAATTAAGGTGTTGTTTTGTTTTGTTTGTTTTTTAAAGAAGTGGACTGGCTGTCCTAATAGGTCTTCAGTGATCTGGATGGAAGATACACTCAAGTTGTTTTGGTAGACCTTGAAATTGAATAACCAGTTTGGTCTGGCCATTAAGTCAGTTTTGATTTGGTCTGGGCATTAAGAAAAGCTTCAACCAATTTGAATGATTTAACAAAAAACAAACAAAATAAACTTTTAAACTCAGTGTTGTGCACCATTTACAAAAAGTTTTGCTTTCAAGACTATAGAAAGAATAATAAACCACATTAAAGCTTTTTCCCCCAGAAACTCAAATATGAAGAACGATGTGAAGAACTCAGTTTAAGAACGTTTTTCTCCACTTTGATGTGATGGGATTTCCCACCCTACATTTATGCTTTTCTTCCTCCCATTTCATTCTTTAAGAAATTTAGAGACGGGCTTCCCTGGTGGCGCAGTGGTTGAGAGTCTGCCTGCCGATGCAGGGGACGTGGGTTCATGCCCCGGTCCGGGAAGATCCCAAATGCCGTGGAGCAGCTGGGCCCGTGAGCCATGGCCGCTGAGCCTGCGCATCTAGAGCCTGTGCTCCGCGACGGGAGAGGCCACAACAGTGAGAGGCCCGCGTACCACAAAAAAAAATAATAATAAATTAAAATAAAATAAAATAAAATAAAAAATTTAGAGACAAAAATAGAAGAAACCTCTACCCATAGTTACACTGGGCCTTAAACACTTAAGTCATTCATTTAAACAAGGATTATCGCTGTTAGGCTAGATAAGACCATTGCATGCATCCCCTGTTCTAAATGCACTACCTGTTCCACTCTGCGGACAAAACATCCAGCATGAGAAATTGACAACCCGATACCTCTTCATTCCCCGTGGGGCACTGCGTTTAACATAATTAACATGCATTTCCCGGAAGGATGGGCTTGCTCTATGCCATAAATTCCAACATAAACCGTCAGGATCACCATAGTTACCTGCAGCAGTAGACTCAGCGATGTGTGTGCCTAAAATATCTAGGAAAGTTGACTGTGGGGTTGGGCAGATTTTTTTTTTCAGCCAAAAGATAAAAGGGTAATGAAAAAAATGTTTAATTAATTAAAAAAATTACAATAATTTAAAACAAAAACATCAAGAGAGACTGGCATCATAAACTTTCAAAGTCATGGATTTATGCTCAAACGACGTGTCTGTTGATCATGAGAAAGAGGGTGCTTGCGATCTGCAGTTGTTTACGAGGCCAAGGATGGGGAAAGCAGAAGTTTCTAGGGCAAATCTGGTTCCTTTAAGCACCCCTTTATCAACTGACTTCAACCTTTGAATTGAAGATTGAGTGCTGACCAGAGCACGGCAGAATGACTTTCACCTTGGGGGCAATCCCGTAGTGGCAACTAAAACTTGCGAATGATACCATATCCATTAATTACTTATAAAAGTCAGAATGAAGGACAGTCAATATAGTCAAACTCCATTTCTCTCTGGGGGTGCTTTTAGCAATGACTGGAAGACATTTCCTCATTCGAGGATCGAAGAATCGTATCCGAGCCACATCCTTTCCGTAGACTCTGCATTTGCAGGAAACAGCACATAGCGCAAAGATGGTCTCTCTTTACGTGCCTTTGGGTTTTCTGCTGAAAAATCCACAGAACTGGGCAAGAGAGGTATTACTATCATCATGTCATTTCACAAAGGAGTTGTTTCTTGAAGGTGCACGATAAACGTGTGTGAATTAGGTCTCAAATCCTGTTTTTCTGATTGTGCCACAGAAATGCTGTTCCTCTTCGGGTTGTAAAATTTTTTTAATGTTATTTTAAAAATCAGCCAGCAGTGATCTTCACATAGCGGGTGTCGAGAATCATAGCAAAGGAGAACCTTATCCTTAAAAACAAGGTTTGGAAAACAATGGTCCCTGGCAAAGTTTAACATCTACCTGTATCTGTATGGCTACAAGCTTGGAAAGGATTGTACGTTTTCGGTGGTGAAGAATAAACATAAGAATCTTTGCTGACCCACGAAAATCATATGAAATTTTAATTCTGGCGTCCACCAATAAAGCTTTATGGGCACACAGCCGTGCCCGCCCATGCTTCTCTGAGCTGCGTGGATGCCTTCATGCTTCATGCTGCCCTGGAAATTGAGAAGTTGCAAGAGACCAGAAAAGTCTAAAAGAGTCACGATTCCTGCCTTCACAATCCAGGTTTAGGGAAATACCTTGAAATAAATACCTCCTCGGGTGTGAAGGGTGGTACCTCTGGGCCTGACCTGGAAAGAGAAAGACACAAGAAAGCAAAAAATCAAGGGTCCTCCATCATTGAAGGATCTGGGGTTTCCAAGGACAGGTCAGAGGGCGAGTGCCGGGAAAACATACGTCAGGGGCGAGAGTCGGGGTGGGGGAGTAGCTTGGGAAGATGCTGGAGCGGAACATCCATCCAAGTAGAAGGAGGCGGACAGTGTAGAAGTTCACGGTCAGCATGAAATTCCCGAGTTGCCAAGGATAACCAAAGATTGTTAAGATCAGAGCTTCCAATATTTATTCCATAGGAATTGGTCCTGATGTCCTCTCTCCTCAATGCCCTACACTTTCCATGGCCTTGGAAGACACCTTCCATTGGAAGGTCTTGTCGACTGGAAAAAAAAATGCACAACCTAAAAGTTGAGAATTAAGTTTTATTTGGCGGACTTCCTGAGGTCTTAAGCCCGAGACACAGCCTCTCAAACAGTTCTGAGGGACTGCCCCTAAGAGGTGAGGGGGAAGCCAGGATATACAGGAGTTTTTGCAACAAAAACCAGGTTGAACATCAAAAGATTACTGTTGATTAAAGAAACCAGGCATCTCGGGGAAACGGATTTAGCATTTTTCTCTGTATGGGAAGATGCAAGAGGTTGGGCTCACTGAAACCAGTCCTCTGATACGCACCTCAGTTATCCTGGGCCGGGAGCCTGCTTTTCTCCATCCCGAGTCCCCTCACGGTGCCCAGTTTGGGGCAGCTACGGTGGTTGATGGCTTGATGGCTGCAACATCCTTTGTTACTGACAGGGCAGGCGCCGGTTTTTGTCCACAGTCTGAAGTTACTGAGGAAGGGGCTGTGCGTGACAAAGAATCCATGGCAAGTGCAGCTCCAGCCCCAAGCACTGACTGCTCCGAGTCTGCAAGGCCCCGCGACCCTATGAGAATGGTGATGGGCCACCAAGGCAGAATATGGGATGAGCTCCCTGATCCCTCAAGAGGTGCCTCAAAAGACAGGAGGATTTAGGGGCAGGCTTGTCAGTGACACCCAGTTACATTCTGCGGTTACAAAGTGGAAAATACTCAGGTACATGGCCTGCATGATGGCAATTATCACCCAATATCCTCCAATTATTAACTTGAATTTGACCTCTTCTCTTAGCTATTAAATGTTCGGAGCACCTACGCCTGAATCACTCTCCAAATATATTTTTGGATACAGAAAGGAGATAGGAAAATAATCATGTTTTCGAAAAATGGATTCTGAAGAAAATCTAATTTCAGAGAAAATAATTAAATGAATGTTTTCTCTTTAATTGCTTCACACTTACAATCAAGGCGTGCTTGGGTTAATACTTTTCGACTTCTAATTGAATTTTCACTGTTCCTTTTTTTGTTTGTTTGTTGTTTTTGCGGTACGCGGGCCTCTCACTCTTGTGGCCTCTCGCGTTGTGGAGCACAGGCTCCGGACGCACAGGCTCAGTGGCCATGGCTCACGGGCCCAGCTGCTCCGCGGCATGTGGGATCTTCCCCAACCGGGGCACGAACCCGTGTCCCCTGCATCGGCAGGCAGACTCTCAACCACTGCGCCACCAGGGAAGCCCACAGTTCCTTTTATTATAAGATGAGGTTATAAGGAAAGGTGCTGACTTTTCAGGTACCATATGGTTTCTCTAGACTATTAGGCAATGTTTGAGGGGCCCAAAAGATGTTTCTAAGACTAATGCTTGTTTTGAAAAGGAAGATTCTACAGGCAAACTTGTGAGAAGCACAGCAATGAAGAGCAAATGCTCCTATCAGAGAAGAAAATGAATCAATAATCCAAGTAGTGACAACTGGGCAGCCCTGTTTCCCTATGATTTCGAAGTCCAGAGCCCAGGGAAACATAACAGGCTGACCATGCTACGCTATACTCAATACAGATAAACATGTTTCAGAAACTATGATCCAACCTGTGGAAAATCAGAATTTATGAGAAAAACTGAATAATTTTAGGTCTGTATGAACAGTAACAGTAGGTAGTCGCTATAATTGCCCTGAGAAATGTGTGAATTTAAGTTTCCAGAAGGCTTGTCCTCAAACCAAGAATTTCAAATCATTCTTCCATGTTTCCTAATAATGACTCTAACATTTTTTTCTCCATTCCATCTTCCATCCAGTGCGCCCTGCATGTTTTCATATGTAGCAGTGGCACTATGATATATTTAGATTCTGTAATATATTTTACACTTTTTTTTTTTTTTTGGCCACATTGCACAGGTTGCAGGATCTTAGTTCCCCGACCAGGGACTGAACCTGGGCCCCTGGAAGTGGAAGCACGGAGTCCTAACCATTGGACCACCAGGGAATTCTCTATTTTATGCTTTCTGATTGTTGATATTTAATATAATTGCACAATGGATAGTAAACGATGTCTTGATGGTTTTGATTCTTTGGATTTTTTTTTTTTTGAGCTGTCTTTTGTAGCACATGATTCAGACCAGCACAGGTTAAATTTTGTAAATGATTCAGATGCCTTGCAAAAATAATACGTAACGTCTTTTTTGGTTATATATATATTTCACTATCTTTGGGGGAATCTATCAATTAGATTAAGCTTCTTAATTACAACCTTCCAGGTTTTATCCTTGCTTTGTTTTTTGTTTCCTTTCGCAATACCTGAGATGCATTTAATTCTCCCACTAAAGATATGTTTTAAAAATACCTTTGGGGGATTCTGTCATTTTAAGCTTTATGTGCGTCAAGACCGTTGTCACCGTTAGAAAGCAAGTTTGAGATTACCATGGTTTTTAGGAGGATGATTTTCAGACTATGTGATATCCCTAAACTCTATTCCCTGCCTTTGGTTTCAAGTCAATGGTATGTCAGTTTCATTTTGGTTATTTTTTTTCCGGGTGTGAGATTTCCATTTCTACCATTTTCAAACTCTTTTTGTCATTTTGTTATAGGTATGTCACCAGTAAATCATTTAGAGATGCGTTATTATTTTATTTAGTTAGTTTTAATCCAAGCAGAGTATGTGTGCCTTTTACTATGTCCAAGGGGTTTAAGCTTTTATATCTATGGTGATGACTGACGTAATTGTACATATTCCTACTATTTCAAATTGTGTTTTCGTGTCTCACCCTGCCCTTTATCTGGCTTTTTTTTTTTTTAATATTTATTGGAGTATAGTTGCTTTACAATGTTGTGCTAGTTTCTACTGTACAGCAAAGTGAATCAGCTATATGTATACATATATCCCCTCTTTTTTGGATTTCCTTCCCATTTAGGTCACCACAGAGCACTGAGAAAGTTCCCTGTGCTATACAGTAGGCTCTCATTAGTTATCTATTTTAGACAAAACTGGGTCACTTGTAGAGACATGGATGGACCTAGAGACTGTCATACAGAGGGAAGTAAGTCAGAAAAAGAAAAACAAATATCATATATTAATGCATATATGTGGAATCTAAAAAAATTCGTACAGATGATCTTATTAACAAACCAGAAATAGAGACACAGACATAGAGAGCAAATGTATGGATACCAAGGGGGAAGGGGGGGGGTGGGATGAACTGGGAGACTGGGATTGACAGATATACACTATTTTTATTTTTATTTTTTGCGGTACGCGGGCCTCTCACTGCTGTGGCCTCTCCCGTTGCGGAGCACAGGCTCCAGGCGCGCAGGCTCAGCGGCCATGGCTCACGGGCCCAGCCGCTCCGCGGCATGTGGGATCTTCCCGGACCGGGGCACAAACCCGCGTCCCCTGCATTGGCAGGCGGACTCTCAACCACCGCGCCACCAGGGAAGCCTAGATATACACTATTGATACTATGTATCTGGCTTCATTTTATCTGTCTTCTTGACGTCTGGTGATTTTCTTCATTGTTGGTTTCCTTACTTTTTCCTACTTGTTTTAAATTTTCAAATTTCCAATCTCTTAATGAACTTCAAAGCTCGTAAGTATGATGATCCTCTTTCTGCAGCAGACAAGGGTGGCAACATACTCCACCTAGTCAAATACCTACCCCGCCCCCATTCCTTATTCATATTATTTGGCATTTCTACTCCAGGTTAGATATTAGTATAAAAAAAATTATTTTTGGCTGCACCATCCAGCATGTAAAATCTCAGCTCCCTGACCAGGGACTGAACATGTACCCCCTACACTGGAAGCATGGAGTCTTAACCACTGGACTGCCAGGGAAGTTCTTTTTTTTACATATATATAAAATTTAAATATTGTATTACAACTGTTTTTGCAAATTAATACATATTTATTTATAGATTTACCACTACAGCTCATAGTGGTCTTTCCTTACCTTTCACCTTGAATCTAGTATTTCCTATCATGTTTATTACTCTGGGCTAAAGTATATCTTTTCATAGTGTCTTTATAAAGGATCTTTGGGTAAAACATTTTTTAGAGTCATTTATGCATGAAGAATATCTCTATTTCTTTTATTCACTGTTGCATTATCGATGGTTGTAATTGGAGTTTTATATTCTCAGGTTTTGTGCGCACACATTTCCAATACACTGGCTATTTCTAAGGTGACCCCAATGATCCCTGCTTCCTGCCGTTCATAACTTAGTGTGATCTCCTTCCATAGAGTGTCGGTGGTCAAGGAGATTTGTTTCTAGACATGGAAAATTTTAAGGGAGATTGCAGACAGTTCCACATCAACTGACTTCGAGTTCATCTACAGGAAGGTTATCATAGGTGGATCTGACTTTATCCCATGGAAGGTTTTAAAGGAGAGAATGGGTCCTCCCTAAGAGAAAGGCTCTCCCCGTGGGTTGGTGAAGTTGAAGACATACTGGAGATGTCTTGGGCTCCACCTGTGCTGGACAGATTGTAAGAAGACCCCCAGTGACCCCCCATCTTCTGGTCTACCTTCTCGTATACGGCCCTGTGCTTGGGCGTGCCCAGGATCTCAGGATGTGACTTCCCTCTTTCCTGATGCTACATTACACTCCATCTTGCTAGCAGACGCTCTTAGAGACATTCTCCTGCTGATGCTGAAGAAGCAGGGGGTCATGATGCTGGGCCCACACGGTGAGCTAACGAGTCTGGCCTCTAGGACATGGGCGTGGCCTCTGCCTGAGAGTCAGAAATGGCCAGAGCGTTCAGTTCTACAGCCACAAGGAAAGTTAACTGGGTCCTTCTCCTCTTGAACCTCCAGATGAGAACACAGCCGGCCAAAGGCTTGATCGCTCCCTTGTGAGACCCTAAACGCCACACTCACCCGAGCTGTGCCCACATTCCTGACCCGTGGAAACTGTGAGATGATGGATGATTTAATTTAATAAATGCTTTAAGCTGCTATGTTTTGGGATGACTGTCACACAATTAGCAATAGTTAAGGAGTCCATGAATGATCCCATTACAACGTCCGTGAACCAGAGAGTGTAAGACCTTGGTTCTGAATCCAAACAGCCTTTGCTTCTCTCTGACTTATTCTGCTCCATCTATCAACTGGGATAAATAACAGCCCCTCCATCCTAGCGTCATTATACAGATAGTGTTGACTTTTAGAGCCCTGCCAGAGGGACCTAGGGTATATATTTAATAAAGCTATCATTATTATTTCATTGTGGTGATTATTATTCCAGGAACTGAACATGCAGAGTGGTTAACGTTGCTCCACTAGTATTTTTTCTACTTCTTAGATCAAACAGGAATCTTACTCAGACAGGAAGGACTTCCCTGAAGAGCCATGCTTTCAGAACATGGGACCCTCTCTGGGTTATGTGATAGGTTTAAGTAGCAGGTCTCTACTCATCCAAGGTCTCTGTAATTACGTGCCTTTTACACTCACCCCCAAACGTCAACAATCTATTGATGTTCGAAGTGAGCACATTGATTTTTTTCTCTCTCTCTTATATTACAATGCCAACGGCTTTTAATAAATGAGCGGTGGCCTTTATGTGAACTAACACAAGTCCCCTTGATGGAGCAGCTATTAAGATAGCAGCCAGACAGATAAGCAGAATCATTGCTAAGGCTCTGGCATTGAAACTCTGGTCATCTAGGCTTGTAAATGCTTTGACCGTGACCCCCGACCAAAATCTAAAATATAATGCTCTCCTCTAATTATGCAACTCTTAACATCATAAATTTTTTAAAATTCTAATTGCTTGTGCAATGACTAGCCTTTGTGTTATGAAAATTTCTTATGTTCCCAAGTTACTTGGTTTTATAAAAGGAAATCTTCAACTTTCCTTATGTAAATTAGTACAGCCACTGTGGCAAACAGTATGGAGGCTTCTCAAAAAACTAAAAATAGGGCTACCGTATGACCCAGCAATTCTATTCCTAGGTATATATCCGAAAAACACAAAAACACTAGTTTTATTTTATTATTATTTTTGGTCACACCACGTGGCTTGTGGGATCTTAGTTCCCCAACCAGAGATTGAGCCCACGCCTTCAGCAGTGAAAGTGCAGTCCTAACCACTGGATTGCCAGCGAATTCCCCTAAAACACTAATTTTAAAAGATACATGCACCCCCGTATTCATAGCAGCATTATTTACAATTGCCAAGACATGGAAGCAACCTAAGTGTCCATCAATAGATGAATGGATAAAGAAGATGTGGTGCATATATACAATGGAATATTACTCAGCCATAAAAAAGAATGAAATAATGCCACTTGCAGCAACACAGATGGACTCGGACGGTATTATGCTAAGTGAAATAAGTCAGACAGAGAAACATAAATACTGTATGATCTCACTTACATGTGGAATCTAAAAAATACAACAAACTAGTGAATGTAACAAAAAAGAAGCAGACTCACAGATACAGAGAACGAAGCAGTGATTACCAGTGGGAAGGGAGAAGGGGGAGGGACAAAATACGGGTGGGGGATTGAAAGGTACAAATTATTAGGTATAAAATAAGCTACAAGGATATATTGTACAACATGGGGAACATAGCCAATATCTTACAATAGCTATAAATGGAGTATAACCTTTAAAAATTGTGAAACAGCATATCATATACATGTACTTATATAATAAGAAGAAAGAAAGAAAAAGAAAGGAAAGAAAGAAAGAGAGAGAAAGGGGAAGGAAGGAAGAAGGAAGGAAGGAAAGAAAAGAAAGATAAGAAAGAAAGGGAGAGAGAGAGAAAAAGGGAAAGGAAGGAAGGAAGAAAGGAAAAAAAATCATGCTATGTTGTGTCTGGGGCTAGGACTTTCTCTTTAGCTCTCAGTCACTGTTTAATTCTAAACATGAGACTATTTTTTTACATTTTGAATTTTTATTTAATTTTAATTTTTATTGGCTGCACCACATGGCTTGTACGATCTTAGTTTCCTGACCAGGGATTGAACCCATGCCCCCTGCAGTGGAAGCGTGGAGCCTTAACCTCTGGACCACCGGGGAAGTCCCTACACCTGAGACTATTTTTAAAAAAATGCTGATATGTATGACCTCTGCCTTACCTTTTTTTTCCTAGACACAGGCCGACTTCTCTTGTGACTGTAAAGATATAATAATTCCTAGGGTGCCTTATGCTTTCACTCAAACTGGATCCTAATCATTTTTGAAACATTCATGGCCCCAGAAAGGAGAAAAAGAGTCATTTGAAAGTTGACGGCTTTTTTTTTCTCTCCCTGAATTGATGGAGCCTTAACTTCTCATTTGATGGAGAACAGCTCCACCTCTGGAAAAACAGACATGCTTTCTTGCATGGAAGTGTTTAAACACAAGGTGCCTGGGTTCTTCTGGGTTCACTGAGAAGGAGATTCCAAGATGCACCCTTGCAGAAGCAGACAAGATGTGACTCAACTGGAAAGGATTGTTTCAGGAGAAAAACCCATGTGAGGGAAGATGGCAGAGGATCTGGGTAAGGCTGGGAGACCCAGCAGAGCTGAACGCAAAGTCTGACTTTTAGCAGAAGAGACAGGAAGGGGGTAGGAAGATTGGGAAAGGCGGTCTGGGGGTCTTGAAGCCAAAGATGATCATCAGAGGAGTCTTTTGTCTCCTCAGAACTGTCCTGCCTGACACACTCAGGCATTAGGGGGCAATTAGTCTGGGGGAAGTATGGCTACCATGCAAACGAGGTGATGGCTTTCGGAGCACAGCAGCTGGAGCCCCTGGCAACCACACTCTCTGCAGTGGAGGACCTGAGAACCACATTTTTATAGCTCTTCAAGGGGCATTTAGTCGCAGAGAGTTTCTCCTGGACCCACAGCACCTGATTCCAGAGCGTGGAATTGCAATGCAGGTGCACCTAGGAAGCTGATTCCTTTCTTCTTTTTTTCTGTATTGTCAGCCTCAACTGCTTTAACATCAAGTTTTGTGTAGTGTCCCAGCTTAAAATTTGCTGAGCTGTGGGAATCTGAGGGTCCAGCATGTGTCCAGGCAGCCCTAAGGATGCCTGGCCTGACAGAGCGGCAGGAGGGGCCCATACAGAAGCTGAAGGCTGACCACTCAGCTGCCCTGCTGGCAGGGGCTGGGGGAGACGGGGCCAGACCTCTGGGGCTGGGTGCCTACTCTTTGCAGATGGCTAGCTTCGGGAGAAATGCAGTACCATGCCGGACTTCCTGCCGGACCCTCACGTGTGAGTCTCCTGGTTATATTTTGTTTTATACTCTCCTTTTTCCCAGTAGGGGAAACTCACATACATCCATTGAAACTGCTTCATTTATTCTCTAAGATTGTGTCTACCAGAAATAATAAAATCTCACTGGGAATGCACATTTAAATTCTTATCTAAAGAGCATGGTTTTCTTCTAGAGACTGCTGCTCTATTTTGTGAACTTCCACACAGCTGGGCGGTGGGGTCCGTGTCAACCTTTCACATTTAGGTTTTGCTCTAATATAATTTCTCCAGGGAGGTCCAGCATCTTTTTCTTGAAATTTCTTGAGCTTAGCCTCATCCGCAATTCAGATGTTCTGCCCATGACCAAGGAAATCGATTTCTCCTTCTTCATTGTCAGCCATAAACGTTCTGGAGTGATATCACAGTCCTGGCTGAAACTTATCCTCTCTCAGTTCTGGAGGCTAAAAGTCTGAGATCTAGGTGTGGGCAGGGTTGGTTCCTTCCAGGGCTGTGCCAGAGAATCTGTTCCATGCCCTTCCCCTAGATTCTGGTGGACTACTGGCAATCTTTGGTGTTCCGTGGCTTGCAGAAGCATCACCCCGATATCTGCCATCAGAGTCACATTGCATTCTTCCTGTGTCTGTGTCCAAATTTGTTCTTTGTATAAGGACAGCAGTCCTATTGGAGTAAGCCCATCCTAATGACTTCATCCAAATTTAAATACACCTTCACTGACCCTATCTCTAAGTAAGGTCACTTTCTGAGGGACCTGGAGTTAGTTAGGTGTTCAAGTATGAGTTTTCAGTGTTAACCCACAACTCCAGTGAATCAGACGTAACTCACCATTTCAGGACCCAACTTCAGCCGTGACTGGGTTGCCCAGGGATGCTCAAAACTTGGCAAAAGAGCGGCTCGATTCCATGACAAAAGTTGGCTCAACTTCTGAAAGAAGCATCCTGCTTCTGCCTTGCCAAGCTGTCAGATTTCCTGAATTACACAGCACAACCTCCGAAATTCACTTGGTATCTAGAAATTATCCCAAGTCTGGCTGATCAAAGAAGCTGTGCTGAATGCCAAAGGTAATGAGTTCAAATTTGCATCATTGTACTATCCACCTTGGGAACTCTTCACTTTTTAACGTAGCATGACTATATAGATGTCAAGTACTTTATTTTCTGCACATTCCTCACGTGTGTTCTTAACAATTACAGCCTGTCTCCTCAGCACCAGCATTGACAATTGTTGGCACTTGAGAATATTTTAAGTTTGTCGTGCTTCCTGGCAGAATTTTTAGAACCTGGATCAAAACCTGCAAGGCTAAGAACTCACGATTTTCCCTTAGTAGTTATTTAACCCAAGTTTTATGGTCCATATTTACTACTAATGATTCCTTGTGTATCTATAAGCATAAAACCCAGGTTTAAAAGTGTGCTCAGTAATTAAGTCAGTAGTTGTATAACCGTGTGTGTGGACGAGGCAAATTTTAACCCAGGCCTCAAAACGTAGGTTCCTTACGTAAAAGGTAGAGGTTAGGATGGGTAATCTTAAGAACTGGATGTTTCCAGGATATTTCACACCTTCAAGGAAAGGGTGAGATTTTCTTTGTGCAGAGATGAACTCATGATTTATCTGTATCATACATGGGCTTGCATGTGAAGCAGCATTTAATTTTAAATGACTACTTCAGCAAGAGGGATGCAAATGAGCAGAATCCACCTACAGAATCTAGTAAGTCTCTTCTGTAGACTGCCATAGAAAGTCCATGGCTATTTTATTAAAATGGAACCCAGTGTGGCATTGTGTTAACTGAAGGAATTCAAGAGTATTTAACTGGCCATTTTAACTGACAGAGCACAAATGGGAAAATTAAAAGTCCAAGAATACACAGTTATATAAGCAAGAATTAAACATTCTTGGAGAGCAGATTCAGTTACTGTCCTCTAGAGGCTGATACAAATTTCTCTTCTAAGCTTCTGGAAATAGTGTAGGTTAGCATACGGTACACACGTGAACGCGCGCACACACACACAGGCAGTCTTTTTCATGGCTGCCTAATATTCCATGTATGAATGACTGTCATTGGACTTCCATCAATGGTCATTTGCGTGTTTTTCTGCACTATTACACAACAGTTCTGTACTGTATGCGGCCTAAAACATAGATCTCTCTGTCACATGGGTGTGTGTATTTCTGAGTGCGTCCCTAGAAGTGGAAGGAGATGCTGACTCACAGGCCATGTGCATTTTTTCTAATTTTATTTTTATTGGGGTATAGTTGTTTTACAAGGTTGTGTTAGTTTCTACTGTACAGTGAAGAGGAGTTCCCTGCGCTATAGAGCAGGTTCTCATTAGTTATCTATTTTATACATATTAGCGTATACATGTCAATCCCAATCTCCGAATTCATCCCAGCACCCCCACCCACCCCCACCTTGCCTCCCTTGGTGTCCATACGTTTGTTCTCTACATCTGTGCCTCTATTTCTGCCTTGCAAACTGGTTCATATGTACCATTTTTCTAGATTCTACATATATGTGTTAATGTACGGTATTTGTTTTCCTCTTTCTGACTCACTTCATTCTCCGCATGACAGTCTCTAGGTCCATCCACGTCTCTACAAATGACCCAGTTTCATTCCTTTCTATGGCTGAGTAATACTACATTATACATATGCACCACATCTTCTTTATCCATTCCTCTGTCGATGGACAATTAGGTTGCTTCCATGTTTGGCTATTGTAAATAGAGCTGCAGTGAACATTGTGGTACATGACTCTTTTTGAATTATGGTTTTCTCAGGGTATCTGCCCAGTAGTGGGATTGCTGGGTCATATGGTAGTTCTATTTTTAGTTTTTTAAGGAACCTCCATACTGTTCTCCATAGTGGCTGTGTCAATTTACATTCCCACCAACACTGCAGGAGGGTTCCCTTTCTCCACACCCTCTCCAGCATTTTAAAAATTTTATTTATTTATTTTTGGCTGCGTTGGGTCTTTGTTGCTGTGAGTGGGCTTTCTCTAGTTGCAGTGAGTCGGGGCTACTCTTTGTGTGGTGCGCGGGCTTCTCATTGCGGTGGCTTCTCTTGTTGGGAGCATGGGCTCTAGGCACGCGGGCTTCAGTAGTTGTGGCACATGGGCTCAGTAGTTGTGGCTCGCGGGCTCTAGAGCACAGGCTGAGGAGTTGTGGCACATGGGCTTAGTTGCTCCACGGCATGTGGGATCTTCCCAGACCAAGGATCGAACCCATGTCCCCTGCATTGGCAGGTGGATTCTTAACCACTGTGCCACCAGGGAAGTCCTGCAGCATTTATTGTTGGTAGATTTTTTGATGATGGCCCTTGTAACCGGTGTGAGGTGCTACCTCACTGTAGTTTTGATTTGCATTTCTCTAATAGTTAGTGATGTTGAGCAGCTTTTCATGTGCGTCTCAGCCATCTGTATGTCCTCTTTGGAGAGATGTCAACTTAGGTCTTCTGTTCATTTTTTGATTGTGCTGTTTGTTTTTTAAGTGTGAATCTTCTTTGCCAAATTTCCCTCTCAAGGGGCTGAATCACACTTTTACACACTTATTATCAAAACATCTCCTAGGTGTTATCAATTTTTTAGTCATCTATTGGAAGGTTAAAAATACGGGTTCCCACCCACGTTTGGATTTGCATTTCTTCCCTTATGAGGGAAAAAGAGAATTTTTTCACTTATTTAAATTTATGTATATTTCTGTTCTTCTCAAACTCGCTGTTCAGGCTTTGTTGTTTGTGGTTAATATTCTGGACATATTTTAAGTATGGTAGCCCACAGTCTGTTATACAGTTTAATGGTTAGTGTTATGTGTTGCATTAGTCTGCTAGGGTTGTCATAACAAAGTACTCCAGACCAGGTGGCTTAAACAACAGACATTTATTTCTCTCCGTCCTGGAGGCTGGAAGTCTGAGATCCAGGTGTGGGCAGGGCTGGTACCTCCTGAAGCCTCTCTCCTGGGCATGTAGATGGCTGTCTTCTCCCTGTGTCCGTCTGTGTCCTAATCTCCTCTTCTTTTAAGGACACCAGTCCTATTGTATCACGATCCACCCCAGTGACCTCATTTACCTTCATCCCCTCTTTAAAGACCCCATCTCCTAATACAGCCACATTCTGAGCTTCTGGGGCTTAGGGCTTCAGCCTGTGAATTTGGCGGGGGTGGGCACAATTCATCACCTCACATGTTAGCTGGGTTAGGCTATAGTTCCCAGTAGTCTAATCAAACACTAGTTTATATGTCGTTGTGAAGGTATTTGATCAATGTGGTTAACATCCAGAATCAGTAGACTTTAAGAAAAGCAGAGTGGCGGGGGGGGGGCGGATAAATTGGGAGATAGGGATTGACACATACACACTACTATATATAAACTAGATCACTAATAAGGACCTACTGTGTAGCACAGGGAACTCTACTCAGTACTCTGTCATGGCCTGTATGGGAAAAGAATCTAAAAAAGAGTGGATATATGTATATGTATAAATGATTCACTTTGCTGTACACCTGAAACTAACACTACGTTGTAAAGCAACTATATGCCAACATAAACCTTTTTAAAAAGATGCAGGAAAAGCAGGTTACCCTTGACAATGGAAGGGGTTCTTTCCTGGTCAGCTGAAAAGCCTTAAAATCAGAAGTGAGATTTCCCACAGAAGAAGATATCCTGTCTCAAGACTAAAACATCAGCTCCTGCCTAACTTTGCAGCCTGCCTTACCGATTTTGAATGTCACAGCACCCGCAAACGTGGGAGCCAATCCCTTGAAATAAATCCTAGGTGTGATCTGTAAAATAAAAAGTGTATATAATGTATAATAGATAATATACTTTTGTGTTTATAATATAAATATACGTGATATGTATATACATCTTTAGATAGATAAATAGAGTTATCTCCTACATATATATAAACCACATATTATATGATATAAGATACGGATCAAGGTGTTTTGGGGGTTGGCTCCTTCTGGGGGCTGGGAAGAAGGACCAGTCCCAGACCTCTGTCGTGGGCTTGTTTTTGGTTTTATTTTCTTAATATATTTATTTATTTACCTATTTATTTATTTTTGGCTGTGTTGGGTCTTCGTCGCTGCGCGGGCTTTCTCTAGTTGCAGCGAGCGAGGGCTACTCTTCGTTGCAGCGCGTGGGCTTCTCATTGCAGTGGCTTCGCTTGTTGCAGAGCACGGGCTCTAGGCGCGCAGGCTTCAGTAGTTGTGGCATGGGGGCTCCGTAGTTGTGGTTCACAGGCTCTAGAGCGCAGGCTCAGTAGTTGTGGCGCACAGGCTTAGTCGCTCCACGGCATGTGGGATCTTCCCGGACCAGGGCTCGAACCCATGTCCCCTGCACTGGCAAGTGGATTCTTAACCCCTGCACCACCAGGGAAGCCCTGTGCATGTTTAATATACAGAACTTAATGACATGTGGAGATGGTGTCTACTCCCATGAAACCATCGCCACAGTCTCTGCCATAAATGCAGCCATCACCTCCAAAAATTTCCTCCCATTCTATTTATTACTACTATTTTTTGTGTGTGATAACATTGAACATAAGATTTATCCTTTCAGTACATTTTTAAGTCTATAATACAGTATTGTTAGCTATAGGCTCTATGCTGTACAGTAGATGTCTAGGACTTAATTTGTCATGTATATGACCAAAACTCGGTATCCTTTGAACCCTCCTGCAGTGTTGGTGGGAATGTAAGTTGGTGCAGCCACTATGGAGAACAGTATGGAGGTTCCTCAGAAGACTAAAAATAGAGCTACCATATGATCCAGCAATCCCAGTCCTGGGCATATATCCAGAAAAGACAAAAAGTCTAATTCAAAAAGATACATGCATCCCAATGTTCATAGCAGCACTATTTACAACAGCCAAGACATGGAAGCAACCCTAGGTGTCCATCAACAGATGAATGGATAAAGAAGATGTGGTGCATATATATAATGGGATATTACTCAGCCACAAAAAGGAATGAAATAATGCCATTTGCAGGGACATGGATGGACCTAGAGATGATCATACTAAGTGAAGTAAGTCAGAAAGAGAAAGACAAACACCATATGATATCACTTATATGTAGAATCTAAAATACAACACAAATGAACTTATCTACAAGAGAGAAACAAACTTACAGACATAGAGCACAGACTTGTGGTTGCCCGGGGGAGAGGCGTGGGGGAGGGAAGGACTGGAAGTCAGCCTCTGGACAGAAGTCTGCCCTCCTCCCTGGGTGCTGACATCGCAAACCGAGCAGACTTCCCTTTCTACCAACGTTGCCTCTTTACTGGCTTTGGAGCAGCGGGCAGCCAGACCCCACTTTCGGTAACAAAGAGAACAGTTTGAAAGCCACTCAGCATTCTCTGAGCCCCTTGGGTGTAGGCAGATGTCTGCAGGTGTGCGGCTTGCTTCCTTCAGGACCTATGAGCACAAAATCTGCATGCCCAGAGAAAGGAGGAACTTTGTCTGGAATTCCCAGCCCTACTGAGTAACAGGGCTTTGGTCTCTGGAATCAGAGCAGTGCAATGCTCACCATGAGAGTCTCCCCATGTCCTGTTCAGCGGTTACCATCTGCCTGTGGCTGTCCCCGCTTGGCATCTCTACCACGAAACTCGCTTCTTCTTGTAACGTGCCCCTCACCATCCCCATCAGTGGAGTTAATGTTTCCGTAATATTAGGAAACATAGAGCTTGGTGGTCACGGTAATGTCTTTTCCTGCAACATCCTAAACGGAACGGTGGCCACGGAACAACTGTGTTGATTAGCTCCTGCCTGCTGGTCTCCAACGCAAGCAGGCATTGGGAGAACAAGAACACCTGGAGGACAAAGGGCAACAGGAAACTGCACTGATATTTACCGATTCTCTACCTTATCTGGAGAAGAGTGAATAAAAGGCAGGTACCGGAACTGCTCAATACAGGGATAGTAGTTGAGCATGGCTGCAAGAAAAGACAGAGGACCCCAAACTGGTGACGAGAAACCCTTCTGTAAACTACTGGCAGCCTGAATCAGCACACCGCTCCCCCTTCTTTCAGCGACTCCCAAGCTCGGAAATAAGAGGTGAAAACGACGTGACTTTTGCTCTGCCTTGTCAGCCATGACATGTTACAGCAAGGCTGACCCTCCGCCAGGCTCCTTTTGTCGATGCAGGGGAAGCAACCCCACTGCTGGGGAAGCTCAGCGGGTTACTAGGAAGCTGGATGCACGTTATTAATTCCTGCCTCAGTTATTTTTCACACCACGGAAATGATTCTAAAAATAACCTGGAGAATTATGTAACTCTCTTTGCCATTATACTCTTGCTTCCCTGATATTTTTTTTTTTTTCTTTTTAAACGAACTTCTAGACGGATCCAGCATGGGCTGCTTTCGCTAGAAGCAATATAAAAGATGTTTATTTCAGTGGACCCTTCTTCTTCATGAAGTTCTAGAGCTGCACTGCTCCTGGGACTTATGACTTAATCTCTGCAGTCTTGGCTGTGCCGATGAAGCAGTGGGTTAAGTTGTAAAATGAGTGTTTTAACATCTAGTGCTCTAACAGTGAGATGTAAATGTTTTCACTGCCTTTCTACAGCCCAGATTCTCCAAGAAAGTAAAACAGGAGAGAGACGGTGAGCTCATCATTTTGAGGATGTGATAGACCAGGCTGGGTTCACAGAAGAGGACAGACTGCAGGGGGAAAGCCCCCGAGCTAATGGCGTTGGAGAATTTTGGAGGGATTGACATCTTCTAAGTCTACCCTTCGATACCCACTGGTATGAAATCCAGACTTCGGGGGCACTGTACAGCTTGGAAGTCAAGATTAACCTTCCCTCACCATGGTTCACCTTGTTTCAAAAGGGTTTTCTTCCATTCCTTTTTAATGAAAGGAAAGTACTCAAAGGCATCTTATTACGACAAGGAAATCTCAAATTGCCATTCAAATATACTCCGAGGTACCTGGTACTGTGGATTTAAGTCATTGATGGAACCAGAATGGGCTGGAAAAACAACTAGAAGCCCCCAGGAGTGCCCTGAGAGCTCCAAACAAGATAATTTACCTTCTTTATTTTTCGGAGATGGAGCACGTTGAATCCATTGTGCATTCCTTTTAAACTCTACGTGAAATGCTCTAGTGAACACAGGATTTTAGTGAGTAGACAGCTGATCTATGATTTCTGTGTTTGCTCAGTTTTACTTATCACTGGAATTAAATCATTCAATGGAATCTATTCAGTTTGGTGAGAATCGAAAACAGGTGGCAGTGAAAACATGTGTCTTGTTTGAAATCTGTTTTTTCTAATGCTTTAGAGCTTCAGGGTCCCTAAATAGATCTTGTCGAGTGCTTTTTTTTTTTTCTTTAATTCCCATCTGTATTTAGTGTTTGTTTTTAAAGTAAATTCACTGAGGGCAGAGCTCTACCTTCTTTCATCCATAAAAAAAATAGATTATTCTCATTCTCCTTCTTGAGTGAACCATGATAGCAATTGAATTAAGTTGACCCAGGTACACATACTTCATCCAAAGTTCAGTTTAAGGGATTAGATGAAAGCGGGTATGTTGTACTTACTAGTAAAATGGGCGAAAAAATCTCTTAGAAGTATCATCTTAAAGAGCATATATTCCAAAGTGATGTGAATGTGAAAAGACACTGAATATCAATGAAAAATTTGGCCACACTGACTCAGAGCAAAAGCTGGGAACGTATGCAAACCATCTGCTTTCAATTCTCCCTCTAAGTTTAGGAAGATAGGGTTTTTGCTACCAAATTCCTATTCATCTCATAACTAGGAATGGTACTTAGATTAATGTAGCATCCTGGCCAACTCTGCTCTGACCTTTACCAGGTGTGCTGCGGAATTCCGTTGCCGATACACAATAAAATCAAAGGGAAATGTTAAGGGTCAGAACAATCGAAACCCTTTGAAAAATTATGGCCAATTTTCTATTTTTTTTTAATCCACAGAGTCTATTACCATGCTTGGCCCAAATGATGTTCTCAATATACAGCTGAACCTTGAACAACATGAGTTTGAACTACGCAAGCCCACTTATACATGGATTTTTTTTTCAACAGTAAATACTACAGTTCTAAGTAATCCGAGGTTGGTTGAATCCCAGGATGCAACCGGGGACACAGGGACCCAACTGTATGTTATAGGTAGACTTTTTACTGTGCAGAGGGTCACTGCCCCTAAGCCCCATGTTGTTCGAGGGTCAACTGTGTCGTTATTGGGTTGATGACTGAATGAATGACTCCAAGTTATACTGCACCTTGCAATTTGCGAGACCACTAGCCACTGAGATAGACATGAAGAGTTCTCTCCCTCTACTGAAAACCCCTCATAGCAGGGAGCTTACCATTTGTTGCCTTTCTGCAGGAGAGTAATAAAAATAATAAGAAAAACAATAGGATGCCTGGAATAGAAGGCCCCAGATTCATCTTGTTTTCCAGAGAACCATAATGGAGGGTTTGCTACAGTTAATTAATACTGCTCCTTAAGAAAAGGGAGCCCTCCTGCACTGTTGGTGGGAATGTAAACTGGTGCAGCCACTATGGAGAACAGTATGGAGGGTCCTTAAAAAACTAAAAATAGAGCTACCATACGACCCAGCAATCCCACTCCTGGGCATATATCCAGAGAAAACCATAATCCAAAAGGATCCATGCACCCCTATGTTCACAGCAGCACTATTCACAACAGCCAAGACATGGAAGCAACCTAAATGTCCACTGACAGAGGAATGGATAAAGAAGGTGTGGTGTATATAGATATGTACAATGGAATATTACTCAGCCATAAAAAAGAATGAAATCATGCCATTTGCAGCAACACGGACGGACCTAGGGATGGTCATACTGAGTGAAGTCAGTCAGACAGAGAAAGACAGATATCATATGATATCACTCATATGTGGAATCTAATTTGAAAAAAAAGATACAGATGAACTTATTTACAGAACAGAAATAGACTTAGAGATACCAAAAACTTAATGTTACCAAAGGGGAAACACTGGGGGGAGGGATAAATCAGGAGCTTGGGATGAACACACACACACACACACACACACACACACACACACACACACACACACACTACTATATATAAGATAGATCACCAACAAGGACCTACTGGACAGCACAGGGACCTCTACTCAATACTCTGTAATAAGCTGTATGTGAAAATAATCTTTAAAAAGTGTTGATATATGTATACATATACCTGACTCACTGTGCTGTACACCTGAAACTAACACAACATTGTCAATCAACTATACTGCAGTAAAAGTAAAATTTAAAAAAAGTCAGAGATCCACCATAGAACACTGTGCCTAGAATTAACAACACCGTGTTGCACATTTAATTTGCTAAGAGAGTAGATCTCATGTTAAGTGTTCTCAGACAATAAATAAAAATACATATATTTTTAAAAATGCTGCTCCTTAATACTTCTGGGAAGAAAGAAAGGGAGTGAAATCACCTTGATCAAGCTCCTAGGATATGGAGAACAACCTCCAGTGCTTTCAGAGGTGCCTGCCCACTGCCTACTCTGGGTAATCGCCTCTCCGTGACGTATGATTAGCTGCACTGTTCAAATAAGGAATTGGAGACTGAAGAAGGTTAACTGTGCTAGTAGTTTCAAGCAGTTGATAAGTGGAAGCACTGGGGTTCTAAGCCTTATCTTCCACGCCCAGGTCCAAAGCTGTTCCCTCTTTACTGATATCTATTGAATGAACATGAATTAGTTCATGCTACACTTGTCTTCACTTTAGAGATTTCTCTGGCGTCAGAAAGCATTTAGAAACAAGACGATGCCCTTTGCAGAATGCAAAGCAATTCGTTTCCAACCCACGACTTCTCCCTTCTTTGCTCCTTGAAGGCATCCTTCCCATTCGAGACATCGTTAGTATACTGTGTTCAGGGTTCACACTGTACTGAGCTGGTGGCAGTAAGCAAAGGGCTCTCCCTTCTCTGAAAGAGATTGTGACTTAGCCCGAACCTAATGTGTATGCCTGATCTCACAGTTTCTGCAGGTCAGGAGTTCAGGCACAGATGAATCCTCTTGGTAGAGGTTGGCGAGGCTTCCGTAGAGGTGCTGGGCTGGGCTGAGCTCTCATGTGGAGGACTGACTGGGGAAGAATCCATTCCCAAGCTCAGACAGGTCACTGTAAGATTCTGTTGCCTAGTGGCTGTTGGTTTGAGAGGCCACCATCTTGCTGGTTATCACCCAGAAGCCACCTGCTTTTCTGGGCCATCCTCAGCTCACATGGCCTCCCAGCATGACCATTGACTTCTTCAGCATCAGCAACAGAGAAAGTCTCTAGAGAGAGTCTGCTAGAAAGATGCAGTTTTATGTTGTATAAACAGAGGAGTGACATCATAAGCCTGGGTGCACTGGCGGATACAAGGATACAAAGGCCGGAAGTCAAGAAGTCAAGGATTATTGGGGTGGTTTCCTTAAAGTCTGTCCAGCATAGGAGGTTGACCAAAAAAGTTATCAGTCTGCTTGTCATTATATACATTTGCCCAAACCCATAGACTGTACAGCACCAAGAGTGAACCCTAATGAAACCTACAGACTCTGGGTGACGACGATACGTCAGGGTAGGTTCATCCATTGTAACAAATGCCCCATCTGCTGGGGGATGTTAATCATTAATCTCCCAAGTCTGACTTGCAATTCTTCCATCATCTGGCCTTGACCTACATTTCCAAGCTCTCAGCGTTGGGTGCAACCCTTCTTTCCTTTCCCACACAAGTCCTGCATCACTTCATGTCTTGCCTTTCCTTCCTTGTTCATGGGGCTGTTCAGTGTCAGGTCAGTGGGCATGGATCCTTGCCCTGTCGCTGTCACTGACTGGTTGTGTCTGGTGGATACCCGTTTTGGTTCCATCTAGTTTATCCCAGTAACTACAGCTGTTTCTCTTTGGGGGACCAATTGTTTTCTGCCCTTCAGCTCAACATTTCTGATAGACTTGAGTCCAACTCATGCTCCACAGTGGAACTTATAACCTAGATTTTAGTCAACCAGGAGGTTATACTTCCTGACCACGGAGATTGCTTCACAGATCATCATGTGACCCACAGTGAAGAAGACTCAATGAGAATTTGATGGGAAATGCTGACATACAGATCCTTAGTCAAGTGTGAAAAGATATAGCCCTTGATGCTACTGGTAACCAGAACATTAACACTTCGCTGTTTAAGAAGAATTTTAAAAATACTATTATTTAAATACCCTAATACGTATGTATCCTGTTTATTTATATATCTATATTTATGCATGCATTGTATAGATATCACATATCTGGATTATTTATACATTTTAAATATGTAAAAACATATTTAGGTACAGGTTTCCCTGTATCATCCGACACTCCAGTACCATGTGTTCCCAAAGAGCAGAGTTCTCAGTCAATGGTTACTTTTTGATAGAGCTGTCATCCATGTACAGTGATGCCGATATGTTTTTTAAATATCTTACTGATTACTGCCCTTATTATTTTGTTTTTAAAAGGGTAGAAAAGGGAGCCATGAAGGTGTTAGTATTATAATATGAAGTACAGGGAAGTTCCTAGTGGTCCAGTGGTTAGGACTCAGCACTTTCATTGCCGTGGCCCAGGTTCAATGCCTGGTTGGGGAATGAAGATCCCGCAAGACACGCAGCAGAGCCAAAAAAAAAAAAAAAAAAAGATGTACATGTTTCAAAAAGTTAATGAGATTGAAGACCAATGTGAACATCATTCAGTGAGATGAAAAAATGGAATCTCCAGCTTTTGGGACTCAGATTTGCCAATGGTGTGTGCCATTCTGACGGAAATGAACACCAAAAAACCAATAAAGTGTGAAATGCTGGTCTACTGTTATTGGTGATTTTGCCTAAAATAAATATTTCAGCGTTCATTTTTTGTTTTATGGACCTACAGTTCTCTTTTCAGCGTGGAGTTTGTTATCTGATTTTCTCACGTTCAAATGCTGTGTGGGACTTCCCTGGTGGTCCAGTGGTTAAGACTCTGTGCTCCCAATGCATGGGGCCGGGGTTCGATCCCTGGTCAGTGGACTAGATCCTGCATGCATGCCGCAACTAAGAGTTCACATGCCGTAATTAAAGATCCCGCATGCAGCAATGAAGATCCCGCATGCTGCAACTAAGACCTGGCACAGCCAAATAAATAAATAAATAGAAAAAAAAACCCCAGAAAAAACGAATGTTGTGTTAATTTTTAGGAACATTTTGTGGAAGAAAGGAAAAGCTGCCTACGTTACTTAAAATCGTACCCACATTATGCATGACACATACTCTACTCGGCTACTAGCACATGCCTGGGATTTTAAGAGAACGCATTTTATGATGTCCATGCCCTACCAAAAAAAATGTCCTGGCAAAGAATGCTACCTAAGTTTTTTCTATGTTGGGGGACTTCCATGTGTTTTTTTAAAACAGTACCATTTTCCTGTTATTTTTCCTTTGTTCCCATTAATTCTTTTCTGCAGGAGGCTGAAGGATCTAAGCTGTCTTTAATTCTTTGTCACAATAATGGTTGCCTCTTTTTACGTTATCAGTGTGAAGTATTACCAAGAAATAAAAAGCTCCTCTTCAGGGCAGACAAAGCAGCAGGGAAGTAGTTTTTGTTTTCTTTCTTTCTAATGTTTGTCACGTTATGAAACCCACTTTGGTTGGATACAGGTCCATCCTGAATTTCCTCCATTTAAAGTAAGTTCAGGGCTTCCCTGGTGGCGCATTGGTTGAGAGTCCGCCTGCCGATGCAGGGGACGCTGGTTCGTGCCCCGGTCCGGGAGGATCCCACGTGCCGCAGAGCGGCTGGGCCCGTGAGCCATGGCCGCTGAGCCTGCGCGTCCGGAGCCTGTGCTCCGCAATGGGAGAGGCCACAACAGTGAGAGGCCCGCATACCGCAAAAAAAAAATAATAATAAATAAATAAAATAAAATAAAATAAAATAAAATAAGTTCAGTCAGACTTGTGGTTGCCAAGGGGGAGGGGGTGGGGGAGGGATGGACTGTAAATTTGGGGTTAGCGGATGCAAAGTATTATAAATAGGATGGATAAACAACAAGGTCCTCCTGCACAGCACAGGGAACTCCATTCAATATCCTCTGATAAATCATAATGGAAAAGAAGATGAAAAAGAATATACGTGCCACATCTTCTTTATCCATTCCTCTTTCAGTGGACACTTACTTAGGTTGCTTCCATGTCCTGGCTATTGTAAATACGGCTGCAATGAACATTGTGGTACATGACTCTTTTTGAATTACGGTTTTCTCTGGGTATATGCCCAGTAGTGGGATTGATGGGTCACATGGCAGCTCTATTTGTAGTTTTTCAGAAACTAACACAGCACTGTGAAACAATTATATTCCAGTAATGATGTATGGGGAGAAAAAGAAAGAAAAAGAATATCTACAACTGAGTCGCTTTACTGTATAGCAGGAATTAACACTGTAAAACAACTATACTTCAATAAATAGATTAAGAAATGAAAGGGAGATTCAATCAACGACATGGCTCAGAAGGCCAGTGCTCTAACAGACTTTTACTCTAAAACAAGAGAAGAGGTGCACAGATGATAGCCAACAAGCCAAATCTAGCCCACTGCTTGTTTTTCATATAGGAGCTCAGCCTACTGAATAAGACAGACACATAAGAGTCGCCATATGACCCAGCGACCCCACTTCTGGGCATATATCTGGACAAAAGTATAATTCAAAGAGATACATGCACCCCAATGTTCATAGCCGCACTATTGACAATAGCCAAGATATGGAAACAACCTAATGTCCGTCGACAGACGAATGGATAAAGAAGATGTGGTATATACACAATGGAATATTACTCAGCCATAAAAGAGAATGAAATAGCCATTTGCAGGGACATGGATGGACCTAGAGGTTATCCTACTAAGTGAAGTAAGTCAGATGGAAAAAGACAAATACCATATGGTATCACTTACATGTGGAATCTAAAATATGACACAAATGAACCTATCTACTAAACAGAAACAGACTCACAGACATAGAGACCAGACTAGTGGTTGCCATGGGGGAGGGGAGTGGGGGAGGAATGGAGTGGGAGTTTGGGGTTAGCAGATGCAAACTAGTATATATAGAATGGATAAACATCAAGGTCCTACTGTAGAGCACAGGGAGCTATATTCAATATCCTGTGATAAACCGTCATGGAAAAGAATATATACATAACTGAGTCACTCTGCTGTACAGCAGAAAGTAATACAACATATTGTAAATCAACTATACTTCAATCAAAAAATAAATTTAAAAATAAAGTTCAATCTACTAACCACCTCCTTATGCATATTCTCGTTAAATTATTTAGCCGTTTGCTTTTTTATAAAAATTCCCTGAAATAAATACCTTGCCCTTTATCAGTATTGCCATCCTCAGACTCCTTAAGTTAAAACAAAAACACAAAAAGTATTCTACTCAGGAGGAAATGGGTCTGCTGTAGTCCTGCACATTTCAATGAAATTTGTCTGTATATTTCAGGATTCGGAAGCCACATTTTACTTTTCAAGGCCAGTAGATTTTCTGCAATGGAGTTCCTGCACCCCCGAAGGTTTTCTCAGAGAGGCAATGGGGTATTTAGATTGGTGCCAAGTGCAATGGCTAGCAAAGGATCCCATATCATATTCTCATCCCACTTGATTTAAGGACAGGCTCCATAACAAGCACATCTAGATGCAGAAGTAGTACACTCCATCCCTCCATCATAGGCTCTGTCATTTCCACGTTCCAATAAGTATATCAAGGAACTCTGAGACATGCAGATGACCAAGAGGCACATGAAAGGATGCTCAACATCCATTAGAGAAATGCAAATCTAAACCACAATGAGGTATCACCTCACACCGGTCTGAATGGCCATCAACAGAAAATCTACAAACAATAAATGCTGGAGAGGGTGGAGAGAAAAGGGAACCCTCTTGCACCATTGGTGGGAATGTAAATTGATACAGCCACTATGGAGAACAGTATGGAGGGACCTTAAAAAACTAAAAATAGAACTACCATACGACCCAGCAATCCCACTACTGGGCATATACCCTGAGTAAACCATAATTCAAAAAGGCACATGCACCCCAATGTTCATTGCAGCCCTATTTACAGTAGCCAGGACGTGGAAGCAAACTAAATGTCCATCAACAGATGAATGGATGAAGAAGGTGTGGTACATATATACAATGGAATATTACTCAGCCATAAAAATAAATGAAATTGGGTCATTTGCAGAGATGCGGATGGACCTAGAGTCTGTCATACAGAGTGAAGTAAGTCAGAAAAACAAATATCGTATATTAATGCATATATGTGGAATCTAGAAAAATGGTACAGATGAACCTATTTGCAGGGCAGGAATAGAAAGGCAGACGTAGAGAACGGACGTGTGGACACAGAGAGGGATGCATTGGGTGATTAGATTTGACATATATACACTACCATGTGTAAAACAGATAGCTAGTGGGCACCTGCTGTATAGCGCAGGGAGCCCAGCTTGGTGTCCTGTGATAGTCTAGCGGGATTGGATGGAGGGGTGGGTGGAGGGAGGTCCAGGAGGGAGGGGATGTGTGTATTCGTGTGGCTGATTCACTTCGCTGTGCAGCAGAAACTAACACAACGTTGTAAAGCACTTACACTCCAATAAAAAATAAAAATTAACAGAAAAGGAACTCTGAGCTCCTGGGTGGTGTCAGCAACTCAGAAAGCCTTCATTCAGCACAAGTGCACGTGTGCGTTCTGCGCATCGCTATACAGAAAGTCCCTTACGTAGGAACCTTCAAGTTGCGAACTTTCAAAGATGCGAATGTGCATCTGGTTCCAGCAAGGAGCCAGAGCCTGTGCCAGCAACGTCAGGAGTGAGTGACATTGCAGCTCGCCCTCCGTCTACTATTGCTGACGATCCTTCAGCTCTGCCATCTCCCACCTCCTCTCGCTCCTCCAGTCAGTAACTCTTCTTGCCTGTTCCCTCGATGCCAGCCCCTGGATGCCAGCTACTGTACTGGGCTACTGGACTTTTCCAGGTACTGTGCTGTAAGATAAATGTTTTCTTTATTGTGTGTGTTTGTTTTTTATGTATTATTTGTATGAAAAGTATTATAAACCTGTTACCGTACAGTACTACATAGCCCATGGTGTTAGCTGGGTACCTAGGCTGACGTTGCTGGACTTACAAACGCTCTCTTGGAACGGAACTCGTTCGTATGTAGAGGACTTACTGTACATCCTCCAAACTCATCATGAGATACAGGCAGCACCTGCTCCCTAGTTTAACATCCCCCCCTCCAAACTCTACTTTGGATTTTCCCACTCAAAATTTTGTGCAAGTGTAACAGTTGTTCCACTGGAGAAGACTGCCTCGTTGTAAAAACCCTTCAACTTTATCCATCTGTTATCATTGCAGGTTTTCTTTAAGGGATCATCAAAAGAGGAAAGTGTCCCAGGGGATAATACTGGCATAAAATAGCAGATAGCCAAGTAGATAAAATTTTAATCAAACCTTTTTGGGCTTAGATGGGAAAATAAAATGTAAATCACTGAAAGGTTAACTTTAAAAAATTTAGATGTAAACCGCTCTCTTCAGAGGCCGTCCATATTTAATTTTTATGTTTTATAAAATAGAACCATGTTTTAATTAGTTGTACAAACACAGGTTAAAACAATCTTCTTGAATAGCCATATTCAAATTCATTGGGCTTGCTGATTCTGCATTTACAGACTTCTAAACCTCTAGTTCTTGGCACAAAGAGGAAGCATGGACTTTTTTTTAGAGGGAATTTTCTGGACATAGCTGAAAACTATGGAACATGTTATGCAGTTTGAGTGAATCTCTACGGGGCAGGCCTTACAATTTTTAAAAAAATATATTATTAATTTTTATTGGCGTATAGTTGCTTTACAATGTTGTGTTAGTTTCTACTGTACAGGTCTTACAATTTTAAGGGTAGCAAGATTTGACTCTCTTTTCCTTAACTTGCGATATGAAAATAGTTTTCACAACTGAGAATGTTCTTTCCAAGCTAAATGCATGCACCTAACATACCGACATTGAAAAAAAGACCCCCAGTAAATATCAACACGTAAGTATCTACGTTGCAGAAGCTGGTTAGGTGCTGAGTGTCGCCATTTGCTTTTCCTGGGAGCACAGCAAGACCATCTGCTAAAGAGACCCGCATTACTTTGCTTGTAACCTTGATGTTCAAAATCTGATCCGTGGGCTGTAACATCAGCACCGTCTGGGAGCTCATTTTAAACAAAGCAGACTCTCAACCTCATCTTACACGTGCTCAGAGTTTTCATCACAACAAAACCCTCCCTGCGATGCGTGTGCACATTATCTTACGAGAAGCCGCATGTAGAGAAAAACGGTAGACGTCTCTGCATCCAAGGGAGAGTCAATGTTGGCAGGGTTGAGTCACTGAGAGACGGAATTCTTTGATACAACAACTACAATTAATCACACTCACCAATACTTGGTGAAAGTCATACTGTCATGTGACTCCTCAATTCTATACCTGTGTTGGGACAAAGAAGCCTCGGCTTTGGGTGCTTCCTTAGTGAAGAATCTAAGCAGAGTCGGGGCTTGGGGTGGTCGGTTAATGACGTTACAAGGTTTGTTTTACAGGCTTCTCAACCAACTTCCCCTGTCTCTGGGGATAAGGGTGTCCTTCTACCTCCAAATGGTGGTGAGGGGGGCACCTTTCACTGGGGAGATGTCTCTCCTGCTTCAGGGACACCGAGAGAAGGGTCAGCGTGTCCCCCTTGTATCGGCCATTTCTTAAGTAACTTTAATTAAAAATAATCAGTATGCCATGGAGGCACATTTTGGGGGTGGCCTGCCCTGGGCTCCAACACCTGTAGTCGTCTTACTGTTTTATGGGTGTGTGCGGAAAAACCCACATTTACCCACACACAAGATCCCGCCCCCTTCCCCTGCCCATCTCAGCTCACCTGGCGCTGTGTCTTGATGCCTATCATCCCCACCTACCTTCTCCGAGAGCACAGAAGAGAAACAGGCAACTCTTCTGCAAGCTCCAGAACATGGCATTTGTGTCTCGCAGATTTAGAAAGGATGGGGCATTCAGAGCTAAGAAGGGAGGCGTCCTTTCTGAAGGTCTTATCAGGGCTCATCCATAGAGTCTCAAAGTCAACACAAATCAGCTTGGTGAGACAGAATTTAACCTTTCCCCAATTTTTATTTTAAGGAGCAGGCAGGAAGCCACCTGCTCTAAGTCAGCAGTCTCCATCACTTTTGACCTAGGGAACCACTTTACCTTCTTAAAAATGATTTAGGACCTCAAACACCACCTTTAATGTCCGTTATATTTATCGATATTTCCCAAAGTAGAAGTGAAAACCTAGACACGTTAAAAAATATTTACTTATTAGTCTATTAACTTTACATATAATATAATGAACCCTCTGTATGCTAACATAAATTACATTTTTCATTAAAAATGACGATATTTTAAGAAATAGTGATTAGGGCCCCACTGCTTTGTGTTTGTGCAAATCTCCCAAGTGAGCTTGGTAAAAGACAGCTGGAGCCTCATATCTGCTTCTGCATTCAATCTGTTATAATATCACATGGCATGCAGCCTCTGGAAAACTTTACTGTCACCTCACGAGGGAATGAGGGGGGAGAAAAGGCAACAGTGTCTGAGAGTTATTACGAAAAGTGTTTTGTCCCAAGGACCCCTTGAAAGGGTCTCGTAGACGCTCAGGGTTTCCTGATCGCGGTATGGAAAACATGTGCTTCAAATGGTTGAATGGTGGCTCTCGCAGAGACCAGGATCAGCTCCATCATTTTCAGGGATCAGGGCAAAATGAAAATGGGGAGCCCGTGGATCAAACATCATCATGCATTTCAAGATGGCGACAGGAGAGCGTGAAACCAAGTGGGGAGCCTTCTAAGAATGGGTCATATGCAAATGAAGCTAGACCACGTAAAGATGGAAGTAAATTGTATTTTGCCCTGTAATGTCGGGGCTGAAGAGAGCTGGGTTTGAGATAACTTCAGGACACCACAAGATTCAAATGCGTCTGGGGGTGAGGGCTCTTATTATGTGCTTAGGCAGGAATCGAGGAGGCTGGATGGCTTTCTCCTGGCTTCTGTTTTGTCTTCAGCTTTCGGCTTCCCTACCCTCCTTCCCCTCATAGAGGGGATATCTCCATGCTCTTCATTTTCTTCCAGTATTCCATCAATGTTGCGTGATAATAGATGCTAAGCTCATGGCAGGGATGGGCAGGGTGAGGGGAAGGTGTAGTGCTCTGTCTTCGTCATCCAGCCTCACGGTTAGGCAGGTCCTATGCTCACAAAGTTTGCACCTGAGACATTCTCAGCATCCCTGGCTTCCTTTCCATGGCAGCCCATGGATGTCTGGGCTTCACCTGGCATTGATGTTTGGTCTTGGGTGGGACAGAGTTGATGCCCTATACCTGAAGGTAGCAGAGCTCTGCTTGTTATCAACACAGGATCCTCAACAGGATGAGAGGGTCTGTCTGCTCTCTTGACCCAGCTAAAAAAGGGTTTTTGCCTGGGCCCTGGGGGTGACAGGTTTTGCTGCACCTTCTATCAGCGGTTTAATATTTTTCTTCCTAGGAGGAGTGCAGGAAGCCTGTGGTGTCCGTGCCTTTCCCCAGGCAGCTGTTGGTCATTTCCTTCAAGCCTGCAGCACTGAGGTGAGCTCTCTCACCTCTCCCACACTGCCTCTAACCTTTCTCATGAGGAAACAACAGGACCAGCTGAGATTCTCTAAGTGCCAATTCCCCTTGTGTTCGGGGTCCAGAGAACACCAGCAAAATTGAAAAGTACATTCATGACTTTCATTAAGATGTAAACTAAGCAAGTACCAAACAGCTTATCCGTGAATGAGGGAATTAGTAAGACACACAGTTGTGTTGTACCTTTGTACATCTACTGTGCGATAAAGAATGCTGCAATGAATTTCCAAATGGATGTCAAATTGACCACCTGTTTGCATTCGTTGGCTGCTGTGTGGCTTAGCCAAGCCGGCACATCGGAAGAAAAAACATCGCACTGGCAAATTCTACACGGTGAGAAGCATTTGCATTCCACTGGACATAATTTACATTGCTTTGGGCAGGAATTATTTGCACTGCTATCAATTTGCTATAATGTAGAGAGTTGTAAATAGCCTGGTCAAAGGCCAACAAAGGAATAAAGGACCAAGATGAATGAGGCAGTTTGGACATTCATGACATTTCAAATGGCTGCACCATTCTGCATTCTCACTACCAGTGAACAAGCATTCCTATTGCTTGACATCCTCACCAACACTTGGTGTTGTCTGTGTTGCAGACTTTGGCCATTCGAATAGGTGTGTAACGGTGTCTTACCCTTGTTTTAATTTCCAATTCTCTGGTGACAGATGATATGGAGCACCTTTTCATTAAATCCCTTGTTTCTTTTATTGCAGGCAGACAGGTTAGCTGGTACCCAAAGCCGTGTTAGTCTTTGGTTACAGTTAGAAATAAAATGGGACTCAGAGGCTTACTTAGCTCTCTCAAGGTTGCAATTTTGTTCGCAACAGACAAGGTGTTAAAACTCAAAATACTTTCTCATCTCTCATCTTTCTGTTCTTTCTGATTGCAGAACCTTGCCCTTCGTATTAAAGAAAACATTTTAAAATGGATCTAAGTCACCTGTAGAAGAAAAGATCATATCCATATGGGTGTTTTATTTCCTTTAATTCAAGATAAAATACGGCAGGGTCAACATACGAAGTTGCTATTTCTGGCAAACTCTTTTGTGTAACGTCTGAGTTATTTGGACAATTATCTCCAATGTTCTATCCTACAGTTTTTATGCACGTAGAGTTTAATCTCCAGTTGTTTGCCTTGTCCTCTGTACCGGGGAAACTCATTCCGTTTAGCTTATTTCCACTAATTGGTTGACTGACATTTTCTTCAAGGGATGACTCAAGCCTGAAGCAGTACTTTGTTGCTGCTTCAGGTTCTTCCTTGGCTTTGCTTTATCATGGCATTGTAGGGCCTGTGTAGTTACAGAGCGAAGTTGTTTACTTTTTTTTTAATTTTTATTTTATTTTTTGGCCGTGCCGGGTGGCATGCGGGATCTCAGCTCCCCGACCAGGGATCGAACCCACGCCCCCTGCATTGGAAGCGTGGAGTCTTAACCACTGGACCGCCAGGGAAGTCTATACGAAGGGAATTTGAAAGAGCAAAGATAAAATGATGGGAGGCCATCCACATGCACTTACCGTACACACTCCCTTTTTACTAAGCACACACGAAGGTGCCCCAGAGACACGGAATATATGCCCATCTTGATATGCCTGGCTAATTACTGCTCTGCCTTTGTCTTGACTCACACGTAGGTGCCATCATCTCTCACTCTGCACTAGGTCCAAGTCATACCAATTTTTCTCTAAGAAAGTGATTAGCAACTTCATTTCCTATAGTCAAGAGTGCACAGAGGATGCTGACGTGGTATGTGTTTGTGACCTGATGGGGAATACATAGAAGGACCACACTTGGCAAGTAAACGAACCCTGAGCTCTAGCCACGCCTTGGCCGTGATCCCAATACTGTTAGCCTCCTGAGATTTATTTTTTAAGTACTTATTCCTTTAATTAATTATTTGTGTCAGGTCTTGGCTGCGGCACGCAGGATCTTCACTGCGGCGCTCAGGCTTCTCTCTAGCTGTGGTGCGCGGGCTCCAGAGCACTTGGGTCCGTAGTTGCAGCACTCAGGCTTAGCTGCCCTGTGGCACGTGGGATCTTAGTTCCCCAGCCAGGGATCGAAGCCGCGTCCCCTGCGCTGGAAGGCGGATTCTTAACCACTGGACCACCAGGGAAGTCCCAGCCTCCTGAGATATTTAGAGTAATTAAATGAGTGACACGCATACAGCGCATTATTCAATAAAGAGTATTAGAGTTATTTTCAGGAATTCATGAATCCAATGGACATATACTTTTCAAAATCACCCAGTGGTTTCAAGGGGAAAAAAAAGATGGGAGAAAAGAACTAGATGTGATTTGAAGCCAGCATTTGTTTTGCTCCCTTGCCGTGCGATGCCTTAAGTGATGACAGGATGATTCATCGTGAGTACTAAATAATAACTAAAGGTCTATTACTAAAATGTCGATGGTTTTATCCATTGATTTTCAATCTCGGTGACTCCCATGCTCACAGCCCTGTCTACAATCCCCTGTTTGAAGGACCTGCTATGAAGAGTTTTGTTTTAATGCCCTGAATACTGTTGATTGGACCAGAGGAGGGAATCTGACCCAAGAGTAAAAGCGAGCTTGGATACCTCAGATGTAGAATGGGGTGCAGGGGCGAGACAGGCGAGGAGTATGCTCCTTTCGGACATCTCAACTAGATAACTCTTTGAAAATGAGATCTGGAAGAATGACAGCTGGGTCTGTAAGAATGCAGAAGGAACATGAGGTCGGAAAGGGATCATGGCATGCAACACAGTGAGGGCGTCCAGGCTTAGGGGTTAGTAGGAGAGGTTAAGAGGTAGACAGTAGGGGCAAGGAGAAGAGGAAAAAAGTAAAGGTGCTGGTAACGAGGGAAGAAAGAGCCAGACACGAGACACAGGCATAGGGGCCGTCAGTGTCAAAAGGAAGAAAGAAGTGGGCAGGTGTGCATGCAGTTAGCCCGGTGACAACCTGACAGCCAGGTCCAATGCCTTTTTTCTTTTTTTTAAATAAAGTTATTTTATTTATTTATTTCTGGCTGCATTGGGTCTTTGTTGCTGCATGCAGGCTTTCTCCAGTTGTGGCGAGCGGGGGCTACTCTTCGTTGCGGTGCGCGGGCTTCTCATTGCGGTGGCTTCTCTGGCTGCGGAGCACGGGCTCCAGGCGCGCGGGCTTCAGTAGTTGTGGCAGGCGGGCTCAGTAGTTGTGGCTCATGGGCTCCAGAGTGCAGGCTCTGTACTTGTGGCACACAGGCTTAGTTGCTCCACGGCATGTGGGATGTTCCTGGACCAGGGCTCTAACCCATGTCCCCTGCATTGGCAGGCAGATTCTTTTTTTTTTTAATTTATTTTAACATCTTTATTGGAGTTTAATTGCTTTACAATGGTGTGTTGCTTTCTGGTGTATAACAAAGTGAATCAGCTATAAATATACATATATCCCCATATCCCCTCCCTCTTGCATCTCCCTCCTACCCTCCCTATCCCACCCCTCTAGGTGGTCACAGAGCACCGAGCTGATCTCCCTGTGCTATGCGGCTGCTTCCCACTAGCTATCTATTTTACATTTGGTAGTGTATATATGTCCATGCCACTCTCTCACTTCGTCCTAGCTTACCCTTCCCCCTCCCTGTGTCCTCAAGTCCATTCTCTAGTAGATCTGTGTCTTTATTCCCATCTCTTGCCCCTAGGTTCTTCAGAACCATTTTTTTGGCTAGATTCCATATATATGTGTTAGCATACAGTATTTGTTTTTCTCTTTCTCACTTACTTTACTCTGTATGACAGACTCTAGGTCCATTCACCTCACTACAAATAACTCAATTTCGTTTCTTTTTATGGCTGAGTAATATTCCAGTGTATATATGTGTCACATCTTCTTTACCCATTCATCTGTTGATGGACATTTAGGTTGCTTCCATGTCCTGGCTATTGTAAATAGAGCTGCAATGAACATTGTGGTACGTGACCCCTTTTGAATTATGGTTTTCTCAGGGTATATGCCCAGTAGTGGGATTGCTGGGCCATATGGGAATTCTATTCTTAGTTTTTTAAGGAACCTCCATACTGTTCTCCATAGTGGCTGTATCAATTTACATTCCTACCAACAGTGCAAGAGGGTTCCCTTTTCTCCACACCCTCTCCAGCATTTATTGTTTATAGATTTTTTATGATGGCCATTCTGACCGGTGTGAGGTGATACCTCATTGTAGTTTTTTTTGTTGTTTTTTTTTTTTTTGCAGTACACGGGCCTCTCACTGTTGTGGCCTCTCCCGTTGTAGAGCACAGGCTGTGGATGCGCAGGCTCAGCAGCCATGGCTCACGGGCCCAGCCGCTCCGCGGCACGTGGGATCTTCCCAGACCGGGGCACGAACCCGTGTCCCCCGCATCGGCAGGTGGACTCTCAACCACTGTGCCACCAGGGAAGCCCTCATTGTAGTTTTGATTTGCATTTGTCTAATGATTAATGATGCTGAGCATCCTTTCATGTGTTTGTTGGCAGTCTGTATATCTTCTTTGGAGAAATGTCTATTTAGGTCTTCTGCCCATTTTTGGATTGGGCTGCTTGTTTTTTTGATATTGAGCTGCATGAGCTGCTTGTAAATTTTGGAGATTAATCCTTTGTCAGTTGCTTCGTTTCCAAATATTTTCTCCCATTCTGAGGGTTGTCTTTTCGCCTTGTTTATGGTTTCCTTTGCTGTGCAAAAGCTTTTAAGTTTCATTAGGTCCCATTTATTTTTGTTTTGATTTCAATTTCTCTAGGAGGTGGGTCATAAAGGATCTTGCTGTCATTTATGTCATAGAGTATTCTGGCAGGCAGATTCTTAACCACTGCGCCACCAGGAAAGTCCCTCCAATTTCCCTTCTAGGCATGAACACCTTGAGAGTAAAATGATCTTTATTTCAACGGCCGTTTGAGTAAATATCTATTAACTGCTGATAAATGAAACATAAATAAGTCAAATATTAAAGTGCGATTTTCCTGTATTAAATTAACGCAGTCTAAATGTGGAAAGCTTTACATTTCAGATAATTAAGAACGGGGGGGAAATCATCATAGTAAGTTCCGTGATATAAAATTACTATTAAGTCATGCCTATTTTTCATCCCACAATTTTTTCAAGCATGTTTTGATATTCTGTCATCTTTATATCAAATTGAATTTATTTAATACTTAATATAGTATATGACATCTTCTAAGCTTGTATATGCCTTTCAGTCTTTATTTTTGATATAACAACCCATTGAGTTGATATGATATGACTTATTTGAACATGTACCAACAGTCGACATTTAAATTATTGACCTTTTTGCACCCTCACTTTGTTTTATTTTCAGAGATGAACTGCAAGTACACATGACACCATACAACCATTTTCCTTAAAGGCTCTGCATTATTTTTAAATAATCTTTTGGTATTTGTTGTGGAAAAACCCTGAGGATAATCTATCTTTTCCTTCCATTTTTTAGGTCACGTATATTTCCTGCTCGAATGCATACAGGTTATTCTTGCCTTTTCCATCAATTCTTGGTGAGCCTTCTTAGTCACCAAACTCAATTATTTTCTCAGCTTAGAAAAATGTCTTCCATGATGTGTTCAATATTTTCCTGTCTTCCATTGGTCTTTATTTTCCTAAGTTCCAACTATATTATTTGGAGTTTAAAGTAAGGTTCTGGAGGACATTTTAGCCTCATGAAATCAAATAAATTCCTCTCATTTCACTAAAAAAAAAAAAATCATCCATTTCCTTTGCATTCATGTACAGTGTGTCAAATTATCTTCCAAAGTACCAAGTTGATCTCTCCAAGTTTCGCTGTTTCTTTTTACCCATTACAAGCGAATCTTCGTCTTGGTAGAGCATTTCTGAATTCCACAAACTCTCTCTCTACATCCGCATGCTATTCATCCATCTCAGCCTATCGCTTCCTTGCCTGTTGCTTTTTTTATTCCTCATAAGCAATCTGATTCTATATTTAGCACCTCAGAGCAGTCATTCTCCAACAATCTCTGTTCTTGTCACTCCAATCCATTCACTAAGAATGCTTCCTTGCATCCTTCTGAGAAGTGCAACCCTTCCTTCACATGCGGAGTTTTGTCCTAATCCCCGTGTAATTCTCCGACCCCAACCGTTGACTCTTTCACCTGTTTATGTCTCCAGGTTCACCTCCTGGGCCCTTTGCCTCTCACTTCACACTTTAGGTATTCTTAACTACTTGAACTTAGAAAGCACACCAGTCATTTACAAGAACATCTTCCTCACAAAGGTGAGGACCTCAAAGACAGCGGCAGGACCTTCCTCACTGGCACATCCTTCATATCCAGCTCTTACTGGTTGCTCAGAAACCTCATTAAATCCATGAATGAATGGACACACGAATGAGAGCAGGAACTCACACTTACACTGTTACCATATACTGGTCAGGATTCTAAGCCCTACAACCAATAAGGAGGGTAATGCAACTGGGACCGCCAATTAGGAAGCGCTGGAGCCAGTGCATAAACTCACGGCGTCTGAGAGGCATTTGCTAAAGGCATCACAATAATATTTCAAGACTCACACAATTATGGATGGAAATAATCTAAGTATTCACTGATGGAGGAATGGGTAAAGAAAATGTAAATACACACACACACACACACACAGGAATATGATTCAGTGTGAGAAACAAGAAATCATTTGTGACAACATGCATGGACTTGGAGGGCATTCCACTAAGTGAAATAAGTCAGAGAAAGACAATTACTGTGTGATCTCTCTTATATATAGAATCTAAACAAAACAAAACAACAAACTCATAGATACAGGGAACAGACTGGTGGTTTCAGGGAGTGGGGAGTGCATGATGGGTGAAGGGGGTCGAAAGGTACAAACTTTCAGTTATAAAATAAACTAGTCCTGCTGGGAGAAAATATTTGCAAACGATGTGATCAACAAGGGCTTAGTTTCCAAAATATACAAACAGCTCCTACAACTTAACAACAAAAAAATGAACAACGCAATCCAAAAATGGACACAAGACCTAAATAGACATCTCTCCAAACAAGACATACAGATGGCCAAGAGGCACATGAAAAGATGCTCAACATTGCTAATTACTAGAGAAATGCAAATCAAAACTACAATGAGGTATCACCTCACACTGGTCAGAATGGCCATCATCAAAATGTCTACAAACAATAAAAACTGGAGAGGGTGTGGAGAAAAGGGAACCCTCCTACTCTGTTGGTGGGAATGTAAATTGGTGCAGACACTATGGAGATTTCTATTTTTAGTTTTTTGGAGGTTCCTCTAAAAACTAAAAATAGAATTACCATATGATCCAGCAGTCCCACTCCTGGGCATACATCCAGAGAAAACCGGTTTGAAAAGATACGTGCCCCTCAATGTTCATTGCAGCACTATTTACAATAGCCAGGACATGGAAATAACCTAAATGTCCGTCGACAGATAAATGGATAAAGAAGATGTGGTACAAATATACGATGGAATATTACTCAGCCATAAAGAAGAATGAAATAATACCATGTGCAGCAACATAGATGGACCCAGAGATGATCATACTAAGTGAAGTAAGTCAGACAGAGAAAGACAAATATCATATGGTATCACTTCTACACGGAATCTAAAATATGACACAAATGAACTTGTGAAAACAGAAACAGGCCATTTTTGATTAATCAAAACATAAACACAAATGAAAACAGAAACAGGCCATTTCCAACCATTATTTTATGATTGATAAAGTGTCACTGATTTCCTTATTCAGTTGTGTTCCAGGAAAAGTAAAAATATATAAGAGAGATTTTGAAGATTCACTCAAGTCCAAGATACCCCTAACCTAATGTATGTCATTAGGTCTTAATTCATCATAGATAAAATATTATATACTGCGGATTTGTAGAAATCTAACCACATCTAAAATATGACACCAATGAACTTATCTATGATACAGAGACAGACTCACAGACATAGAGAACAGACTTGTGGTTGCCAAGGGGGAGAGGGGTGGGGGAGGGGTCGACTGGGAATTTGGGATGAGCAGATGCAAACTAGTATATATAGGATGGATAGACAACAAGGACCTACTGTAGAGCACAGGGAGCTATATCCAATATCCTGTGATAAACCATCATGGAAAAGAATATGAAAAATTATATATATGTATAACCGAGTCACTCTGCTGTACAGCAGAAATTAACACAACACTGTAAATCAACTATACTTCAATAAAATAAATTTTAAAACGTTATAAAAAGGAAAATAAAATAGTCCTGGAGATACAGTGTACAGCATGGTGACTACAGTTATCAAGACTATGATATATTTGAAAGTTGCTAAGATGGTAGACGGTAAAAGTTCTCATCGCAAGAAGAAAAATCTGTAACTGTGTGGTGATGGATGTTAACTAGACTTCTGGGGGTAACGATGTCACAATATATACACATATCAAATTATTATGTTGTACGCCTGAAACGAACATGACGTTATATGTCAATTATACCTCGCTTTGAAACAAAAAGAAAAAGAAGAAACCAAGCCTTTGACATCTTGATCTTGAACTTCTGGCTTCCAGAATTATGAAAAAATGAATATCTATTGGTTAAGCCGAAAAAGAAAAGTACAGCAAGGTCCCTTCCACCCAAAGCTTTGGTCCATACTAGCTGTCTGGGTCACTCTTTCCTCTTCCCTCATCCACCAGGCCCATCCTTATTCTTTCTCTTTACAGATACATCATCCCTCATAAGAAGCCTTTCCTACTGTCCTAGGGGGATGTGCCCTGACACCCTGTTAGGTGTTCCTCAAATGTGTTCTGGGGTACTCTCCATATGAACCAGCAGAATGCCCCCAGTATAGTTTAAGCTCTACAAAGGCAGGAAAAGTATGTCTGGTTCATCAGTCTGTTTACAGGGTCGAGAGCATTATCTCATTGCATCTTAAGCAAGGATGATTCACCACCTCTCTTGCAGCCATTAAATATTTACGAACGTCTCCTTTGAGGGAGGGAAGAGCTTGAGTGAGGTAAAAGCCATAAAAGCCTGATGTCTGCAGAGACTGTATCAGCTCTGAGCCTCGTCATTGGCAGGTTTGCTTTCAAAGTCCAATTAGCATCACGAAAGTACCCGACGCAACTTCTAAGAATAGGTTTGAAACAAATCAGCATTTTTGAACCAAGTTTCAGGATGCTGGGCGAGGAGACACCTCTACTTCCTGAGGCGTTGATGTCTGTCAGAAGCTTCTCAAATACGGTCTATTTAAATCTTCAGAAATAATGTGTAACGGAGATATGCATAGTTCCATTTTGAAAATAACGAAAGCGAACAATGAGAGAGGTCACCCAGCTACTGCTATATCCACCAGGTTTCGACTACCCTTGCTCTGAGTTACTTGGTGCTGTTTTAATTATTTAAGGTTGAAACCCAGATTTTTCACCTCCATGAAAAGCTGGGGCTGCACTTTTTTAGGAGCTTTCCTTGATTTCGACCACTGTGTTTGCCTTACTGTCTCCCCCCTGGGCTCCACATCCTTCCAGGTTGTGACTGGTCTGAGAGCATTTCCCCTCAGAAGAGAGTTGAGATTCACCTCTCCTTGTCTCCATTCATTGTGGAGGAGAACATCCCTTCCAAAGGCTTCTTCTTCTGCATGGAATGGTACCCACCTGGCTTCTAACACCACCCACCCCTCTAAGAATTACCGTGTGCAAACATAGAAGTCTTCAACTCAGCCATGACATTTTTAGTTAAATTTAGTTAAATTCACATGCAGTAAATGATCATCTTTCCAGTCAATGACTATGATGCCATAAAAAAAGTTTTCCCCTTCAGTATTCCCTACATGTTACACTCTAGTCCATCTTTATTATGACTAAATAGAAACATGGAGATCATCTACTGTGAGGTGGAAACTGTTTTCTCCATGAACTTGGTGCTCATAGGGAATTCTAGAAACAAGACTTGCAATGACTCATATATTTGCACTCGTGTGGAGGGGTAATGCAGCAGCCGTAGTCAACTGGAGAGACAACACGGCTGCTCATGTAAAACTAATGTAGTTGTGCAGGTGATTGGCCAGGACTCTCCATCTCTCATGGTAGAAATGCTGTCCACTTCATACCAGCTTTGGGTGGAGCTCTGTGACCTCTGTCTTACTTCCCCTGATTCCTCATCCTTTCTCAGTTAATCTTGATCTTTGGACCAGACCCTCTCACCCCTTACTCTTTCGGAGTTGACTTACTGACTGGCAAAGTCTGGTGATGCTCGAGTCTCAAAAAAAAAAAAAAAAAAATATATATATATCCTTGAAAATTCTTTCCTCAACAGCAGTTCTGTACTTTAAAAATATTTACTAACAATTAGTGCTATTAGTTTTGAATCGATAATCTATAAAAAAAAATGTACTGAGCTAAAGATCTTACCACTTAGTTCTTTCCTGATCTACAGACAAAACTGATCTGCTAGATATGATCCATTTAACATGAGGAAAAGGAAATGTTTCCCAAGAGACACCAAAGGACTTGGAACAAAGAAAGTTAGCACATGAAGTCCATGAATCCTTTCCTTTAGTACAGTACAGCTCCCAGCCTAAGCATTAAGTAAACACAGTCACTGTCATGCTTTACGTGTTTTTCTTTTTAAAATTTACACATTTGACACTGTCTAGATAATGTCGGTTTCCAAAACACATTCATTGGAAGTGGTGTTGGCAAGAAAATAGACAAGGTCATCTGAGTTATCCTTCCTATTACTCTACCCTGAGATTCACTCCAATAAAAAGAGGGTGTAAGCTCCCAGAAACTTGGCTTGTGCCAGGAATCTACACTTCTGATAGCACTATTTTTAATGAGTCCTTGGGTTTATGCAAAATTGACGTGCTTACACATTTTGGTCAACAAGCATTTATTGAACTTTCTGGCCAAAGGTGGTTTAGTAAAGACTCTCCTTCCTTAAAATTTCCATAAAGAAAATAAATAATGAAAACTAGAGGGAAAAAATAACCTTTCTCTCTCCCTCTTTTTTTTATAATAACGTTTCTCTTTATATATGCAAATTTCCACAGACCCCCATCATAATGAGTCATGCCTGCAGACTGAACATGAAACCTGGATTTCCAAAAATTAAAAAAAAAAAAAAGATGGGTCCCTTGTTCTTGGAGAAGGAAACACAGAAAAGCTAAGAAAATTCTCCAGGGTCATACTGCCAGCAAGAGAGTTCATCAGAAAGCCTGATGCTAGCAAGAAGGTGGGGAGACGGGAATAAGGAAATAAACCACCAAAGACATGAAAGCCACCTTAGAAGGAAAAAAGAACAAACAAGGCTTATACAACCAAAACAGCATTAAGATTCTTTCTTGCGCAGAACGACCAACCCTCATTCTTTCATTTATTTCTGCAGCTCCACCAATTTGCCTGTTGTTTCATTTCTACCTTGCCTGACTTGAGCCTTTGAGAGACCACATTTTCTTTATTTGCTTTCGTGGTGACTAAGAATATTAATGCTTGACGTTATTGTAGAATGACTATCGAACACAATACATTGGAGAAAGAAATAAAATATGTACCTATTATAAAAGAGGAGGTGAAGTCATTATTTTTTGATGGGTTAGTTTTATAACAAAAACCTAAGAGAATCAGCCAGAAAATAAAAATGAAGATATTAAGACATTAAAGGAACATGGTTATTTTTGATGTTAACACAGAAATTCAATATTTTCCCCAGATACGAGTAATAATATGTTAGGGAATAAACTGACAGGAAGATAACTCATATTACCAAATAAGCAAAAAAATAAAGTACCTCAAAATTAACTTAACAAGCCACGTACAATATATAGAGAGAAAAATGTTGAAACATTATTGACACATATGAATAAGAATTAAATAAGTAGAAAAACATGTTATTTTTCCTTGACTCAGTATTGTAAAGATGTCAATCTCCTTAAATTAATTTGTAAATTGAAGGTGATCTCAATAGAAATGCCAATAGGATTACTTTGAAACTAGAAAAGCTAATTCTCAGACTAACGAGGAAGGACCAGCCCCTCGAGATATTCAGACGTATTTATAAAGCTACATTTATTAGAGCTACTTGATGTTGGTACAGGAATATATGCAGAGAGCAACAGACAGGACAGAGGCCATAAGTAGACTGACATACGAAGTGGAGTTTAGTATATGTCAAAGAGAACATCCTAAATCGGTGAGGAAGAGAGTACATTTAACAAATAATAGTGGGACAGTGATGTGGCCATCAAGGGAAAATACATATATGTGCATATGTGCATACATATATATGAGTATATATGTTTATTAAACTATATTTGTTACTATATATAGTAACTATATACTATATATACACAGGCTATATACTAAATAGCATCTGTGTGTAGACAGACAGACAGACAGATAGATGATAGATATTTTCATTTCCATTTATTTACCTATGGCTTATTTTATTCCTTATATAAATTTAAATATGAGGGTAGAAATTCTAGAAGGGAACAGGGCTCATTTTACAAGTACAGTGCTGAAGTGGAGACAACTTTCAAAGCAAGACATAAAACTGGGCGCCATACTGAGTTATTGATTTAGCCACTCTAAATGTACAATTTGTGCATTCAAAAATAAGCTATACTGAAATTAAAAGACAGATTTTTAACAAGACATATCTCTTTGCCTATTCATACAGGATGTGAGGACAAAGATGCTTCTCTTTGTTCATTTAGTTATTTAGTATCGTCAAAAGCCCTCAGCACAGCACGCTGAATAAACAGTCACTCTATACACATTTAATCATCAATTCGCCGTGTTGACCAGAACTCCGTACTCTCAAATAGGAAATTTTTCCTCCAAATTCAAGCAGGAAGGAATTGGTTCACTTATCCTAATAAAGTAAAAGAAGCTGAAGTTTCCAGAATTTGTCCTCTGTCTCAGCTTAATATAAGCTGTGGGATACAAGAGGAAAAATAAAACACCGAGAACTGAATCAATTATAAAAAGTGATCCAAGCTACAGAACTCTTTGATTTCCGCAGGTTTTTGCTTTTGGTGGTTTTTTTGGTAACACCTTTACTGAGATATAATTCATGTACCACACAATTCATCCATTTAAAGTACAAATCAACGATCTCTAGTACATCAGAAGAATTGCTCAATCATCACAGTAAATTTTAGAATATTTTCATCATCTGAAAAAGAAAAAAACCTATACACTTTGGCTGCAACTCCTCATCACACCTCTTCCCAACCCTAGGCAACCACTAATACACTTAACATGTCCATCGATTTCCCTATTCTAGACATTTCATATAAACAGAATCCCACCATATGTGGTCTTTTGGGACCAGCTTCTTCATTTAGCATAATGCTTTGAGGAAACATCCAAATGGTAGCATGAGTTAATTCTTCATTTCTTTTATGGCTGAATAATATTCCACTGCACGGAGAGACCACACTTGTTTAACTATTTATCCATTGATGGACATGTGAGTCCTTCAGCTTTGTTCTTCTTTTTGAAGAATGCTTTGTCTATCCTGGTTCCTTACAAGTCCATATGGATTTTAGAATCAACTTTTCCCATTACTGATATGGGCCACTGAGATTCTGATGGGGATTTCAGTGAATCTGCAGATCACTTTGGTGAGTATTGCTTATCTTAACAATATGAAGTCTTCCAAATCATGAACACAGATGTCTTTCCACTTACTGGGGTCTTCCTGACTTTCCTTCAGCAATGTTTTGTAGTTTTCAGAGTGTAAGTTGTACATTTTTCATATAATTTATTCCTAGGCACTTATTTTCAATGCTATCATAAATGGGAATTGTTTTCTTAATTTTGTGTTTCACTGAAAATGTACAGAAATTTGATTGAGTTTTTATGTTGATCTTATATCCACAGAATTTTCTATATACAGGATCATGACATCTTCAAATAAAAATCATCTTACTTCTTCCTTTCCTAGTCTGCATGCCTTTCGTATTATTTTCTCCTTTAACTGCCCTGGCTGTAATGTCCAGCACAACGTTGAACAGAAGTGGCAAAAAAAACCCTGTCATGTTTCCAACCCTCGGGGGAAAGAATCCAGACTTTCACCATTAAGTAAAATGGTAGCTCTTGTTTTTTGGACATGTCCTGCAGAGATTTTTCTATACGTGTAAGAAGAGTGCTCAAATCGAGTTAATGGTCTGTGTTCAAATTCTGACATATATAGAACCACTCATTCTTACAAAATATAGCCACTGTGCTACTGTTTAACAAATGATCTTAAACTTGCATTAATAAACTGAAAATTCCCAAAGAGCATTAGGAGAATTTGGCATTTACCAAAGTTCAGATTCCATTTTAATACTTCCCCCAAACTAAAAAAAATTAAAAAATAACAACAGACATAAGATTGACCCCATGATATTCAAATTCTAATCATGATATAGCAATACTAACAGCATTATTGGTAATCTTAAAAATTACTGAAAATAGGTTAAGAAAAATGTATTTTTAAATTGTACTAAGTGGCTTAATTCACTTATCAGTTTCAGTTGAAAAACAGTAATGCTATCCTACAAACATAAAGCACTTTTTTACAAAGTACTTTATAACCATTATCTCATTTTAACGCTCAGTTTTTTATTGTTTTTGTTTTTGTTTTGTTTTTTGCAGTACGCGGGCCTCTCACTGTTGTGGCCTCTCCTGTTGCGGAGCACAGGCTCTGGACGCACAGGCTCAGCGGCCATGGCTCACGGGCCCAGCCGCTCCGCGGCACGTGGGATCCTCCCGGACCGGGGCACGAACCCGTGCCCCCTGCATCGGCAGGCGGACTCTCAACCACTGCGCCACCAGGGAAGCCCTGAACTCTCAGTTAAAAAAAAATTATTTTACTGAAGTCTAGTTGATTTATAATGTTGTTAATTTCTGCTGCCTGGCAAACTGACTCAGCTATACATATTCATACATTCTTTTTCCTATTCTTTTCCATTATGGTTTATCACAGGATACTGCATATAGTTCTCTGTGCTGTACAGTAGGGTCTTGTTGTTGACCCATTCTAAACATAATAGTTTGCATCTGTGAAGCCCACACCCCCAGTCCATCCCTCCCCGACGCCCCTCCTTGGTAACCACAAGTCTGTTCTCTACGTCTGTGTTAACTCTCAATTTTGAGAGTAGTAAAGCACATACTCATTTGAGGAATGAGGAAGCTGTGTTTCAGAGACATCTATTAGCTAATGGAAAGGACAGTGTTCTAGTGGTGAAGTTTGTCCTAGAAATTAACTTTCCTCATCCCCCTCCCAGAGTTCTCATCTCCACTCAGTGCTCCGGCACTTCACCTGATGTTGGCAGAACTGCTTGTCAACCTTACCACCACCTGTAGTTTTCATCAGAGAGCAAAAAGGGGAAAAGTTGAATCTGTTATAAAAAAAAAAACGAAAAGCTCAGAAATTCAAAAGAGCATTCAACGGAAAATAAAAACTGTATTTAAAAGTATGATTATGGGCTGCTGGCACTAATTAATATTAATTTATTTTTACTATTCAGGTGCTTAGCTGGGGTGAGTTCATTGATGTAGGATGCCAGTTCAAAACTTTTCTAAACACAAATTTTAGGTTAAAAAACGCTCTAGGGCTTCCCTGGTGGCACAGTGGTTGGGAGTCCGCCTGCCAATGCAGGGGACACGGGTTCGTGCCCCGGTCCGGGAAGATCCCACATGCCGTGGAGCGGCTGGGCCCGTGAGCCATGGCCGCTGAGCCTGCGCGTCCGGAGCCTGTGCTCTGCAAAGGGAGAGGCCACAACAGGGAGAGGTCCGCGTACCGCAAAAAAACCAAAACAAAAACGCTCCAATTTCCAGGATGGAAACTATTTTCTCAACAGCTGGAGATCAACTATTTTCTCAACAGTTGGAAATCAACAATTCATAATTAAATCAATTTTAAAATGTTTAAAGAGACAGAAACGAACTCCAGCGAGAATTCAATATATAGTTCTGTCTTTAGTTTCAAGACCTCTAGATCATACTAAATAACTCGAAGATACTAAAAAAAAGAAAGAGTTTTTTTTCCCTGAGAATTTTCCTTGTAAAGAAGGCATTTCATGAGTTACCATGAGCTATAAAGTGAAAATGATCCATTCAGTAATAAAACGGGTTGACAAGATGAACTGTTATTCATCCATGATGGAAGCATTTTCAGATTTAGGGCCAGGAGGCATTTTTGAAAGCGACACTGCTTGTAAACATGAAAGTAAGGACACCTGCTTGTTAACGGAAAGGTAAATGATGACCCTGCAAATTTCCTGACAATCCTTTAAGTCTGATTTGTCCCAAACACTTTTGCTTATGCCTGTGGCATTATAATAGCCGAATGCCTTCCTGCTACCTAGCCAGCCACATGGGGCAAATTCTCCTTTCAGGCACCATGGAAATGGCCAAAGAACTGGTGCAGCGCTTGGGGACCTGGTACTGCAATTATCAGAACCGCCAGTGACAGCCCAAGAGCTACCTGTTTGCACTGAAATCGTACACACATCCTGCAACCTACACAGGCATAATCACGTATTAGCTTGGACTTGCTGACGGCAATACATGGCTTTGTTTGGAAAACATCATCAGAAGAGGGCATGAGTCACATCTGGCTTGTGTTTTGGGTTTCCAGACGGCAATCTGAGCTGGTCTGAGAAATAAATGGGGAAGTTGGCAAACATGCTAGTTCATTATTCTGCAGGTCTTTTCCCGTGGTTTATTCCTTGGCATACCTAAGTCATGCTAGGGTAAGCTTAGGGAAAGATTACAGGATGCTTTGGTCAGGATTCTCCAGAGAAACAGAACCAATTTCACATATATACACATATAATTCTCTGCTATATGTACCCATATATTCAATTAATATACACACTATATTAACATTAAATACTGGTGTCATCCAGGGGAAATAAGCATATCTAAGGGCTTCTGATGGGAGGCAAGTTGTTACAAACTTTCCGGAAGGAAATATACAGCAAAGGCTTTAAGCCAATGAATATCCTTTGACCTAGCAATTCCATTCCAAGAAATACATCTTAAGCAAACAATCGCTGATGTGGGCAAAGATTTAATTGTATGTTCCTTCACGTTCTATTTATTAACAGTGAAGAGATGGTCAGAAGCTGAACGCCCCAAATGAAGAACTGTTAAAAGAAAAATGAGTTGAACTTCAAGGCACCTGTTTAATGAAGGTGTTTCAGGACAGCTAATGACGTAGACCAAAGGTTCAGTATATGAATTAACAAAATAAGTGAAAACTATTGGCTGGATACAAATATAGAGATACAGACACAGATACATTTACCCCTATAGGGGTAACTAAAAAAATATATACCCAACAGGTAACAGTGGCACAATTACAGCTAATATAACTTTCTTCTTTGCATATTCTGTGTGTATCAAATATATTATTAAACAAAAAACAGTAACTTTACGGTGGAGAAACCTAACATACCACCTCAGCCAGGTTACGAAGTTTAACAGCAATTGTGATATCATGTTGATAGACTGTACCCTTCCTAGGATGTGATGAAAACTGTAGCTGCCTTTCTTCCAAACCTTACAACCCTGATTATAACATGAGAAAAATCCCAACAGAGTGACATCCTACAAAATACCTGAGAAGTCCTTCTCCAAACTGTCAAGGTCATCTGAGAAACTGTCACAGACAAGAGGAGCCTAAGGTGACTGAGGACTGAATGGAATGAGGTGTCCCGGACAGGATGCTAGAACAGACAAGGGATGTTTGGTAAAAAAGAAATAGGAATAACGTACGGACTTGAGTTAATGATCACGTATCCACATCAGACCGTAAGTTGTGAGGAATGTACCATAACTTTGCATATGGAGATGAACTTTGTGAAGGAGGGGGACTCCTTCAGAGTCTGTTTTCTAGTGGTAAAGGGTCTTCCGGCTTCAATCTCTTCACCTACATATTCCCACTGCCATGACAGATGGCACAAGGGACGGTACCATTTGAAATGAAGATCCTTCTGGGAATCCAATATAAACATCTTTGATGAGCATCCAGTCTGGAGTGTGCCCAATCCTTGACAAGCCTCCATCCATAAACACAGTTTCTATGAATGTTCTTCCATTTCTGTGCCCCCATGGATGTCTAACACCAGCCATGGGAGGAAAAGAGTGGTTTCTACTTCCTGTATCCTACAATGATCATTTTCTACAACAGGTCCCAGCGCAGGTGAGCTGACACCTGTCCTGAACCTTCCGCTGGGCTGGACAGGACCCAGGCTGAGAGGCCTCTCTCATCTCTCAGTTGGGGCAAGTCCCAGCCCATAGTGATGTCATGGTGCTGTAGCCCTGCCCGTCTGTGATGTCAGCGGTTTCCAGGAGATGGGCCATGATGCTCACAATTAGGAGGACGGCCACCTTGATTCATCTACAGTGTTGACAAGCAACAGTGGTCCAGCTGCTGAAGCACACTGCTGAAAAGCTGTCCTCCTAAACTGATTCCGATCTGTACTCCGATTAGCAACAGCGCTAAGAGCTCTCCTTCTTCCTCTTCTCCTTCCTCTCCTTCTCCTTCCCCTTCCCCTGCCCCCCTCCTTCTTCCCCTTCCCCTTCCCCTTCTTCTTCTTCCTTAAACTGAATTTTTTAAACTGCCTCTTAATATATTTTGATTATTCCTTTCTTGTTTGGATGGTCTGAGAGCTCCATCTTCCTGGAGCAGGTTTTTCTGGTTTACCTAGGAGACTGGGGCTGGGGGTGCAGCCAACATAGCAGGTATGGGCTCCGGGCAGCCCAGGCAGAGGGGTGCAGGAATAGATGAGACAGGGAAGGCTTGGTAGGAAAGGGGAGAGAAGGCAATCAGCTGTTAATGGGCAAAATATCAGAGTATGTTTCAGGGGAACGGACTTCAATCCTTACACCTTAATGATATCTTCAGATCAGCCAATCGTGGAGCTCAACTCTGCCTCCTTACACTGCGGGGACTGAAAAGTCACCTCTGGTTTCGGCTCTACGACCAAGTTCACAAAGATGCCAGGGACTGGTCCTGTCCAAGAGGGAGCTAAACCATTATTAAGTCAAAAAGGCCGTGTAACGGCATTCTCACGGGATTTGGATTATCTGCTCAGTACCTGTACCTTCGGGCATGATTACGTGGGAGATGATGGAGCAGAACCAGGAAGGATATCATGAGACATGGTGGGATGAGCGAATCGTGGCTGGTGTGTTCTTTCAACGAAAAATGGATTCTTAAATCTTCTGTTCAGCCATCCCTCTGTTAGGAGGTGAGGATACATCGAAGGATCAGGAGAGATGGGAGGCAAAAGAAAAGAGGAGAAAGTGAAGCACGGTGTGGAAATGATACAGGGGAAGTAGGAGCAGGGTGGTCGGGTCTGGAAGAAAGCAGAAAGTGCTTAGCTCTGATAGGGAGGGCAGAAGAATTCATACATGACTGAACTATGGGGCTGACTCCTGGTGAATAACATTCTTTCAAGTGCAGAGGTTGGGGAAGAGGTTTTGTGGTCCATCTGAAGAATGAAATTCACCACCCATAAAGCTTGAGAGTAGGATTCACACAGAGGTTGTAGGGCTTGAAGGTCAACCAGTAGGTCAGGTCAGATCAGAAAGGACAGACTATAAGATACTGAAGAATTTAAGTGATGTCTTGCAGGTAATGGAGAATTTAAGTGTATTACCCGTGATGATTGGAATTAAGATTCTGGCAAAAATGTGGAGATTAAGAAGGAGGCGAGACTGGACAGAAGCTGAATATTAAAACTGCATCAGTAGAGGATAAGTCAACAGTGTGAGAACTTTATATTTAACTGATAGCATGCCCGGCAGGTCGGGTTCCCTGAAAATAGCACAGCTTTGAACAGGTTTACAGCCATATCTCAGAGATAGCGTGGGTTCAGTTCTAGAGCACTGCAGTAAAGCAAGTCACACAGATTTTTTGTTTCTCAGTGCATATAAAAGTTACATTTGCACTAGACTGTAGTCTGTTAAGTGTGCTATAGCATTATGCCTAAAAAAAGTATACACTTTAATTTAAAAATGTGTATTTATATATATATATACACATATACAGTAGAATATCACTCAGCCATAGAAAAGAATGAAATAATGCAATTTCCAGCAACACGAATGGACCCAGAGATTATCACACTACATGAAGTCAGGCAGAGAAAGACCAAGACCGTATGATATCACTTATATGTGGAATCTAAAATATGATACAAATGAACTCATTTACAAAACAAAAATAGACTCAGACAGAGAAGACAAACTTATGGTTATCAAAGGGGAAAAGGGGGGAGGGATAATTTAGGAGTTTAGGATTAAAATATACACACTACTATATATAAAATAAACAACAAAAGGACCTTCTGTATAGCACAGGGAACTATATTTAATACCTTGTTATAACCTATAATGGAAAAGAATCTAAAAGAGAATAGATATGTATGAATCTGTATAGCTGAATCACTTTGCTGTACACCTGAAACACAACATTATAAATTAACTATATTTCAATAAAAAAATTTTTTAAATGCTTTATTGCTAAAAAATGCTCACCATCTTCTGAGCCTTCAGCAAGTCATAGTAGTAACATCAAAGCTCACTGATCACAGATACCACAGCAAATGTAGTCATGATGAAAAAGTTTCAAATATTGCTAAAATTACCAAAATGTGACACAGAGGCATGAGCAAATGTTGGAAAAATGGCCCCCATGGACTTGCTCGAGGCAGGGTTGCCACAAACCTGCCATTTGTAAAAAGTGCAGTATCTGTGAAGGACAATAAAATGAGCTCTGCCTGTATTAGCAAAAATAAATGAAGATAGGCAATTCAGCATCCATTTAAGAACGTTAAAGACAGATGAGAACAAATAGAAAGAATTAATATAAATAATAATGTAAGTTAATGAATTAGAGAAGAGGACAATGTATTTTTATAAAATCATGCTATGGGACTTCCCTGGTGGTCCAGTGGTAAAGAATCCACCTTCCAATGCAGGGGATGCAGGTTCTCTCCCTGGTCGGGGAACTAAGATCCCACATGCCACGGGGTGACTAAACCCACGTGCCACAACTACTGAGCTCACACGCCTCAACTAGAGAGAAGTCCGCCTGCCGCAAACTACAGAGCCCACGTGCTCTGGAACCCGCGAGCGACAGCTACAGAGCCCACACACCCTGGAGACTGCATGCCACAACAAGTAAGAGAAAACCCACGTGCCACAACTAGAGAGAAGCCTGTGTGCCGCAATGAAGATCCCACATGCCGCAACAAAGATCCCGTGTGCCGCAACTAAGACCCGATGCCACCAAATAAATAAATAAATATTTTTAAAAATTAAAAAAAATCATGTTAGATATGATTTTTTTGAACATTCAAAAAAAATTTTATTGAAGTAGAGTTGATTTACAATGTTGTGTTACTTTCAGGTATACAGAAAAGTGGTTCAGATATTCTCTTTCAGATTCTTTTCCATTCTAGATTATTACAAGATATTGAATATACTTCCCTGTGCTATACAGTACGTTCCTGTTGTTTATTTTATATATAATGTGTATCTGCTAATTCCAGACTCCTAATTTATCCCTCCCCCGCAGTTTCACCTTTGGTAAACATAGGTTTGTTTTCTATGTGAGTCTATTTCTATTTTATAAATAAGTTCATTTGTATCATTTTTAGATTCCACATAAACGTGATATTATGTGATACTGTCTTTCTCTGGCTGACTTACTTCACTTAGTATGACAATCTCTAGGTCCATCTATGTTGCTGCCAAAGGTCGTATGTGACAAACTCACAGCTAACATCATGCTCAATGGTGAAAAACTGAAAACATTTCCTGTAAGATCGGAACAAGACAAGGATGCCTACTCTTGCCACTTTTCTTCAACATAGTTTTGGAAGTCCTAGTCATAGCAATCAGAGGAGAAAAAGAAATAAAAGGAATCCAAACTGGAATGTAAGAATTAAAACTGTCAGTGTTTGCAGAGGACATGATACTATACACAGAAAATCCTAAAGGCACCACCAGAAAACTACTAGAGCTCATCAAGAAATTTGGTAAAGTTGCAGGATACAAAATTAATGCAGAGAAATCTGCTACGTTTCTATACACTAACAACAAAATATCAGAAAGGGTAATTAAGGAAACAATCCCATTTATCATCACATCAAAAAGAATAAAATACCTAGGAATAAACCTACCTAAGGAGGCAAAAGATCTGTACTTTAAAAACTACAAGACACTGACGTAAGAAATTGAAGATGACACAAAACAGATGCAAAGATATACCATGTTCTTGGATTGGAAGAATCAAGATTGTTAACATGACCAAACTACCCAACGCAATCTACAGATTCAATGTAATCCTTATCAAATCACCAATGGCATTTTTCACAGAACTAGAACAAGTAATTTTACAATTTATATAGAAACACAAAAGACTCCAAATAGCCAAAACAATCTTGAGAAAGAAGAATAGAGCTGGAGGAATCAGGTTCCCTCACTTCAGACTATACTACAAAGCTACAGTCATCAAAACAGTATGGTAGTGGCACAAAAACAGACACATAAGGTACGACTTTCTAGGGAACAAATGACAAAATATAATGTCAGATATATAACTGTAAAATATTTGTTTTTAAACTTAACAGATATCCAAAAAGAGGAAGAAAATTAAATATCAAATAGAGAAATTAAAACACTTACCAAAGATCTTTCACATATTATAGAACATTTGGAAATGAGGATGAATTGGGGTATTATTTTTGCTGAAACATAAATTATCAAAATTGACTCAAGAAGACCCATGATTTAGACCAATGACTCCAAAAGGAACTGAGAAGGCTGTCAGAGAATTATGTCATAATATATAATGAGTTGTTTTAAATTTTGAAGAAGCACAGGGTTCCTATGTGTTTATAAATTTCCAAGAATAGAGAAAGTAATAATACCATTAAAAGAACAATGTCATTACCAAACATGGTTTAATTCAGGACTGCAAGGCAGGTCAATATTCCAAAATCCAAATATATAGCTCAATGTATAAATGGCACATGGCAGAAAGAGTAAGCAGTTTCCTTTACAAATTAGATAACATTAATAAATTTGATAAAATTCAATATCCATACCAATAATTCTTAATAAAATAGCAAGAGAAGGAAACTTCCTAACATGATTTCAAAAAATACTTATTTCAAAAGTGTAGTCATGTTAAAGGTGAAACACCAGACATTTTCCCTTAATGTCAATCAATGATATGACAAGCATTCTCACTCTGCTTCTGTTTACAATTTTTCTTCAGAAAATGATAATGGGACACATCTGACAGGAGAAGCAAAATCACTGATATATGAAGATGGTCTAATACTTAACCAAAAGGCTCAACTTAAAATAGTCAAAATGATATATGTTCATGATGAAGCCCAGTGATAAAAGAGTTCAGTGTTAAAAAAATGTTACTGTTACTATTATAAAACAGAAAATCAATGTTTGCTTATGTTCAACCCCTAATCAGTTAGGAAACATAATGTTAAAATGTTACAATAGCTACAAATAGAGAGAGGAACAAAATTAATAAGTTTCGGGATCTATATGAAGAAAGATGGATTCCTAACTCGGGGGAAGACAAAAAAAAAAAAAAGACCTGATTGAATAAAAATCCCTGACTAGATAGGGAGAGATAGCTCCTGCAGCTCTAGGAAGGTCTTAATATTATAAAGATGAATTCCACTGAAAGCAAATTAATGCAAATTCATTCAAAATATCAAAGTACTAACTTGAAGGAATGTTTTAAAATCCACTTGGATGAATACGTTTTATAGATTATTCAAGAAATTTTTGAAAAATTAAGCAAGGAGACACGTTTAAGACATTAAGATAATTTGTCAAGTTAAAACAATATATAGGGACTTTGCTGGTGGTCCAGTGGGTAAGACTCCACGCTCCCAATGCAGGGGGCCTGGGTCAGGGAACTAGATCCCGCATACACGCTGCAACTAAGAAGCCCGCATGCCGCAACTAAGGAGTCTGCATGCCGCAACTAGGAAGTCCACATGCTGCAGCTAAAAGATCCCTCATGCTGCAACTAAGACCCGGCACAGCCAAAATAAATAAATTAAATAAATTTTAAAAAATATGTAGAAAACTACTTGAGTGTCAAGGAGAGGGGATATTTATTTCCTATATATGCTTGCACAGATATATAACAGAATACTCTGTACTCATCCAATAATGACAGAGCTCTAAACTGACATGGAGGGTCAGAATATATTAAGTGAGGAAAACAGGGAAAGGCACAGTATGTACAGTATGATCCAGTTTTGATTAAAAATACATATACACAAGTAAAGTAAGTCAGAGAAAGATAAATATCATAAGCTATCACTTATATGTGGAATCTAAAATATGACACAAATGAACTTATTTACAATACAGAAACAGACTCATAGACATAGAAAGCAAACTTATGGCTTCCAAAGGGAAAAGGTGGAGGGGAGGGATAAATTAGGAGTTTGGGATTAGCAGATACAAACTACTATGTATAAAATAGTTAAACAACAAGGTCCTACTGTAAAGCACAGGGAAGTATATTCAATATCTTGTAATAACCTAGAATGGAAAAACATCTGGAGAAGAGTATGTGTGTGTGTGTGTGTGTGTGTGTGTGCATGCATATATATATATATATATACGTATATATATATATATATAAAACTGAAACGCTGTGTACATCACATACTAACATGATATTATAAATCAACTGTAGTTATATAAAATTATATGTTAAAAATTATATAAGAATGAAGCAAATTATAGGCAGTCTCTTCTCAACAGCCTCTTTTCTATCCAAAACAGAAGTCAAATGAGGTAAGAAGTGACAGCTAATTCTGCCAACTAGTTCTTTCATGGATCTACAGAACACCATTTATCAGGAGAGAAGCCAGCAAAAATGAATTAATGAGGTAATGTGAAGCAAACAAACCCGCTTGCTCTTTGCCAAAGCCTGCCATATCCTACTAGAATCTGTTGGGAAAGGGATGAGATTAAAGACATGGCCCTATCTCATTCTTTCCTAAGACTGGCTGGTTATGTTTCAGTTTGTGGCAGGCAGGAAACTGGGGACCCCAAAGACACTTGCGCCCTGATCCCTAAAATGTGTGAATATATTACTTTACATGGCAGAAGAGACTTTGCATTTATTTTTGAGACTTTGCAATTTTGATTAAGCTCAGGATCTTGAGTTGGAGAGATTACCTTGGGTTATACTGGTGTCCCCAGCGTGACCACAGGGATCTTATAAAGATAAGAGGGGGGCAAGGGGGTGATTCAGAGTGAGAAGGAATCCAAGTTCTGTTGCTGGTTATGAAAATGAAGCAAGGTCCCCCTGAGCCAAAGAACGGAGGCACCTTTTGGAAACTGGGAAAGACAATGCAGTAAATTCTCCCTTAGAGCCTCTAAAAGGAATAAAATTTTGCCAACGCCTTGATTTTTAGCCTGGCGAGACCCATGTCAGAATCTCGACCTCCAGAAATGTAAGATAATAAAGTTGTGTTGTTTTAAGCCAGTAAATTCATGAACCGTTTCTCTCCACCTATGAGAAAACTCCCCTTTCTGTAAAGGAACGAAACTCTAGAAAGCAGTCCGGATCAGGATGGGCCACTGCCACATATCCAGATATATGGCATCGGGCATGGCCTCATCAATCTTGTTCTGCGGGACCATTTTTTGGATACAACCCCTGCTGTGAATTCCCTGGGGCCAAGAGATGTTAAGAACTGATTGTCCTTCATGGTACCTTGAATCATACCAGATTTCTTCATTGAAAATGGAATATTTTAATACCCAAAGTGGTATGTTAGGAGGGGCAACATCAATTCATTTTAAGATGTAATGAAATCTTAGGCAGCATTTTTTTCTTAAATGGTTACAAATCCTCTGAAGATTTTTCTATGAGCTCTTCCTTCGATAGAAAGCCTCAGCTACCAATTTATGTATTTCTAAAGCAACGGAAGGTTTCTCTTTATACTGAAGCCATTTCTCTTCCTTTTTTTTTTCTTTATTTTCTTCTGCAGCACACATAGGTATGTATTTATAATTTGTATCATACAAGAACAAGAAGAGGAAAATTGAGAACTGCGAATTGGTAATTAATTCCTGCACACACATGCCAACACACAAAAAGGGTAAGAACTTCTAAGTAACCAACTGGAGATGCGATGATATAAAACAGCAGTTCTCACACTGTGGTCTCCACATCAGCGATATGAAAATGGTCCTGGCAACTTGTTATAAAAGCAAATTCTCAGATCCCATCGCAGGCTTACTGAATAGAAGCCACAGAATTAAGATGTAGAAGGAACCTTGGCTGTTATGCAGGATAGCGTGATTCCTTGAAAGATAGGCTCAAACACATCATCCACGGTTTAGGTGGCGTCACGCCATTGAACTGAAAATTAGAACCACGTCTTTGATTTTCAAATCTTACACATACTTGCATCCCCAAAATGGGAACCATACTAGAATCTCATTTCTCTTTACCCTTTAAGAAGAAAAAATACATATTTTAAAAATTTATACCTCACAGGTTATTTGCTCTTTGTGATCCTTTATGAAAACTAAAGGATAATTAATTAATGAATACCATCCTCAATCCAATTACCATTACACAGACTTGAATATTATCACCACTTTTTAAAGAAGTATCACTGTTTTTTCTACCTTGTGTTTACTGCCAACTGCTTGCAAAATACCATAGAAATTATGGGACTCATGGAAGCATTATTACATTCCCAAAGAAAACAAATGAGGAACTTCCATCTTTACAAAGGCATTTTTAGAGTTATCTTTAAATTTAAATCACCAACAGATTATGGAAGCAGCCTGGATTTCATATGTGTTTATTCTTAATCTGTTATCTTGTTTCTAAATATCACTGTGGTTTGTGAATTTGCTTTGTCTTTTATAAAGCAAATTTTTTTCTTCCCCTTTGCTTTTTCTATGGCCAATCTGTTGCTTTTTTCTTAAGCCTTCAGCTGTTAATTTGATTTGTGTCAAAATAACCTTACCTCATAATTCAGGTCTCAACATGGCTTGGGCTCTGAATTAACAGAATAATTGCTAAATTTCCATTTCACTTTGGGGTATTGGAATGTAACTAAAGAGTGTTTGAAAATCAAACATGTTTTGTGACAATTTCTTTTAAACCCTAGTCTTGAAAATTCTGCATGGGGATAGGTAGATAAATTGGCTTCTTAATTGAAGAAAACAGGTACACATTTTACCATGAATTACAAAGAAAGCTTTGCAATGCACATCTAAGTCAGCTGTAGAAGAAGTAAAGAATATCCAAACTATTCGTCACAATCCCAAATCCTTTATTGTGAAGGCACAGAGAAAAAGTTTAAAACATTCATAAAAGCAGTGCCACCCTACACTGGCAAATAAATATGTCTTGAAGATACTACTTATGATATAATTTACTCACCATACCCCTCACTTAAAAAGAAATACATTGGGACTTCCCTGGTGGCAAAGTGGTTAGGACTCTGTACTCCCAATGCAGGGGGCCCAGGTTCGATCCCTGGTCAGGGAACTAGAACCCCATGCATGCCGCAACTGAGAGTTTGCATGCCACAACTAAGGAGCCGGCAAGCTGCAACTGAGAAGCCTGCCAGCCGCAACTAAGACCTGCGCAAACAAATAAATAATAAGATAAATAAAATTTAAAAAGAAAAGAAACAGGGCTTCCCTAATGGCGCAGTGGTTGAGAGTCCGCCTGCCGATGTGGGGGACACGGGTTCGTGCCCCGGTCCGGGGGGATCCCACATGCCGCAGAGCGGCTGGGCCCATGAGCCATGGCCGCTGGGCCTGAGCGTCTGGAGCCTGTGCTCCGCAGCGGAAGAGGCCACGGCAGTGAGAGGCCCGCGTACTGCAAAAAAGAAAACAAAAGAAAAGAAACACATTTAAGGAACTTATGAACCCACGGTCTTTAAGGTTTTGCTATTAAGAAGTATGCCTCCTGGACCAGTAGCATTGTCATTGCCTGGGAGCCTGTAAGAGATGCAGAACCTTAGGATGCCTCTTCCATCTATTATAGAATCTGCATCTGGATAAGTTTCCCAGGTGACTCATGTGCCCATTAAAATTTGAGAAGCACCTCTTTAACGGAAACTATTTTCTGAAACACTGAAGATTTGGGGATTCCACTCTTAAACATCTGACTAGCTATTCTGGTCTTGTAGGAACTGTCGTGCATATTAAAGCATCATCAATCTTTGGTGCTAGGACACATGAGACGTGTGTCAGAGATGAGAGACGAACTCTGGACTTAAAGTTGCCACAACAATAAGAACAAAAAAAAAAGAAAAGAAAGGGATTTGCCTTTCTGAATCACAGCCAAGCGACTCCCCTTTTTGGAAATATGAGGCGCTGGGTTGTCACCTTCTACCTTTGGCTATTTCCTGATCCAAAGACATGGACATCCCTATTTATTTTTTTCCTCTTATTTTTTAAGAAATGCAGAAAGATAAAAATCTTTAAAGACAGCCACTCTCATTATCTAATTTCTGGCTCTTTTAAACAAATCTATAATTCATGATTGCATTCATTTTACCATGTGTTTACTTTTAAAGGAGTAGGAAGAAAATCCTATTCATTGTTGTTTCTTGAAGAATATAAACCAACGAATCTAAAGAATATTATCTAGCGTGAAAAAAATGCATTCTTCAGACACTCAAAAGCGTTTCTCTTTTCATTACTTACTAAACTAAAGCATCCCAGCGCTACCTCCAGTGGCGATCATTTCTCTTTCGAAATCGTGGAAAAATAAACCCACCCCGGTGCGTACTTTCATTTGATGTGTGGGTTTAACAAGAGTCTCAAGATGCACGGCAATGAAAGGAAGGTATTTACTCTCACTGCCGGGGCAGGATGCTTATGTATATGTTGACTGTGACTCCTACTTTTTTTCTATTCCTAAAAATCAATCAGGGTGCTATCACAGAAGCACACCGCATATAGAATGCATGTAACTTTGTTACAGAGCTTTGATATAAGATACACCTATAGATGGTATCAATATCAATAATATATTGATAGATAATATATAATCATATAGGTATAACTATAGATATGTAGATTCATACGCTGATGGATATATATAGGATATAGAAAGATACAGATATTACATATATCCCATATAAATACTGGGTTGGCCAAAAGGTTTGTTCGGGTTTTTCCTTAAGATGTTATGGAAAAACCTGAACCAACTTTCTGGCCAACCTTATATATATAAGGCATATCCATCTCTCTATGTACCACATATATTCTCTATATTTTATGTGTACATCATATATACACACACCACACGCATATATATCTCCCTATCCAATATATCCTATAGATACAGATAAACTGATTCTACATATAAGCTATACTTCTCTCCAACACGTCACAGGCGTTGTAGAGTTACACGCAGTTAGAGGGATTTGTTCCAGAGCTTTGCTGACACCTGCAGGGCTGGGCGAGCTGCTGCCATGAGGCTGTTGTCTCTGCGTCCGATGCTTCCAGCTGGAGCCGGAAGCCCACAGGGCAGCAGTCAGGAAGGGAAGAGGAGCCCCAGGTGGGAGGGATGGGAAGCAGGCTGAGCCCACAAGCACTAGCGGAACCACACAAGGGTGGACCGACGCTGGTCATGATTGCCGCCTCGACCCTGGCGATGAGGGCTTCCTGCAGAACGCGGGGCCCCTCCTCAGGGAGCTGACAGACATCCACGCCTGACCTGCGACTTGGAGAAGCTGCGGGGGGAGCCGGAGAAAGTGGAGGACGTGCAGACCCAGCCGCTGCTTCACACCAACACGGTGAGTCAGTAGATCAGAGACAATGGGGGTGACGCGCAAAATGGCGGCTGCTTCCCTCCCCCCTCCCCCAAGGATGATCTCCTTTGTGGTGATTCATACAGGGAAGGGATTTCTGGGAAATGCCACTGAGCAAAGTCAAGATGACACATTACAAAGGCAAGCCTGCCTTCTCCTATTTCTCTGAGCTCATGTAGCATTCAATAACCAGCACCTTGCCTCTTGAGACTGGAGAATCAGAACTTACATAAACCCAAACTTCCTGCTGCAAGAACACCGGCCTTTCAGAATACAGACAAGAGAAAATGCCCAAGTAAGTGTCCTACTATAGCACCCTGTTTTCCCAACCCATGTGTCCAGTTCTTTCTGATCACCTGAGGTAAGTACCTTGAACTCACGTCTCCTCTAAATCCATAAGTATCCTACATCTGGATGATGTTGTCTTATAACCACTGAATTGGAATTATAAAGACGTTACGGAGATGGCAGGATTAAGCTTTATATGCAAAAGGATTCAAGGCAGAAAGTGACTGGGTAACTGTGGGACAAGAATCTGAACGAATAGATACATGTACATGTATAACTGAATCACTTCGTTGTACGCCTGAAACTAACAGAACATTGTTAATCAACTATACACCAGTATAAAATAGTTAAAAAAAGAAATTAAATAAATAAAAATAAGTTAAAAAAAAAAGTGATTGGGTAATTAAAATGCTACCCCTAGTTCTTCCCACGTTGGGATTATACCATCATGGTTGGGAAACCTCACCATTCTGTCCTGCCCTCCTGGGAAACACATGATATATACTCAGTTTCAATTGCTATACATTCAATTTCAAACAGCAAATCTTAGAAAATGTGCTCTCCTGAATCCACCAAATGTTTGAGTTTCTGGACACTAACCTGATTCTTCCGTCAGATCATTTAACATTTCCCTTTTAAGTACACGTTCATCCTTTTTCCACACAAACACAAAAAAAAACTTTTCTTTTTTTCTTTTGTTAGTGAGTAGCTGGAGGGTTGGTAATTACTCTATGTATTTAGTAGCAAGTATCATTAGAATTCTGAATTAAAAATAAGATTAATGATTTAATTTCAGTCTTGTCAAGATGACTCATTTAAAAAAAATACTGATGTGATATAATGCTATAAAAGATTTAAGCATAATTTATTGATAAAACCATTACAACCGGAATGAGAGAGCTATTTGTCTACATAATGGTTCCTGAAATCACAGACAGTACTTTCCCATTATATCGCTGCAACATTTGTAATTCCTTTTTGGATTTACCTTTTATTTTTGTTTTTTAACAACCATATGTGGTACTTATTAAGTGGCAGCCACTGGCCCAAATGTCTTACAAACAGCGCTCACAATTGCCATACAAGGCAGTTTTACTGTTACCCCTACATTATGCATAAGAAAATGCAGGCGTGGAGAGCTTTGGGAAGTTCCCCAGGGGAACACAGCAGGTGAGTCTGGGAGCCATGATACAAACCCACAGATTCTGGACCCTGACTCTACAGCCTCCTAACCCTTCCTCCACATTCCTTCTCTAAAACCAAGGGAAACTGGGCCTGAAGACAGTAGCAAATACATCTTTGCACCTGGGAAAGTAGCCAGGTGGCAATACTATTGGTGTAAAAAATGCTCTCCAATACAGAAAGTCAATAATCCTCATAGCCAGATCAAATGTTACAGAGATCTTCTCCTAAAGAGGAATTATATTACTTGGGGTGTAGAAAGTTAAGACTTCTACTTCTTGCAGAGTTACTTTCCCAACAGAAACAAAAAGTAAAGCAATGGCTTTCAGGACACTGGATATCAACGAATGGGTAATAGTGATTCCAGAAAGATGGGGAATAAATGAGATAAGTGCTCTGATGGTGAAGCTGCTGCACTGAGAGGGATTCTAGGTCATGGTGCAAGGAGGAGATCCAGGCAGAACCCAGCAGACGCCGTGATTTGAGGTGATGGACCTGAGAGTTTAGAGAGAACAAGGCAACGAGAGTTGCCAGGATAGAGTTTGCAGGAGAAGCGAGAGCCGCACAGAGAACCCCAAAGGATTGCAGGGTCCCCCCGCCGGGTATTTAGCAGATGACTAACGAGCGAACACATATGACTAACACATTGCATGCATATGACCCACGGATGGGGATATGCCCCTCCAAAAGGACTCGGTAGAACACTGCTCAGTGCTCACAAAGGACCACAAATACTGCCTGTCCCCATCAGCTGGAAGGAAAAAAATCCCACAAACCATAAGACATTGCAGAGTGTTGAGGAAGGTGCAGCCTTGGTAAGAAGGAAATCATTCACCGTAGCCTGAGCACTGCTCAGGGTCTGCCTGCCAAACGTGCCAAGCAAGACTTGAAGAGCTCAATCTCCCTCCAAATAGCTTAACTACAGCCCAGAATAAAACCTAACATTTTTATAGGAATAATAATTGCTGAACTCCAAAGTGGTAAAATCTACAATGTTCTATCAATACATTCAAACATTTGAGAATTTGAAGTATAGCAACAGACACTATCCAAAATGAAAAACAGTTGGCCCTTGAACAACCTGAGTTTGAACTGTTTGGGGGCCACTTATAAGTGGATTTTTTTTTTTCAATAAATACTACAGTGCTACATGATGTTTGGTGGATTGAATCAGCAGATGCAGAACAATGGATATGGACAGCCAATTATAAAGTTATAGGGGGTTACCCAGGAGGTAGTGCCCCTAACCCTCAAGTTCTTTAAAGGTCAACTGTACATAGACAGAAACAAAAGCATAAATTAACTGTAGTACAGCATCAAGTATCCTTATATATTGGTGTTTGGAATACACAAAGGAAACAGAAGATGACTGAAAAATAATTTGAATAAATGGCCAGAAATTTTCAAAACTTAAAAAAAGCTAGAAGCCTACATAGATCCAAGAACCTCAACAAACTCTGAGTGCAAGAATCGAGAAAAATGTTACCAAGACACATGATGAACAAATTGCTCAAAACCAGTGACAAAGTCTTCACAAGCACCAGAGGAAAGAAGCATGTTTTGTATAAAGGATAAAGATCAGAATAACTTTAGACTTCTTAACTATGTAACAAACATATCTAAGGTACTAAAAAACCACAACAAAACCAGTCACGTACAGTTCTATACCCAGCAAAAATATCTTTAAGTCAAACAACGGTGGAGAAAAGACATATATATAAATCCAGAAAGAATTCATGACCAGCAGACCAGCACTACAATAAATGTCCAAAGAATTCCTTCAGGCGTAAGAAAAATGATATTAGATGGACACCTGCATTTACATAGAAGAGTGAGGAACACAATAGTAGCTCCTTGATAAACCTATATTTTTTTCTTATTTAAATATCTTAAAAAATAACTGATGGTTTACATAATTCAAAAAGACACATGCGGGCTTCCCTGGTGGCGCAGTGGTTAAGAGTCCGCCTGCCGATGCAGGGGACCCGGGTTCGTGCCCCGGTCCAGGAAGATCCCACATGCCGCGGAGCGGCTGGGCCCGTGAGCCATGGCCGCTGAGCCTGCGTGTCCGGAGCCTGTGCTCCACAACAGTGAGAGGCCCGCGTTACCGCCAAAAAAAAAAAAAAAAAAAAAAAAAGACACATGCCTCTCAACATTCACTGCAGCACCCTTTACAATAGCCAGGTCACGGAAGCAACCTAAGTGTCCACTGACAGACGAATGGATAAAGAACCTATGGTACATATATACAATCGAATATTACTCAGCCATAAAAAGGAATGAAATTGCGTCATTTGTAGAGACGTGGATGGACCTAGAGACTGTCCTACAGAGTGAAGTAAGTCAGAAAGAGGAAAACGAATATCGTATATTAATACATATATGTGGAATCTTGAAAAATGGTACAGATGAACCAGTTTGCAAAGCAGAAATAGAGACACAGATGTAGACAACAAATGTATGGACACCAAGGGGGGAAAGGGGGGGTGTGGGATGAATTGGAAGATTGGGATTGACATATATACACTAATATGTATAAAACAGATAACTAATGAGAACCTGCTGTAGAGCACAGGGAACTCCACTTCGCGGTACAGCAGAAACACAACACAGTAAAACAACTATACCCCAATTTAAAAAAAATGATGGTTTAAACACAAGTGATAGGAATGTACTGTGAAGTTTATAATACATGTAAAACTGAAACCTGACAACAATAGTATATGCTGCCACCTACGACTGGAAAAATGGAAACATACTGTGGTACAAAACTGGACAGAGCGCAGAACAGGAAACGACAGACCAATATTCCTCATAAACACAGAGTCAGAAGCTCTAAATGCATGTTTAGCAAACTGTATTAAAACAGCGTCAAAAGGATAATATATCGTGACCAAGGAGGATCATTTCAAAAATGTGTGTTTTAACATTCAAAATCAATGTCCTATTAACTAGTTAAAAAAGAAAAAAAGATCATCTTAATAGTTTCAAAAAAATTTGCTGAAATTCAAAATGTAGTCCTAATTTTTTAAATTATGCTCAAAAAAAAGAAGGGCGGGCGGGCTTCCCTGGTGGCGCAGTGGTTGAGAGTCCGCCTGCCGATGCAGGGGACACGGGTTCGTGCCCCGGTCCGGGAAGATCCCACATGCCGCGCAGCAGCTGGGCCCGTGAGCCATGGCCGCTGAGCCTGCGTGTCCGGAGCCTGTGCTCTGCAACGGGAGAGGCCACAACAGTGAGAAGCCCGCATACTGCAAAAAAATAAATAAATAAAAGAAGAAGGGCAAGTGCTCCACACAATAAAAGGCATCTACATAAAACATACAACAAATAGCATTCTTAATGGTGGATTCTTCGCCCATAAAATCAGAAACAAGCCAACTATGTTTGCTCTCAGCACTTTTTTTTTTTTTTTGGATTCCCAGTTTTAATTTTTTTAAGATGTTCAGGTCCAGTGAGTAACGTTTCACCAAAAGGAAACAGTCTTTTCTGAGTCTTAACTGACCGAAACAGAAGAAGCACAGGGAAGGGGATCTGTGGGGACAAAATATGCAAGAAGATATGAAAAGGTTCTGTTGCCTGGCTAAGCACTGCACTCATAAGGTACAGGGGAGAACTGATGAGGTCATGGGAGGGAAAAAAATCTTATTAATAATTCCGAAGCTGTCAGCACAGAGACTGTCACTACCATATACAGAGAAAGTATGCAGACATGATATATTAATTTCTGGGTGAATGACCAGACCGCATAGCTCTGGGTATTCTAAAACGTGAAGGCAACTGTTGTCACAGCATTCTTGAAGTGATAACTCATGTGATGTTGCCCTGTTCAGGTGGTGTTAACAGAGGATGAAACAGGAATAACATCTCCAGAAAGTCCCCCATGGTCCGAATGACGGCAGCGCCTGTGAATTTCTCTGGTCTATGGCTCAGCCATGGGGTCGTTGTATTGAACCCTCTGTTTTGAATGCATCCAGCCTTGGATATGAAATGATGGATCTCCTTAGATTTTAAGCCCCTGACACTTTATTCTATTAATAAATATTCATTTTCCTTTTCTCCCTCCAGTAGCATTTTCTCATCAATCCCGGCTGAAGTCACAGCTGTGAAAGCCCTTTATCCGTTACTGTTCATCTCTACATGATTCTGTGCATCGTTACAAAATTATGAAATTATTGAAGACTGAGTCTGAACCTTCTGTTTGGTGTTTTTGTTTTAACATCTTTATTGGAGTATAATTGCTTTACATTGTTGGGTTAGTTGCTACTGTATAACAAAGGGAATCAGCTATACATATACATATATCCCCATATCCCCTCCCTCTTGCATCTCCCCCCAACCCTCCCCATCCCACACCTCTAGATGGTCACAAAGCACCGAGCTGTTGTCCCTGAGACACATCACTTTTCTGTCTGGATGATCTGTCCATTGGTATAAGTGGAGTGATAAAGTCCCCTACTATGACTGTGTTACTATCGATTTCCCCTTTTATGGCTGTTAGCATTTGCCTATGTATTGAGGTGCTCCTACGTTGGGTGCATATATATTTACAACTGTTGTATCTTCTTCTTTGATTGATCCCTTGATCATTATGCAGTGTCCTTTCTTGTCTCTTGTAATAGTCTTTATTTTAAAGTCTATTTTGTCTGATATGAGTATTGCTACTCCAGCTTTGATTTCCATTTGCATGGAATATCCTTTTCCATCCCCTCACTTTCAGTCTGTATGCATCCCTAGGTCTGAAGTGGGTCTCGTGTAGACAGCATATACACGGATTTTGTTTTTCTATCCATTCAGCCAGTCTATGTCTTTTGGTTGGAGCACTTAATCCATCTACATTTAAGGTAATTATCGATATGTATGTTTCTATTACCATTTTCTTAAGTGTTTTGGGTTTGTTATTGTAAGTCTTTTGCTCCTCTTGTGTTTCCTGCCTAGAGAAGTTCCTTTAGCATTTGTTGTAAAGCTGGTTTGGTGGTGCTGAATTCTCTTAGCTTTTGCTTGTCTGTAAAGATTTTAATTTCTCCATCAAATCTGAATGAGATCCTTGCTGGGTAGAGTAATCTTGGTTGTAGGTTTTTCCCTTTCATCACTTTAAATATGTCCAGCCACTCCCTTCTGGCTTGCAGAGTTTCTGCTGAAAGATCAGCTGTTAACCTTATGGGGATTCCCTTGTATGTTATTTGATGCTTTTACCTTGCTGCTTTCAATATTTTTTCTTTGTATTTAATTTTTGATAGTTTGATTAATATGTGTCTTGCCGTGTTTGTCTTTGGATTTATCCTGTATGGGACTCTCTGTGCTTCCTGGACTTGATTATTTCCTTTCCCATGTTAGGGAAGTTTTCAACTATAATCTCTTCAAATATTTTCTCAGTCCCTTTCTTTTTCTCTTCTTCTTCTGGGACCCCTATAATGCGAATGTTGGTACATTTAATGTTGTCCCAGAGGTCTCTGAGACTGTCCTCAATTCTTTTCATTCTTTTTTCTTTATTCTGCTCTGCAGTAGTTATTTCCACTATTTTATCTTCCAGGTCACTTATCCATTCTTCTGCCTCAGTTATTCTGCTATTGATTCCTTCTAGAGAATTTTAAATTTCATTTATTGTGTTGTTCATCATTGTTTGTTTGCTCTTTAGTTCTTCTAGCTCCTTGTTAAATGTTTCTAGCATTTTGTCTATTCTATTTCCAAGATTTTGGATCATCTTTACTATCATTATTCTGAATTCTTTTTCAGGTAGACTGCCTATTTCCTCTTCATTTGTTAGGTCTGGTGGGTTTTTATCTTGCTTCTCCATCTGCTGTGTGTTTCTCTGTCTTCTCATTTTGCTTATCTTACTGTGTTTGGGGTCTCCTTTTCACAGGCTGCAGGTTCGTAGTTCCTATTGTTTTTGGTGTTTGCCCCCAGTGGGTATGGTTGGTTCAGTGGCTTGTGTAGGCTTCCTGGTGCAGGGGACTGGTGCCTGTGTTCTGGTGGGTGGGGCTGAATCTTGTCTTTCTGGTGGGCAGGGCTGCATCAGGTGGTGTGTTTTGGGGTGTCTGTGAACTTAGTATGATTTTAGGCAGCCTCTCTGCTAATGGGTGGGGTCGTGTTGCTGTCTTGCTAGTTGTTTGGCATGGGGCGTCCAGCACTGGAGCTTGCCGGCAGTTGGGTGGAGCTGGGTCTTAGCGTTGAGACGGAGCTCTCTGGGAGAGTTCTCGGTGATTGATATTACGAGGGGCTGGGAGGTCTCTGGTGGTCCAATGTCCCGAACTCGGCCCTCCCACCTCCGAGGCTCAGGCCTGACACCCAGCTGGAGCACCAAAACCCTGTCGGCCACACGGCTGTACAGACTGTCCCATCAAGGTCACCTCAGGATGTGATCCAACTACATATCTGGCCAGCCACTGAAGTATCAAGAAGTCTTCAGGGCCCTTGAAACAACGTGTCCACTGTCCAAGAACAGGACCGGAGGAATTGCACTTGATGCCTGCTCTCCAAGGAGGCCAGTCTTTTCTTTTTCCTTTGTGCTTAGTGTAGCTTCACTTGCTCATAGGGTGCCAAGTGCAGAGGCCTTGCACCTTGCACTCTTCAGACCAGGGTTTCTCGTGTGAAATGGCTGTGTCTCACACTTCGGCTCAGCAGACAGTGTGTGGAAGCACTCTCAGCCCTTCTATTCACCAATGCACTGAAGATTCTACCCAGTAAAACAAGGAAGAAAAGTTTTTAAACCTCCAGATTGGAAAGGAAGAACTAAAACTGCATTTGCAGATGACATGATCATCTGTGTAGAAAATCCAATGGTATATACACAACTACTAGAACTATTATGTGCATTTAGCATGGTTGTAAGATAAAAGATGAATATCTAAATTATATTTCTATATACTAGCAATGAACACTCAAAATGTGAAATGAAAAATACAACCTCAGTTACAACAGCATCAAATGTATGAAATACGTTGGGATAATCTGGACAAAGGTGTGCAAGACCTGTGTACTGAAAACTACAGAAAAATTGCTGAGAGAATTTGAAGAACACCTAAAGAAATGAAAAGGTTACTTTGTTCACGGGTTGGAACATTATGTATTGCCAAGATGTCAGCTCTCCCCAAATCAATCTATAGATTCAACACAATCCTAGTCAAAATCTCAACAGGATATCTTTTTGTCAAAATGGTAAACTTATTCTAAAATTTGTATGTAAATTTAAAGAACCTAGAATAACTAAAAACAAAACAAAAAACCTTGACAAAGAAGAACCAATTTGGAGGCTACCTGGTTTCAAGACTTATTCAAGCTATAAAAATCACGACAGAATAATATTGGCATTAAGACAGAGAAACAAATCAACAGAATAGGTACTTGAGGAATGAACGTACACATATATGGCAAACTTCCCTTCTACACACACACGCACACGCACACACACACACAGAGTCAACATGTGAGGTCATCGGGAGCAGGTGTTTGGGGTGCACACCACTAGATCATCTTTCAGCTCCCATGTAGACTAAATGATCAATACTGTTTCCAGGTAAGCCTTCATTCCTTCTCGGCAAAGAATATGATGAAGCCATTTCTACCTGATGACAAAACCAATCCACTGTCTTGGATGTTGACCAGCCCAGATGTCATTTTACGGGTGAGAAAACAGGGCACTGGTAATTGGGGATCATTAGAGGTTGATTCAGAACAAGAAATCCGTCCCTTAATTCCAGTCCAGTGTCCTGCAGATGACGGGCCAGAGGACAGAATAACTCAAAACCCAGTAGGACAGGTGCAAAATATGGTGCAGATAAATATAAACAGCTAAATTGTCCAAAATTAGCCTGGTACCATAGGACACTTTTATTTGACCTACCTTTAAATTTGCTGGCTTAAGACATTTATGATCTAATAAGCATCTTTAACAAGAATGAAACTAGGAAGGCTAATCATATTTTTCCTGAAAAAAATACCCAATTGAAAATGTACTCTTTCATTTTCTTATTGGTTTATCCTACTATCTAAGCAATTTTCCAATTCTGTAAGTCATAAGTGTAAAAAGATTAGCTTGTTTTTATAAATGTATTTTTCCTTATTGGGTTACATGCCACCAATATGTTCTAAAATGATGTGTCTAGGGACTTCCCTGGTGGTGCAGTGGTTAAGACTCCACGCTTCCACTGCACGTGGTGGGTACGGGTTCAATCCCTAGTTGGGGAAGTAAGATCCCACATGCTGTGCAGCATGACCCCAAATTTTTTTTTAAAAAATGATGTGTCTAGATCAAATACAATTAATATCATTCTATAAAAGAAATTAAGATATATTTATAAAATGAAAATACAGCCATTCTATGGCTTCCCTGGTGGCACAGTGGTTAAGAATCCGGCTGCCCATGCAGGGAACACGGGTTTGAGCCCTGGTCCGGGAAGATCCCACATGTCATGGAGCAACTGAGCCCGTGCACCACAACTACTGAGCCCACATGCTGCAACTACTGAGCCTGTGTGCTGCAACTACTGAAGCCCACTCACCTAGAGCCCATGCTCCACAACAAGTGAAGCCACCGCAATGAGAAGCTCGCACACCGCAATGAAGAGTAGCCCCCACTCGCCGCAACCAGAGAAAGCCTATGTGCAGCAACATAGACCCAACTCGGCCAAAAATAAATAAATTAATTAATTAAATTAATTTTTTTAAAAAAGAAGATATGGTCATTCTATACATTAATGACAATTCATTAATGATATATATCCATTTGTAATATTTTCAGAATAAAATTCAGTCTCAATTTTTTTTATAGTAAAGAAAACTGAAAAGACTAGGAAGTAGTACAAAATAGGCATCCTGGTTTTTTAGGGTCTGATTTTTTTAAACCCTAAAATATTTTCCTGTTCCTTATAAATCTCTTTAAATAAAAAGAAAATATTTTGGGGTTTGATCAGTAGCATTCCATTAGTCAGGATTTTACTGCATTTACGCATTCCTAATCATTGTCAACAGAAAATTTATCAGAAAGCTTTTAATGATCCATTGACTGGGACAATTAAAAATAAGAATTAAAGCATCTTAATTGCAAAGGAATTTTCAAAATTAGTTACTAACAATTCATGATCAATTTTACCTATGGTAATAAACTAATGAGAGCTTTTAAGAGAGTATATTTTACAGCGAAAAACATACTCTAAATCTCTCTTACACATTTAAAAATTCTCGTGAAATATCTGTTCTAGACATATGGGCTACTTGGAGACAGAATGTTTGGCTAAATATGTACTTCTTCTTCATTACAGTTCAGATGAGGTTATTACTTGATATAATACATATAAATTGGCAACAGGGGACTACATGAGACAGCACGTCCCTCCTCCTGAGATTAACTGAACATTAAATTACCTTTTGGTTTGACAGTGGAATAGAATATCAGCAAGCCTTATAATTCTCTATCATGTCTTTGTTTGTTTATAAAAGACAATCCTAAAGCATTTCCACCTAAAGCCCTAATGCTCGTTCTGTTCAATTACAGAGGAGAAAATTTAACAGCCTGTGTCATCAGTAATTAAGAAACCAAGGTACTGCTCTTCCTTTGTACAGTGCAAATATAGAACATAGATGTGTATTCCCGTGGATGTATACAAATGCATTCAGAGGGACGTCAGTGGACTGAAGAGTGCTTGGGTGGGCTGATGCCTCTAAAGTTTTTTTTTTTTTAAGCTTCCAAGTTCAGCAGCAGTTTTGGACCTAAAGGGTCCCACCAATTCTGATTGTTTTCATTAAAAAAGCATGTTTTATCCAATCACCATGGAAAACAATATGGAGGCTCCTCAAAAAATTAAAAATATATCTACTATGTGATCCAGCAATTCCACTACTTGGGAATATACCCAAAGGAAAGGAAAACAGTTATTTCCAAGAGATATATGCACTTCCCTGTTCACTACAGCATGATTCACAATAGCCAAGACACGGGAACAACCCAACTGCCCATCGGCAGATGAATAAATAAAGAAGATCTGGTATATATAAACTGTGGGATGTTATTCAGCCAAGAGAAAAGAAGATATCTTGCCATTTGTGACAACACAGGTGGTCTTTGAGTACATTATGCTAAGTGAGATACGTCAGACAGAGAAAGACAAGTATGGTATGATTAACCTTATACACGGGATCTAAAAATGTCAAACTTGTAAAAATCAGAGAGTACAATGGCAGTTACCGGGGAATGGGGTTGGGGGATAAGATCAATGTTGTTTAAGGTTACGAACGTGCAATGAGCAGTAAATAAGCCACAGAGATTTAATGTTCAGTATAATAAGCATAGACAACAGTACTGTATTATAATTATGTAATGTGATAAATATCACTACAGTGGCAATCATAGCACATTATATAAATGCATCAAAGCAACAAGTTGTACACCTTAAATGTACACAATGTTTTACGTCAAATATATTCAATAAAAAAATGCTGTAAAGAAAAAAGAAAGCACGTTTTTATACTGAAAAGGAAGATCTATGAGGGGGGTGGAGTTACACTGGATATTAGAATATACAAAATCTTTATAATGATGATGATGTTGAAATGGCACAAAAAAACAAAGAATGGAATGGAATGGAGGAGAAAATAAGAGAAATAGACCCAAGGATATACAGAAATCTAGTATCGGATGAAGCCGGATCTCAAATCATTTGGGGAATAATGGATGTTTTAATGAATGGCTATATTGTAGATGTCTGCAGCCATTTGAGAGAAGATAAAAATTAGATTCATTCCTTACACCATACCCAAGAATGAATCCCCGGTGGACCCAAGATCTAAATGTTAAAAAGAAATGAAACCACAAAAGTACTAGAAGAAAAAGTGGGAAAATTCTTTTATGAGCTGGGTGTAGGGAAATGGCTTTCTTAACAATGATGCAAAGCCCAGGTTTAATAAAAGAAGGGATTGATAAATCTGACTACATCAAAAAAAAAACAACCTTCACATGGTATAAAGTTCCATAAATAAAATCAAAAACAAAGATGAATGAGGAGAAAATATTTTCACTATTTATTACAGATAAAGGACTAATACTCCTAATATACTAACATATTGAAGAGCAAAAATAAAACAAACGGGGCAAAATATCACGCTACATAAATCTGGACAGAAGGTATGCTGACTGCAGCATTCTCACAACTTTCAACTAATGTCAAGCTACAAAAAAAGAAGGATTTTTTTTAACAAAAATTATGCTTTCCCTAGGAATAGTTTGTTCTTAGCACACAGTACGCACCCAACAAATGTGTCTTAAATCAGTATTGTAAAATGAATAAAACTTATAGAGTTTAGATTTATATAAAGTTGAATTGGAATGTGCATATCATAAACTGGTCTCCAATAATGATTCCATTTAATTTTTTAAAGCATGTGTTTATAAAGGAATGTCTCTTTGCATATTATCATATGGATGAGAATCAGAGCTAAGAGTCCCTGTAGTCTCAAGTTATCCTTTCAATGTTAGTAACTGTCAGAGTCTCTGATGTTCTGACGAGGGGATGGACCGACGAGGGAATGGACTGAGGTCTGAACTCCCCGTAGGGAGTGAAGACCCAGCCGTGACTGGAGTCCCTTTTACTGCACGTTACTTTCCCAAGTTTCCCATGAGACTTCATATCTAAGGAGCCATCAGGAGTATGTCAGCATCAATTACACACAAAGATGACGGAAGTGCTGTCTCACCAACAACCATCAGCATCGTCGCTGAACGTCCTAGTTTACGGTCTTAATTGGTCATCACCAGAGGCTTTGCCCAACACTGTAGCCACCCTTCAACTGGGTCGGGTCCTCTTTCCCCTTTGCCATCATCACTTTAGTAAAATACGGGTGAATATGATGAAACTTACCCAGGCAGCCAGGAACTTCTCAAGGCTTGGTAGAACTAGAGGTGCTTGGGGAAAGAACTGCAGTGTTTGTGGGTAACACCAAGGCTTTCTAAAGAAAGAGAGAAAGCGAAAGAGAAACAAACGGGAGTTAGAACTATTCATACGGAAGAGGGAGAAAGGACAAAAAGAGAGAGAAACTGGAATTAGTCACATGGAAACATCCTATAATTATCAGTCATGTATCACCCAGAATCCATTCAGAGATGCACAATGAATAAAGTAAGATAACTTCATTGTCTCGCTTCTTAAACTCTCTCTTATCAAATATTACTTTGGAAACACCCAGCATCTCCTTTTCAAGGCTTCTGCAGCTGTGACATTCCTCCTCTGATAAGCATTAGGGGAATGGAGTAAGATTCTTTGTTGCCTAGTTTTATACGTTTTAGCTAAAAACCACAGCAGACAACTTTGAGTTTTACATATTTGGATCTTCTCCTCAAATGCTGGACATGCTTTGTGTTTGGAGAAGCGTCATCTTCCAGAAAAAGAGAGGCTTAAAGGCCAACCAATGGAACCGCCGACACCTGGAATTCTGGCTGCGAGCCAGGGCATGCGGAGGAGTTTGCCAGACCAGGGGGAGCTCAATGACCACATTGGGGTTCTGTAGAAATACTGTTGTCTTGGAATTTCCTGGGATTAGGATGTGCTGGAGAGTTCTGCTACTTTTACTTTTCTACTTGTAGTGAGAATTTTCATCAGCTGGTTCACATCTCCTGTCTTCATTTGACAGCACTGTTGTTTCCTTGGATTTTTCTTCCTGTTCTCGGCATTTTGTGAACACAGCTTCTAGGTCTAGATCACTTTCTACGGTGACTGTTCTAAAATGTGGTCTTTTTAATGGATGACCGTGGTGGGGTGGTAGCATTTGGGATGGGGAATCAATTTTCCCTCCTTGTTCCGTTTTCCCCTAGGTGGCCATGCCTTTAAGGGGACGTTATTTTGATTATCTCCCCAAGGCAATGCTGCTCTGCAGCTGCTACACCTGCACTCCTTTCTCTGAAGCCTGTTCCCTCTCATCACGTTTTGGGAGCCACAAAGACCCATGCTCAGTACTAGGGTGCTTATAATTTTTATAATGTATATAATGTTTATGTAAAACCTTTATTTTATAATTTACATAACATTCATATAAAATGTAAAATCTTTGTTTTGTAATTTATATCATATTCACACAAAATGGAATGGTTATAATTTATGGTTTAATGTTTAGAACTACATTGTGGGTTTTCAATCCATATTACGGACTGAAGAATTTTAATGGGAGTGGAAGTAACACACTCTCAAATTCCAAATTCTTTGACAGAATTGTGAATTTTCTTTTCATTTCAGAGTCAATAAAACCTCTCATCTTATTGAAAACTGAAGCTAGTAGGTTACAGTGCTTGGGAATCAATACAATTCATTTTTGATTCAAAATGGAAAGTGAAAAACAAAAATCAGTGAATTCTGGCATGAGATTATGAGTGTGCAATCGCAGAGCTTATTAGCTAAGAAGAGCAAGAAATTTAATAAATAAAATGAGAATGATTTATTATCACCCATCCTTTGGGAAAAGTGTGGAAGTAAGAAACGTATAAAAAAAATAAGCAAATGTGAAGGGACTTCAAAGAAACAGCAGCCAACTCCACAGCTATGCTACCGTAACAATGTACACAGCATAATACAAGAGACGCAGAATCGGTATTTTTCAAGTGAGACATTCCACTAATATTTGAGTTCCAATATTTTGACAACTGCCAGTGATGGCAGGTGCCTATAAAACTAGAATAAATGTTGTCGTAATACGTTGTTGTAATTTTACATTTATTTTTTCACAAATGGGAACTATGTTTTGGTGTTTTCCGAACAGAAAGACAAATGTTCACCATCCGAAGAACGAAGACACAGCTATGCTACAGAGAGTACTGACCTGGAAGACACGACAGCAACTTCAACCACTGGGGCTCTTTGCCTTAATACCTCTGGCTCGTCCAGTGAACAATAAACAGATCAATGGTCCTGCCTGATCACATCCCCATCATAAACTTCACATGCTGACTCTTCTTGCTCTCACCTACCTTCCCTACTCAAATAGACTCCCGCGTATCTGAATTCTAAAATGCATTCCTAGTTCACGTACCCAGGGCGTTCTATAATAAAATCAATAACCCTCAGACGCACATACATCTATAGTAAGTATCATACCCAGCACAGCCGATCTGTAGCATCCTTGATAAATAACAAGTGCTGGCTTAGTATTCAAGAAAAAAAGCAGGTAAGTTTCTATGACTGCACCTCTTACATTGTAGAGAACTCTTCACCTCTAGAATATGAATTCATGGAAGAATCCCTGACCAATCTCTCAGGTGCTATTTTGTCCCGATGTCTGCGCTGCAGCAGGGGGTGCAAATTTAGAGGCATCCACCCCCGGTTGTAACTGTGAAAGTCACTCTCAGGAGAATATTCAGTTTTCAGGAAAATAAACGGGGAAGATACAGACACCGGAAAAACGAGCAACATTTACTTTAAGCTGCAACTGCTCTTATTCTGCAAGAAGTCATTTACGTGAAAGAGCCCTGTAGCTTTTCCACATTTCCAGGAATTATTCTTCGCTGAGACAACTCCCTCAGAGGCTGGAGAAGTTTGCTTTTATCGCACCTCCCTACATGCATCAGCTCAACAAAATAATTTCTACAGGTCACATGAAGCATGTTCTTAGCCCAAGTGAATGAGAGCTCATTACATTTTAAGATGATTTAAATAATTTGTAAGGCCCCTTGGGTTAAATGGCCATGCCCAGCTATGTTGTAGAATTGGGGGCGAATAAATTATTTGGGGGGAAAATGGAGTTGTCATGGGAACCAATGGCTTGAAATAATATCAGTATGGTCCCGCCTAGCCTGCACATGAAGGTCAAATAGAGATTTAGTTCAGGGATTCTCTGCTCAGAGCAGTAACAGGCGTTGACAGAACCACATGTAAGTGGAAGAACCCAAAATCAGGAGGATAAAGATGTGGTCCTATTCCTACTTCTGTTATTTCTTACAGGACAAAAAAAAAAAATCCCATTTTTCAGATAAGCCAACTCATTTCATAACTCCACACCCTCCCCACTTAATTATTTCTCCTCCAACTTTCCCATCTTCTTCCAGTGCCACTCAAGCCCCTGCCCCATCAATTTCCTCTGGAGCTCAGTTTTTAAATATCACCCCTTCATCCAGACGCTGCTAACCTACTCCAGGGATGTCTAGATGCTCCTTCCTTTTGATCTGTCCTTGTTTTATTGTGTCCACTGCACTGCCTTTTATTATAATTTTACATCTCTGCCATTCTGGGTATGTGTGTGTGTACGAGGAACATTTATTTATGCAGTAAGACGACATACAAAAGAAAACAAGAAAAGGATGAACGCAGGATTGAGGACAGCCGCTTCCCTGGAGAGAGGAAGAGAAGGAGGTGGGGTGGGGAACCAGGTAACAGTATGTAGGCTATTTTTAAGGTTCCGTTTTTGTGCGGTTGCCTCTTTGACGACTATAAACACACAAAGAAATGCATGAGCCATTTCTAGACTAATGATGAGAGGAGGTCGTGAGTCAAGACTCATGTTTCACATATGTTTTTGGAACTGAGGTCCAAAAAAAAGGTGTTACATTCTTTATGTATTTTCTACTTTCCCATTGGGCAAAGCTCTTCAAAGATGTATGACAAAATTCTCAGTTCCTGTGTTAATGTGGGCTAACACTGCATTTCCTCATCTGTCAAATGGGCATAATTACAGCATCTACTTCATAAAGATGTTGTAAGGATTAAATATATTAGTAGAGGAGAAGGTTCTAGAGAAAGACCTGACACACAGTAGACACTGAAGGAAAGTTAGCTCTTGTTCATGGGATTATTAAATGAATTCTGTTTCTGTCGTCATTTAACCCGAATTCTGGAGGGAGACATGCATCTACTTTGGCTCAGGGGTCCTGGAATGTCAAAGTTACATGTGGTGCCATTCTCTTGGTCTCCCTTTCCTTGATGGTCACGACATGTCAGCTGTAGATCCAGCCATGTCTCCATCGCAGGCAGGAAGAAGGGAAAAGGAGAGAATAAAAGGGAGAAGTCAGCTAAATCCAGTTCAGGTCAAGGCACCCTTGTGGAAGCCAAAGCAGTGATACCACCTAGCTTCAAGGGAAGATACACCATGCAGTCCTCTTCTACTGGGAGACATTACCACTCAGAACAAAGCAAGAGGACCACTCAGTTTGAGAGAAAGGACAATGAACGTCGGGCAGGCCACTTTCAAGAGCTCCCCGACTTCCACTCCTATCTCGTTTTATCCTGTCCAGCCCCACTGAAGAGAAGTTATAGACCAACTAAGCTTTGTTCTCTTCACCTGCAATGAAGACCATGTCTTCTACAGCAAGCGCTAGGTTGTGTTATTGGGAGAACTGTAAAATTCTACCAAAATGCTCTGGTAGAACTATAAAATTATGAACACGTTCTGCTGGGCTCAGCATTTACCTAAGTGCCAACTTATTCTGAAACTGAGCCTCCTTGACACCCAACTTACAGTCCACGCCTGTCTGTCGTTTTTCCCGTGAGGGCTTGCCAGAGAATGTGGACATAGTCTGTGAATATGCCAAAGTCAGAAACCTCCGAATCTGCAGCCTCAAGGATTGGGATTTTATGGGCAAAATTTTACTTCCAAGAATATCTATTCTGTCTGAGTAATCTTCTGTGGAGAGTCTCAAGCTACAAAAACATAGTATATCAATTGATCGTTTGCCTAAAATCAAGTGGAAACACTCAAAGTTCCCCCTTGTATGAGCGACTCTGCAAAGTGTCTGAATTGTACCTAATTCCAAAATGTGAACTGTTTTTTCTTTTTTTTCTGGTACGCGGGCCTCTCACTGTTGTGGCCTCTCCTGTTGCTCAACACAGGCTCCGGACGCGCAGGCTCAGCGGCCATGGCTCACGGGCCCAGCCGCTCTGCGGCATGTGGGATCTTCCTGGACCGGGGCACGAACCCGCGTCCCCTGCATCGGCAGGCGGACTCTCAACCACTGTGCCACCAGGAAAGCCCTGTGAACTGTTTTAAATCAATTCTTCCATCGTAGTCAGAATTATGTCTGACTAATGGATTTCCACGAGAATTCTAGGAATTAATAATTTAACCTACGTCTTTTTTTAAAAAATCACTTTTACATGCCACTTTTTAAATTTTAAATTTCACTTAATGTTAAAATGAGTGAGACATCCAGACAATTCAAAACTCATGAATGTTTCTTTTGATATTTCATGCTCATACTTTTGTTTTCTCCAGGTAAGATTTTTATGCACCCATCCAGTGTTTCCTTTATGCAAATAAAAGATGAGTATATAATCCTTTTAACCCCTTTCTAACACAAAAGTTACTTTTCTACATACATTAATTTGCACCGTATTTTTTCACCTAATATATCCTAACGAATTTTTATATACTTAGCAGGATTTTACCTACTAGTTTTCAAACTTTTTAATCTGTCCAGTCCTACTCTGCTAAAAATCATTTACCCTGCACATCAACATCCATGGCTTTACCTCTCCTGGGCATGTACTTTGCATTTCTTTCACCTAAAACAGGTTTCATTACCCTTAAAGACCAACAAAGCTAGGCTATGCATTGCCTCTTACTACCTTCAGAAAGTTTTGCAAGAGATAAACTCCATGAGCACTTAAAAGCCAATCTGAAACATACCTGATAGTAGTCCCAAATCTAAAATGCATTCCAAACAGCAAAAACAGTATGATTTCAAGGCCCTCTGACATTAGAGAATCACAAGCCAAAATTTATGTCTGCAACACTCAAGATACGAAATCAACAATCTGAAGAATATTCAAGGTGCCTTTGCATCAATTTTTCCCTGGGAAAGGTGACAGGGTAACAGAAGATTGATTTTCTTCTAGCAATTCAGTATAAAATTGAAAAAACAAACAAAGGTCATTAGGGAGCTATAGGGTAAGTGTTGATCGTTCTGGAAAGTTTAAGGAAGCAATAAGTCATGACTGACTATTATAAAATCACGGCATTGGAGACACATATTTTCTTGCTCATGTATTCCAGAATTCCAAAACCAGGACACGTTCCTGAAAGCTGGAAGGTGACAGTTTTATGACAAAAGGACTCACTGTTTACACACCAGGCAGGGAGGATGTAGAACTCATTTCTGGAAGGGTCTATAACAGATGGAGAGTAGAAGTAGGCATAGAAGGACCGTGATAAAATCAGAGAGGATGAATCACAAGGAACGTAGAAAAATAGTGATGATCTATATGTCTATCTACAGACACAACATTACGTAGGATGTCTGCTTCATCTAAGCAAGAGTCTTTACACAACTGTCCAAGATGGAGTGCCCGATGTCTCGTGTAGTTGGTCTGAACTAGTACCCTGTGTGCTAGGTTCTCATCCAAGGTGTTCATTTCCCTTCAAAGACTGGAGACCCCTCTGTCCCCATCACTGGACCAGGGCTGTGGCTTTGCCTGGCTTCTTGGCAGTAGGTTGGTAAACAGCTCATCTCAGGACTCAGCCAACCTTGGTAGTCCAAGCAAGTATGGCTGGACCAAGGGAGGCAGCTAATGGACGCAATGAGGCTGTAGGTGAGAACGTGGTTTCAGAAGGTACAGCTGCCCCAGTCATGGAATCATCCCCAGGAGAAAGAGTTTATTGGGGATACGATGATGGAAATTGGTATAAATAGTTTATTGGAGAAAGATAATGGAAGAATTTGATATAGTTTATTGGGGACAGGATGATGGAAGTTGGTACAAAGACTTTATTGGGACTAGTGTGATGGAAGATGGTGTAAATATTTTTTTAGGTACAGGGCAAAGAAAGTTACTATAATTTGTATAAAACAAACATTTTATTGGGAGTAGGATGAAGGAAATTGATATAGTTTACTGGGGACAGGACGATGGGCATGGTGCAAATATTAATTTCTTAGAGATCTCACCTGCTGTTTGCTTCTACAGCTAACTCTTGCTCCTAGTAGCTTGTCCCCTTGTGCGTTTTGTAATTTGGGTTTGTGTACTTATGTTAATGTGTGCTTTATCTGTGAGAAGCCTTCTGCTCAGTTTGAGCATACATCCATCTAAGGAAGAGTCACTATCCAGGTGCCAGGCACCCTGTGTCCTCACACACTAGGGCATTTTAAGGTAATCATGTTATTACTGTCTTGGGTCTTCTTAAATCGTGCAAGAAATGTAAGGTCTAACCTCCCAAACTCTGCAACAACAGTTCTATAGTTACAAAGTCTTGGAGGAAACATTTTTCCAACCTGGATTTCAGATCAGAAGAGTAATTTTCTTCTTTTTTTTTTTTAATATTTATTTATTATTTATTTATTTGGTTGCACCGGGTCTTAGTTGCGGCAGGTGGCCTCCTTTGTTGCGGCTTGAGGGCTCCTTAGTTGCAGCATGAGGGCTCATTAGTTGTGGCATGCAAACTCTTAGTTGCAGCATGCATGTGGGATCTAGTTCCCTGATCAGGGATCGAACCCAGGCCCCCTGCATTGGGAGCACAGAGTCTTAACCACTGCGCCACCAGGGAAGTCCCCTGCGTACATTTTCTTCTTACTTCCTTGTTTTAGCAGGTGGGTTTTTCTTTTCTAGTGCAATGTTTGACTGGCAGAAGAGCCTTCTGAGATCCTGGCTGCAAAAAGGGATCTCAATTTCTACTCCATCCTTGGTATAAGACCAAGGTCTTGTGTACTCCCTTTGTTACAAGTGGAAATGTCTAATCCCCTCAAAGAAGTTTTGAGTCCTCTGAACACTCTTATTCCCTGTCCTGTTACATTTATCCCCCTGGCAATTAATTACTTCCACTTCCTTATAATCTGATGTTTGTTTTTTTTTAACGTCTTTATTGGAGTATAATTGCTTTACAGTGGTGTGTTAGTTTCTGCTTTATAACAAAATGAATCGGCTATAAATCTACATATGTTCCCATATCTCCTCCCTCTTGCGTCTCCCTCCCACCCTCCCTATCCCACCCCTCTAGGTGGTCACAAAGCACCGAGCTGATCTCCCTGTGCTATGTGGCTGCTATGTGTTTTAAAGAACGTTTGCCACGTCTTATCCAGAATTTTTATGTATTCTCCAGTGGGAATGTTGCTTTGGTAGAAACAGTCTGCCATATCGGTAGCAACGAAAATCCTACACTTCTTCCTGTCCATGCATCCTGCCTTTACTTCTCCTCCTCACGTTCTTGAGTGAAGGACGCCAGCGGCCTCCCAATGAACTTCACTGACTACAGACTTTTTCTTATTTCTGTCTACTGGCAATGACCTCTGACCTGAATTTTATTGAAGTTTTATTTACGTGCCAATACCCTGCTCCAAACCTTACTATGCTCTTCCATTGTCCAATTATAGAACCAAATTTTGAGATGTCTAGGTCTATTTCAGTTTTTACGACTCTACTTGGACAAACTCATGTTGACTACGTTCTCCATGACTGGGCTTTTATTTTCATCAGTCTGATTTAAGTGAGGTCTCTCAAAACATTCCCTTCTCGTTCTCAGTGCCGTTGGTCATTTTATCCTTTTCTTCGGTGAAACAACTTCTCTTCTTCTTTATTTTGGAGGTAAATCCAAATCATTCTGCGAGTCCATCCTTGTTTACGAGGCTTTTTACTAATCAAGGTAGCTCTGACCCCAATACTACCCTGAAGCATTTCTTGTAATTGCTCCGAAGGAACAGGTAAATACTGAGACCTGTTCGTTGTTTTATGGGCATTTACCTCATGCTCCCAATTAGTTTTAATTGTAACAAAGATTTTAAACAATGGTCCATTCATCACAAAGTGCCTATCCGAATGTTCATTGTACTTAACAGAAGAGCCACATAAGGCATGCTTTAAGAATGGTCTATGTAAAGTAGTTGTAAACTAATGTTTAATTATCTCTTTTTCTGAGAATGGAGAACACGGCATTTTTTCAGTTAATTAGGATACTGCCTGCTAGGATTGGGCACCATTGAGCTCACAGTAGATCCATCACTCAACATGCAGTATGGTGGGCGGGGGAGGTAAAGCATTCTCCATGCTCCCAGATCTTCAGGTCCATTCTTCTCTCCAAGACCATGAGCTCGTCCAGCAGATGCACCATGTCTCCATGTGCTGTATCCTAAACAGGAGCAGATGACACAGTATCCAAGCTAAACTTCTCTGCCATTTGGTGCCATTCAAGAAAATGTTGTCCAAATAAACGGAGAACAGCAAATCCTTGATGTTTCAGAAATCTAGAAGGTAGGTGGGCTCCTTCTCTTTTAATTAATCCTCATTAAAGTTAATTCTTCAGAATGGGTTTGATGAGAACTTGGGCAGGAGATACTGTGGGATTTTTTTTTTCTCATGAGTAATTAGAGTTCACTCTTCCCTGATACTGAAAGACAGTGGATCTACACACCTCAAGGATCATGAAACAGTATCGACATCCTATATTGCAGCTTATAGATTCTAAAGAAGACTCATTTGGGTTGACGGAGGGCAAAAAGGAATTACTTAAGCTGATGAGAACCAAAGAATAGGAAAAAAAACGTAGGCAATCTATACTCCTTCAGGAAGGTGAATATACATAACTAACAAAATTCCCTGGTTCTATTTCCTAAAACAGAGCCAAGAAAACAATGCATGATTTGAGTTTCATAACAAGAAGTTATTTAATCCATGCCATTTCTCAGAATCTCTTTGGTCTAAAGGTTGCCAACTTTTACCAGCAGAAATCGAAGATCATATTTGCTTCTCATCAAGACAGACTGTGCAACACCGAGATGCTGAAATATCACCATTTTAGTAGGTTGGGTGCATTGGGGACCCTAGGAGAACACAGAGGAAGAAAATGATTGATTTTAACACACTGTTGGTGGGCGAGGTTGCAATCCCAGTGGCACGTGAGGCAAGCAGACATGGTAACCACAGACGTCATGAATAGCCCCGTGCAGGAAAGTGGCATGGCCATTGTTTGCAGGGGACTCCAGGAAGTTTCTTTTGTTGGAGCAAAACTGTTTTTCAATATTGAAGGCAAAAGACATCTCTGGTAACGAAAACCCTTTCAATCAACGCTTAGTAAATGTGAAGGAAATGGACTCACGTACCGAGTCAAAGAAAAGAAGAATGTTCTAGGTTGGAGGAACATTTCAATGATGTCAAGAACAAAACAAATTTCATGAAAGAGGAGTAAAGTATGCCTGTCTTGTTAAAGGTAGGACTTAAAAAAAAATTAAATCTCTCACTACAAGGCAATTTTCCTAAAACCTCTCAACATGGGTCTACCTAAATTTTGAGAAGAGTTGTTCTAAACCTTAAGAGACAAAAATCTCCCATGTATAGACAGTATTTTATATATTGCTTGCATATTGTTACATAAAATATTTGAAATACACCTCTTATTCTCACATTGATATATTAATTCATATTAATAACTAATGATAACGATATTGATGGCTAACTTTATATAGTGTTTACTAGGTGTCAGGCACAAATGTTTTACACACAAAATAGTAACTCACTTAATTCTCAAAAGCTCTAAGAGGTAAGTCGTTTTTTATCATCATTCTATAGATCAGGAAACTGAGGCACAAAGGTAAAGGAACTGCCCAAGACCGCAAAGGTTATAAATGATGACATATGAAACCACCACTCTTACTCATTATGCTATAACTTATTATTTAATAATAACAGTAAATTCCCTATTTACAGTATAAAAAAGACATAAATGGAAAGTAATATGTGATAATATAGCACGTATTTTCACCATATGACATAATGAAGTGGTCCAAAGCTCTGGGGGTTAAACTGCTTGTGTCAGTGACTCAACTACCATGAGCAGTGTTGGAATTCTTCTAAAATTGTTAATGACTCTTGGTAAGTTTCCAAACAAATAAACTACAATTTTCCCTCTAATTACTTGGCAGCTGTGCTCTTGGAAAATTCAGTGCCTATTGTAACTGTGCAAAAAAAAAAAAAAAAAAAAAACCCCTTGAATTTAGATATAAAATGCAGTTAGGTTCTAGGTTCAGATAATTATGGAGAGCTTTTTTATGTAAACAAATACTTAGAGGGATATTTCAAAGTTGTGTGGGAAACGGTACAATTCTTTTTTGCTTTTTTAAAATTACGTTCTGTTTCAATGTTATGGACACTGCAGCACTTTTTATCATTCCTGGCTGCCGCCTGCTAAATGACAGTAGTGACACTAAATAATCATAACAACAGTAGTAACAATAAAATGCCATAACCATCTTTGAAGAGCTACTGTCCTAAGGAATCAATGGATAGAATTCAGGATGGCCTGAACTCTGCAATTCTAGGCAAAACGTTGAGTGTAGGTGCATTCTTCGTGGGGAGCTATCAGTAACTTTCAGCAAATTCTCAAATCATAATTAACATCTATTCCCCCAAAAGTTAAGAACCATTGATCTTGGGTATTCCACGATATTCTACTTTTTCCAATCCCTTTTCCATCTGGTAACCATTCTTTCTGGTTTGCAGAGGACACTCTGCAAGTTAAAAACTTGCATGATTTTGACTGTTGCCTCAGCATCCTTCTCAATTAAGCATCCATCATAGACTTTGTTGTTTTTTTTTTTGGCCGCACCGCGGCATGCGGGATCTTGGGTTTCCTGACCAGGGACTGAACCCACACTCTCTACAGTGGAAGCACGGAGTCTTCACTGCCGGACCACCGCGGAAGTCTCTATTACAGACTTCTCATTTCCAGTAAACGATGCCAAACGCTGCCCACAGCTGCATTAAAATGAGCTAGGACAGGTGGGGTTGAGCACCACCCTGAAGTTCCCAGATTCTGCCGTGATTTTTCTGCTGGTTCTACGTGCAATACAGAGGTGATCTGCAGACTCATCGCTTAAACATAGTTACATTTGAGGGGCAAGCTGCAGAACCTCTTTCCCCAACCCTTTCCAGGTGCAAAGTCATGAGCATCTCCTTTGAAGGGCAGTATGCAGGGTGCTGGCTAATAATGCAAATTGTGCTGGGGCAGAAGCTGGTGCTGTGGACTCTTTCTGGTCTCCGATGATGGTGTCCAGTAGTACTGGTTATTTGGTATACCAGCTGAGCCACGGCTGCTGCCAGGACCCAGACTATACGTGAAGCCATCAGGGCCAGGTTCAGGGTAGCAATAGGACATTATTGCGAATATGGCAAATGTGTGCTGGAGAAAGGCAGGCTCTGTCTTAGTGCATATAAATATTCTGTGAATTCCTGTGATGGTAGTTCCGCCATTAATGCTATAGTATAAATCCACTGTTATTTATTTGTGTTCGGCCATTCTGATAGATACGTACTGTCCATTTCACGGTTAGGGTCTTCAGCTACCTGTCCAGATTTTGTAGCTGCATTCAGTGGGGGTTACTACATACTGTTCCCATGTGTTACAGGCTAAATGAAGTCATTAGGGTGGGCCCTGATCCCACAGGACTGGTGTCCTTATAAGGAGAGGAGATTAGGACACAGATACACAAGGAGGGATGACCATGTGAGGACACAGGGAGGAGACGGCCATCTACACACCAAGGAAAGAGGCCTCAGGAGGGACCAGCCCTGCCCACACCTTGTTCTTAGACATTCAACCTCCAGACCGTGAGAAAATAAATTTCTATTTTATTAAGCCACCCAGTTTGTGGTACTTTATTATGGCAACCCAAGCAGGCTAATCCACCATTTTATTGAGAGCTAAAATGCAAGAAACATATATATGTATATATATATATACACACACATATATATATAATTTTTTTTTCCTTGTGATGAGGACCCTTAGGATTACTCTCTGTTAAATATTTTTAATGATACGTGTGTGAGCAGAAATCCTTTTTAAGAGAATATATAGCTCCATCAATTCAATAAAATTTATTTCGCAGTCAATAATTTTTTAAACAATCATCAAATTAATAAATTTATGCTTTTGTTTTTGTGTCCTCATTTCTCTCAAGAGGCCTAGTGGAATGGTGAAATTATATAGTCACCTTATTCAAATTCCTGTTAACCCAGACACTCCCGAATTCTAATTCCTTTCCTCCTCATTTCTCTCCTTTAAACGGTTAGTCGTTTACAGAGAATATCGAACACCATTCTCTGACAGTCCCCTCGTGTGCGGCCTTCCCATAATGGCATTAACCATCGATTAAAATTTTAAAACGTTACCTTAATGTTTCACAGTATTAACAAAGTCTTTAATCCCTTCTGGAAAGTTAAATCCGTATTTCTTCCTGGTGGACTGTGTGACAGCTATCGAACCAGCTCCCCAGTAGCCAGGCTCCTGGGGTTCCTCCCCGGGCATCCCTGTTGGTCCTGTCAACCCTAATAAATGAATCCTGGCTGAGAGGGATGAGTCATACAACCAACTGGAAAACGGTTTTGTGTGGACGGTGACCTGTTTACACACTGTTCCCTCCCAGGGTCGATGGAGGAAGGTACTCAACACAAAGGAGTGAAATTTCAGAGTTTTGATCCGCAGTAGGATTCTCTGTGTATGGAGACTTTGAAGGAGAGATCACAGTTGCCCTAGAGAGTTTCCCTCGTGCAGTGACCATTCACGTCCACCCTAAAACGTGCTGGGGTGGGAGCCTGAGGAAGGCTGGAGGCCAGGACCTGGGGCAAGGAGACGATCTCCAAACCATCTATGTGACCTTGGGTAATGCCTCGAGCATCAGAGCCTTGGTTTCATTGACTTGTCTGTAAAAAGAATTATAGGCACCCTGCCTATTTCCTAGTGTCAGAATGAAATAAAGACGTAGGCATAAAAGTGTTAAGTCTATTATAGAACATTATACAGTGATAAAGCTGAATGACTCCCTCCTAATAATAATTACTAAGTGGTACCTTTTTGAGAATGGAAGCGGGGCTGTTTTAAATTCTGCCTTGTCCTTGACGTCTGGGATCCAGTATTATTATTGTACATTTTTCATGCATTCTCATGGTGATTGCATTAGTTCTCCTCTGTAACTGTTAATATGCGGGCAGGCTTCCAAACTCCTCCAAATGCATGCGTTTAGGATAACCATAAATCAACAGATTTTTACTGAAATAATGAGTTCTAATTATGAATATGAAATGCATTAAAAGACAAGACATGTCTACCCAGCAGTTGACCAGATTAGTGAAAAAAATAGGACTTTATGGATACTCATTCTCATGATTTATTGCAAGGATCCATAAATCTGTGCTTTAGAAGTTTGAACTATATATTTTGCACTTGATTTATAAAACCTGCTAATAAATCCAGTTCAGCTTCTCATTGAGAAATCATTATTCTAAGCGTCAGCTCCAGCTAAGTATGAGGACTTATAAGCCTGGAAAATACGTGTACAAAAGGAACCCCAGGGTTTGAAACTGGACCAATAAATCTTTAAAAAAAAAAACAACAAAACTTTTTTAAACAAATCCTTACCTTACAGTTGGGATATAAGCGAAAGATTCAGAAATCATGACCTTAAATATATACAACGATGACCAGCATAAGCCATCACCTAATCTGAACTGAACACACGAGAATTTCCGAGTGGTAAGTATTAGGAATCACAGCGTGAGAAGTATTATTTTAAATGAACGTTTAAAGAGATTTCTACTTGCAGGAGTTAGTAGGGGGATCGATGCTGTTTTGACCCCTTGCCCATATCTTTACAGGGCAGATGGAGATCTCTTCCAGCCGTTGGAACTGGGTGCTATTAACAGGTCACAGCTGCTCTCCTCTGTAGAGAACTGCCCTTGGTGGAGAATAAGTTGCCCTGCCTGGAAAGTTGCCCCCTACCTACCCACCCTGAAGACCCCACAGCCAAAGACCTCCTGACGTGGGGGCTACAAATGGTGGTCCTTCTTGCTTCAAAGCCGGATGGTACAATCTGTGCTCCACGGGCCCTGCCACCATGACATCAGACCAAGGCTCTATTTTACCAGGGGCTGGTCCTTTCCCATTTCTCTGCACCTTCCTTGCTGGTTTTTCCCTCAGTGAATCAATGGCACTCAAATTCCTGTCTCAGGTTCTTCTTCGAGGGAACCCAACCAAAGACACCAGCTATTTCCAATGATTCTTTACACGCGTCCTGCCATTCCAGTTCACCTGGATAACCGACGCCCATTTAAGATAAGCGGGATCACCTTTCAAGTTGCAACAAATTCTTTCTTTTCTAGTGAAGCTCCTTGGTCAGAGTCTCAACATCTGAACGTATCAACAGGATCTTCTTGTTTTCCCATTTTGTGATTGCTCATACAAAATTCAGAGGTGACTGTAAGTGCAATTATTATCCTAAAAAGGGATATTGGTGTTTCATTTGGTTTCAGTAAATGAAGCAAAGTCTTGGTCATTTGAGCTTTACGTATCGGTGTCTGTTTTTTTGTTTTTGTTTTTTGTTTTGTTTTGTTTTTGCAGTACGCGGGCCTCTCACTGTTGTGCCCTCTCCCACTGCGGAGCACAGGCTCCGGACACGCAGGCTCAGCGGCCATGGCTCACGGGCCCAGCCGCTCCGCGGCATGTGGGACCCTCCCGGACCGGGGCACGAACCCGTGTCCCCTGCATCGGCAGGCGGACTCTCAACCACTGCGCCACCAGGGAAGCCCTCAGTATCTGTTTTAAGAAGGGTGAAGACGTCTCCACCTGAAGAAGAGGCTGCAACGAGACACGGGCTTTCTGACTGCCAAAGCCCCTGTTCCCCATCACAACTTGGAAGCATCATTAAGAAAATACATTAAGAGCACAAGACGTTCTGAAATGAGCACACAGCACTTTGGTAGCTAGCAAAACATTTCCCATTACTTGGCCAATGATGATGAATGTAGCTATGCATGAGGATGCTAACAATGGGGCTTAAAATATTCAATACATCAACAACGTTCCATACAGGAGCTACTTAAACAGATCCAAGGCTATTGGTGACTCTCTTTGGCGATTAACTTAGAGGCATCTCACGTTTTTCCTTTGCAACATCTGTATCCCTAGCAAGAGAAACAAGATCTACAGAGCATCTTCTGTCATCCTCTTTTGGCTCTGAGGTGCACGTGCAACTATTATACAGAGATTTGCGTCCGTACATATAAGAGCAGGAATGGATGTTGAATTTACAGGGTGAGGATGAATCTTGAATGCTAAGTTCAACATGGCGGATTTCTGTGGATATCTGTATCCTCTTGAGGCGCCATCTCGCTCTTGGGGAGAAGTGGAGACCAGTGGTGACTTCTGACAGCACATGCTGGCTGGGGGAGGATCTCTGGACAACACTGCCTAGAATCAAAACACTGCTTGCACTCAGCACTTCTTACTTGGTACAGATGCCTCTCTGGGCATCGGTGCTCACTGTAAAAACGGGTGTTAAGAGTAGCTTCTGGCTCATGGCTGTTGTAAAGATTAAATTGTGAAGTTAGCAAATGTAGCATACTTAGAAAGCTACGTGATGTGAAACACTCTAAATTCTGTGCAAAAATATTAATCAATATACTAATTATTATATATACATTATTGTGTACTATATTCTATATACATGTATAATCTACATATTATATGTAATTATACCTTATATATTATAATTATAAACATTATATGTAATTATAAATTATATAGTGTTATATATTATACTTATACATTATATGTAACATAATTACAATATAATTATCAATTTATTAATATACAATACAAAATATATATATATTAACATATAATATATGAAATATAAAATAATATAAAGTATATAATAAATGTACGTATATAAAAAGAGGCAAAGAAGAGATATATAGACATATGTGTACCTGTGTGTTGTATGTATATAAACAGTACATGCAGTTAACAAGTCTCTTGCATTCTTCGTTTTCAAACAATAATGACCTGACAAGGGCCTGTATGAGCTGGTACCATTTCTAGGCTCCTTGTCACAGGACATCTGTGTTCTCTTCTCACACATGCTCCCTGAAACATCCAATTTTATACTCCTTTACACTGTATGAACCATTAGATATGTTCATCACTCCAATGTCAAGATTACTCTACTCAGAGAAAGTCCAGACTAGAACATCTCATCATGGGAAAGAAGTGACTTAGTAAGAATAGAAAGATACCATGGACAAGGATGTAGGTTTGTTAAATTCATGGATAATGGATACTTACACTCCTGCAACTGATGCTAGGAATGAAATCAGTGCAACTCAACTGCCACGACTGAATCTCTTTATCTAAGTACATGAGCATATGCCCACGTGTCTGAACATATGTCCAAGATTCCCAGGGGCCTTACTCCTTAAAAAAAAAACTTTACATTTTCAAATGGGAAGATCTCTACTATTTATTGCTTGATAGAGTGTTTGCTGATATATAAAAATGACATTTAAACAGAAAAAACCATGAAATGAATGAAAGAGGAAAATCGGAAATTATTAATTGGATATTTCTCATGGCAGTTGAAACTTAGGAGAAACTATGTCACACGAGGAAAATAATGCATGCAATTTTCCTCCTGTTCTAAAAATATGGTTTTGAAAAGATAACTTGAGCTGTTTGATATTTTTGGAATGTAGCCTTGTATGCGCAGGGAGGGGGTGAAAAGAGTTCTGAAGTGGGTGGAGGAACGAATGGTGTGATCAGTTTTGCCGTAACTCCTTCATGCCTTATTTACTTATTTATTTATTTGGTTGCACCGGGTCTTAGTGACGGCAGCCAGGCTCCTTAGTTGTGGCTCACCAGCTCCTTGGTTGTGGCATGTGGGCTCCTTAGTTGCAGCTGGCGGGCTCCTTAGTTGTGACATGCGAACTCTTAGTTGTGGCATGCATATGGGATCTAGTTCCCTAACCAGGGATCGAACCCAGGCCCCCTGCATTGGGAGCATGGAGTCTTAAACACTGTGCTACCAGGGAAGTCCCTCATGCCTTCTTTATGTGGGTTTTTAAAACATAATAGCACATTAGAGAAGTATTGTATTTTGAAGTCCCCTGTGTACCTGCCCTCAATTTCATTTCCCTTCTTCTCTTCCCAGCAAACTCAATTTGGTTTTCACAGTGTCCTGGATCCCTGAATTGTCTTATCATTCTAATACATATGTGTCTGCCTTTCTATCAATATTTATCTATTCATTTTTGTTTCTTTCTTTCCTTCCATGTATCTATCCACCTACCATCTATCTAATCTATCATCTATTTATAGCTATCTATCCATCCATCCATCTCTCCTTCCTTCCTTCCTTCCTTCCTCCCTTCCATATATCTACCCATCTATCTATCATCTATCTCAATCATCTATCTCATCTATCATCTAGTTCTTTTTTTTTTTTTTTTTTTTTTTGCGGTACATGGGCCTCTCACTGTTGTGGCCTCTCCCATTGCAGAGCACAGGCTCCGGACGCACAGGCTCAGCCGCCATGGCTCACGGGCCCAGCCGCCCCACGGCATGTGGGATCCTCCCAGACCGGGGCACAAACCCACGTCCCCTGCACCGGCAGGCGGACTCTCAACCACTGCGCCACCAGGGAAGCCCCTATCATCTAGTTCTATCTATCTGATCTACCTACCTACATCTATCCATCTATCATGTACATGTCTATCCAACCACCTTCCTTCCTTCCTTCTCTTTTCTTTCTTCCTATTTCTTTCTCTCCTTCCCTGTATCTATCCATCTATCTATCATCTATCATCTATCTCAATCATCTATCTCATCTCTCATCTATTTATATGTCTCTACATACCTACCTACATCTATCCATCATCTATCTATCTACCACCTATCTATTCATTTTTAAAACTTAAGCAAATGGTATCATGCTGAAGGTCACTTCTTTTATTCATCATTCAACTTGAGACTCATTAAACTGATACCTATAACTACAGTTTATTTATTTTACTTATAATTATTCCATCGTGGGTAGTTTCTAATTTTTCATTATTACGAGCAAGTTACTGTGAACATTCTTGTCCATACTCTGTGCACATGGCCTGAGCTTCTGTGGAGTAGACAGCTGGCTGGAGAGCTGAGTGCATCTTCAACTCAACTGATGCTTCGAGAAGTCTTCCCAAAGTGGTTTGGTCAATCCACACGCCCTGTAACAGTATGGAGATCCATTTCTGCTTCACGATTTCCTCGGTGCTTGAGACTATCTGACTTAAATTTTTGCCCAACTTGAGGGAGCCTTATTCATGTTTTAACTTGAGTTTCCCTGTCCATAGTAATGCACATGGAATGTTACTGCCATTCAGGTTTTTGTCTTCTAAATGCTATGCATTTCCTGTTTTCTGTGGAGGTTTTTTCCCTCTTCTTTTTGATCTGTCGTTATCTGTGCGTGCGTGTACTTTTATAAACTCTTACAAACACGTATGTTCATTTACTGTCATTTACCCTTTAGGTATGTGAAGACTGTCGTCAGCATTAGAATGCAAGTTTCAGATTATTATGGATTTTTAGCGGGATGTCTTCAGGATGATGTGATGTCCCTAGCCTCTATTCCCTGCTTTGGTCTTCAAGTCAATTGTGTGTCACAGACATATAATATACGTATATTCTTATATATATGAGCGTATTATAATATATTCTTGAGAGTCATCATAAACATTTGGGGTGAACAGTCTTCACAGATTCTTGGCTTTTCTCTTTGTTGATGGTATATTTTATTTGGAGAACTATGAATCGTCTGCATATTCAAATTAACCAATTAAAATAACTGGTTCTTTTTGTGTCTTAAGTTCAGGAAAGGCTATCGCTTCACGATGCCGCTGAACTCTAGCTGTTTCATATCTTTCCTAAATAGCAGGCTTTTCCTATGACATAAGGACAAAAATGGGACGACTGCTTAAGAAGATGCCGACATTAAGAGGACGTCGTGCTGTTGCTCTAGACTGAGCACATGTGGCTATTGCTGGAAGAAGCTGCTCCGTAAACACCAAGCTCGCCACGATCACATTACACAGATAGATCAGCGGATGTTTCCAAAGTACTTTTAAATCGTTTTTATTTGTTATTACCCTGTGCCCTAGTTTTTTTAATTGGGAAGCATTCCCTCTCAGTACTAAATTCCTAATTAAATCCCCAGAGTACACTGTGAAATCTGTCCCCACCTTTTTTTTTTTTAACAGGAAGTAGACACCAGTTGAAGGAGGAATGCGTGCATCTTAATTATGTTGTTCATCTTTGCACAACTAGGAACCCATCACTGGATTTTAGAAAAATAAATTCTCCCCAATCTTGTTCTAAAGGTTTCTAAATTGGGGTTATTGTATTCTATAATTCTATGCCTTGTGAAACAAGCTTTACAAAACTCCCTTGGCTAACCTTGAGTAATAAGACAGTCACAAAAGGACACAGTGGTATGATTCCATTTATACGAGGTGTCGAAAATAGTCAAAATCATAGAGGCAGAAAGTAGAACGGTGGGTGCCAGGGCCTGGGGGGGAGAATGGGGAGGTAGTGTTTCATGGGGCCAGAGTTTCAGTTGAGTGAGATGAGAGCTCTGGAGATGGATGGTGGGGATGCTTGCACAACAGTGGGAATGTACTTAATGCCACCGAACCGTACACTTCAAAACAGTTACAATGGTTAACTTGTATGTTATGTGTATTTCACCACAATTTGAAATATTTTAACTCCCTTTAAAACGGATCAGTGCACTCTCATTGTACAAAGATAGCACAGGTGAGCAAAAGAAGAAATGATATCGCCTGAAGAAGTGATTTCCATTGGTCATTCCAGCATCCTCATGGTTTATGTTGGTCAAGTTTGTACGGGTCACACACAAAGAAGCAGGCCCTCGCTAAGATATTTTCCATGAGCGTTTTCCTTACTGAAATATATTGCGCTGTAACACTGTGTACACTTAAGGTGTACAACATGTTCTTTTGATATATTTCTGTACTGAATATGGCCGCCAGTGTAACAACAGTTAGCACCTTCATCACATCCCATAATGATCATGTCTTTTCAAGATATTTGCTATGGAATAGTTACAGTGCTGCTATTTCAAGAAGTACAGACCAGGTAATGGGAATCGAGTCATTTGTGTGCTAATTTCTAAAAGCAAGAGTTGGAGAAAAGATAGGCACCATAGCGATGGTTATACCTGGCCAGAATCTTAGAGCTCTTCCGGTCCAATTTCAAACTCCTGGGTGTGGAGTAGAGGGGAAAACAGGTTAACAACCATAGGAAGATCGCTGGTGGGTGAAGAGGCCGGAGATCTGGATCTTCCGACCTTGGGGTTAAAACTTGCTCCACCTTCAACATCCAGAAACCAGTGATGCGTCTTCTGCCATGGCCTTTACTGATCTCCCGTCTCCTGGCACTTTGATGAGATGACACTGGACATCTCGTCCATTATTTTTCTCTATAACATCAATTTTGAGGTTCTGCAGGGCAACTGTTTCCTGACCTACTTTTTCTTTTCTTTGATACACAATACTTAATTTGACGATGTCGACTGTCTCACACATGAGGATGATTTCTGCAAGAAGAGTTTGGGCGTGCTTTGCTTGGGGCTTCCAAAAAAATGCACAGGAGTGTCTGTGATATAAGGTGTACCTGTTCAGCAATCTTTAAAACCCGCTACTCGGTAGAGGATCATCAGTGCAAATCAGGGAAAGTCTAAAGTTCACACTGGAAACCTGGCCACACATCTTTTATCCTTGAAACGCCTTCTGAGGGTTACGTGGTATTGTATATTGCTTGTTGTTTTTCTCTAAATCCTGTCTTGTCGAGGGCAATGTCAAGAAGACAGCGCACAGGGCTGCTTGGCCATCATGCCCGTGCCAGCTGATCCCACAAATCATGTGCCTTTTATGAACACCTCAGACAAAAGATGATTCTGTCCTCATTGAGTTTCATCAGATCAGTTCCCACCCGAAAGCTCCCAATGGAAAAGCACTTAGAATGATAGTTGGGAGGCAGGGAGTCGGCTGAATCACACAAGGTAACGCACGTGAAGTGATTCCATAAGCTTTAACATGTGGCTTTCAGTGACTGTGATTATGGATGCTATTATTACAATGAAAATCACTACTAATGACATATTTTAGACCATTTTTGATACTTTAAAAATAGGTCTTAGCAAACTACAACCGGTGTGCCAAATCTAGCCAGCTGCTTGTATCTGTGTGTTTTAAGGGTTGGTGAGTTAAGAATGGTCTGAACATTTCCAAATGGTTACATTTTTTTTTTTTTTTTTTTGTGGTACGCGGGCCTTTCACTGTCGTGGCCTCTCCCGTTGCGGAGCACAGGCTCCAGACGCGCAGGCTCAGCGGCCATGGCTCACGGGCCCAGCCGCTCCGCGGCATGTGGGATCTTCCCAGACCGGGGCACGAACCCGTGTCCCCTGCATCGGCAGGCGGACTCTCAACTACTGCGCCACCAGGGAAGCCCCAAATGGTTACATTTTAAATGGTTGTATATATGCCTGTGTTAATTTCCTCAACTTTGCAGCTTGGTTCACCAAGTTGAATGTCTAAAATATTTACTTTTAAAATATTTAGGATTTTAAAATACTAAAATGTTTACTTTAAGAAGAAGTTTGCAGAACGCTGCCTTACATTTATACATATTTAATTCAAAATGGGCATCAAAGGATATTCTAAAGAACCTGCAAGGAGCGGGATGAATATTACACCCAGGTCAAATATTATTTTGAGGGCTTCCCTGGTGGCACAGTGGTTGAGAGTCCGCCTGCCGATGCAGGGGACACGGGTTCGTGCCCCGGTCCGGGAAGATCCCACATGCCGCGGAGCAGCTGGGCCCGTGAGCCATGGCCGCTGAGCCTGCGCGTCCGGAGCCTGTGCTCCACAACGGGGGAGGCCACAACAGTGAGAGGCCCGCGTACCGCAAAAAAAAAAAATAAAGTATTATTCTGAGCGTTTGTACAGTAGGGCCCATGTCATGGAAGGATTACAAAAGAAATCCCCAAATACGTGAAGGTGCTTTTTCTCTAGAGTCTATAAAACACATTTTGTAACTTAAAGAGTTTCGCTTTTGTTCTGCTCCAGAGATAATTTCTCAAATAATTACTAGTAAAGTGGTTTAGCTGCAGAGAAGTTAATCTTCTGGAGGAAACCGTTTGTCATTCTCCTAATACTATTTACACAATTCTTATTAACGTATCAGCCTAATAACTTTTTTTTTTTTGCCTCTAAGCATTTATTTTATTTATTTTTTTGCATTCAGAATCTTTATTTAAAAAATATGGAACGCTTCACGAATTTGTGTGTCATCCTTGCGCAGGGGCCATGCTAATCTTCTCTGTATCGTTCCAATTTTAGCGTATGCACTGCCGAAGTGAGCACCTAATAACTTTCTAAACAGGGTGACGGGTAACGGGAGGACGATTTCTAATCACTCAGGAGCCGTTTAAGTCCCCTGTGCGCTTTAAAGCACAGCTACGCATTCCTCAAAGTGCTTGCCGAGAAATTTCCCTCTATTTCGGGGGCTCTGATTTTCAAACATTCACATATGTCTGTTGCTGAAACATCTTCTCTCACCCAACACTTTAACCCCCTGAGAGAGTGTGCGCAGACAATCATGAAAGGGTTTAAGCAAGAAATCAATTCTAGAAAAGACACATATATGTTTGGCTTCTAGGTAACACATGTGGCCAGTTTGAACTGAAATCTGTCTGAACAGAGACCCCATGAAGGTTCATCATCCACAAAATTCTTTACTCATTTGTACAGAACTGCTGTTTTACTGAACGTTAACAGCATTTTGATCTGAACTGATAATTGTTTCTATCGCGGTTGTTTATTCCAGGTATACTATGTCTTAGCACTGTGCTCTACATGCAGACATAACAACAACAACAAAACACACCCACAGAAAACCCAATCAAAACATGGGCAGAAGACCTAAACAGACATTTCTCCAAAGAAGAGATACAGATGGCCAAGAAGCACATGAAAAGACGCTCAACATCGCTAATTATTAGAGAAACGCAAATCAAAACTACAATGAGGTAGCACCTCACGCTGGTCAGAATGGCCATCGTTAAAAAGTCTACAAATAACAAATGCTGGAGAGGGTGTGGAGAAAGGGGAGCCCTCTTGCGCTGTTGGTGGGAATGTAAGTTGGTGCAGCCACTATGGAGAACAGGATGGAGGTTCCTTAAAAAAGTAAAAATAGAGCTACCATATGATCCAGCAATCCCACTCCTGGGCATATATCTGGAGAAAACCATGATTCAGAAAGATCCATGCGCCCCTATATTCATAGCAGCACTATTCACAATAGCCAAAACATGGAAGCAACCTAAATGTCCATCAACAGATGAATGGATATAGAAGATGTGGTACATACATACAATGGAATATTACTCAGCCATAAAAAAATGAAATATTGCCATTTGCAACAACATGGATGGACCTAGAGATGATCAGACTAAGTGAAGCAACTCAGAAAGAGAAAGACAAACACCATAGGGTATCACTTATATGCGGAAGCTAAAATAGGACACAAATGAACATATCTATGAAACAGAAACACAGACATAGAGAACAGACTTCTGGTTGCCAAGGGGGTTGTGGGGTAGGGGAGGGAAGGACGGGGAGTTTGGGGTTAGTAGATGCAAACTATTCCATATACAATGGATAAGCAACAAGGTCCTACTGTAGAGCACAGGGAACTATATTCATTACCCTGTGATAAACCGTAATGGAAAAGAATATGAAAAAGAATATATATGTATATAACTGAGTCACTTTGCTTTACAGCAGTAATTAACACAACACTTTAAATCAACTATACTTCAATGGAAAAAAAAAGAAATGTAAATGCAGACATGTAATTTCAGGGCTCACAGGAACCCCTATGATATAATGAGCGTCATGTAATAGGAAGAGGTCTGCATGAGAAGACCAAATTCTGTTTATCCATTACTATCTGTGTCCCTATATGAGTTTGCTCATCTGTAAAGGAGAAAGTAAGAAAGAGGTGATGGTGGTACTAAAAATACCACGTAGTTTAAAGCCTAGACAAGTGCTGGAGGAATAAAATGCACCGATGTATATAAGAAAGCCTTAAAGCTGGAGTAGAAGAAAGTGAAGGAGGTCTGAAAACCTACACAGAAGGGTGTGTCGGGAAGTGCAGCCCAGCTCAGCTCAGATGACACAGTCCAAACCACCCAGATGGGGACTGCACGCTCAGATGGTGAATCTGATGTGTCAGCTTGACGGGGCCACAGGTGCCCAGACAGCTGGTTAGACATTAACTCTGGGTGTGTCTGTGCGGGTGTTTCTGGAAGAGGTTAGCATGGGAATCAGTGGATGAGGTACAGCAGACGCCCTGACCCTAGTGTGGGTGGGCGTCACCCAGTCCCTGGAGAGTCTGCGTGGAACCAAAGGCAGAGGAAGGCTGACTTTGCTCTCTTCCCGACTGCGTGAGCTGCGACGTCCGTCTTCTCCTGCACTGGGAGTCACAGCATCAATGTTCCTGGTTCTCTGGCCCTGGGGCACACCCATCTCTGGCTTCTGTCTCACCAAGTCACTATCACTTTCCCAAAGACGCCCCGTGCTTCGTCGCCTCCAGCCCCATCACTCCACTTTTCATCCCTGCATCAACTCCCCTATATATTCTGCCTCACCTTATGAAATCTCAAGGCTCTCCCATCCTTCAGAAAACCAGAAGTCCCATCCTGAAATGAAAGCTGTCCCCCTTCAAAGCATAAGAGGTCAGTCACCCATCCAAATCTTCATAAACGCTGTTAAAGTAATGAGCTCAGGGCTTTTGTATGCAACACCCAACACAGGATTTCAACTTTTACCTGCATCGTCCTTGAGCCTTTTAGCGTGTGTTCATCTCATCCTTGTGTGCTCCTTGCAGGTTCCTGCGTGGCAGGGTCCCTGGGTTCTGCTTCCTTGTACACCCCACCCTCTGCAAAGCCTTCCGCAGCTGAAAGGTACACAGTACGTGCCTGTCAACGGACTGATTCCTGTTGTGATGGATAAGACCCACTCCCTGGTAACCATTTAAGGGCGCTGAATCTCTCCTGCTGTTAGCAGCCATTCGATAATAATACCCAATCAGCAGAGATCAGAATCTCACCCCTGGTATAAACATTTCTCTAAACGGCACTGTTTCTAGGTCTGCATGGCAGGCTCCTTAAGACAGGACCACCCAAAACTCAAGGGCACACAACGTGTGCCCTGAGTGTTAATTTTGTTTCACTGCCGTGCTTTTCAGTAAAGCCTGTATTTTCACGTCTTGCTACTGCTGCAGGGTCCGAGAAATACCTCCCTTGGATGGGATGGCGATTTCCATGTTAGGCTGGGGCAACTGAACCGAGGGCAAGGTCACGGCCTGAACGCATTGTCTCATAAGAATTACAGAGTGGCTGTCAGCCTGGGCCTCCCACGTGTGAGAGGTGGTACTGAGCCACGGGGACCCACTTGGAGTTCCACAGACGGGGCATCCCCTCTCTTCCTACTCTGCCTGCGTACCTGCATCTCCATCCGTTGGGAGCATCCCCCATGCACCTGTGCCCTTGTCCACCAGGCGTGGACTCAGATGCACCCGCTCCATGGATTCTGAGACAGGGCTGGGGAATGTCATACAGATTAATATAACAGAAAAGGCTTATATATTGCAGGTTGTCACCCCTCCTGAGGCTTTTTAACGCCACTGGTTCCCCCTCATTCTCTTGTCGCTGTTGCTTTCTTTTCAGTAACATTCACTTTTTGGAAGAGACCCACACACCTCTGTACCGGGTGGTGCACGTGGCAACGTATGTCATCATTTTACTTACACCCACCAGCCCTAATTTCGGGAGCCCCTTAGCAGCCTGCTTCATTCTTAAGCCATATGCGATGTGGCCAACTCTACATTCCCTCTATATTTATCAACCTATTTCACTTTCAACAATTTTAATTTTTAAACATGGCTGATTAACCTTTTAAGATGATGGTGGATGTAATGGTGTGTAACTGAACATAAAGGTTAGAATATTTCCTTTCCAGTCCCCCCCCCACCAGCCCCCAGGCTCATTCTGCATGTATCAGTTATTCGGTAAGATTTCTTTTAGCTTCCAGCTTCCAAAGAAATGCCTATGGAAAGCAGAAATGGTGCCTGAGCAGAAACATCTAAAAATTTATTTTGGCATCTCACTAAATACCTAGAAATTGGGTCTAATCTAAAAATAATTCGGTCATAGTTTTTCTTTCTGTCCTTTTGAGACCCCATCATTCTATAATCTTGAAGCCATGCTCACCAATAACAAAAGGAGTATTCTTTTTGGTGCCATTGTTCGGTCTGCTTAGATCATCCATTTATTCAATCCATGTCTCAGGAATTACGCAGTGGTGGAAAGTAGCTACGATTTGGAGGCATGGTGTCTATTAAAAATTAAGCAAGCGTTCGCCCCTCTTGGTCACCAGTGACCTTTTTGTATCTAATCTTTTTCTCGGCACCTGTTAGCAGAGCAGACTCTCTTCACTTAACTACTCGAGGCTTCCTAGAAAAACCAGCTTGCCATGGCCAACCTTCCATAGAACCCAGGCTGCTAGGGAAGCACAGGGAAATCTGGGCTTCGTGCATTTGGGGCAAAGCTCTTACAGTGCACAGGTGTACACAAAGATGCGCCAGAGGGGGGCTTTCCTGAAGCCTGAAACTAACAACAAGCTCAGGAAAATTAACTGGTCACTTGACATTTAAGCAAAGATCTCGTGCAGACACCGATCTGTCAGCTGGTCTCGTTCAGAAAGTTATTGATCCAGCAGTTGTTTATTGATTTTTACACCACTCCTGCTCTTAAAAAAAAAAAAAAAAAAAAGGAAACAAACCCTGCAACTAACTTACTTTATCTCATACGCGAATAATACAATTGTAAGAAAAAGCAGGATGCTTCCCAGAATTCAAATCCTTCGCATTTGTCTTATCGTTTCTTTGCTTTACAGTTGTGAAGGAAGCCTAGCTTACCTAGGAGAGGGGTCTGCATGTAGGGCTGCAGCCTCCCTCTGCCGTAGGTTTGGGATATGTACCACATGCAACAGACACAGAATTATGAAAACGGAACCCTGGGCTGTCAAACTGCATCACATCCATGGTGCTCTTGTACGTTCCTTACGAGTAATGCCTCTTCTTACCTTTCTCTGCTGCGCACAGAATTCTTATGTGGGATTTCCTACAAATACAAGTCTCGAGGGGCTACAGGAAGCGGCAGTCTTTCCCAGAGGCAATCTGGAGTACTCCAATAGTGGTGCAGTTGCATTGGGTGGAGCTACCAATCTCAAGCCCCTGAACACATCTGCCCCAAGGCCAAGGGCCTCCCGTGGTCCTCTGTCCTCAAAACTGTAGCAGCCCATTGCCCCTGGAAACCCTGTTGGTGTCCAGACTTCACAACGGGGTGGAGCCTACTCTGGGGATCTTCTCCTGTTGGGAGGAGACGAATGGTCTGGTGAGCATGGAAGGTTTCCAACCGTCTCCACCAAGAGGAGCAAACACTGATAGGCACGTGCGCGTGAGAAGGTGTTTACAGAGACCGGCGCGCGCGCGTCCGAAGGGGCCCTCCTAGGCCGCAGAGCAAGATGCCTGATAAGATTTAACACAGTCCAGGAGGAGGCAGGGATGAGGGGGTGCTGGGGAGGGTGGGAGTCCTCCGCCATAATCAGAAATGTGCGAATGACATTTAAGTCCATGAAGGGTCCGGGGATCAAAGGGGTGATAGAAGCAAGGCCTGTGAGCAGGATTTGGGGTGCCAGATGTTTTCATCCAGCTTCAGGGCGGGGAGAAGTGGGGAGGGCACCCAACCCTACAGCCTTTTACATACGCTAACGAACCTCAGTGGCATGGAGGACGAAGGGCTTTGGTAGCATCCCCCATCTTCCTCTTTAAAGGGGAGGACTGAGGACCACACAGTTCATCATCTCTGAAAGAGAAAGGAATTCCACGTTCAAGATGTAAATCAAAACCCCTTTAATCCCATTCATTCGCTCCTCTATGCAGAGGACCCTAGCTTTGGAAGCATTTTCACAGCCACTCCCCCCAAGCCCCCCACCCGGCACCGAGCAGACAGCGCACAATCGTTGCACATCCGATCCCTACTGATGGGGGGGCGTGGTTTACGGAGCACGTGCGTAAATGCGCGAATAGCAGTGCATCTTCCAGGGATGCGCAGACACAGAAGGCCGCTCCAGGGAGCAGAGGCGCCTGGGCTTCAAGGATCACATTTGGCGAAGTGATGTGCTGTGCTGTCCAGCGTTTGAAGGATCCTGAACAGCTTTACTTTCAAGGCAGAGGAGAGCGTGGAGCTTTCCAGGCCTCCCTCCGAGCAGGGGGATCCTCGGGCTTTCAGGTCTCTTGCTCCTTTTCCTGGCCAAGAATGCCCCATGGGATCCTTTGAACGCCCTGCCAGTTGCAAAGTGCCCTCATTTTCATGGATGCCCTTGAATAAGCCCATTCACGGAAGCTTTCCCACAGCCCGGAAAGCCATCTGGGCGCGCCCGCTCGGGTTTCGTGCGTCTTGGTGCCAGAAAGAGAAGAGGCACAGGCCTCTGCTTGGCTCCTGAAAACATTCCTGGGCTGGTGCGTCATGGGTGTGAGAAACCGCCTGAGAGGAACAGAGGGAAAGCTGTCCCCCCAAAACAGTCCCCGAACCCACTCTGAAACGAATCTTCTTGGAAGAACCTTACAGGATGGGGAAAGCAAGTCTTTCAGAGACTTAACACTGTTTATCAAAATGGTGTTTATAAACAAGGGAAATGAACGGCAACTTGTCAAAACCCTATTTCTTCTGCAATTTTACGTCCCAAAATATTGATGGAAGGGGTAGGGCTTTTCTTGCATAAACAAGGCCACCTAGTAGAAAAATGTAACGCCTAGACTTTTCCCGAATTATCTGTGTTTCTAAAGTCATGGGGGACAGACGGGCGGTTGGAGGGAGCCTGGCATTTAAAGCGTATTGTCACCATTAGGAGGAAAAACAGGTTATTCATTCCTTCATTCATACAAATGTAAGGTGTCTGGCTGTGCTTGGCAGCTAAGGGGGAACCCAGCAGTAACTGGGCACCCCTCCCCAGGGGACCTTGACAATGTCTAGAGACAGTTTCCACTGTCTGAACGGGAAGGTTGTCACTGGCTTCTAGGGAGTGGAGGCCAGGGATGCTGCTGAACATCCTACAGTGCCCAGGACAGCCCCCCAGGGCAAGTGGCATCCGACCCGGAAAGTCAGTAGTGCCGAGGTGGAGACACTCTGACGCTGAGTAAGGAGGAAACAGCCATCTCAGTCTTTAGGAGTCACTTTGGCAGGTGTCATCGTGATATCAAAACTCAGTTTTTCCTGTCTGGTGAGAACTGTGTGCACCATGCAAAGGAAGGATTATCTAAATATCCCTCATATTTAGATCAGAGATGCAACAGGTATGTTTCAGTGGCTAAAATGTGGCTAAATATGCAAGGTTAGAGAAACTGCATTTTCTACCTAAATCCTATCTGGATCCCACCCTCTGCCCCCCAGGGCAGAGCCAGTTGGACCAAAACCCAAGCCGCTAAGACTAACGCATGTTTTGTCTTTGTTATTCTGTTTGCTCCATCCGACCAAACTCCCTGTCTTCCGGTCACGTTCCTGTGGTTTGCAGGGTACAAATATCCCCTGCTTGTTCTCTTGGCTGCTTTTGGTGTAATGTCTTTCTGAACCTGTACAGGTTCAGCCGATACACGACACATTAAATATTGTAATTCTACTGGTACCCTCTCCTCTTCCAAAAGTACACCTCTACCTTTTACATCCATTTCTAAATTTCTTGTCTCTGTCTGTATAAGGCATCCCCCCCTCATCCTTTTCCCCATATATTTCTCTCCTAATCAGTGGTAGATAGCGTGTCTCCTTTTAAAGCTCATAGACAATTTGAACATTACATAGGAAATCACATTTCTACATCAGCCTGCTTTCTGAATCCTGCAGGGGTCTGCATCGCTTCCTGCCTATTCCTACATATCAAGGATTAACCCGTTGACATGTCATCTGAGGCCACGTGAGATCTGGAAAACACCCGTGTGTCAGTCTTGACGGCTTTTTACCTCTCGGTGAATGTTCTCTGTTGAACTGAGGCTGTCTGAGGATCTCACACATCAACAGTTCTTCCTTAGCTCTCTGCTCGTATTCTCACCCACAGAATGAGCTCCTCGCTTCCCTCTCTCTACCCAGATGCTACACAGCTTTGAGTTCCAACCCAGGCCATGGCTTCCTTCTAGTTCTAGCACCTGTGTGGCCCCGGATGATCACAGAATTTTAGAGTTGGAAAAGGATCTTGGGTGTGATCTGCTGCTATTCTTTCATTCACTGGGTGAAAGAAAAGGAAGCAAGAGAACGCAAATATCCGGCACTACTACTGGCAGCTTTTGTCCCGAGCTTATTTTTGGCTGCCCTGTTGGAAGGCGGGGACGGTGTCACATCCATCTTCCTCTGAAGCTACATCTCACCGCGCTGAGCACGTGATGGGTGCTCATCACTCAGGCACTGCGTGCTTTCTGTGTATGTGCTTCGTTCTTCTATGCATGCTTCTGCCAGAGGAACTCACCCTACAAACCTCATGCCAGGCAAATGGTTAGAGGGATTTGGAAATAAGCGGTGAATTCAGCCATCAAAAGTCAAATTCAAAGCGGGGATGCAAAAGAATGCTCTTTCAGACTATTGCTTCTTTGTCTTGGTGGGCAGATTCATTTCTCCTGCCGTGGAAACTGCATTCGTTTGCATCAACTCTTAGTTGCTTCCCAGAGGCAAACAGCTGAAGGCCACTGTCACCCTGAGATATACTTGCTTAAAAGTGTGCATCCAGTTTACAACCCCTCCCACATGATTCCCTTTTCCCCAAACCCAGCTACTTGCCATTTTTTTCCATCTTCTGACGCTCATTACTTAATTCTATAAATGTGCTGAGTCATGACTTCTGTTCTATTTCTGGAGAGGCGAGCCTCCCTCTTGCCTAAGAGTTATTCTCTTACGTAACACATGAGTTTTGACTCATTATATGTTTTTCTCAAAGAGAATAGAGAGTTCGTGACTCAGGTGTGGTCATTCTGGTGTAATAAAATCAGTAATTTGTTTTCTAGCTCTTATGTTATTCTGATATTCAGGGCTGCTGCAAGAGCATCTGGGAACTGGTTTTAGGGTATACACGTTATTTCATCCAGAAATTTTAAAATATTCTTTATTAATTCTTTAGGGGCCATGGTCTCAGCTGCCGCTCTGCTCAGTTCAGCGTCCAGCTGCCTTCGATCCCCATCTCACATACTACAGACCTGCTCTTTCTTGAGGAGCCAGAGAAAGGAGGTATGGGAATTTTCTCTTTGCTCTCCTTCTGGATAGCTCAACCATGCTCCTCTGAGAGCCTCAAGACAGAACCGAGCTTTCAACACCCACCCCAATGGAGAACCAGGCGTCCGCTGTGCACATTTGTTATTCTAGAAATCTACCTTGAGGTTATGCAATTTACAATGCTTTTCAGGAGGAGGAAAACCACCCGAAGCATTAACATTTGTAGCCAAACCTCAGCTTGGAAGAAGTGGCCCACAAAGATGCAATCATCCCCAGCAGCTAAGCTTTGCCCTCACCTGTCCTCCAAGCCACTCATATAGTAAGTTAAAATGCATGACTCGTAACCTCCCTGCAAACAGTTCCACCCGGGAGATACACTGCTGCTGCCACTCCCCTTAAGCTGTTAAAAGAAAAGTGCCTAGGTCGGCCATTTATAAAAATACCAACAAATAGAATTAATACAGAATCAGCCAGGAATCTGTGTCCCTCCTGAGCCATACTTCAGGGAAGATATACCTCTCTCCAGTTTTTACCCTTTTGTCTACGCAAACTCAATTCCTCTAACACGTACTCATGAACCATGTCTTATACATGTTTTCTATCCCTTTACTGTGTGTGTGTTTTACACCCAAGAAAATATCATTTAATTTCCAGGTAGAGTATGAGAGAAACTAAAATGATGAAGAGAAAGACCGTGGCATGACTGCAACCAATCCTGCTAACTTAGCCCCCAGTTTAACATAGTACTACTACTGGGCTTCTCTGGTGGCGCAGTGGTTGAGAGTCCGCCTGCCCATGCAGGGGACGCGGGTTCGTGCTCCGGTTCCGGGAAGATCCCACATGCCGCGGAGCGGCTGGGCCCGTGAGCCATGGCCGCTGAGCCTGCGCTCCACAACGGGAGAGGCCACAGCAGTGAGAGGCCCACGTACCGCAAAAAAAAAATAAAAAATAAATAAAAAAAAAAAATAGTGCTACTACTACTACTATTTGAAAATGTACTTTCATAAATAACTAAGCTTTGTCATTACTTGAGCACGGGCTATCTATTTTTCGCAGGGTGAAAGGTCAAGCTTAACTGTCTGTTAGTAGACAGTCTCTTAACTCCTGTTCCATACAGGAAACACTATACCCTGTGTCAGAATTTTCCTTTAACCTATTGCACTTGTGGACCGGACTCAGGAAGCTCAACAACTACTGCAAACCACACAGAAATGCAAGAGCCTGCAATCCCAAAGAATTCCAACCTAAGACATGCAGGGTTTGTTCTGGTCAAGGCAATAGTGAATTAACTGTGGTCTTACCTATTCTTTGCCTGGAAAAGAAGACACTAAACCCAGCTGCAGGAACGACCTACGTCCTTGTTACCATGCAAACCATGGAACTAAAAGGGTTCTGGTGACAGGGCCAGCACATATTATTTCTAGCAAACACACACAACTGGACTCTAAAAAAATGTACATACAACATCATCACTGTGGAATTAGATATGCCTGAACGGGATTTTAAACTGTGATGTAGAACACAGTAAATTCTGAATAAGTACATTCCTACTAAAATATACTTACCCGAAGATGAAAGAAACTAACCCCCATAATTAGTGAACACTATGGTTAGTAAAGTTCCTTTGAAAATATATGGAACACAAGCATTCATAGGGAACAGAAGTGCATAAATAAGTACATGATATTTTATACTGAGAGTAACTGCCTTTCAAAATTTTCTCTGTATTTATTTTACATTGGATCAATTTAAGATGTTTTATGAGAGATTCACTCTATAGAACAGAGAACTATATTCAATATCTTATAATAACCTATATTAGAAAATAATCTTTAAAAATATCAATATATGTATAATTGAATCAGTTTGCTGTAGCCCTGAAGCTAACACAATATTATAAATCTACTACAACTTCAATTTTTTAAAAAGATAATTTATAAGAGGAACATAATAAGAGGTTAATAAATTTGTACTGACTCAAAAATTAATAAACAGATATATTAAAGTTGGTTATTTTGGAAAATATGATCATATATTTTTCTCAAAATTCACAAATTGATCAAATTCCAGTAACGAGATTTACCTACAATTACTACATTTGCTATTATTATTATTTAATATCTAATTAGTGTTAAGAAAAATAACCTAGGAAAGTCATATATGTTCTTTCTAGAAATAAATAATTGCTAAAACAGAGTAAGTTTCCCCAATCTAAATATAAAAGGGGGCAAGTTAAAAGGTTAAAATCCAGTTTTCTACTTCCAACGAAAAGTGAATGGCTCATTCACAAAAAAGAAAACTGCAGGCCAATATCACTGATGAACACAGATGCAAAAATCCTCAACAAAATACTAGCAAACAGAATCCAAAAGCACATTAAAAGGATCATACACCATAATCAAGTGGGGTTTATCCCCAAAATGCAAGGATTCTTCAATATACGCAAAACAACCAATGTGATACACCATATTAACAAATTGAAGGATAAAAGCCATATGATCATCTCAATAGATGCAGAAAAATCTTTCAACAACATTCAACACGAATTTATGACAAAAACCCTCCAGAAAGTAGGCACAGAGGGAACCTACCTCAACATAATAAAGGCCATATATGACAAACCCACAGCCAGCATCGTTCTCAATGGTGAAAAACTGAAACCATTTCCCCTAAGATCAGGAATAAGACAAGGTTGTCCACTCTCAATACTATTATACAACATAGTTTTGGAAGTTTAAACCACAGCAATCAGAGAAGAAAAGGAAATAAAAGGAATCCAAATCGAAAAAGAAGAAGTAAAGCTGTCACTGTTTGCAGATAACATGATACTATATACAGAGAATCCTAAAGATGCTACCAGAAAACTACTAGAGCTAATCAATGAATTTGGTAAAGTAGCAGGATACAAAATTAATGCACAGAAATCTCTTGCATGCCTATACATTAATGATCAAAAATATGAAAGAGAAATTAAGGAAACACTCCCATTTACCACTACAACAAAAAACCTAGGAATAAACCTACCTAAGGAGCCAAAAGACCTGTATGCAGAAAACTATAAGACACTGATGAAAGAAATTAAAGATGATACAAAAAGATGGAGAGATATACCATGTTCTTGGGTTGGAAGAATCAACATTGTGAAAATGACTATACTACCCAAAGCAATTTACAGATTCAATGCAATCCCTATAAAACAACCAGTGACATTTTTCACAGAACCAGAACAAAAAATTTCACAATTTGTATGGAAACACAGAAGACCCTGAATAGCCAAAGCAACCTTGAGAAAGAAAAACGGAGCTGGAGGAATCAGGCTCCCAGACTTCAGACTATACTACAAAGCTACAGTAATCAAGAAACTATGGTACTGGCACAAAAAAAGAAATATACATCAATGGAACAGGATAGAAAGCCCAGAGATAAACCCACGCACACAGGGTCACCTTATCTTTGATAAAGGAGGCAGGAATGTACAGTGGAGAAAGGACAGCCTCTTCAATAAGTGGTGCTGGGAAAACAGGACAGCTACATGTAAAAGAATGAAATTAGAACACTCCCTAACACCATACACAAAAATAAACTCAAAATGGATTAAAGACCTAAATGTAAGGCCAAGCGCTATATAAAACTCTTAGAGGAAAACACACACAGAACACTCTAGGACATAAATCACAGCAAGATCCTTTTTGACCCACCTCCTAGACAAATGGAAATGAAAACAAAAATAAACAAATGAGACCTAATGTAACTTAAAAGTTTTTGCACAGCAAAGGAAACCATAAAAAAGACGAAAAGACAACCCTCAGAATGGGAGAAAATATTTGCAAATGAAGCAACTGACAAAGGATTAATCTCCAAAATTTACAAGCAGCTCATGCAGCTCAATATCAAAAAACCGAACAACCCAATCCAAAAACGGGCAGAAGACCTAAATAGACATTTCTCCAAAGAAGATATACAGATTGCCAGCAAACACATGAAAGAATGCTCAACATCATTAATCATTAGGGAAATGCAAATCAAAACTACAATGAGGTATCACCTCACACCTGTCCGAAGGGCCCTCATCAGAAAGTCTACAAACAATAAATGCTGGAGAGGGTGTGGAGAAAAGGGAACACTCTTGCACTGCTGGTGGGAATGTGAATTGGTACAGCCACTGTGGAGAACAGTATGGAGGTTCCTTAAAAAACTAAAAATAGAACTACCATATGACCCAGCAATCCGGCTACTGGGCATACACCCTGAGAAAACCGTAATTCAAAAGGAGTCATGTACCAAAATGTTCATTGCAGCTCTATTTACAATAGCCCGGAGATGGAAACAACCTAAGTGCTCATCATCGGATGAATGGATAAAGAAGATGTGGCACATATATACAATGGAATAGTACTCAGCCATAAAAAGAAACGAAACTGAGTTTTTTGTAGAGAGGTGGATGGACCTAGAGTCTGTCATAGACAGTGAAGTCAGAAAGAGAAAAATAGATACCATATGGTAACACATATATATGGAATCCAAAAAAAAAAAAATGGTTCTGAAGAACCTAGGGGCAGGGCAGGAATAAAGACACAGACATAGAAAATGGACTTGAGGACATGGGGAGAGGGAAGGGTAAGCTGGGACGAAGTGAGAGAGGCATGGGCATCAATACACTACCCAAATGTAAAATAGATAGCTAGTGGGAAGCAGCTGCATAGCACAGGGAGATCAGCTCGGTGCTTTGTGACCACCTAGAGGGGTGGCATAGGGAGGGTGGGAGGGAGATGCAAGAGGGAGGAGATAGGGGGACATATGTATATGTATAGCTGAATCACTTTGTTATAAAGCAGAAACTAATGCACCATTGTAAAGCAATTATACTCCAATAAAGATGTTAAAAAAAACTGAAGGGCTCAAAATAAAAAAAAGCATGAGGCCTCTTACATAATAGAATATGTGAGTCCTGAAGTTAAAGCAGAAAAACAAAATAAGTGGAAATAATTACGGATTTGGGGCTACATCTCTTTCATATCTTCATTCTCTGAAGAGCAAATGAAATAGGATTATCATTGAATAAATAATATCAGTCAATTAATTAAAGATCCAGAATCCAAATGACAAAAGTTTAGAAAGATGAATACCAGTACTGTCTATTTATAATTACCCTGGAGCATTTTTAAAAAAATTATTTAAAGTAGCTAAGCTCCCTGTAATTCCTGTGGGTAATCTAAGAACAGATTAAATTTTCAATTATAAATATAAACGTCTGTGTCAGGAAAAAAACAACTTTATAGTTTATGTTTTTCTTCTTTATTTAGGGTTGATTATAAGTCTATTTCTTTTTCTTTTATAAATTCATTTATTTTTATTTTTGGCTGCATTGGGTCTTTGCTGCTGCACGCGGGCTTTCTCTGGTTGCGGTGAGCGGGGGTTACTCTTGGTTGCGGTGTGTGGGTTTCTCATTGCAGTGGCTTCTCTTCTTGCGGAGCACAGGCTCTAGGTGCGCGGGCTTCAGTAGTTGTGGCATGTGGTCTCAGTAGTTGTGGCTCGCGAGCTCTAGAGTGCAGGCTCAGTAGTTGGGGCACACGGGCTTAGTTGCTCCGCGGCATGTGGGATCTTCTCAGACCAGGGCTCAAACCCGTGTCCCCCGCACTGGCAGGCGGATTCTTAACCACTGCGCCACGGGGGAAGCCCCTAGAAGTCTATTTCTATCTTGAGAATATTAATGCTTTTATTTTTTAAACATGCCCAACTGAATTAAATCTTACATGTTCTGACATGATGTATCAATGGAAACAAGACATGGTATTTTTGTTTGTTTGTTTTTTGGCTGCACCACATGGCATGTGGGATCTTAGTTCCCCAACCAGGGATCAAACCTGTGCCCCCTGCAGTGTTAGCACAGAGTTCTAACCACTGGACCAGCAGGGAATTCCCATGGTATCTTTAAAGTACAGGTTCCAAAAGCCTCGGCGTTTTGCCAAACTTAGTACCAAAAGGAACATGCTCGAAGCCATTATCAACACTGAGCTAAACGTCAGAGAGGCTGAACATGGTAAGATGGGGATTAATGTGTTTGGTCTAACAAGTAGGTAGCACAGCAAACATCTGTCAACACCAGCACCCATGTAACAAGACTTATTAAGGACAGCAAGGGCTGCATGAGAAGAAAGCAGCATGTGTGCACTACAGGAAGAAAATTTCATGCCCACAGATGCCTCCCTGCTGGACATCACAGAAGGGTGAACACAGGTAAGACACATGCTTCCATAAAGTTGGCTGCTAGTATAAAAGGAAGAAGAAAACAAAACGGGCAACTGCCCAGAGTATATAGGTGATGCCCTTGAATTCTGCTGATTCCAGACGACTGACATGGTTGGGTCCCTCCAACATCAGGAACTAAAAAAGCAACCCTGAGCCATTTCAGATAAGCTACGCTCAGGAGGGCTCTTTATAAAGTTGATTGTTCTGACATCTGTGATTCCTAAGACCCCGGGGACCGGGGTGAATTTAAGCTTGCCACTCCCATGGTCACCTCCATCAGAAAAGCGTATGTTCCAGTCCCCGAGCATTAAAACCGGGCACTAACCTCCTACTTGATGACAACTGCCCTACGTTAGCCCATGACAAAACCATGCCAATGTCATCGACACTCGCTTTCTGCTAAGGCAGGTAAGTGGTCCTCCTTACTGATCCCTTTAGGGAATTTCTGTAGAGTCATTCTCAATGTTTGTGGCAACACACTGGCTGCTGGGACACACTTTTTGTTACTGGGCAGCTTTGAAGAGCCCTCAAGTCTTGGACATCAAGAGAATACCAACAGAACACAGACCAATTTGAGCCTTGATAAACGCCCAGGTGTTCTTAAGTGGCAACGGAGCTTACCCCACACTAACACAGGTCTGGTCTTACACTGAAAGGTAATTTGGACACGACTGGTCAACTGAACACGTGATTCTTATATGAAGCTACCCGCCTGAGATTAGCGATTACAAAGAAACAAAATTACTTCTTGTTAAAAATCCTACAAATCTCCCTATTTGATGTGGGATCACCTAGCACCAGACTCTGTAGGCCATGTGAAAATATAGACCCCGTGTTGCCAGGTCTTCCAATTTTTAAGAGAAACATAAAATCAAATTATAAAATCAAAATTTAACCAACTTAAATGCTAATAAATTACATTTATATACATAGCAGCTGTCATCAGGGAAAAATGGGTGAAGGGTACACAGTATCTCTCTACTTTTTCTTGCAACTGCATGTGAACTTATGATTATTTCAAAAAAAAAGAAGAAAAGCTTACGTTAAGAAAAACAACAAAATACGCCAAGACACATATTAATCAAACTGTCAAAAATTAAATACATAAAACATATTAAAAGCAGCAAGGGAAAAACAACAAATAACACGCAAGGGAATCCCCATAAGGTTAACAGCTTATCTCTCAGCAGAAGCTCTGCAAGCCAGAAGGGAGTGGCAGGACATACTGAAAGTGATGAAGGAGAAAAACCTGCAACCAAGATTACTCTACCCAGCAAGGATCTCATTCACATTTGATGGAGAAATTAAAACCTTCACAGACAAGCAAAAGCTGAGAGAGTTCAACACCACCAAACAAGCTTTACAACAAATGCTAAAGGAACTTCTCTAGGCAAGAAACACAAGAGAAAGAAAAGGCCTACAATAAAGAACCCAAAACAATTTAGAAAACGGGAATAGGAACATACATATCAATAATTACCTTAAATGTAAATGCACTGAATGCTCCCACCAAAAGACACAGATTGGCTGAATGGATACAAAAACAAGACGCATATATATGCTGTCTACAAGAGACCCACTTCAGACCTAGAGACACATACAGACTGAAAGTAAGGGCATGGAAAAAGATATTCCATGCAAATGGAAACCAAAAGAAAGCTGGAGTAGCAATTCTCATATCAGACAAAATAGACTTTAAAATAAAGACTATTAGAAGAGACAAAGAAGGACACTACATAATGATCAAGGGATCGATCCAAGAAGAAAATATATCAATTGTAAATATTTATGCACCCAACATAGGAGCACCTCAATACATAAGGCAAATACTAACAGCCATAAAAGGGGAAATCGACACTAACACAATCATAGTAGGGGAGGTTAACACCCCACTTTCACCAATGGACAGATCATCCAAAATGAAAATAAATACGGAAACACAAGCTTTAAATGACACATTAAACAAGATGGACTTAATTGATATTTATAGAACACTCCATTCAAAAACAACAGAATACTCATTTTTTTCAAGTGCTCATGGAACATTCTCCAGGATAGATCATATCTTGGGTCACAAATCAAGCCTTGGTAAATTTAAGAAAATTGAAATTCTATCAAGTATCTTTTCCGACCGCAACGCCATGAGACCAGATATCAATTACAGGAAAAGATCTGTAAAAATACAAACACATGGAGGCTAAACAATACACTACTTAATAACAAAGTGATCACTGAAGAAATCAAAGAGGAAATAAAAAAATACCTAGAAACAAATGACAATGGAGACACGATGACCCAAAACCTATGGGATGCAGCAAAAGCAGTTCTAACAGGGAAGTTTATAGCAATACAAGTCCACCTTAAGAAACAGGAAACATCTCCAATAAACAACCTAACCTTGCACCTAAAGCAATTAGAGAAAGAAGAACAAAAAAACCCCAAAGTTAGCAGAAGGAAAGAGATCATAAAAATCAGATCAGAAATAAATGAAAAAGAAATGAAGGAAACGATAGCAAAGATCAATAAAACTAAAAGCTGGTTCTTTGAGAAGATAAACAAAATAGATAAACCATTAGCCAGACTCATCTAGAAAGAAAGGGAGAAGACTCAAATCAATAGAATTAGAAATGAAAAAGGAGAAGTAACAAGCGACACTGCAGAAATACAAAAGATCATGAGAGATTACTACAAGCAACTCTATGCCAATAAAATGGACAACCTGGAAGAAATGGACAAATTTTTAGAAATGCACAACCTGCCAAGACTGAATCTGGAAGAAATAGAAAATATGAACAGAACAATCACAAGCACTGAAATTGAAACTGTGATTAAAAATCTTCCAACAGGGGCTTCCCTGGTGGCGCAGTGGTTGAGAGTCCGCCTGCCGATGCAGGGGACACGGGCTCGTGCCCCGGTACGGGAAGATCCCACATGCCGTGGAGCAGCTCGGCCCACAAGCCACGGCCACTGAGCCTGTGCATCTGGAGCCTGTGCTCCGCAACGGGAGAGGCCACAACAGTGAGAGGCCTGCGTATCGCAAAAAAAAAAAAAAAAAAAGAAAAATCTTCCAACAAACAAAAGCCCAGGACCAGATGGCTTCACGGGCGAATTCTATCAAACATTTAGAGAAGAGCTAACATCTATCCTTCTCAAATTCTTCCAAAATATAGCAGAGGGAGGAACACTCCCAAATTCATTCTACAAGGCCACCATCACCTTGATACCAAAACCAGACAAGGATGTCACAAAGAAAGAAAACTACAGGCCAATATCACTGATGAACATAGCTGCAAAAATCCTCAACAAAATACTAGCAAACAGAATCCAACAGCACATTAAAAGGATCATACACCATGATCAAGTGGGGTTTCTTCCAGGAATGCAAGGATTCTTCAATATACGCAAATCAATCAATGTGATAAACCATATTAACAAATTGAAGGAGAAAAGCCATATGATCATCTAAATAGATGCAGAGAAAGCTTTTGACAAAATTCAACACCATTTATGATAAAAACCCTGCAGAAAGTAGGCATAGAGGGAACTTTCCTCAACATGATAAAGGCCATATATGACAAACCCACAGCCAACGTCATCCTCCATGGTGAAAAACTGAAAGCATTTCCACTAAGATCAGGAACAAGACAAGGTTGCCCACTCTCACCACTCTTATTCGATATAGTTTTGGAAGTTTTAGCTACAGCAATCAGAGAAGAAAAGGAAATAAAAGGAATCCAAATCGGAAAAGAAGAAGTAAAGCTGTCACTGTTTGCAGATGACATGATACTATACATACAGAATCCTAAAGATGCTACCAGAAAACTACTACAACTAATCAATGAAGGTGGTAAAGTTGCAGGATACAAAATTAATGCACAGAAATCTCTTGCATTCCAATACACTAATGATGAAAAATCTGAAAGTGAAATCAAGAAAACACTCCCATTTACCACTGCAACAAAAAGAATAAAATATGTAGGAATAAACCTACCTAAGGAGCCAAAAGACCTGTATGCAGAAAACTATAAGACACTGATGAAAGAAATTAAAGATGATACAAATAGATGGAGAGATATACCATGTTCTTGGGTTGGAAGAATCAACATTGTGAAAATGACTCCACTACCCAAAGCAGTCTACAGATTCAATGCAATCCCTATCAAACTACCGCTGGCATTTTTCACAGAACTAGACAAAAAATTTCACAATTTGTATGGAAACACAGAAGACCCTGAATAGCCAAAGCAATCTTGAGAACGAAAAACGGAGCTGGAGGAATCAGGCTCCCTGTCTTCAGGCTATACTACAAAGCTACAGTAATCAAGACAGTATGGTACTGGCACAAAAACAGAAAGATAGATCAATGGAACAGGATAGAAAGCCCAGAGATAAACCCACGCACATATGGTCGCCTTATCTTTGATAAAGGAGGCAGGAATGTACAGTGGAGAAAGGACAGCCTCTTCAATAAGTGGTGCTGGGAAAACTGGACAGGTACATGTAAAAGTATGAGATTAGATCACTTCCTAACACCATATACAATAATAAGCTCAAAATGGATTAAAAACCTAAATGTAAGGCCAGAAACTATCAAACTCTTAGAGGAAAACATAGGCAGGACACTCTAGGACATAAATCACAGCAAGATCCTTTTTGACCCACCTCCTACAGAAATGGAAATAAAAACAAAAATAAACAAATGGGACCTAATGAAACTTCAGAGCTTTTGCAGAGCAAAGGAAACCATAAACAAGACCAAAGGACAACCCTCAGAATGGGAGAAAATATTTGCAAATGTAGCAACTGACAAAGGATTAATCTCCAAAATTTATAAGCAGCTCATGTAGCTCAATAACAAAAAAACAAACAACCTAATCCAAAAATGGGCAGAAGACCTAAAGAGACATTTCTCCAAAGATATACAGACTGCCAACAAACACATGAAAGAATGCTCAACATCATTAATCATTAGGGAAATGCAAATCAAAACTACGATGAGATATCATCTCACACCAGTCATAATGGCCATCATGAAAAAATCTAGAAACAATACATGCTGGAGAGGGTGTGGAGAAAAGGGAACACTCTTGCACTGCTGGTGGGAATGTGAATTGGTACAGCCACTGTGGAGAACAGTATGGAGGTTTCTTAAAAAACTAAAAATAGAACTACCATATGACCCAGCAATCCGGCTACTGGGCATACACCCTGAGAAAACCGTAATTCAAAAGGAGTCATGTACCAAAATGTTCATTGCAGCTCTATTTACAATAGCCCGGAGATGGAAACAACCTAAGTGCTCATCATCGGATGAACGGATAAAGAAGATGTGGCACATATATACAATGGAGTATTACTCAGCCATAAAGAGAAACGAAACTGAGTTTTTTGTAGAGAGGTGGATAGACCTAGAGTCTGTCATACAGAGTGAAGTAAGTCAGAAAGAGAAAGACAAATACCGTATGCTAACACATATATATGAATTTAAGGGGAAAAAATGTCATGAAGAACCTAGGGGTAAGACAGGAATAAAGACACAGACCTACTGGAGAACGGGCTTGAGGATATGGGGAGGGGGAAGGGTGAGCTGTGACAAAGCGAGAGAGAGGCATGGACATATATACACTACCAAACGTAAGGTAGATAGCTAGTGGGAAGCAGCCACATAGCAAGGGATATCAGCTCGGTGCTTTGTGACCACCTGGAGGGGTGGGATGGGGAGGGTGGGAGGGTGGGAGACGCAAGAGGGAAGAGATATGGGAACATGTGTATATGTATAACTGATTCACTTTGTTATAAAGCAGAAACTAACACACCACTGTAAAGCAATTACACCCCAATAAAGATGTTAAAAAAAAAAAAAGAACTGAATCCTACTGAATCTTCAAAATTATATTGAAAAATTCTGCATACACCCAACCTCAGAAGGAAAAACAAATTACAAATTTATTTCTTTGAGAGTCAAGAAAAGTACAATATAAGAATGTTTATTCAACAAGACTTTAGATGAAGCTTTCAAAAGTGAATAAATCCAATAAAAGCTTTTTTTGTTTTGTAAAAAAAAAGAAAGAAAAAAAAGAACAACAACAACAAAATACTGTGAAAAACACCTCAACACATTTAGCTGGGAACTCTGTAATCTCTGATGTATAAAATGATGGCTCTGGCTGAACTGCCATGATATGACTGTTCTCTTTTTTGTGGTTACTGTTGACATACATTTGTTCTGGCAAATAACTGACCTCATGAAAGGTTTTACCTTTAAATTTGGCAAAAAGCATCTTATATTTGTAATGTATACCCATGATTCACCGAATGATAAAGTGTGTGGGTCTTGGAATTCCCTACTGGTTCCCAAGGAGGCATGTCCTTTGACACTCTGTAACAGTGTTTTTTAACAAAAATATGGATTTGAGTACAAAAAATGAACTCAGGCTGTGTAGGTAGAAGCTATAAGGGACTCTTATCCAAGGCTCAAAAATGCTTGTCCAGGGCTTCCCTGGTGGCGCAGTGATGGAGAGTCCACCTGCCGATGCAGGGGACACAGGTTCGTGCCCCGGTCCGGGAAGATCCCACATGCCGTGGAGCGGCTGGGCCCGTGAGCCATGGCCGCTAGGCCTGCGCGTCCGGAGCCTGTGCTCCGCAACGGGAGAGGCCACAACAGTGAGAGGCCCGCGTACCGCAAAAAAAAAAAAAAAGCTTGTCCAAAGCTAACTGTAAAACAAATTAAAATTATATTTGAATTATAGACTTTGTGCATCATAAAGCAGAATTTGGGAATCCACTTTCCCATGCCAATTCTAAACTTTGTTTCCTGCAGTGTTTATGTAATTTTCACATTTAATAAATTTGGCTGGTCTCTCTGAGGAGCTTCTGGCATCGCTATTTTTTGAGATACATTTTTGACTTTCTAAGTTTGCTCGTAACTGTGTGGAGGATTCCAGAGTTCTGCTGATTTGGATCCTGATGGTGTATATACCTTCATTTGTACATGAGAATAGCAGTTTTATCAGTTCACTTAGTTATGATTAAGGTCCGGGTCATCAGTTCCTATTAGCCAAAATCTAAAATGTGATAACACCAGTGAAAATGGCCATCATTAAAACGCTCTACAAATAGCAAATGCTGGTGAGGGTGTGGAGGAAAGGGAACCCTCCTACACTGCTGGTGGGAATGCACGTTGGTATAGCCACTATGGAAAACATACATGTAGGTTCCTCAAAAAACTAAATATAGTTGCCATATGATCCTGTAATCCCACTCCTGGGTATATATCCAGAGAAAACCATAATTCAAAAAGATGCATGTGTTGGTGGGAATGTAAATTGATACAGCCACTGTGGAGAACAGTATGGAGGTTTCTTAAAAAACTAAAAATAGAACTACCATATGACCCAGCAATCCCACTACTGGGCATATACCCTGAGAAAACCATAATTCAAAAAGAGTCATGTACCAAAATGTTCATTGCAGCTCTATTTACAATAGCCAGGACATGGAAGCAACCTAAGTGTCCATCATCGGATGAATGGATAAAGAAGATGTGGCACATATATACAATGGAATATTACTCAGCCATAAAAAGAAATGAAATTGAGATATCTGTAGTGAGGTGGATGGACCTAGAGTCTGTCATACAGAGTGAAGTAAGTCAGAAAGAGAAAAACAAATACCATATGCTAACACATATATATATGGAATCTAAGAAAAAAAAAATAGGTCCTGAAGAACCTAGGTGTAAGATGGGAATAAAGACTCAGACCTACTAGAGAAAGGACTTGAGGATATGGGGAGGGGGAAGGGTAAGCCGTGACAAAGTGAGAGAGTGGTATGGACACATACACACTACCAAACGTAAAATAGCTAGCTAGTGGGAAGCAGCCACATAGCACAGGGAGATCAGCTCGGTGCTTTGTGACCACCTAGAGGGGTGGGATAGGGAGGGTGGGAGGGAGGGAGACGCAAGAGGGAAGAGATATGGGAAGATATGTATATGTATAGCTGATTCACTTTGTTATAAAGCAGAAACTAACACACCATTGTAAAGCAATTATACTCCAATAAAGATGTTTAAAGAAAAAAGATGCATGTACCCCAATGTTCACTGCAGCACTATTTACAAGAGCCAAGACATGGAAGCACCCAAAACATCCATCGATAGATGAATGGATAAAGAAGATGTGGTACATATATACAATGGAATACTACTCAGCCATAAAAAAGAATGAAATAATGCCATTTGCAGGGACATGGACGGACCTAGAGATTATCATCGAGATGATCATACTAAGGGAAGTAAGTCAGAAAGAGAAAGACAAACACCATATGATGTCACTTATATGTGGAAGCTAAAAAAAATGACACAAATGAGCTAATCTACAAAACAGAAACAGACTCACAGACCTAGAGAACAGACTTGTGGTTGCCGGCAGTGGCGTGGTTGGGGAGAGACAGATTGGGAGTTTGGGATTAGCAAATGCAAACTATTACATACAAAATGGACAAAAAACAAGGTCCTACTGTAGAGCACAGGGAACTCTATTCAATATCCTATGATAAACCATAATGGAAAATATGAAAGAATGTGTGTGTGCCTATGTACATATATATACACACACACATTATGTATATATGTATAACTGAATTACTTTGCTATACAGCAGAAACTAACACAGTACTGTAAATCACTACACTTCAATGTTTAATGTGACTATATACAGGAAAAAGCACAAGAGACTATCGGAAGACGTCATTTGGGAACCGGCAGTAACACTGCTTCATGGGTTAAGGTAAACTTGGTGAAGAGAAATAACACCTAATGCTCACTGGGCACGTACTGCACCAGGCTCTCTGTTAATTATTTTTATCGGCTCATCTGATTCTTTCTTCAATCCTGAGAGGGAAAGCTGTGTCCTACATTTTCTCTCAGGGAGAAGATGAAGAAATTGTGATTCAGATGGGTTAACTGGCTTTCCTAGAGAGACTCTTCTGGGTAGCTGGAACTGACTCCAAAGTTATGCTGTCAAATGCTCCAAAAAGCTGCCTAAAAAATTGTTTCAGTTATTTCTTCATCTCCTTCTCTGTTTAAAAAAAAAAAAAAACAAAAAAAAAACCTCCTACCTCCTTTCACAAAGTGTTTGGGATCCAGGAATATTTCAGAAGATATGGTAAACTTCAAATCACGATAACAGTATGAGGCATTACGTGTATTATTTTAAACGTACAGGCAATTTTTTCGTTTATGTTGGAAAATGTGTCTGGTGCAAGAACCAGGACTGGATCTCTTTTCAGAACACTCTTCCTGGTGGATAATTAATAATTCCACCCAGAGGAGTAAAATGGGAGGCTGGGAAAATGTGATATGCACACAGAGGGTATGTGTGGGTAAATGTATTTCTGCTCCTCAGAGCTCCTGGCTGTAGGGCATACAATACTGTGCCGAATGTAACGTGAAAAACACACGTGTTTAAGTGCAGTTTACTCAGTCTTCCCAAACTTTCCTGGCAAAAGGGGGATTATCTTTTTATGGAATATTAATTTGTTAAGGCTGCCATAACACAGGACCACAGACTGGGCGGCTTCGACCACAGACTGGGCGTCTTCAACCACAGACATTTATGTCTCCCAGTCCTGGAGGCAGGAAGTATGAGATCCAGGTGTCAGCAGGGCTGGTTCCTCCCGAGGCCTCTCTCCTGGGCGTGTAGACGGCCGTCTCCTCCCTGTGTCCTCACGTGGTCGTCCCTCTGTGCGTGTCTGTGTCCTGATCTCCTCTTCTTATAAGGACACCAGTCCTATGGGATCAGGACCCACCCTAATGACCTCATTTTACCTTAATGACCTCTTGAAAGACCCTGACTCGAAACACAGTCATATTCTGAGGTCCTGATTAGGACTTCAACATATGCATTTGCAGGGTGGGCACAACGCAGCCCATCCATAGCAAATACCCACTAACACTCTTCAGAACAGTAATCCTGAGAACACACTGGGCATGCAGGTGTTGAAGACAGTCAAGACTTCCTTGAAGTGGCTCTGAAAATGGTCTGCAGGGATCTGCATTAAGCACAGTGTTTGCTCCACCATCCAAAGCAATCAGTTCCTCTTGGACGTAACTGCCAAGAGCATTAATGAGAACACTCAGGGGTTCCCATAGCGTTCCCTTATAGAGTTGGCGTACCTCTTCCTAAAAATTTATTCTCTAACAAACAGACCCTTCAAACAGATCTTCCGTTTCGTGTAAAATAAGAATCTACCATCCAAATATTCACAGCAATGCCGGCACTCTGCCTGTTAACTCAGGATCACAAAACGTCTCCAGCATACTCCTTGGCCCGTTTGGTCAGCCCTTGGGATTATAACTCGAAAGATCGTTAAGTCCCGAGTTCCCTGGGACTATCGGAGGGAGAGAGATGCTTGCAGATGTGCTCTGAATCATGCACCCCTATTAAAGCAATTATTGGATCAACTATAAAGCCAGCTGGATAAACTCGGAAAGGGAAAATCCTCTTAACTTCCCTTCACCTATAACGAGTTCACGTGCCTTCTCTCCTGGAGCTCACATTTACCTGACAGAATCATGTTGAGAGCTGGCCAAGCTTGAAATTACTGAATGGAAACGTCTCATTCTGAAAGTCCACAAGACTGATTCTCCACAAAGCCTTTCTGTGGGAAATAACACGCCGTCATTCAGAAATTATTGGTGACAATAGCTGTCCGTATCACTTCGCCAGGCTACCTACTGGTGGGCTTTTGTGGTGTGTGTGCCAGTGAGTAGCAGATAAGGTGGAGGGAGATTAGAACCCTTTCAGTAAACCATAGGAAGCTCTTGACAAGAAGAACCCTTTTCTATTTGCAAGGGTTATGAAAGCAAGTTAAGGAATGTCAACTTGTCTCTGCATTCGTAAGAGCAAAACAGAAAGTTGAAATTATTCCATGTGGTCCAGCAAGGGATGGAGAAGTGCTTTGCACCTGCTCACCTTGGGCAACCTCCAGCAGGAGACTGTGCAGGATGCCACTTTCAAGTGAGGTCTTTAAAACTGCACGGAACACCTGAATCTCTTGCCTTTTTTTTTTTTTTTAACATCTTTATTGGGGTATAATTGCTTTACAATGGTGTGTTAGTTTCTGTCTTGCCTTCTTAATGGACCTAAGACATTACCCTTCCCAGGAGAACCTGGATTTTCAAACCGTTTTCTCTGTTTCCCAAAGAACAGGCTTACTCTACCACCAGTTAAGTGGAGAATCAAGAGTGCTTTTCTTTTATTTCGTAATGCTTTTTACTGACACACTGATGCAAGAACCTGAACTCCACTATTCAGTCATGCTTTCGCTATAAGTTTAAGCTGGGGGTCCAGCCTCAGAGGCATCCAATATCAGGAAAGCAAACACATTTTAGACAAAATGATCGTGTATCACGGAAAACGCTGGGAATTTAGCATTCCGTTTTCTGGAGAATGTAATTTAGATTGCATTATATTTCTGAAATAGTTTTGGTTTTTTTTTTTTTGCAGTACACGGGCCTCTCACTGCTATGGCCTCTCCTGTTGTGGAGCACAGGCTCCAGATTGCGCAGGCTCAGTGACCATGGCTCACGGGCCCAGCCGCTCCACGCATGTGGGATCCTCCCAGACCGGGGCATGAATCCGTGTCCCCTGCATCAGCAGGGGGACTCCCAACCACTGCGCCACCAGGGAAGCTCTCTGAAATTGTTGAATGTAAAAATTCTCGAATCACTCAATAAGCCTCAACCATTTGTTTGAACCCACTGTATAGGTCTGTCATTTGTTTAGCCTATCTGAATTGATATGTAGGATTTTGTATGTCGGAAAATACAGTTAAGGCAAATAGTTCCTTGTGCATACTTGAAAGACTATTTTCTTGCATGTAAGTGATCTGAAGCAGTGCAGAATATACGAAAACTACAGGCTGCCTTAAGTGTTATAAAACTGGCCACACACCAAATGCATCTGGTATTCACTGAATCAAAGGTACGTTTTATTTATTTGCCTCCAAAGGTAATCAAAGGTACGTTTTATTTATTTATTTTTCTTTTTAATTCATCTGTATTTGTGACAAATTTTAAAGCGGAATGTGACTTGAGCACTACATTTCCATTGATGAAAGTTGCTCTGAGTTAATATAAAACGTACCACCTTGAAAAGTAACACGACGTGTTAGCGATAATATTTACATTGCTCAAATCTGTAACATTGGAAATGTCTTCTCCATCTTTTATTCTACAATCTACTCTTCTTGTTTGTGACATGACATCAAAAGTTAGGAGAATTCGACCTTTTCCTTTTCTTGGCAGGTTTTCTCTTCTTCGAAGCGCGCTCTCTCTCAGATGCATCCTTTGTTATTTTTATTCTCATTCATTCATTTATTCATATATCCATCCAGTTGTCGAGCCATTCATCCATCCATTTATGTAGCATTGAAGCAGTATCTTTGGGATAGGGAATTTTACGTACCGGATAAACCCAATCATTCAAGAACAGTGCTGACGTTTTTTGTTTTTTTTTTTGCGGTACGCGGGACTCTCACTGTTGTGGCCTCTCCCATTGCGGAGCACAGGCTCCGGACGCGCAGGCCCAGCGGCCATGGCTCACGGGCCCAGCTGCTCCGCGGCATGTGGGATCTTCCCGGACCGGGGCATGAACCCACGTCCCCTTCAACGGCAGGCGGACTCTCAACCACTACGCCACCAGGGAAGCCCAGTGCTGACGTTTTGAGCACTGGGAATTAAGTAGTTAAAAGCAAAACAAACTAGAGGACACATCCCAACTGAGCGTATCAATCAAAACCACATGCTGTCCAATACAGGACTGTTATTGCAGGCTCTATGTGGTTGCCTTTAGGCTGTTGTCTTAACGTCATTTGGCTTCAGAGTAAAGATGGCTTTCATGTACCTTTAGAAGGTCAGTGATGCCGGGTGATGGTGAAATGGAGGCAGCCCCTGCACCACAGAGAGACCTTCCCAGAAATCTTCTACAGTCAAAGGGTAAGACAGCATTCCGTGCGTCGAGAGGACCAGATGCTTCTGTGGGTGCTCTGTACTGGGTGAAACACGCACCGGGAAAGTAAGAAAAGCAGGAGCAAATGCAACTCGGCCAGAAGGTGAGAAAGGCCTCTAGTCATTGACTATGTGAGAACCTGCTCAGGCGCGGAGCAGTCGCGTGACCTTGGATAAGCCTTGGATCCTTTCCACTCTCCTCAGTTTTCTCAGCTGTAAGATGAGAACTGGGCTGGGGTGTGGGGTGAGCTGGAATAAGAAAGTACAAAAAGGGCACTGGAAGCTGTGATGATTCTGTACCTCAGTCTCAGCGTGGTTTGAATGAATACCTTGTCAGACATGAGGATCTGCTGGGACAAAGAATGTTGGCCATTCTTCTTCGTTGGCGTGTATGAGAGACAGACTGTGTTTGGTTATCTCAATACCATATATACCACAACGTGCCGTACCGTCACCTTGTTTCAGAATCTCTTGCAGTAACAACGTCTTCCCTGTTTCAGTAACAACACACATTTAAAATTGCTTACCCTTTCCCCAGTTTCTCAAAGTTTGACGTTCAAGTTGGTCACAAAAGCACACAGCGTGGTTTCCATGGAGACTGAAATCCTTCTTTTCTTCCCATGATTCCGTACAATTAACCACAATGCAGGTCAAAGGGCACAGAAAGCGTTATCTGTGGAACACAGCAGGTTTATTTGGGTCTTTCTTACCACAATTCCAAATGCGTCTTTTAGGATCTTCCTGGGAAAGTGGCATGTGTTGGTTATGCAGTGCTATCCAGACGTACCCTCACCTTCGATCTTGCTAGAGGCTGAATAAAATCAATGAAGCACTAGCTGAAATCTGAACTTAGAACACAGCCCATCTAATGACGGCTTCTTATGGTTAAACAATGTAGAGACCTGTTATTGTAAATTCTAGTAATTCTACTTTGAAAAACTGTAATAGTTCTAAATGAAAAGCCACTGAAGATTATTATCAGAGATGAGGGACAGGCTTTTATTTCTGGCAATAAAACTAGACTTGGATTTAGAAGAATGAGGTCCTACCTGTGTCACTGACTATATTTATAACTTCTAGCAGGTCACTTGAAATCTTTCACTTTCACATTTCTCATCTTTAAAATAAGGAAATTGCACTAAACCTCTCTACCAGTTACTCTTAGCCTGAGATTTTTTTAAGCCTATGGTTTGGACACTTATTTGCAAATGAAACTGAAGAGATAAAATTCATGCTAGAAATTGCATTGACTGCACGGTGTTACATTGTTTTTCGATAATTTGCCTTAAAACACCTCTTTATAAGCAGCAGTGATATACTTATGTACGAAAATTAACTTTACTTACCACCTCATGTGGAAAGGTAGCATTTTAAGGCCCATATCAGAAATCTAGAAGTATCCATAAAGGATATATTCCAAATATAATTTTGAAATCTGTAACAGAAGTTCCTTATTTATCATAAAACATATTAGAAATAATTTTTCTCTGGTGATGGATGGAGACAGGGTCTGTGGTTTTACCGTGTGGTAGGCAGAATAATGCCTGGCTCCAAAGATGCTCACATATTAATGCCAGTACCTGTGACAATGTTCCCTCACATGACAAAGGGGAATTTAGGTTACAGATGGAATTAAAACTGCTGATCAGCTGACCTTAAAATAGGGAGATTCTCCTGGATTATCCAAGTGGACTCAAGAGAAGCCTAAAGGTCTTTAAAAGTGGAAGAGGGAACTTCCCTGGTGGTCCAGTGGTTAGGACTCAGCGCTGTCACTGCCAGGGCATGGCTTCAATCCCTGGTCAGGTAGCTAAGGTCCCACCGGCTGTGTGGTGGCCCGGGGTAGCAGGTGGGGTGGGGAGTGGAAGAGGGAAGCAGAAGAGGTCAGAGTGGTGTGGTGTGAGGACTACAACTGTGGTTGCTGGCTTGGAAGATGAAGGACGGGACCACAAGTCAAGGAATGCAGGCAGCCTCTAGGTACTGGAAAGGGCAAAACACACATTCTCCCCTACAGCCTCCGGAAAGAAGGAAGCCTTGCCCACACCTTGCTACGAGCCTACTGAGACCATGCTGGACCTCTAACCTACAGAACAGTGAGATAATGAATTTGTGGCTGTTTTAAGCCATCATGCAACTGTCAAGGTATCTGAGCAGCCATAAAGAACTAATACACCAAGCAAATGTGCATGCTTCTGACAGACTGGCCAGCTCCGAACCCAATTCCTCAGGACAATGTTCTTGGTCTACAATCCTGTTAGTCTCATGCCACGTCCCTCCCCCCAACAGACAGACAGACACACACACACACACACAACTTCAAAGGGAGACTTTTGCCCGCACCAACCTAAATTGTGCCTAATCCTGCCTTCACCAGAATAAGCACAGGGAACTCGACTCAGTACTCTATAATAACCTCCAGGGAATAGAACCTGAAAAAGAATGGATACATGTATATGTATAAGTGATTCACCTTGCTGTACATCTGAAATGAATGCAACACTGTAAATCAACTAGACTCCAATAAAATTAAAAAATATGTATCATTCTTTCTTGATGCATATCTTTTGTGGAAAGGGCTTGTGTCTGAAGACAGAGACTGGAGACTTTCTTGAGTTCCTGAAAATGTGCCTGTTGGGCTATGAATGTGTGTACTGTTGGCAGGGCTGATCTTCGTGGTGACTCAATCACCTGACAGCCAAGGTACTGGGCTGATATTAGGTCCAAGATTCTCCAGAGATGATGTAAAATGGAGAAAATAGATGCTAAATATGGCTCCTGCACTTACCTGAGAGTCGCCAAGCTAAGTTAGCCTAGGTCAGGTGAGAAAAAAAAAAAGAAAGGCTATGGGTTTCACCATAATTAATCTAATACAAAGGAACATGTTCTGTTCACTACCGTCAGCACTGCGGACATATTTCGCAAACACTTAATTCGTAAATGAGCATTCTGGAAATCGACAGTTTTCACTAATTTGGACTGAGCTTCTCCATCACTTAGCCCCAAGTCATTAATATCACATTGTCACTAATTGGCTACAGTAGTAATCAGTGTGAGGTCAATTACACACATAATAGAACTCACATGAACATTCTACTCATCACGGGAATCAAATCCTCATCTTCACTGAATGATAACTAGTGACGACGTGCACACTAATTGGGATATGCAACACTGAGATAAAGGGGGTAGGCAATCCCATCCTTTATTTTTAAAGCAATCTTCTCTTTTACCACCTTCTAGATTTAAACTCAGTGACTGCGGGGGCTATCTTCTGCTTGCCTTGGTGTCTTTCAAAATGCCTACCCAGTGTCTTGGTTAGCCATGCAAATATTTAAATGGAATTAAAAGCACATGTGCTCCTTTCTGAGTAGAAATAGGATAAGAAAACAAATAAAAAATAATGTAGGCAGGTACCTTCTGATGGGAGGGGGCAGAGGCAGAGAGGGGACATTGGGGATATATACTAAAGACTAAGAATGAATAATAAAGATGTATTCTACACCTAATTTGATTCCATTCAGTGTGATGACAAAGGTGTCATTCAGATGTGTTTGTCCAATGGGAAGACTTAGGAAAGAAGCCCTGGTATCCTCAGTGCTCAGGTAAAGAATCCTGCTGCCTCCAAATCTCATTCATATGTAATGTTAGGTCCTCATCTAGATTAGGGTAGCTAAAATTACTAACTTAATTTTAATACAAAGGCAGACCTCGGAGATATTGCAGGTTCGATTCCAGACCACAGGCAATAAAGGAATATTTCAATATAGCAACTCACACAAATGTTTTGGTCTCCCAGGGCATATAAAAGTTATGTTTAAACTAGACTGTAGTCTATTAAATGTGTAATAGTATTATGTCTAAAAAAAAACCAATGCACGTACCTTAATTTAAAAATACTTTACTGCTTGAAAAAATGCCAGAACAATTACAATCGTAAGAGTGAAGATCACTGATCACGTATCACCATAACAAATATACGTGATGAAAAAATTTGAAATATGGCAAGAATTATCAAAATGTGGCACAGAGACGTGAAGTGAGCAAACGGCACCAACAGACTGACTTAGCACAAACCTTCAGTTTGTAAAAAACACAGTATCTGCAAAGCGCGATAAAATGAGGTCTGCCTGTATTCAAAAGTCATGGCTTTGATTCTGAGAACAAATAAGCAATGAAGATTTTTAAGGTAAAGAGTTGAAATCGCAATCATTAGGTTATATTCTATTTAATGAGACTTTTAGATGCAGTGTATTTAATTATGCGAAAATGAACATTGAAAAAAGAAACTTGAAAGGAAATATGCCAAAAAATATTTGGCACTTATTTTAAGAACTTCAGGAGTCATGAGTGATTGTGTTTTCTGCCTTTTATTTTCTTTTCAGCACCCTTCTAAAGTAACGGGTACTGTTTGTCAAAAGAAAGTAATAATTTTAAAAATTTACAAAATGTATTTTAAAATTTTGAGTATGCAATTTAAATAATCCATGTCACTATATGAAGGACTAGTTCAACAATGTTATTTGCTCAGCTTTAACAAATATTCCAAAACTTTCCAGGACACATAAAAAACTTTGATATTGACCCAAATATCCATATTTAATGTGACAGATACACTTTTCCTTCCAAATATCTATGGCTTATAATTTAACCCACTAGTAACTAATTTGGTTTTCTGGAAACTTGTATAGGACTTAATTTATGTTCACAAAAACTGGCCGTAAGAGAAAAAGTGAAATTCAGATAATCATACATATTGAAAACAAACACTTTGTAAGCACTTGGATTAACTGAATTCCACTTGAAAAGAAAATGAGCAGTTTGACTAAAAGCATATAATTGTATGTATTTAAATCATTAGGTACTTATTTGGGCTAAAGGAAGGTCAAATTCAAACAAAAGGTCAAATTCAATATGAATACCAAGAAGCATTATAACAATTGTAACAATTCACCATCTCCAAGTATTTTCTCAGTTCCTTCCCTTCTTTCTCAATGAAAACACTGGCGATGAGCTGAGGAATCTTACATGCATGAGTGTACATCTCACACACACACCACAGGAACTAATGTAAAAGGAAGCAAGAGTTTTCACCTACCACATGTTCTCTTGGAAAGTTTTATCAGATAAATGGATTGAGCAATTTTTCTAATGATAATTATCTTTTTTCAAATATTTACCATCCAGATATGTTGTTTCTTTATAGCATGGCTTGCTCTGAAAGCCATCACTGATAATTCCAAGATTCTCCAGAGATGATGTAAAATGGAGAAAACAGATGCTAAATATGGCTCCTGCACTTACTATGTGATATTTAAGCTTCTCCAGGGCAAGCATCTCTCTGGTTTATTTTCTGCTGTATCCACAGCAACTAGAGCAGAGCTTGGAATATAGTTCAAGAAAAACGTACTGAATGGACAAATAACTGCAGCTATCCAATAATAGTTTCTGCAGTTAGGGAAATGTTCCACATCAGTGCTACCCAAAATGGTAGCCACTACAATTTTCACAGAACTAGAACAAATAATTTTAAAATTTACATGGAAACACAAAAGACCCCAAATAGCCAGCAAAGCAATCTTGAGAAAGAAAAACAGAGCTGGAGGAATCAAGCTCTCTGACCTCAGACTATACTGCAAAGCTACAGTCATCAAAACAGTATGGTACTGGCACAAAAACAGAAACAGATCAATGAACAGCATAGAAAGCCCAGAATAAATCCACACACTTATGGCCAATTAATATATGACAAAGGAGGTAAGACTACCCAATGGAGTAAAGACAGTCTCTTCAATAAGTGGTGCTGGGAAAACTGGACAGCTACATGTAAAGAATGAAATTAGAACATACTCTAGAACGCTATATACAAAAATAAACTCAAAATAGATTTAACTTAAATGTCGACCAGATACTATAAAGCTCCTGGAGGAAAACATAGGCAGAACACACTTTGAAATAAGTCACAGCAATATTTTTTTGGATCCGTCTCCTACAATAATGGAAATAAAAGCAAAAATAAACAAATGGGACCTAATTAAACTTAAAAGTTTTTGCACAGCAAAGGAAACCACTGACAAAATGAAAAGACAACCTACTGAATGGGAGAAAAGATTTGCAAATGATATGACTGATAAGGGGTTAATATCCAACATATATAAACACCTCATACAACTCATCATCAGAAAAATAAATAAATAAATAACCAGATTTTAAAATGGGCAGAAAAACTGAATAGACATTTTTCCAAAGAGGAACTGCAGATGGCCAACAGGCACATGAAAAGATGCTAATCATCAGGGAAGTGCAAATCAAAATTACAATGAGATACCACCTTATACCTGTCAAAATGGCTATGATCAAAAGGAACACAAAATAACAAATGTTGGCGAAGGTGTGGAGAAAAGGGAACCCTCGTACGCTGTAAGTGGGAATGTAAAATGGTGCAGCCACTATGGAAAACAGTATGGCAGTTTCTCAAAAATCTAAAAACAGACATAGCATATGACCCAGCAATTTCACTCCTGGATGTAAATCTGAAAGAAACAAAAACATTTTTTTTTTTTTGCAGTACGCGGGCCTCTCACTGTTGTGGCCTCTCCCGTTGCGGAGTACAGGCTCCAGACGCACAGGCTCAGCGGCCATGGCTCACGGGCCCAGCCGCTCCGCGGCATGTGGGATCTTCCCAGACCGGGGCACGAACCTGTGTCCCCTGCATCAGCAGGCGGACTCTCAACCACCGTGCCACCAGGGAAGCCCCAAAAACACTAATTTGAAAAGATACATGCACCCCAACATTCATAGCAGCATTATTCACAACAGACAAGATATGGAAGCAACTTAAGTGTCCACCAACAAATGAATGTATACATGCCTGCACATACAAACACACACACACACACACACAGTGGAATACTACTCAACCATAAAAAAGAATGAAATATTGCCATTTGCAGCAATACAGATGGACTTGGAGAGCATTATGCTAAGTGAAATAAGTCAGACAGAGAAAGACAAATACTGTATGATATCACTTATATGTGGAATCTAAAAAATAAAAGCAACCAGAGAATATAACAAAAAAGAAGCAGACTCACAGAACAAAATAGTGGTTACCAGTGGAGAGAGGGAATGGGGAGGGGTAATAAAGGGATAAGGAATTAAGAGGTACAAACTATTAGGTATAAAACAAGCTATAAGGATGTGCTGTACACTGCAGGGAATAGAACCAATATTCTACAATAACTATAAATGGAGTATAACCTTTAAAAATTGTTAATCACTATATTGTACAACTGTAACTGTACAACTGTAACTTATATAATCAACTATACTTCAATAAAAAAATAAAAACAAAAAATTCTAATCATAAAAAAGCCAATATGGGGCTTCCCAGGTGGCGCAGTGGTAGAGAGTCCGCCTGCTGATGCAGGGGACACGGGTTCGTGCCCCGGTCCGGGAAGATCCCACATGCCACGGAGCAGCTGGGCCCATGAGCCATGGCCGCTGGGCCTGCGCGTCCGGAGCCTGTGCTCTGCAACGGGAGAGGCCACAACGGTGAGAGGCCCGCGTACCGCAAAAACAAACAAACAAACAAACAAAAAACCAATATGGTAGCCACTAGTCATATGTGGCTATTGAGCCCTTTAAATGCAGCAGATGTAAGTGAGGAACAGTTTTTTAATCAAAGAAAATTTAAATGGCCACATGCAGCTAGTGGTTACCATAATGGCCAGGACATGGCTAGGTGTTTACACTTCGTATTTTTAATACAGGAATGAAATGTTTATTTTCTCTTCCAGTGACTAGTCTACGTGCATTTAATTATCTCATAGGAACACTTACCAGAAAACGCCAGTAAAGGAAAAACCAAATCTTACTTTAATACGATTCATTAATGGTGTCTGTTACCACACAGAAATTTTGATGAATCCATGTTTCTTTGGTGACATATTTATATTGCCATAGTTAGAAAGACCATCTCACTCCAAGATTATAAATTCTCCCATCCTTCCTTCTAGTACACTTTATGGTTTAATTGTTTATATTTAAATCATTGATCTATTTGGAATTTATCCTTGTGTATGCTCTGGGACATAAGATCATTTTTAATTTTCCCATGTGGCTAGCCAAACATCCCAATACATTATTCAAATTTATCTGTTTCCGTTGATTGTGCTAGCTATTGGCGTCCAAAATTCCTAAACGCATTTTGGCTTATATCTGAACTGTCAAATCTGTTCCACTGGTCTGCCTCTGTGTCTTTTTGACAACATCATGTTTTATCATTGAGACTTTATAATATACTACAATACTACTTTAAAGGCTTTTAATCATCCTCACTGTTCCTATTTTTCAAAAGTTTTCTAGTTATTCTTCTTTGTTAGTTTTTCCATATGTTCTCCTAATTGGTTGTTGTTTCTCTATGTGAAAGTCATTTATTTTTATACATTATTTTGTATCCCACACTGAATTGCCAAACAGCAGGCTAGGAAGACAACACTGCCATTCATATCACAAGCAAAGGGCTGAACTTAGTCCCCAACCTAGGAAGTGATAATTACAAGACTGACAACCAGTAGATGGCAAAGGATATGAACTGACAGTTCACAGAAGAAATAAGGGAATAAGGTGGATTTTGAAGAAGAGAAGGGATGCTTGTTAAAATAATAAAATTCTTAAATAAGCAAGTATAAGTACTGTAAGATACTGTTTTCAATCTGTCAGAGGTGGGTGAAGGAAACAAGAGTACATCAAGGGTCCATCAGTTCCTCCAGCAGGATGGCTGTCTTTCTTATTTTACCTGCACCCAACTTCCCAGTGCAACATATGTGATAAACAGCTACACATACATCTCAAGAAGAACATTCTGTGTGCAATTACAAGTGCTTGGAGGCTGGCTTCTCAGCTGTGGACACCTCAGCGCCTTTAGAAGGCAGTTTCTGGGGAAGGAACACCACCTTGAGACCACTTTTGCTGGGACACATCCCATAATCCTATCCCTTGATGCCGTTTCTCTCTCTTTGATGGAGAAAAGAGAACCAAGCCTGCTGTATGTGGAAAATCTGGATGTCTCTTAGCCATTTATCACCTTCAAAGCAACAGCAAATGTTTTCTTGTCTCATTTCTGCCAGTGCATGGAGCTCACAGGAGCGGCTAAGTGTGGCAATAAAGAGGAGACACCAGGCTGGAAGAAAGGAGACCATTTGAAACTGTGTCACCATCAGGTAGAGAAGCTGAGTACTTGGGAGAGAGGGGCGGGATGATTGGCAAAAGAGGACCCTGCTTTTGCCCATCCAGAGTGTAAACAAATAGTCATAACAATAACAACAACAACAATAATAATAAACAGGTAAGATAAACTGGTGGGGGAGCATGATCATGATACCCCCAAGATCTCATGGACGTTGACTGTGGCTTTGATTTGATAGAGAAGCCACATTTAAAATGCAGAGACCCAAGCCAGAGTAACAAGTGCACCAGACCTGCACTCTCCAATATGGCGGCCAGTCATCCCAAGAGGCAATGAAGCACGTGAAATGCGGTGAGTCTGAACTGAGGTGGGTTGTAAGGACCAAATGCGTACTGATTTCAAAGTCTGTGAAATATCTGCTCAATACACTTTTAATACTGATTACCTGTGGGGAGGCGATAATACTTTGGATACACTGGGTTAAGTAAAGCATGCTGTTAAAATCATTGTCACCTATCTTACCTACATTTTTTTAGTATGGCTACTAGAAAATTTAAAATGACACATGTGACTTGTATTACATTTCCACTGGACAGATATCGTATGATATTGCTTATATGCAGAATCAAAAAAAAAAAGGGATACAACTGAACTTATTTACAAAACAGAAACAGACTCACAGACGTAGAGAATGAACTTACAGTTAGCGGGGGGAAGGGTGGGGGGAGGGATAGATTGGGAGTTTGGGATTGACATGTCCACACTCCTATATTTAAAAAGGGTAACCAAGGGCCTACTATACAGCACAGGGAACTCTGTTCCATATTATGTAACAATCTAAATGGGAAAAGAATTTGAAAAAGAATAGATGCTGGCTTCCCTGGTGGCGCAGTGGTTGGGGGTCCGCCTGCCGATGCAGGGCACATGGGTTCGTGCCCCGGTCCGGGAGGATCCCACATGCCACGGAGCGGCTGGGCCCGTGAGCCATGGCCGCTGAGCCTGTGCTTCCGGAACCTGTGCTCCGCAGCGGGAGAGGCCACAGCAGTGAGAGACCCGCATACCGCAAAAAAAAAGAATATATGCGTGTATACATAAAAGTGAGTCACTTTGCTGTACACCTGAAACTAACACAACATTGTTAATCACCTGTAGTCCAATATAAAATAAAAAGTTAAAAAAAATAAAATCAGTGCCATTTTATTTACGTTTTTTTTTTAGTATGGCTACTAGAAAATTTAAGATTACACATATGACTTGCATTACATTTCCATTGGACAGCACCATTCAACGTGACCCACATTGATTAATTCACTTCTCTCTTCAGCTCCGTTACTCCTGGCTTTGCCCCAGCAGGCAACTCTGTGTCTCATTTGGGGCAGGAAGATGGTGTGGGTCCCCTTGGGTGTTCATGGATGCATCCCTAACTGTATCCCCTGAGCACTCCCTCTCCAGTGCGCTTCCTGTGCACCCCATGTCTCTTTAAAGCCCTGACTTTGTTCCCTTCATAACAGAAGTGTTCTCCTGAAGTCATTAGATTTATACCTTTCCTGAATCATGTGCTTTACCCCCTTTCCATATATCTCCCTTCTGCTCCATACTCTGTCTCCAACATGCCTTCACCCATTACAGAACTGTCCCATCTTGGAGTGAGAAAGGAGGTGTTCTAACATCCCTCCTCCCTTTTCTCAGTTCAGAAGACTTGATCTCTCTCAAGACAAACTGATCCCCCCAGAAAAACTTCCTTCTAAAAGCTTTTTCGTGGGAGTGGATGGAACACCTGAAAGATGTTGGGTGCAGGACTGGGATTAAAACCTGGGTTTCTAGAACCTTCTTCTCAAGTCCATTCTACTCCTAATCTATCCCAGGTGTGCGTCTACTTTATAAGAGTGGTGAGGACAGAGCCGTGACCCCTGCTGGGATATCCAGGGCCAAGCTCTGGCAGTCGTCCTGACACTGGCCAACTCTTCAAACAGCTACAAGGCCTTTCCAAATGAGTCGGGGGCACAACTTTGTAAGTAAATTGAATGTTGGTAAGACATCAGAATTCGTAAAATTCCCAGAATATATTTTAAGCATTTCTCAAAAAAAAAACCCCCGTTTTTTCCTGGGAGAGAGAGATTTGGTCACTACTCTGTGGCACGTTGCCAGCTTTATACTTTTATCAATGTTGGCCTCACTCCAACCAGATCTTCTTTCCATAAATAAAATTTTATCTGAGACACAGCAGTTATTGTAACATGTTGGCAGAATTGTCATGGACTATTTTATTTTAAGGAGACTTTAGAATACAATTTTTTACATCTGGTAAACCTACAAATGGTGGGAAATGACAGTTTTTGACATCTCAACGTCTCTATCCACCCATTTGAACCTCTGCTTGGCCAGCCAGACACGACCAACGGGAGTGTTTTAATCTCCTGTTGAAATGTAGATCTTAATTTAAATGTTCCATCCAGAAGGGACCTGTCTGGAGTAGAAAATTATTGTGAGACTTTGGTTTCTAAACGCCCAGCTTTAAAACATAATTAGGGGGCACACATGGCAGAGCTCTGAGAAAGCAGTTACCTGCCAAGGGTATCAGAGCAGACATTCTAAAACTTTGTAAATCACAGTTAAAATCATCAATCACAACACATCTCCTCCTTGTCAGATGTCTTCATCAGCTCAGGCTGTCATAACAAAGTACCACAGACTGCGGGCTTAAACAACAGATATTTGTTTTTCACAGTTCTGGAGACTGGAAGTCCAAGATCATCGTGTGGGCAGGTTTAGTTCCCAGTGAGGCACTCTTCCTGGTTTGTACAGCTGCATTCTTGCTGTGTCCTCACGTAGTAGGGAGAGAAAGCACTCTGGTCTCTTCCTCTTCTTATAAGGACACTAATCCCATCACGGGGACCCCACCCTCATGACTTAAAGCTAATTAAATCCCAAAGGTCGCACCTCCAAATACCGTTTACTGGGGGATTAGGATTTCAACATATGAATCTTGGGGAGGGAGACACAAACTTTCAGTCCATAAAACCAGGAAAAGTGAGTGAAGACAGAGCATGTCTTAGTTTTTTTTTAATTCACTCTTTGGAAGTCTGAATAATGCTCCCCACCCCCGTGACAAATATGTCCATGTCCTTTTCCCCAGAGTCTGAAAATATGTCACCTTACATAGCAAACGGGACTTTGGAGATGGGATTAAGTTAAAAATCTCAGGATAGGGAGATTTTCCTGGAATATGCATGTGGATCTTTATAAAAGGGAGGCACAGGGGTCGGAGAAGATGTCATGGTTGGAATGATTCAGGTCCATGAGCGCAGGAATGTCAGCACATGAAATACACCAATAGTAACAGGTGTATGCGAAATCTTCTAAAGCAAAGGCATCAACTAGGAATGGAGTGCTCGTTATGGATAGATGTGGGAAGAACAGAATATAAAGTAGAATTAAGAAATAAAGGAGAAGCTGGTTTTAGGAAGACTGACAGTCTAGATGGACAGAATGGAAAAAGCAAATAGAAGGAAGGTACTGTTTAAAGAAATTCAGACAGGGGAATTAGTACTTGATGCTAGCAGGTCTTTAAGTGTCAATGATAATCGGTTCTATATCCACTAAATATAAGCATAACACATAGAAACCACATAGTGCAGTATCAGTGTAATTCAAAATAACTGACTGTCCACGCACAGAGAGGCAGCACTGCTTGCGTGAGTGCATGCTGTGAAGTTACAATGTGAACCTCCAGGAAAAGCAGGAGTATTGGAAAAGACCTTAGTGCCAGATCTGCTGAGAGGTACCTTTTTACCACGAGGGCTTCCTTAGGCTGCACCTCCTGAATATCTGTTTCTCTCCTCTGGAGTGATGTGCCCTTTGGGGTAACTCGGGGGAACCTGATCCTTTTACATCTTGGCATTTCATTCATCAGCAGTGAGGTCTTCAGCTGTTTGTGTCTTGGTCAGAATCCCGACCTTCTGTACTCCCATGCAAGCAAGGCTATTTTTGCTTCCGGCCTTATTCTTAATCATTCTTGCTGTGTCAGAGATTTATTTTTTTATTATTTTTTTAATGTTAATGACCATTATTTATTGGGAAGTTGACCTCTGCGGTATTAAATATCTTTTTTTTAAATTGGAGTATAGTTGCTTTACAAGGTTGTGTTTGTTTCAGGTGTACAGCAAAGTGAATCAGATATATATATACACACATATCTTTTGTAGATTCTTTTCCCCTATAGGTTATTACAGAATATTGATTAGAGTTCCCTGTGCTATACAGTAGGTCCTTGTTAGTTATCTGTTTTATATATAGTAGTGTGTATATGTTAATCATACAGAGATTTAAACAGTAGAAGGCTAGCAGTTGTTTAATAAGGACTCTTCAAAGGGGGCAGGGGACAACACTGATTTGCAGTGTTTGCCAGTTTCTGTGATGTCACTACTCCCACTGTGGCTGGTTTCAAGCTGCTACTGCGAATTGGCTGAGCGGGGAGATGGGAAGAGATGGACCCAGTTGTTTCGTGGGGACCACCCATAGTAAAGCAATGCCAGGTATCACTGATTGAAATCAAATCACATAGGACCTCTTAGGAAGGCTACGTCTAAACACATGGAAATCTGAGGAGACTCCATCACCTATAGTATAATGGCAATAAACTTGTAACTGTGAGGTTCTACACTGGGTATCTCAGTATATAGCTTGGACACACACAAAAAATGCAATGCACACAGCAGAGAATCATGCTGCTGGGTTTCAAATCTGGTAGTATACACCCACCAGCACTGATGTGCATGAGATTTACAGCTTTTCTCATGCCAAGAAGTAGCTGGCGCTTGTCATCAGACACGTGAAGAGGAGAGGAATGTGGAAATACTGACAGCCTTATAGCAGTCTACTAAAATTAGAGCCACGCTCCAGGCAAAAGACAGATAATTCATGCATCAGAGTAAATCCGACTCAGGTCTCACTCAACAGATCAGGGCATCCACGAGCAACAAACAGGCTTGAAACACTTAGACCTTTTATCCTTTAGGGAAAAATCTGGCTTCCAGATAAGCATTTATATGTGTTTTGAAAAGGCAGAAGGTCATGCTTCTATTACTTCAAAGGTATTTTCAGGTGACTTTAAAAAACCTCAAGAAAGGTGTCAAGGAGTTGGATTATTCCTTCATTTTGTTGGTTTTAGAGATAGTGGTTATTTGGCTAAATATATTTCTATGTGGGGACATTACACCAAACACACATCAATGACAAAGAGCAGCCTGGCTGAGTTAAGGGCAGGGAAAATGGTGGTTTTACGAAGTTACCACGTGCAGTGGAGACGGTGGATTCTGACGGTTGAGTGCCCCAGCACTTCAATGCAGTACCTAGACATAGGCTTGTTTCTTTGCAACTTTAGAAATGTTTTCTTTCCCTCCCAAGCACACACCATTCTTTGTATTCTGTACTGAAGATCAAGAACTAAACACTTTGCTTTTATGTCCCTCCCACGGCGTACTTTTAAATTAAGTTGGTCTCCGGCTATTCTACGTATCGTAATCCTCTGAGTTTAGTTTTCCCAACCATAAAGCCTACAGCTTACCAACATACTGTCAGATGCTGCCGAATGCTTGGAAGCCAGAGCCATTATCTTACTCGGCATGTGGATCTTCTCCTGCCTAAGATAAGTGATTAGGTCTGTAAGCTTTTATAGCAACTTGTTAGACTTTTCTTAGGAAATCACGGTGAATTTTTTTTTCTTGGTCATTTTCAAATAATATGAAATGATGGGAATTAAAAAGTAGAATTTTAGACCTAGGATGTCTTGAAATTAGGGGGTTTTTTTTGGTTTTTTTTTTTTGCGTTATGCGGGCCTCTCACTGCTGTGGCCTCTCCCGTTGCGGGGCACAGGCTCCGGATGCGCAGGCTCAGCGGCCATGGCTCACGGGCCCAGCCGCTCCGCGGCATGTGGGATCTTCCCGGACCGGGGCACGAACCCGTGTCTCCTGCATCGGCAGGCGGACTCTCTACCACTGCGCCACCAGGGAAGCCCCGAAATGAGGTTTTTAAGACCAAGATACAAATAGGTGTTATGAAGGGTATATAACCAGTGTCTTAAGTCAGGTTTTCTGGAAGAAGGATTCTTGTGCATGTGAATTTTTGAGGGAGAACTCTCAGGATGAGGGCAGGACAGCAGAAGAGGCAGGCGGTGAGGGAAGCCAACGTAGACATGGTCCAATGTGGAAGTGACGGTCCCAGGTGGACATGTACTTCAACCGGACCCCACAGGGAGGTCTGGGGCATGACCTGCATCTCACAGTTAGGACCATGATCTTAGTCTGCTATCACAGAATACCACAGCCATAGCCTGGGGGGCTTATAAGCCAAGATGTTTATTTCTCATAGTTCTGGAGGCTGAAAGTCCAAGATCAAGTCATTGGTAGATTCAGTGTCTGGTGAGAGTTTGCTTCCTGGTTCACAGACAGCGTCTTCTCCCTGTGTCCTCACATGGTGGGAGGGGTGAGGGAGCTCTCTGGGGTCTCATTTATAAAGACACTAATGACATTCATGAAGGACCCACCATCATGACCAAATCGCCTCCCAAAGACTCCACCTCCTAATACCATCCCACTGTCAATTAAGTTTTAGCATATGAATATGGGGGGACACTAGCATTCCGTCTATAGCACCCACCTTGAGGCAAAAGTACAACCTTCTGTTCCCCAGGTTCAACCTGTCATTGGCTGCAGGCTGCAGGTGTTGGTGGGCTGAGCAAAACCTCCACAATGAGATGATGTTCGCGAAGGATTTTAGTAGCGAAGAAAACTGGTTATGATGTATATGAAGGAAGAGTATACAATAGTATACAATCTTACCCAGGCACAAAAATATGGTGAACCCAGAGGAGACAGAAATACACCAAAGTGTTATTAGTGACTGTCTCTGGAAAGCACATGACTGTCATTGTCTGTAATTTTCTGTGTTTCCAATGTTTTCACAGTGGATCTTGTATAGTGAATAAGAACACACACTCAAGACGTGTTCAAAACCTTGCACAACAACACAACTAAGGTCTGACTTACCAACCTTTAGAAAAGGGGTTGGCAAACCATGACCCATGGACCAAATCCTGCCCACTGCCTGCTGTTATAAACAAAGCTTTACTGGGACACAGACATGCCCCTTCATTGGTACCATCCATGGCTGCTTTCATGTGGCTGCAGAGTTGAGCGGTCACAAATGAAGGCCATGAGGCCTCGCCAACTCCTGCTTTACAGCACTATTCCTCATCTGTAAAATGGGGTAACAGTCCTTATCTCACAGAATTCCTGAATGGTTTCAAAGAGAAAATGTAAGTCAAGAGCTAACTCTACAGATGGCCAATAGGCATGTGAAAAGATGCTCAACATCACTAATATTAGAGAAATTCAAATCAAAGCTACAATGAGGTACCACCTCACACCGGTCACAATGGTCATCATCAAAAAGTCTACAAATAACAAATGCTGGAGAGGGTGTGGAGAAAAGGGAACCCTCCTGCACTGTGAGTGGGAATGTAAATTGGTGCAGCCACTATGGAGAACAATATGGAGGTTCCTCAAAAAACTAACAACAGAGCTACTATATGATCTTGCAATCCCACTCCTGGGCATATACCCAGAAAAGATGAAAACTCTAATTTGAAAAGATACACGCATCCCTATGTGCAGAGCAGCACTATTCACAATAGCCAAGGCATGGAAACAACATAAATATCCATCAACAGATGAATGGATACAGAAGATGTGGTACATATATATATATATATTATAATAAATATATACATTTATTTATACACACACGTGCGCACACACACACACAATGGATTACTCAGCCATAAAAAAGAATGGAATATTGCCATCTGCAGCGACACGGAAGGACCTAGAGATGGTTACACTAAGTGAAGCAAGCCAGACAGAGACAAATACCATATGATATCAATTATACGTGGAATCTAAAATATGACACAAATGAACTTATTTACAAAACAGAAATAGATCCAATGACACAGAAACAACCTTATGGTTACCAAAGGGGAAATGGGGTGGGGGGGATAAATTAGGAGTTTGGGTTTAACATATACACACCACCATATATCAAATAAACAACAAGATCTTATAGTATAGCACAGGGAACAATATTCAACATCTTGTAATATCCTATAGTGGAAGAGAATCGGAAAAACGTGTGTGTGTGTGTGTGTGTGTATATATACACACACACACACATACATATATATACACAAATAAATATATACACACACACACATATTTATATATATGTGTGTGTAACTGAATCACTTTGCTGGATATCTGAAACACTGTAAATCAACTATACTTCAATTTAAACCTGCCGCATAAAAAATTTTTTAAATAAATAAATAAAATTCAAAAAAAAACCCAAACTACACTTCAATTTAAAAAAAGAGCTAACTCTACTTTGCCTGTGTGGTGGTCACATCTACCTCTGCCACTATTTTCTAACAGAAGCACAGCTAGTCCTAGTGCCCTCTTATTACAAAGAATAAAATGACACCCAGAGAACAACAGTGAATCACTTACATCCCCGTTCATCTCCAGAGGCTTGTGGAACCAGACACACATCTGACTCTCATACAACACCTTTTCAATCGATTCATGACTCCCATGTACTAAGTGGATTATTTATTTGCATGTGTACCCAAGGCTCCCTCTGGAAACATACAAGGTTGCTTATATAGGTTCATTAAATCTTGATATCATTTTATCTTTCATATAGGACTGATCTGCTCAAGGATTTTTTCATCATTTGTGGACAATGTGGTTTTTAAGGTAAATCCTACCAAGTGATTGTGCTAACAACGTATGAATGTGTTTCTTCTATATATTGTAAACAGATAAAACTTTCTGTGAGCATATTTATGTAGGAATCTTTTGCTAGAAGAAAGAATGTAAAGCACACCAGAATTCACTACTTGCGTTCCTAAAGGGGAGGGGGGAAGGGTGAGCTGTGACAAAGCGAGAGAGAGGCATGGACATATATACACTACCAGACGTAAGGTAGGTAGCTAGTGGGAAGCAGCCGCATAGCACAGGGATATCAGCTCGGTGCTTTGTGACCGCCTGGAGGGATGGGATAGGGAGGGTGGGAGGGAGGAAGATGCAAGAGGGAAGAGATATGGGAACATATGTATATATATAACTGATTCACTTTGTTATACAGCAGAAACTAACACACCATTGTAAAGCAATCATACCCCAATAAAGATGTTAAAAGAAAAAAAAAAAAAAGAAGGTACAGTATCATGCTTGGGGATTCTATTGCATAATGCTGTCCTGGAGAGCAAAGGCCATCTGTAACAGACATTTTATTCAGCTGTTCATACTATAATCATTGGTCCCATACATGTAGGCATGAAAATAAAAAAATCAATGTGGCTGAATGAAGTATATTTCCTATGTCTTTACTTTTCACATAAAAATTTCATCTGGGGAACCTTAAGTATGAAATGCAGGTGGTTCTAAAACTATATGAAAAGGTGCCTCTCAATGTTGTTCCCATTTCTGTTCCTCCAACAAGCTGTTATCTTCTCAAATAACTGAGCATCTCAGGAATGGTAAGTTATAATGGCTTAGGATGTACCAGAAGAAGGGCAGACCAGAGTAATGATGCATTCGGACATGGACGGCAGGTCACATTTGGAAACACGGTGCCCATCTGTAAACCATGACTCCTAGATGCAAGGCACCCCCTAAGAAATCTGTCAGTGAGACAGTCCCTGTATTAAATGAGCATGATATTTTTGTAGAAGATATAAACGTTTTCAGCAAATACCTACAGTACTGGGAATAGGTGATACCTTCAATGAGTTCTATGACCATGACTGGGTATTTCTTAGTTTCCCAGGTCCTTTACTAGACAGAGAAGCAGAAAACCCCATTCACTCTCTTCTGCTTGACATTACAAACTGTCTACATTAAAAGACTTCAAAATGAGAAAAGTAACCAATAAATAATCGAAGAGCTTCTCTCCTTGGTGTAGGGGGAGAGGCTGGGCTTCGCCTCAGCCAACCAGATGTGAGTACCATATTGGACATTGTTTTACCCTCCTGCCCCTGAAGTTAGAGGTGGGGAGAAAACTTAAGACCACAAGCCATACCAGTGAGCTGGGTGAACGGTTTACAGCAGCCTACTGTCCACACACTGAGAATATCTTGGACTCTTCCATGTCTCAGCCATCCACTGGGTGAGTGATGGAACTGCGGTGCCAGGTTAATGGTGAAAGATGGTATGGACCTGCCACAGCACAGGCATCTCAACTGAATTCAACTCAGCAAATAATTATGGCATATCTATTACATGCCAAGCTATGAGTTAGACACTACGGGGTATTCGAAGATGGCCAGACACTGACTATGTCCTTAAGATGCTTATGAGGTTGGTGGGCGGGGGGAGCAGAGAGAACCAGGGTTATAAGGAAACCCAGAAAAAGCTTCCAAATGACTACCCTTAAAGTATGGTGGTGAGTCAATGAGGAACCATCCAGGATGAGTGTGTATCACAGAGGGAATTGAATAGAGGAGATTTGTAACATAGGTGATCTTGAGGGATGGTGAGGAAACTCAGAGACTAGCAATAAGAGAAAGCTGCTACCACCCTGAAGCTGGAGGGTCAAAGGTGAGGAGCGATGCTGGGGATCCCAGTGGAGGCTACAACCATGGAAGGGGCAGGATTTTGAGTCACGGGGGAGATACACCAGGAGAACAGCGAGAAATACACTGGATTCCCCCTTACTCCCATCACCCAACCTCCCGTTGGTGTCATGTTGGAGGAAGCCCGGTGCCATGGATCCTGGGAAACACTGCCTGCAGGGTTCAACCTCCCTATGATGTGCAACAGAGCAGGGAAATGCAGAGGAGGGGAGGCGGGGCAAAGAACTCCGAGGCACACAAAGATGCACAGTGATGGACAAATACAGCACGATGGAAATTCAGTGAGAAGAGCTGGACAAAATGCAAAAAAGGCTTCCAGGATTCTAGACTGTGGAGAGCTTTGTGTCCTTTATGACATCAGTGCAAAAATATTTCATATATTGTAAGGAAATGAGAAGTACCTATAACATTTTTGCAAAGAAGAGATACAGACGGCCAAAAGGCACATGAAAAGAGGCTCAACATCACTCATCATTAGAGAAATGCAAATCAGAACCACAATGAGATATCACCTCACACCTGTCAGAATGGCCATCATCAAAAAGAACACAAATGACAAATGCTGCAGAGGGTGTGGAGAAAAGGGACCCCCCCCAGCCCCCTACACTGTTGGTGGGAATGTAAACTGGTAGAGCCGCTATGGAAAACAGTAAGGAGGTTCCTCAAAAAAACTAAAAACAGAGCTGCCATGTGGCCCAGCAATTCCTCTCCTGGGTACATATCTGGAAACAAATGAAAACACTAGTTAGAAAAGATACATGAACTCCAGTGCTCATTGCAGCACTATTTACAACAGCCAAGACATGGAAACAACCTAAATGTCCATCAACAGATGAATGGATAAAGAAGATGTGATTATATATAAATACATATATACAGTACACACACACACACACACACACACACACATACACACACACATACACAGAATGGATTATTACTCAGCTATTAAAAAGAATGAAACTTTGCCTTTTCCAGCAACATGGATGGACTTGGAGGATATTAGACTAAGTGAAGTAAGTCAGAGAGAGACAGTGTACGATATCACTTATACTTGGAATCTAAAAAATACAACAAACTAGTGAATATAAACGACGAAAACGAAAAGCAGCAGACTCACAGATACAGAGAACAAACTAGTGGTTACCCGTGGGGAGAGGGGAGGGAAGAGGGCGAGATAGGGGAATGGGAATAAAAGGTACAAACTGTTAGGTATAAAATAAGCTACAAGGATATACTGTCCGACACTGGGAATACAGCCAATATTGTGTAATAACTATAAACGGAATATAACCTTTAAAAGTTGTGAATTACTATATTGTACACTTGTAACTTATATATTATTAATACTGTATATCAACTATACTTCAATTAAAAAACCCAAAAACCAAACAAAAACCAAACAAGAAAACAAAAAGTACCTATCAATATATTTTATCTGAATCCAGGACCTAGGAAAACAAACATCCAGCACACGTCTTAAGGACCATCTTTAATCGGAGGTAAGTTTACCATCTAAAATGTTTACCACTTGCTTTCCCTGCTCTTGCCTTTGGCCTCAGGTCACTGTCAAATGTCATTCATCCTGACACAGGAAAAGATATACAAAGTTGAACCGGATAAAGAGTACCCTGGTTGGTTTTATCTGCCATCTGGTCGAGTTACTTAGGTTCTAGGCTGCATCTAGACTGTTGCGTTTAGGTCTCTATAATTTTTCCAGCTGGAGGAGATCTATTTTAAGTAACAATCATAATAATTTAGCTTGGTTTCATGCTGTTTTCCTTATCGGAATGACTCAACATGTTCCACATTATTTCCATCAGCTGAAAAACATCTTGACAAGAAAAACTTGTGTGTATTCTAACTTTCTCTGGAAAGGGCTGGATAGTAAATATTTTTGGCTTTGCAGGACATACAGTCTGTGTTAGAATTACTCAACTGGGCCATTATGGTGTGAAAGCGGCCATAGGTGATATATAAAGAAATGAGCATGGCTGTGTTCCAATAAAACTTTATTTACAAAAACAGGCTGTAGGCTACAGTTTGATGACCACTCATCTAGATGTTATTAATTGCCTATACATATGCAGGTGTATCTGTGTGCAAATATCCATGAGCTAGTCTTACTCTAATAAAAAATAAAAAGGAAAGTAAGGTTGTCCATGTTGACTTTTAATAAAATCACTAGTGTTAAAAGAAGATATTTTCCATGGACTTCCAAGGCTGCCCTTCAAGATTAAAAGTCTAATGGGTCATTCTTTAATTGGTTTTGTTGCTTTATAATGTTGATTCTTTATGTTAAACACATACATTTTACAACGGTATCAGTCAGTCATAACAATGAGTAATGCTATGCTCGTTTTACACACTGGAAACTAAGACTTAAAAAGAGCAACTAGTTTAAAAATCCATTGTTATTAAGGGTGAAAATTCGAATCTGGAATAAGATCCACAGACAAAATGTTTCTGTGCCTACTATAAAAATACTCATAAGGCTAATTAAGCATTTCATGAGAAAAACAATTTAAGATCTCTTCCCTTACTTCATAATATTTAATAATAAAAGAAAAGATGGAAACAGATGTAATTCCACTTACAAGTATCCTTAATATGGACAGTGGGACACCAAATGCCAGGACGGATATGTAGGAAATCCATCACTCATCCGGTTTCCACTTTGGGGAAAATTAAGTAGATACCTGAACTCCGGCAGCACTGATCTGACATCCCATCCACGCCAACTCAATTACCTGGCGTTTCTGTTGGAGAATTATGTGCTCAGGAAAGCTGATACGACGAGCTGTGTTTTACCACTTAGCAAGATCCAACACTCAGTTCGATGAGCTGAAATTAACTGCCTCTCCCCAGCTGGTGAAGAAGCAAGCTTCCCAGACCATTTCTACAATAGTAAAGTGAATTAATTCGTTTCCACACTCGGAGGAATCTGTCTCTCTATCCACCCAGGGCTTCCTTAAACTGCAACTAGATTCTCTCTCCTACCTTGACTAGTTTTTAACTTAAAGAAACAATGTAGCTTGAGGGCAAATGCGGGGGGTGGGGGGTGATTTATCCAAGGAAGAGGTGAAAACCAGCACTGTCTCAGATATCGTCAGAATTACTGAACAATTTGCCATCTGGGTGTGGAAGAAGAGAAAAGATGCATTTCTTGGCTTTCAATGATTTAAGACCTTTTTAAAGGAAGTTGTCAAAAGACATTGTAAATGCTCTAATGTGTTCTACTTTAAGAATCTGGGTCTTGGAATTGATAAAGGAGATGACAGATTGACATTTCATTTTACACAATTTGAAAATTGATGAGGCATAATTTACTGGGTTGATGTTTAATCAATTTGAAAAAATCAATGCATGCAAGAAAACATAATTATCGAGCTCCTTCCCTCATACTGTTGTGCAAAATATAAAGGTAGGTGCTCCTTATTCTTCTAAGGAGGAGGGATGGGAACGATGTTTTGTACACAGTTTTTGTTTTTTTTTAATGTGTATTGTTTCATTTACATCCACAGCAATCTCAGAAGGCTGGTGTCGTGATCCACTTCTTAGAGGTGAGAAACTGGAGAAGAAGCCACATCGCCACACGGTTGAGTTATGATTCAGAATCTGGCTTGCTTGACTCAAGAACCTGTGTGCTCTGCATGATGTCACGTGGCTTCGTGGTGGAGAGGAAAATGCACGTGTGTGCTTGTGGGAATGTATGCGGAAAGTGCACACACAGACACACATTCACACAAATGCATGACCACCAAGCACAAGAGCTGGGCAGCTGCACTGGCTGTGGCAATATTCCTATCTGAGCTGGCTCTCAGAGTGGATGGAGAGGAATCAATACAGAAGCCAGTCACCTAAGTTATGAGAAGCGGAATATTAGTATTTGATGGCACTAACGCACGGGGTCGGGAAACTCAAAGAACATGGAAGCTTTGATCTGACCAGTTTGGCTGGAGCCAAGATCTGTCTTGAGATACAGAGGTTTGAGTCTACAAGGGGACAGGGATTTGAATCTTCAGCGTAAAGGACACTGGGCTTTAGATAAACATAGTATTGGGAGGAATTATCAAACTCACATCCTTGAAAGTCTCCTTAAGATCTCATCAGAGTATATTTCAGCCCACCGAAAATTTTACTTTTGTGCAAAATTATCCCTTCGTGATGGCATTAGCAGAGAAAGATCCATTCTGTAACGGCTAAATTTTAGAACCTACGAAAGAAGAAGTCGTATTTTAGAGAGTGGAGGGGGCTTTGTACTATTTGATGAAAAAGTCTTAGCTAGACCCACATGAAGAAAAATTCCAGTCTAAATATATGGAAACAATTCCAACATGGAAACTGTTGGGAATCACAAGGCTTACAGAAAGTGGGAGAATTGATTCCACGAGCAAAACAATGGGCTTCTGCCTTGGGAAAAGATTCCATCCTGGAAAGGTCATTCCATCCTCCGTCATCAACTTGCTGTAACTGATGTAGGATGAAGACCTACGGCTTAGAGAGCAAAAGCTAATTCCGATCTCGTGACTTGAAAAATAGAGTTCTTCTTGAAAAATATGAAGATGCTGAAGCCTGTCTTGGCTATCTGATTCTCGAGTGAAGGTGACCTTCAATTAGGAATGCAAAACTCCACTGCCCGAGTGCCATCAGAAAATAAAACAATACAGAAGAAAAAGAATCCCGGGCACTACCACCTGAATAACAGATATGACTGAACAAGGGCTGCCGAGCCCACTGTATCCACCCATTCGACATTTTTACCAAGAGGAAATCTTCAACAAAAAGAAGACTTAAAATTATGACATGCTGAAGGCTGTGACACTAGAAATGACCTTTAGAAAGAATGTATTTTCTCTTTCACAATCTCTTTAATAATTCAGCCAATGCTATCTCCAGTCCAGAGGATGTTTTAATGTGTGACTTAAATAAGTGCTCGATAATCTGAGTCAAAACTTGGTTGTGAAAATAAAGGCAGGATGAGAAGTATTTAGGAAGAAGGTAACACAGCACACAAATTTTTATAACTTTAAACTTGTAGGAACTTCTGCACGTTTAGTATGTATTTACAGGCAAGTCTAGACACAACTGGGAAATATTTTCAAGGATGGAAACAGAAAGCTACAGATGTTATACTGGCAATTATCTGAATTTAACCTATGTGCCTCAGTAATAAAGCTACAATATAGATTGTTGGTGAAAAGACTTTAACTGCTTACTACTTTTCTGATGTTGTCTTATTTAAAAATTTATTTTATTGAAGTATAGTTGATTTACAGTGTTGTGTTAGTTTCTGCCATACAGCAAAGGGATGCAGTTATGCATATATATATTCTTTTCCATGATGGTTTATCACAGGATATTGAATATAGCTCCCTGTGCTCTACAGTAGGACCTTGTTGTCTATCCATCCTATATATAGTAGTTTGCATCTGCTAACCCCAAACTCGCAATCCTTCCCTACCCCACTCCCCTCCCCCTTGGCAACCACAAGTCTGTTCTCTGTGTCTGTGAGTCTGTTTCTGTTTTGTAGATAAGTCCATTTGTGTCATACTTTAGATTCCACATACAAGTGGTATCACATGGTATTTGTCTTTCTCTGTCTGACTTGCTGCACTTAGTTTGATCACCTCTAGGTCCATCCATGTTGCTGCAAATGGTATTATTCCATTCTTTTTTACGGCTGAGTAATGTTCCGTACCCATTCCTCTGTCAAAGGGCATTTGGGTTGTTTCCATGTCTTGGCTGTTGTGAACAGTGCTGCTCAGAACGTAGGGGTGCCTGGGTCTTTTTAAATTATATCAATAGTTTTGTCCAGATATATGCCCAGGAGTGGGACTGCTGGATCATGTGGCACTGATGTTGTCTTTCTTTGTTTTGTGAATATTGTGAATGGATCCCCAGATTTTGCTTGCCCGACGTTCAAGGTTTTGACAGCCGTATGGGCACATTATTAAATATATGTATGACTATATCATCATTCACATGAGGATACTAGGGTCTGAACTTAAGTGCTTGATTCTGAAAGCCAAGCATGCTCTTTTCTCTTTCACCACAACTCCTTTCAACATAACATGCATACTCTCTGTGAAAGCTACAGATGCTAAAATGTCCCAGCATAAATGCTTGACCTTGTAAAAAGGGATGAGCATGTACTGAGTCCAAGATTTCATCCACGGAGTGGGCTGGGCATTAGATGGCCATTATTATTAAATCCTTACAGCCACCCTGTAAGGTGAAACAAGTCAGCAACCTTCCAAGAAACTTGTCTGACTTCAGGTTGGTCTATAAGAAAAGTCCCATGTTGCCTCATACTATGTGTTTTGAAAACTTCTGAAAGGTGTGGTCAAGTGCCGTGTAGGTCTTACAGAAAACTGTAGCAATCTGGGGCAAGAGAAGCCACGTGAAGACCTGAGATGTCTAATACTGAGCTACACGTTGAGTTGATCTCCACTCATGGCTGAACTGATGCCCTAAATTTTTTACGTTTCAATGAGAAAATGTTGTCTCTGGTTCCAGAGTCAGTTAGAGGCCAATGTGTGATTCAATTAAAATATCTTGTATGTCTTTCCCTTTCTTTACATTTGTTGAGAAACAGAATGATAGAACAAGTCACTGCATACAAGCCTAACTTCCCAGCATCTCTGTCCCCACTTGAGTGTACACACATCTTCAAAGAGAATCTCGTAGAACAAATGCAGAAACAAACATTATCTGACTCCTGGCATGATTTTCTCAAAATTCCCTATGTAGGACTCTTGCCAAAAAGCTTAACCTGAGTCTAATCATGAGAAGGAAGCAACGAGACAAATCCTGGTTGAGAAGCAGTCTACAGAACAGCCACGAACATGGGACTCTTCAAGCCGGTCAACTTTTTAGAAACACACCAAAAATTGCAGAGGGGCAATCTGGATTTATAGAGGGTAAAAAGACATGACAGCCAAGTGCCAAGCATAATTATTAACTGAAGCTTGGGTTTATATATAAGTATATCCAAGTTATTTATGTGTATGTGCTCTGTATCATATGTATGAGATTTTTCGATAAGTGGAAATTTAAAATTGTAGATATTATTGTATCCATTTTAAATGTCTTGGATGTGATCATGGTATTATGATTACATCGGAGAATGCCTTTGTTCTTAGGAGACGCACACCAAAGTATTTACCAGTAAAATGTCAGTACGTGTAAATGATTCAGAAGGCTCTGAATATACATACACACGTATATATACGTATATAACTCATATATGTGCATTATATATGTATTTTATGTATATTTTATATATAGATATACGTATGAGAGGATGCATAAGCAGAAATAGAAGGGAGAAAGTAAATGTGGGAAAATGGTAAATATTAGTAGCGACTCAAGGAAGTATATGCACGTGTTCATTGTTTTATCACTGCAACTTATCCACAGTTTTGAAGTTTTTCAAAATAAAAATGTGGTGGGGGTAATGAAATGAAGATCTGACACTCACAGAGAAAAGCCTAAGTAAAAGTTAATAAGTGCTTTTCATAGCAGCTGTTCTCTACACTTTGTACTTAGGTTACACCATATGGTCCACATATTTTAATATAACTGCAATTGTTTTCAGAGGTAGCAACACATTACTCTTCTGTCTTCAATGGTGATTTTTTTTTTTTTTTAGCTCTGATGTGGCTTCTGATCTGGGAAACATTTACTCTGAGGCAACGCCTGTGAATATGGCGGGTAATCAAAATGGCAGCAGAACTTGGTAGGGAGAGAAGGGAAAGAGAGTTGGAAAATTAAACGAAGCCTCTGAGTTCTGGTATAATTCAGAGACTCATGGTCATGGGACACTGAACAAGTAATTGGATCCCTGTGCTTCAGTTTCCTTATATGCCTGGTAGTGAGTTGACACAGTGCATGTACAAGTGTGTTACAATGGCTAAGTTCGAGATAAGTAATGGGGCTCCTAAGTGTCATAGAGATGATGGGTAAAACAAACATTAGCAAACTGGGAAATACTGTCTTTGTTAGGGTCTAGACTTTTCTTCCAGTTTTATTGAGATATAATTGACATACGGCACCGTGTAAGTTTCAGGTGTATGGCATAATGGTTTGACTTACACGCATCATGAAATGATTACCATCGTAAGTTTAGTGAACATCCCTCATCGCATATAAATACAAAATTAAAGAAATAGATATTTTTTCCTTGTGATGAAAACTCTTAGGATTTGCTCTCTTCACAACTTTCATATATAACACACAGCAGCATTCATTATATTTACCATACTGTACATTACATCCCTAGTACTTATTTATCTTTTAAGTGGAGGTTTGTACCTCTGAAGCAATTAAACTGATTGTTTTGGGTATGCCATGTGTTGTCTTTTAAAAACAATTTATACCAAAGGAATTTTGAAAATAGTGGGGTAATGACAACACTGACAAATTACACTTGGATTCATGGCTTGGGTCCATTATTTTAAAAGAGTTCCATTAAGTGATGCATCATGCATTTATGTAGAATTACACTTGTATGAACATATGCACTTAGGTTCACAGTGATAAAAGCTTCAAGCATATTTGTGTGGGTTTATCTCTGGGCTTTCTATCCTGTTCCATTGATCTATACTTCTGTTTTAGTGCCAGTGCCATACTGTCTTGATTACTGTAGCTCTGTAGTATAGTCTGATGTCAGGGAGCCTGATTCTTCCAGCTCCATTTTTCGTTCTCAAGATTGCTTTGGCTATTCGGGGTCTTTTGTGTTTCCATACAAACTGTGAAATTTTTTGTTCTAGTTCTGTGAAAAATGCCAGTGGTAGTTTGAAGGGATTGCCTTGAATCTGTAGATTGCTGTGGGTAGTAGAGTCATTTTCACAATGTTGATTCTTCCAATCCAAAAACATGGTATAACTCTCCATCTATTTGTATCATCTTTAATTTCTTTCATCAGTGTCTTATAATTTTCTGCATACAGGTCTTCTGTCTCCTTAGGTAGGTTTGGAACAGGATAGAAAGCCCAGAGATAAACCCACGCACATATGGTCACCTTATCTTTGATAAAGGAGGCAAGAATATACAGTGCAGAAAAGACAGCCTCTTCAATAAGTGGTGCTGGGAAAATTGGACAGGTACATGTAAAAGTATGAAATTAGAACACTCCCTAACACCACACACAAAAATAAACTCAAAATGGATTAAAGACCTAAATGTAAGGCCAGAGGCTATCAAACTCTTAGAGGAAAACACAGGCAGAACACTCTAGGACATAAATCACAGCAAGATCCTTTTTGACCCACCTCCTAGAGAAATGGAAATGAAAACAAAAATAAACAAATGGGACCTAATGAAACTTCAAAGCTTTTGCACAGCAAAGGAAACCATAAACAAGACGAAAAGACAACCCTCAGAATGGGAGAAAGTATTTGCAAATGAAGCAACTGACAAAGGATTAATTTCCAAGATTTACAAGCAGCTCATGGAGCTCAATAACAAAAAAAACAATCCAATCCAAAAATGGGCCTAAATAGACATTTCTCCAAAGAAGATATACAGATTGCCAACAAACACATGAAACAACGCTCAACATCATTAATCATTAGAGAAATGCAACTCAAAACTACAATGAGATATCATCTCACACCGGTAAGAATGGCCATCATCAAAAAATCTAGAAACAATAAATGCTGGAGAGGGTGTGGAGAAAAGGGAACACTCTTGCACTGCTGGTGGGAATGTGAATTGGTTCAGCCACTATGGAGAACAGTATGGAGGTTCCTTAAAAAACTACAAATATAAGTACCATATGACCCAGCGATCCCACTACTGGGCATATACCCTGAGAAAAACAGAATTCAAAGAGAGTCATGTACCAAAATGTTCACTGCAGCTCTATTTACAATAGCCAGGACATGGAAGCAACCTAAGTGTCCATCATTGGATGAATGGATAAAGAAGATGTGGCACATATATACAATGGAATATTACTCAGCCATAAAAAGAAATGAAATTGAGATATCTGTAGTGAGGTGGATGGACCTAGAGTCTGTCATACAGAGTGAAGTAAGTCAGAAAGAGAAAAACAAATACCATATGCTAACACATATGTATGGAATCTAAGAAAAAAAAAAAAGGTCATGAAGAACCTAGGGGTAAGACAGGAATAAAGACACAGACCTACTAGAGAAAGGACTTGAGGATATGGGGAGGGGGAAGGGTAAGCTGTGACAAAGTGAGAGAGTGGCATGGACACATACACACTACCAAACGTAAAATAGATAGCTAGTGGGAAGCAGCCGCACAGCACAGGAAGATCAGCTGGGTGGTTTGTGACCACCTGGAGGGGTGGGACAGGGAGGGTGGGAGGAGGGAGATGCAAGAGATATGGGAACGTGTGTATGTGTATAGCTGATTCACTTTGTTATAGAGCAGAAACTAACACACCATTGTAAAGCAATTATACTCCAATAAAGATGTTAAAATAAATAAATAAATTTAAAAAAAAAGCTTCAAGCAATTTCCTAGAAGTTGTCAAGCAGTGGGATATTCACGAAGTGAAGTGGGGTGAAACTGCATACGAATAAATAGTGATTCACTGCGGGTAGAACAGTGGACACATTTGGGCAGATAATGAGATTTTACAGAGAAAATAAGTATATGGAAACTGTCTGCGGCATCGGCAGGCTATCCAAGTAAGAACTCTGCAGAAAAATCCCCTTCAGGGCGATAATACCATTTCTATAGTCATTAATTAGTTGCTTTTCTAAGGGCAGTTCTTCCATAATCATCAAGAATCCCTCTTGGTTCAAATACCCTCGAACCTTAAGCCTTAGCTTTTGGTTTTTTGAAATCAGATTAGAAGACGGGGTTAGCAGACATAAGCTATTAAACAACAAGGACTTACTGTATAACATACAGAACTATACCCAATATCCTACAATAGACCATAATGGAAAAGAATAGGGAAAAAAATGTGTGTGTGTGCGTGTGTGTATATATACGTATCTATATATATGTGTGTGTGTGTGTGTGTGTGTATGTATCTGAGTCACTTCACTGTACAGCAGAAATTAACACAACATTGTAAATCAACTATACTTCAATTTAAAAAAAAGAACAGAAGTACAAAATATAGCCACACTCTTCCCAATATGTAGTTGACTTTGTTATTTTCAAAATCATCTTTCCACACCCATAAATATCCATGAAGCAGAAACAGTATATTTTATTAACTTCTCCTTCTTCCCTATTTTATTTCACCCAATCTGACTTCTGTATGCAATGCTCTCCAAATTCCATGCTTGGTATCTGATTCTATTTTAACCACCCATGTCCAGAGAACCCCCTTCCCGCCATGGCTGGGATGTTACTTTCCTTGAGTGAGATCACATGGACCCACGTGAAGAACTCATACGTAGGCAGCTGACCTGAACATCTCCAGGGCTTTCAAGTCACCCACCTACTCTGGGTTTTCCTGAGACTGACGGGGGACCACAGCAGGAAAACCAGGCAAAGCAGATTCATGTCAGCAGGGAGAAATTTCTACCAAATCAAGACACTGTCAAAGATGGATGCCCATCAACTGACGAATGGGTGAACAATATGGTGTATCCATGCAACGGAATATTATTTGGCCATAAAAAGCAATGAAGTACTAATACATACTACCACAGGGATGGACTTTGAAAACATTATTCTGAGTGAAAGAAGTCAATCATAAAAGGACAGAATAGTACGATGCCATTTACATGAAATGTCTCGACTGCGCAAATCCGTATAGACACAGAGAGTAGACCAGTAGTTGCCTAGGGCTGAGGTGCATGGGGAAACTAGCACCGGAACTGAAGGAGGCACACTGTCTTCCTGGCAGGTCACGAAAATGTTCTAAAATTGATGGCAATGGCGGTGGCACAACTCTGTACATATTCTAGAAGCCATCAGACTCTATACTTTGAATGGGTGAATTGTATGACTAGTGAATTTTATCTCAATAAAGTTGTTACCATAAAAAATATATTGAAAGCAGCCTTTGAGGCAATGTAAGCAGAACACTGAAAGGAGAAACTGGTGATGTTACTCAGTCTCTGATTTTTTATTTCTGAAGCCAATGACTTGATGTGCTAACACCTGCAAGATACACACCTGCAAGGCTTATAAAAGATGTTTATGGTGAGACATAAGTGTCCACTGCTCTGCGGGGACTCTGGGTCGTCCACGCTCTAACTGCTACCCCAAGCAGAGCTGAACAATCCCGTTTATTGTCTCGGACACCTATACATGAGAAGCAGGGGCACTGCTGCCCCGAGAAAGCTGTCTAACCCGGATGGTGTGCGTCTTCCTTGATTTTTCCCATGCTACAAAATGAATCCATTTCACATGCTGAATACGTAAAACAGGAAATTCAGTTTTTTGCCAATGCATTTATTTTTCAGTCTCAATTTATAACGGTTTGCTTAATAAAATTAGTCAATGAAAAGGGATTTTGGTGGGACAAATGTAGACATTAGCAGATTGAGCAACGGTGACAGGCGCAATCTTACTGCAACATTAGTTTTCACAAATTTGAATTAAATGCTCCCAGGACAGCGGAAATAACCTCCGAAAACAAGAGTCCTTGGGAACAAGTTGGAAGAACGCTGTTCTAATTGACGCATTTGCCATTTACTTTTGAGTACCTCCATTTCGGTTTCCTTTTCTTTAAAATGAGTCTGCTTCTGGTGTGCTGACCTCATTTTTAAACTCCAACACTCTCTCTCTCTCTCTCTGTCTCTCTCTCGCGCTCTCGCGCTCTCTCTCTCTCTCGCGCGCGCTCTCTCTCTCTCTCTCTCTCTATATATATATATAATAGTCAAAGGGTCCATTCCTGAGAGATGAAATAAAAAATATATATACATATGTGCTTATATATTATACATGTGTGTATATATTTTCTTATTTCATCTCTCAGGAGTGGACCATTTGACCATAAAGCATAGAACAGAAAATTTTATAAAACATGATTTTTTGCTATCAGTAACCATACTCTTCATTTTAGCTGTAGAATTTTGTATCGAAAATTGGATTTATTCACACAGAATCAAAATGAACCCATCAATCATGCTTAATTTGACTACCATGAATTATACACCCCCTCTATACACACACACACACACACACACACACACACACGTTCATGTGTAACTTTTTTTATTGGTCAGAATTTTTCAGAATCTCTGAATTTTGCCTTCTCTGTGCACATAACTTGAAGAAAGCATCTCTTGGGTCTCAGTTTTCTTCTCCCTCCTACTGTCACTCCCCTCCCTCTAGCTGTCTCCTTTGTTTTCTAAGGTTATACAGAAGACTCCTAAATGGTCTTGTTTTGGGGACTTCCCTGGCGGTCCAGTGGTTAAGACTCCGCGCTGCCACTGCAGGGGGCCCGGGTTTGATCCCTGGCCGTGGAACTAAGATGCCGCGTTCCATGTGCCACAGCCAAAAAAAAAAAAGAAAGAAAATCAATTGGATTTCTAAATGGTCTCGTTTCCAGTCCTGCCTGATCGAGCCCACCCTACCTTCCAGGGTCAAGCAAAGAAGCTCTTCTGAGACACGCACTTCACCGGGTCACGTATTAGCTGAGACACCTTGCTCACTTTCCCGTTCTTTATGTCCGGGGACCAACACCCACCCCTGCAACTGGCCAGTTCTGCTCCAATTATGTAATCCCAGCCCTCTGAGCACCACTGTCCTGCTCACACTGTTTTCATTTTTCTTGAGCTTTTTCCCCTGCTCCGAGACATTGTCCCTGAGAGTGGTGGGGTTTCCATTCCTGATTGGGAGTAAAAGAAACAAAACAAAACAAACAAAAAAGAACAAATCCCACCTAAATGCAAAGCTTGACTTTCAGCTGTTTCAGGAAGATTTTCCCATCATCCCACTGTCTCCCTCTACAGAAAACTCCATCCTGTATGGCCACCGTGCCCATTAGATATTTGCTACGTGGTGTTTTACAGTTAGTTGTCTTTCCAATTGACCTTTGGAAAGGTGAATTTCCATCCTCTCCTATGTGAAAGACCCACGACCAGTGATGGTTTTCATATACTATTTGCACTCCTTTTATTCATGCACAGAGTATGTGCTGCACCCACACCTGTCAATGTGACGGTGTAAACAGAGCTATCCCAGAGCCGAGTAAGAGGAAACGTTCACGTAACTTTGGCGTCCTTGCAATGAAAGAAGAAAGCACGTTTGGGCACAAGACTAACATCACATTCAGGGAGGCCCAATTCCTCTGCAATTCCTTATGTGACAAAAGGGGGGTCAAGTACCAAAACAGTGGCCTCATATGACATTTTTTTCTCGGTGTTGCACTGATATGTGAAAGTATTTTCATTCAGTGCTGCCAGGGATCTCTGGGAAGGCGAGTATTCCTTTTCTGTGCCTCCGCAGCAAATTTTCTTTTTTGAAAAAATAAATAAATAAATAAATTTATTTATTTGTTTACTTTTGGCTGCGTTGGGTCTTCGTTGCTGCGTGCAGGCTTTCTCTAGTTGCGACGAGTGGGGGCTACTCTTCGTTGTGGTGCGCGGGCTCCTCGTTGCGGTGGCTTCTCTTGCGGAGCATGGGCTCTAGGTGCGTGGGCTTCAGTAGTTGTGGCATGCGGGCTCAGTAGTTGTGGCTCCCGGGCTGTAGAGCGCAGGCTCAGTAATTGTGGCGCACGGGCTTAGCCGCTCTGCGGCATGTGGGATCTTCCCACACCACGGCTCAAACCCATGTCCCCTGCATTGGCAGGCGGATTCTTCACCACTGTGCCACCAGGGAAGTCCCCTCCATAGCAAATTAACACAAACTTAGCACCCTGAAAGGACAGCCATGTATTAGCTTGCGGTGTCTGTGGATGAGATTTCCTGGACTAACGTGGCTCAGCTGGTCCTCTCCTTTGAGTTTCACAAGAATACAAAGTGCAGGCAGGGCTCCATTCTCTGTGGAAGCTCTTGCTGGGGACGCATTTCCAGACTCATTCAGGCGACGGGAGGAACATAGTTGTACGAACGAGGCTGTTTGCCGGCAGGGTTCTTAGCTTCTAGGTGAGCTGAGAACGGACTGCATAATACAAGATATTGTATTTGGAGGTCAGCTGATTAAATCTCAACTCCATCTGCAAGGTCCCTTCTCAGCAGTGTCTAGGTTAGCATTTAAGTGAATCAACAGGAAACATGACTCTTGAACACATGTCTTTTTAAGTTATGCAAAGATGGATATGGCTAAACCATGTCCAGAGACTCAAGAAAGCCAAAATTAAACCATGGATGGCATGCGAACAGAAGCCACAACCAAGATGGGGTACATTGATCAGACGGGTTGGCCACGCGACCTCAGACTGAGAAGAAATGCACATCTAGCTGGAGGGGGAAATGCAGAAAGCAGTATGAGGCAGTGGTTGCACCTGTATCCCCAGATGTTCCGCTCTTCTTGAGGCGTACCAAACTTCAGGCCATGTGGTATGTTCTCTTATCTCCCAGTGTTTTCCTATGCTTCTCTCTCCACCTGGGCGGTTCTTTCTCTTGAGATGTTCGTGGCGATCCCCAACTCACTCTTCCAAACCAAGGTGGTCCTCCCTTTTCCGAGACCCCTTCGCTGGCCTCTCTGGGCAGGGTGTGCCACATCACCTGTAGTGTCACCCCGCCAGGAGACCCCCACTTCTTTCCCGTGTAACACGTGCGCTGGCCCTTTGTGCCTGCCTCTCTCTCCCACGCGACTGTAGCTCCCTTCTCTTTATTTCCATAGAGACTTCCATTGGTTTTTGAGATATGGGAGTCACTAAATCAATATTTGTAGAATGACGTGTTATTATCCACAGTGGTGAAGAGCACATGTAATTGTTATGTTGGACCCTTGGTGGTCTCATGATGAACCGAAAGTTTAACCCATTTCTTTAGGGATAAACGATTTCGTGGGTAACAATAGCAGAAAAACACACAATTTAATTTAAATATTTCTGGTCTATTAACGTGCTAAGTCTAAGTAGGCAGAAGAGGAATGCTGGAGAAAGCCACAAGTTGACTCCAGGGGGAAATAAAAAGCCACTTGTGCTCTGCAGAGTTGCAGCTAATTTGCTGTAACAAATACAATCACTTGGTGACAACTCCAAGAACAAAGGATACTGCCACTGGAGTCTTAGACCTTTAAGAGCTGAGATTACATACACTCGACCACGAAGGCTGTGCGGGGAAATCAGATTTTAGAAACTCTCCCTGTAGTCCACTCAGGTCGTTTTGAATCAGGTCTTTGACACAACGAGTATTTTACCCAGAAGAGGTGCTTACCACTGCACAAAAGCATTTTAAGTACCTTCACATCCGCTTTACATACTGGCCTTTGGTCCCCTTTGTACCTGCTTAAAGTATGAGGAGGAAACATCCACGATTTCAGCACTAGAGCAGTCAAGAGCTTGCCTACTCATTAGTTAGTTTAAGGGCTCCACCAACTGTGGGTACCAGGTACGATTACTGTTGAAGGATAAAGATTACATAGGTGCGTGTTTATTTTCTGCCGATGCTATAAGAAATTACAGCAAACTCAGGAGCTTATAGCAAGCCCCACAGCTTTTTTGAAAATTTATTTTATTGAAGTATAGTTGACTTCCAATGTTGTGTTAGTTACTGCTATACAGCAAAGTGACTCAGTTATACATATATACATTCTTGTTGATCTTCTTTCCCATTACGGTTTATCACAGGACATTGAATATAGTTCCTTGTGCTGTACAGTATGACCTTGTCGTTTATCCATCCTATATATAATAGTTTGCATCTACTAATCCCAAACTCCCAGACCATCCCTCCCCCGCCTCGACAATCACAAGTCTGTTCTCTCTGTGAGTCTGTTTCTGTTTCATAGATATGTTCACTTGTGTCATATTTTTGATTCTACCTGTGATATCATATGGTATTTTTCTTTCTCTGTTTGGCTTACTTGACTTAGTACGATAATCTCTCTGTCCATCCATGTTGCTGCAAATGGCATTATTCTGTTCTTTTTTATGGCTGAGTAGTATTCCAGTGTGTGTGTGTGTGTGTGTGTGTGTGTGTGTGTGTGTTGTGTGTGTGTGATCGCATTTTCTTTATCCAATCATCTGTCAATGGAGACTTAGGTTGTTTCCATGTCTTGTAAGCCCCATTTCTTATCTCACAGTTCTGTAACCACAAAGGACAGCTGGTTCAACTGGGTTCCCTGCTCTGGGATCACTGGAGGCTGAAATCAAGGTGGTAGCCAGATCGGCTTCTTATCTGGAGGTTCTGGGGGAAAATTCGTTTTGAAGCTCAGGCAGGTCGTTGGCTAAATGCATGTCCTTGTGTGGAACTGAGGTCGCCCTTTCCTCACTGGCTGTCAGCCTAGAGTTGTTCTCCAGTTCTGGACGCATCCCACCCACCACCCACCACCATTCCTTGGCTCATAACCCGTGTCCTCCATCTCCAAAGCCAGCCGCTGCTGACCTACCCAGTGTGCTTCATGCTTCAGATCTCCCTGCCTTTTCTTCTTTTCTTCTGCTGCATTTCTCTGAACACAGCCAGGAGTGGTTCTCACTAGACTGAGCTACTCAGACAATCTAGGATAATCAGTCCATCTCAAGGTCCATGGTCTTTCTTTCACCTACAAAGACCTCTTTGCCATAGAATTCATTTGCCAGAGTATGACAAATGGAGTGGCTTAAACAATAGAAATGTGTTGTCTCACAGTCCTAGGGGCTGGAAGTCCAAGTTCAAGGCCTCACTCCTTGGCGTGTAGACGGCCCTCTCCTCCCTGTGTCCTCACACGGTCATCCCTCTGTGTGTGTCTGTGTCCTAATTTCCTCTTGTTATAAGGACATGTGGGACCAGGACCCACCCTAGTGACCTCATTGTACCTTAGTTCCCTCTCTAAAGACCCCATCTCCAAACACAGTCACATTCTGAGGTCCTCGGGGTGAGAATTTCAACCTGTGAATTTGATGGGCTGTGAGGACACAGTTGAGATGACAATAGCCCATGGAACATAACATACCCAGAGGTTCCATGGATTAAGACGGGACACTGGCGGCGGTGGGGTAATATCCAGCCTCCCACAGAGCTGAACTCTTGACAACCAGCAAACAATTAGGTATATAGTGAGAGGTAAAACCTAAGAATTCCTGACATGGTTCTGAAAATAACAGTACAAGTTTTCGCGGACAGCTTCATGATACACAAGACGGCCCTGTGGTTCTAGGCCTCCTAACGGAAGGGCACCCCGACATTTACGTGGGCTAACTTGCCAGTTCGGCACTGGCTCATAATGGAACCAGTCAACTATGACCTTGGATATCTTGATATACATAAAAACCCCTTTGTGTCATTATGTTTAGTTTTAAATAATCTAAGTTTCACGTTATTATTCAGGTTGATACCATCTGGTAAAGAGACCCCTGTGTCCGATACAGCAGCTCTAGCTAGCTGGGACAATTTAAGCTAAAATGGGGATTCGCTACCATTAAAGGCTGAAATTCAGTTCCTCAGAGGTACCCAGCCACCTTTCAAGAGCTCCAGAGCACGTGTGCCCAGTGGCTTTAACCCTGGGCAACAGATACAGAACATTTCCAGCACCACAGTCAGTCCTGTTGGACGGCCCTCGTCTAGACAGTAATATTATGATTTTTTCATGATGTGATTCCCTCAAGGTCATGTAACGTGATTAAGGGTATTACAATCCATATGTTGATGTCTTATTAGGGCAATATTTATGATGACTAATTTACACAAAGGAATAATTATCTACTAAATACAGACTAAAGAGACGAAGGCTGCCATTTATGTTGAGGATGCCAGCCAATAAGGAAAGGTAATTGCCGAAGACAGATGTGTCTGTCTCCTGCATCTGGTTCCACGTTCTGACAGATTTCCAGAAACGTCAAGGCGGGTTTCATCACTGATAATGGATTATGTCATGCAGACTCCCAAGCTCTTGGTTTCCAGGTGACTGCTTTCAGACGTGATCTTCCTTGAAAACAAAGTTCAAGTAAGAGCTGGCAAACTGTGAAAATCACCTCCTGAGGCAGACACAGGCAGGGCTTTCAATAAAGAGAAAAAACTTTCCTTCAGAGCACGTTAGCACAGCCTCGGGCTTTTACTATTTACTCGGTGGCCAAGAGCTGCGAACCACCATGAAAGCCCTTCAATTTCATTTATGTACAGACACCTCTAAATGCTTAAATACATTGTTTGTTTGTTCGTTTATTTGAATTCACATACCCAACAGAGGCTTTAGAACAATTTTTAAAGTTGGACACCTCTTTAAAACAAAGGACGTTTCTGTACAAGTCCTGGTGGTAATGTATGGATTTGCCTTGGATATCCAGAAATTTGAATTACTTGAGTATAAACACAGCAGTGGGGCTCGGAGGAGAGGCTGTTTGTATTGATCTATGCAACAATGTTGGCAGCTTATGGTCTGATAAATATCTGTGTGCCTGGATGTTTGGTGAACTCACTGCTCGTATTTATAAAGTATGGGTGCCGTCCAAACGTACAGGCGTGTACCTAGCTCTCTGGATGCACTCACCCTACATGCACAAACTTGGTGGAGAGGGATCTTCTGCTCCATCTGAATGGGAAGTCCTGGTCCATCGTGATTCTGCCAGCCTCCCTTACTAGACAAATACAGCACTGAAGCATCTTACCAAACTCCAAATTCTCTCAACACCAGGAGATCCTTGACTCTACAAACTCAAGCCCAAGTGAGTTACCCCTCTGTTTCCAGAGGTGTAGAACAAAGCTCCAAAATTAGAACTCCAGGACCTCAGATCCTAACACCACTGTCTCTCTGTTGCGTGGTGTTCAGTAAACCATCTAACTACTCTGAGCATCTGACAAAAACTATAGGTGCAAACACCTATCGTGCAGGGTCCTTGGAAGTACCAGACAATGAGAATAAAGCACCAAGGATGCCTGCTCAGAACACACTATAACCCATGGTAGGGGTCAAAGGACATTCTCTGTCAAACACCAGAAAGTAAATATCTTAGGCTTTGCGGGCCATTCGATTTCTGTTGTTGTGTACTCCACTCTGCTATTGCAGTGTTGATGCAGCTACAGACATCCCGTCCACAAATAGCTACAGCTGTGTTTGTCTTCTGGGGGGTCCAAAGCGAAGTTCTGTGGTGATCATCTGGAATCAAGACTAGAGCTTCCCTGGTGGCGCAGTGGTTGAGAGTCCGCCTGCCGATGCAGGGGATGCGGGTTCGTGCCCCGGTCCGGGAAGATCCCACACGCCGCGGAGGGGCTGGGCCCGTGAGCCATGGCCGCTGGGCCTGCGCGTCCGGAGCCTGTGCTCTGCAACGGGAGAGGCCACAACAGTGAGGGGCCCGCGTACCACAAAAAAAAAAAAAAAAAAAGACTAAATCCTGGAATGTCTTTGGTCCACAGATCATGCGCACTCCTTGTACACACCACACGAAAAGAATCCTTCCAGGATACGTACGATGACGGTGACTTAGTAACATCCTTGACACGATGACAATAATGACCGGGATAATGCTGACGAAGCTCTTGATACTTGCCAGACGTGTAATCTTCCCAACACGATGAAGGAGATTTAAGAGCATCTCCATTTTACAAGTTCACGAAATGAGAGGGGGACAGAGGTGGTCCGTGGACGTGCTGAGTGGTCATGTCAGGAGCCCAAGCGCTGAAGCCCTTGCATGATGCTGCGGGTTAGTCAACCCTGGCTCAGACTACACTGCCCGGTGTGGGGACAAACATCAGGTACATGAGCGTCGTAACCTCTCACCAAACGTACTTCCTGGTCCTTCGCTCACTGCCATGTGATCGTGGACAGGAACTTTACTATCCGGTGTCTCTATTTCTTTACCATAAAAGTGACAATGAAGTAACAGTATGTACCTCGTAGGGCTAGATGTGAACAAGTTGATTTTTTAAACGCTCATAAAAATCACTGCCCGTGGTCGGTGCTTATAAATATTAGCTACTAGAAGGTGGTTGGATGCATGTGTCTGCAGCTTGGTGAGAAGCAAGCACCAGGGATCTAAATTTGGTTGTCAGCCCAGAGAGATGCTACGTAAGGCCATTAGCCTGGGTGATAACTCCTCTGGTAAAGGGGTAAATAGTTTCTCCGTTTGTTAAAAAAAAAAAAGAAAAGAAAAAAATGGAAGAGTGGCTCTATGGGAAAAAGGAGAAACATGAGGCTTAAAACCATAAAGCTGGGGCACAGAGAATCAAGGCTTTTCCAACGGAATGTCTTGTCTGGGAATGGAATGATCTCTCTCCACGGCTACCTCATTTAATGTGTGTGAACCATGGTCCTTCTCCCTAGTGTATGGGTTTCCTAAGGCTTCTGTCACAAATTACCGCAAAATCAAGGTGTGGGCAGGGTTGGTTCCTCCTGGCGGCTCTGAGGGAGAATCTGTACCATGTTTCTCCCCCAGCTTCTGGTGGCTGCTGTCCATCTTTGATGTTCCTTGGCTCGTAGGTGCATCAATCCAACCTCTGTCTCAAGCTCCACGTGGCCTTCTCCTCTCTGTCTCTGTATCCAAATCTCCCTCTAATTTCTCCTATGAAGATACTACTCATTGGACTAAGGACCGACCCTACCCAGTATGATTTCACCTTAATTACATCTGCAAAGACCCTACTTCCCCAAAAGGATATATTTGCAGGTACCAGAGGTTAGGACTTGAACATTTTGGTTGGGGGGCCGGGGTGGGGGGACACAATTCAACCAGTGCACCTGGTAATCACCAGCTGAGATCATGTTTCTAGAAAACACGAACAAATGGTATAAACATGAACCCTAAATCTGTAACATCAAGCCCCACTTTATCACCAAGTGAACATTATCACAGCTGGGACTGGAAGGTCTAGTCCTTGGCAGTTAAGTGAAGAAGACAGGCGAGAGCTAAGATGTGGAGTTAGACCTTCTCATACTGGAGGGCCAGGTAGGTGCAGACCCGGCTGCCTGCCTGGCTGGGAGGAAATGGGAGGTGTGGATAAGAGGATCATTCATCAGTATCACCAAAGAGCACAGGAGGGCAGCCAGTGGACACAGTGCGTGCTGGGCGTTAGCAGGGCCACAGGCAATGGTCCATGTCCAAGACCCAAACGTGGCTGTCATGAGTAAAATGGAAACATCAAGGCAGGACCCCTGTCTTGATGGGTCCAGGGTTCTAAGGAAAGCAGAGAGGGCTCGGGCAAAGGTAGTGGTCGCTGGGCCTGGAGCACAGGTGGGGGACCCTGTCTTGGGCCAAAGGCCAGTTATCAAAGCAGGAACGGTAGTCACCAAGCATGGCAAGACTGAGTTAGAAGGTGAAGTCTTTCAAATCTTTCTACCTAAAGAGGAAGCTAAAGGACAAGGTGATGAGAAGGAGAAGTAACGAACAATGGAATGTGCAAAGTCAAGGGCAGCCACGTGGCAGGGCTAAGTGTTGGAGAGACTGGGGATAAATCTGGCTTTGCAAGTCTTCCTTTTATCACCAAAAGCCCCTGGGAAAGTCTTCTCTGGAGCTTTCCTGACACTCTGAGAAAGAGTCAGAAGACCATGACCCGCCCTTTGTCTTGGGCCCTTGAATATCAATATCCTGGTGTCAACCTGCAAATCAGTGTGGAAAATAAGGGCACAGCATAAATTCTTGAAAGCAACGCTCTAAAAATAAAATGCAATGGAAACTCATGTTTTAAACATGGACGGCTCGGGCACCACGGCAGCCCTTTGATATAGATGCTTTGCTGTAGGCTGAATTAATTAATTAATTTGCATCAGGCCTCCAAACTCAAAGTGCTTCTTTCTAAACTCATATGCATTTCCACAAACAAGTCTGTGAAACAGAAGGCAAAGTAGGACAGCAAGCCCCGCCTTGTTTAGAATCTGCTAGATGGCTTCAGTTCGGCAATCCGTACACCACATCTTTTGACACAGTGGATTTTAATGCTTCATTGAAACATTTATTCGTCACTGGGAGGGATCCAGAATTCAGTACTGAATACCCCTTTAAGATATTTATTTTACGCTGTGGATACACTTGACATATGGTGGTGCAGAAATTTCTTTTCGACTTTGTTGTACGACAAATTTGTGGATGTTCAAGGTCATTGTGATTAGCAAGGTCACTGTGATTAGTTAACACTGATGAGAATGTGGATTTTTATTCAAAGTTTTATTCTTTATACTACGCCAGATGCTCATGGTATGGAGACGAATATTACCGAAACCCTTACCCTCAAGCGGCTTAAAGACACAGATGGGAAACACACTAAGAAATATTTACACAGTATGGTTTAGACCAGGGATCTGCAGGCTGTGGCCTGCAGGCCATATTCAGCCTGCAACCTGTTTTGTATGGCCTGTAAGGTAAGAATTTTTGAAACTAAAACCTGGTTCTTTGAGAAGATAATGTTGATAAACTTTTAGCCAGCCTCATCAAGAAAAAAAGGGAAAGGGCCCAAATCAATAAAATCAGACATGAAAATGGAGAAGTTACAACTGACACCACAGAAATATAAAGGATCATAAGAGACTACTATGAACAACTATATACCAAAAAATGGACAATCTACAAGAAATGGAAAAATTCTTAGAAAGGTACAATCTCCCAAAACTGAACCAGGAAGAATCAGAAAATATGAACAGACCAATTAACAGTAACGAAATTGAATCAATAATTTATTTTTCATTTTTTTAGCAGCACTGCACAGCTTGCAGGATCTTAGTCCCACCAACCAGGGATTGAACCTGTGACCCCTGCAGTGGAAGCACAGAGTCCAAACCACTGGACCGCCGGGAAGTCCCAAGAATCAGTAATTTAAAAACTTGCAAGAAACAAAAGTCCAGGACCAGATGGCTTCACAGATGAATTCTACCAAATATTTAAAGAATTAACACCTATCCATCTCAAACTATTCCAAAAAATTGCACGGCAGGGAACTCTTCTGAACTCATTCTATGAGGCCAGCATCAGCCTGATAGCAAAACCAGACAATGATATCACAAAAAAAGAAAATTACAAGGTAGTATCACTGATAAACATAGATGGAGAAATCCTCAACAAAATATTAGCAAACCAAATCCAACAGTACATTAAAAGAATCATACACCATGATCAAGTGGGATTTATCCCAGGGATGCAAGGATTTTTCTGTATCTCCACACCAATCAATGTGATACACCACATTAATAAATTGAAGAATAACAATATAATCATCTCAATAGATACAGAAAAAGCTTTTGATTAAATTCAGCATCCATTTATGATAAAAACTCTCCTTCTGCAGAGGGAATATAACTCAACATAATAAAGGACATGTATGACAAACCTACAGCCAGCATCATACTCAACGGTGAAAAGCTGGAAGCAATTTCCTGTAAGATGAGGTATACCTCAAGACAAGGATGCCCACTGTTGCCACTATTACTCAACATAGTTTTGGAAGTTCTAGCCATAGTAATCAGAGAAGAAAAAGAAATAAAATTAATCCAAATTGGAAAGGAAGAAGTAAAACTGTCACTCTTTGCAGATGACATGATACTGTACATAGAAAATCCTCAAGATGCTACCAGAAAACTATCAGAACTCATGAATGAACTCAGTAAAGTTGCAGGAGACAAAATTAATGCACAGAAATCTGTTGCATTTCTATAGATTAACAACGAACTATCAGAAAGAGAAACATCACATCAAAAAGAATAACGTACCTAGGAATAAACCTACCTAAGGAGGTAAAAGACTTGTACTTAAAATATTTTTAATAGTTTGAAAAAGACTGAAAGAAAAATAGTTTTGTGACATGTGAAAATTATATGAAACTCTACTCTCATGACACAACGTGCAATCATAATCTGTGGTATTTACTCAAAGGCGTTGAAAACTTAAGTCCACACACACACAAAAACACTGTACATGGATGTTTGTAGCAAATTTATTCATAATTGCCAAAACATGAAAGCAATCCAGATGTCCCCTTCAGTAGATGAATGGATAAATGGAACATCCAGACAATGGAATATTACTCAGCACTAAAAAGAAATGAGCCATCAAGCCATGAAAAGACATGGAGGAATCTAAATGTGTAGTATCAGGAAGTGAAAGAAAAATCTCAAAAGGCTGCACAATGTATATGATTCCAACTCTATGACATTCTGGAAAAGGCAAAACTATGGAGACAGTGAAAGATCAGTGATTGTCAGGGGCTGGGGGGGAGGGATGAACAGGTGGAGCACAGGAGATTTTTAGGGCAGTGAAACTACTCTGCATGATGTTATACGGTTGGATACATGTCATCATACACTTGTCCAAACCCACAGAATAAATGACACCAAGAATGAACCCTAATGTAAACTATGGGCTTTGGGTGATGATGTGTCCGTGAAGGTTCATTAATTCTAACAAATGTACCATCTGATGGGAGATGCTGATAATGGGGGAGGCTGTGCACGTGTGACGGCAGGGGGTGTACAAAAAATCTCTACACCTTCCATTCAATTCTGCTGTGAATCTAAACACTCTCTGAAAAGTGGCTATTAAAAACTGTATGATCGGGGCTTCCCTGGTGGCACGCTGGTTAAGACTCCGCCTGCCAACACAGGGGACATGGGTTCGAGCCCTGGTCTGGGAAGATGCTGCAGAGCAACTAAGCCTGTGAGCCACAACTCCTAAGCCAGTGTGTCGCCACTACTGAGCCTGCACTCTAGAGCCCATGAGCCACAACCAGTGAGCCCACATGCCTCAACTACTGAAGCCTGCACGCCTAGAGCCCGTGCTCTGCAACAAGAGAAGCCACCACAATGAGAAGCCCTCACACCACAATGAAGAGTAGCCCCCGCTCGCCGAAAGCCCACACACAGCAATGAAGACCCAACACAGCCAAAAATAAATAAATAAAATAAACGTATAAAAACAAAACAAAGGGCTTCCCTGTGCGCAGTGGTTGAGAGTCCGCCTGCCGATGCAGGAGACACGGGTTTGTGCCCCGGTCTGGGAAGATCCCACATGCCGCGGAGCAGCTAGGCCCGTGAGCCATGGCCGCTGAGCCTGCGCGTCCAGAGCCTGTGCTCCGCAACGGGAGAGGCCACAACAGTGAGAGGCCCTCATACCGCAAAACAAACAAACAAACAAAACAAAAAAACCCCTGTATGATCCATCCATATCTCTGCAAAAGACCCAATTTCGTTCCTTTTTATAGCCGAGTAATATTCCATTGTACATATGGACCTACAGACTGTCATACAGAGTGAAGTAAGTCAGAAAGAGAAAAACAAATAACATATATTAATGCATATGTGTGGAGTCTAGAAAAATGGTATAGATGATCTTATCTGCAAAGCAGAAATAGAGACACAGACGTAAAGAACAAATGTATGGATACCAAGGAGGAAAGGGGTGGGTGGGATGAATTGGGAGATTAGGACTGACATATATACATGATCGATACTATGTATAAAATAGATAACTAATGAGAACCTACCGTATAGCACAGGGAACTCTACTCAGTGCTCTGTGGTGACCTAAATGGGAAGGAAATCCAAAAAAGAGGGATATACGTGTACGTATAGCTGATTCACTTTGCTGTACAGTAGAAACACAACACTGTAAAGCAACTGTACACCAATAAAAATTAAGAAAAACACTATATGAAACTCAAATATCAGTGCCTGTAAATAAAGTTTAATTGGGATATGATCACAGTGATTCATTTATACATCACCTGTGGCTGCTTTTGAGCTACACTGGCAGAGTCAAGCATCTGACACAGAAACCACATGACCTGCAAAGTTAAAAAACTGTAATAGATGTAGTACACCTGCAGATGTCTCTCTGTCAACTTGCACACCTAAGTACAAGTCACTGTCCAACTGTCTCTAGAATAGATCTGTTAGGAAGGCTCACACCAGAGACTTAAAAAAAATGAGTAAGTTCCTTATGCCAAATGGTAATGAAAATGTGTCAAGGAAGCTGAAAGGCACACCTACGTTCCCCTCTTTGAGGCGTGAGCAGTTAAAAGGCATCCAACCGGATGTCAAGCACTGCAGCTTCTACTTGTCCACAAGGCAGGACCAAGACGTGCAACCCGACTGCAGAGAAACATACTGGGCTTCTCCATGGTCCAACGCAGAAAAAATATATTGAACCACAAATAATGGATGACTAGATTCTCTACGCTGCTCCCAAAGATGACGAATGATGGCTTGATTCCCCAGTGGGAGTTACTTATGGGTGCAAAGCTAATCAGGGCCCCAGGACCAGGGCCTCGCTGCCTGCTCCTTGCTCAGGTGGCCAAATTTCTTTCTAGGTGAGAAATGCATGTGCCAAGAAGCATAAAGCGCACAGGTGTGAAAGGCACCTTGCTACACTGGCTCTCTTGGAGGAAATCCTCGGGGGGCCCAGATCAGTCCTCCACGTGTCCTTCACTTTGCTTACGTGGCTCTGTAGTAAGGGGCTGGCAGGCACCATCAAGGGGGAGGCATTTCCTTCTGGGACTTTGACAAGAACAGGAATGACCTTAATTTGACATTTATAAACCACAGCAACTGGCTGCCAATGGCTTAGTCACGGAAGTCAGCTCGGCAGAGGTCAACTAAATGGACCACACCAAACGGACATGTTTTGGAGACAGAAGGGATGCTCCTTCGCCCAAAATTTGTGTATCCTTACATCCAGGGCGAACGTCTTTCCAAAGCAGAGGCACTTTTTAGAACACAACTTCAGCAGGTAGTTACTGCAATTGGCTGGGAGGGGAAAGCAAGGAATTGGAAGCAAATGCTTTCTACTTAAAAAAAAAAAAAAAAATCCAGCCCCTCCCAAATGCCCTTGTATCATATTGAGACGAGGTGAAATTTATATTTTGATTATGTGAATGCTCCCCAAAATGGGATGCCACTGTTATCCATAAGCTACAAAAGCTCTGTCTTATCTCCCTTACTGAATAGGCAATGCAAAAGTCCAAATGTGATTTTGGTTCATGTATTTTTCTTTAATGACAAAGGCAAAATGGGGGGAAATGTGTGTGGTAATAATGTAGCAGCCTCCTGCGAAGTTTCTGCCACGCGGGTGGCCTGTGGTTAACAGGCGGCCTTCCTCTCTCTCTTTCCCACCAGCAATTCTTCCTGCTATGCTGTCCATCTCCCTGCCCACTCTGTGCTTTTGTCCCTGCTGGGTTCCTGCAGCTCCTCTGCGTACGTACGGTCATTGCTTTATTCAGGAGCCACACAAACGGTATACCCTGCATTAGTGGGTAAAGCAGCTACATTCCTAATCAAATAAAATGAATGAGCTCAGGAAACAGACTAGATAATTTCTTGTTAAGAGCAAGCATCCCTTTGAAAAAGACCATAACATGTCTCCAGTTTTGTGTGCCAAATGGGTCTCTGAGTGAGTCTAACCCATTTAGCTATTTTTCTAAAAGTGACAGGTAATGCTTCTCCAAATAATTCAGTTTATGGGGGTGGGGAAAGAAACTTAAATCATCTGAACAAGTGTATCAAGTATCAAGCATATGCCTTCAGATCTGCTGGACTGCTCACATCCAAAGCATATTCTTGTTTTCTTGGAAGGAGACCTGGAGATTTGTTATTCATTCAGTCAGTTTTAGCATTGTTCACCTGCAAGGTTGAAATCAATTTTTCATCCTTTGTGTAAGTTGTACTAAGTTTCTCCTCCAAATATTTTTCAACAAGCCTTGCACAATGAAATCATAATACCTATAAATCCTCTTCTCTAAGAAGGTACTGGGATTTCACCTGCTCTTCAGTTGAAGATTTGCGGGCCATCTCCATTAGAGATGAGTTACTCTAAATAGGACCCAGGCAGTTAATCCGTTGCCATTAAACAGGAGTCAGCTATATACTGTGCTGGCCTGCAGAAGTGCAGATTTTCATACTGACAACTAAACTCTGCTAAATCTACTCTGTAGATTGTTGATGCCGTATGTGTTCCTCAGTGCACAGAGCCACCTGTAATATTTTCAAGGGTTTCATTAATACCACCTTGGAATATCTGTCTGAATGTCAGAGACAGGAAATCAGAACAGTATGAGAAGACCCATTTCTACAGGCACACGTGGGTAGGAGGTAATACTTCATTCCTACGGCGAACATTCCAATTGCTTTCTCTGGAATTTATGCTTTATTTGCTGGTGAGGAAATTGCCTCTTTAACTATATTTAAATGGAGGTTGCATGAATATTTAAAATGATGGTACCAGCCAAAGGAACATTTTCCTTATGGAATGAGCAACAGAGAATTTCTCCACTCGACTTTCTCGGTAGGGTGTCAAAAGCCGTAAGCCCCTTCTCTTGAAACGCTGGTATTCAACATGCTAGTTGTTAAAATAAATAGATTGGGAATAAATAGCCTAATCCCAGTTTTTTATACTACTGCATTAAAGACACTATTAGATAGACCCACCAAATATGGAAAGCTATCACCTAAACACTGAAACAAATTTAGCAGAATGACCACGATGACGACTAGCCTACTCTTGGAATTTTTATGTGCTGCATCCTCACAACCCCCATGCCAGTGGATTGCGACAATTATCTCTGCTTTGCAAATAAGGAACTGAGCCATAGAGGTGTCAAATAATTGCTTGGAATTCAAACATAAGTAAGGCAAGGAAATGGGTTATGAACCCAGGTGTGCCTAGTGGGCGTGAACTCCTAACCATACCTCAAATTGTAGACCATGACAATATTAGGGATTTTGTAAACATAACTGCGGTAAACACTTAATAAGTACCTGCTGCATACAAAAACACAGGGGAAAAGACTGTGCATCTATGGGCAAGACAGAAACCCTCCCCTTTTTTTTTTTGCTTTTTAATATTTATTTATTTATTTGGTTGTGCTGGGTCTTAGTTGTGGCAGGCGGGCTCCTTAGTTGCAGCACATGGGCTCCTTAGTTGTGGCATGCGAACTCTTAGTTGCAGTATGCATGTGGGATCCAATTCCCCGACCAGGGATCGAACCCGGGCCCCCTGCATTGGGAGCGTGGCGTCTTAACCCCTGCGCCACCAAGGAAGTCCCAAGACAGAACCCCTTTGAAAGCTTATGAGGCATGGGAGAGAGAAATGAAATCAAATACTTGTAGAATATAATTTTGGTCAATAAGAAAAAACATGTAATTTAACTAGGATATACACTCTCTAAGGATTACCGTTAACTATTTTTTGTGTTTGTTTTAAATGAGACTATCATAATCCTGCATCTATAATATCAACGAAATTTTTATACTTCTATTTCACTGTATACAAAGTTATTCCTGCCCTGCCATTAGGTTCATCCGTACTGTTGTTTTAGATTCCATACATGTGCATTAGCATACAGTATCTGTTTTTCTGTTTCTGACTTACTTCACTCTGTATGACAGACTCTAGGTCCATCCACCTCACTACAAATAACTCAATTTCATTCCTTTTTTATGGCTGAGTAATATTCCATTGAATATATGTGCCACATCTTCTTTATCCATTCATCTGTCAATGGACATTTAGGCTGTTTCCACATCCTGGCTATTGTAAATAGTGAACATTGCGGTACACGTATCTTTTTGAATTACGGTTTAAAGACGCAGACGTAGAGAATGGACTGGAGGACCCAGTAGGGGAAGGGTAAGCTGGGACAAAGTGAGAGAGTGGCATGGACATATATACACTACCAAATGTAAAACAGAGAGCTAGTGGGAAGCAACCGCATAGCACAGGGAGATCAGCTCGGTGCTTTGTGACCGCCTAGAGGGGTGGGATAGGGACAGTTGGGAGGGAGATACAAGAGGGAGGGGATATGGGGATAGCTGATTCAGTTTGTTATACAGCAGAAACTAGCACAACATTGTAAAGCAATTATACTCCAATAAAGATATTAAAAAATGAAAATAAAATTTAAAAAATCATGGAAAAAAATATATATATTGTAGTTAGTCATCACTTCACTCCCATTTCTTGCTTGCTTGTCAGTCTCAACTTGTACATCAATTTTACTGACAACGTCTTGCAGACAGAACTTAGAGCCATGGCATTCACATCCAGTAAGGGAACCCAGGGAAAGGCATGGTACCCAGTGAAGGCCGCACCGATGTTGATGCTGACGCTGATGCTGGCACTGATGCCGCTGGTTACGATGAGGTGGATGAGGCTGACCACCACCAGGCAGTCACCCTACATTCAAAACCAAAGCTGATGGGCTTCCATGGCGGCGCAGTGGTTGAGAGTCCGCCTGCCAATGCAGGGGACACGGGTTCGTGCCCCGGTCCGGGAAGATCCCACATGCCGCGGAGCGGCTGGGCCCGTGAGCCATGGCCGCTGATACTGCTCGTCCGGAGCCTGTGCTCCGCAACGGGAGAGGCCACAACAGTGAGAGGCCCGCGTACCGCAGAAAAAAAAAAACCCAAAAAAACCCAAAGCTGAGCTCACCGATTGGCTGACTTCTTTACCAGAGATGGGCTCGCCTATTGAGGTCTGTTTCTAAGCATGGTGGGGGGAAAGTCATCATGACCAATTCCAATTTTCTCAATTTCTGGAACAACAAGAGTTGGACTGTTTGATCACCATCAGATGGTGTCCTGGTTGGAGCTTAAGCATCACATAGAAAAAGCAACCTAAGCATTGCCATACACATCTGGAACTAGTGTATAAAAGGAGATTCAAACACTGTAGTTTTAAAAATGTCATTTATGTTGCTGGCCTCCACACTGTAAAGTATTGATAAGTAGTATTTTTATTAGTCCTGCTCTTTTATCTTTAGTCAGGAACTGAGTTAGGGAGAGTTAGTGGTCCTGCAGTAACTGTGGTAAAATATGGATATTATCATTTAAACTGACTTCTTGCTGCTAATATGTCACTAAATCCTGTAGCTACATATTTAACCATTAATTAGTACACAGAGGTTCAATGATTGCATAATGACAAGCTTCTACCCCCACTGCTCCTGATTTTTTTAAACACAGAATTAAAGGGAGAAATCTTTAGGGTGGATAACCACTGAAGGATGTAATAGTAGGTCAGAAACAGATTAAATGTCATTAGAACCAAATGTTACTAGAGGCAAAATCCTTCACGATGATGGAATAATTTTAGAAAAACAAACCCGGTAGTATGCACTCGTTTGAGATTAAAGGTATGAATGGGTAAGTGTAGGGATTTGTGACCAATATAACCAGCACTATTACAAATTTACAGGAGGTAACAAGTTACTTTCAAAAACTGCAAGGTTGAGTGTGAATCTGGGGAAGAATGTAATTATTAGCTATTCTGCAAAATGTACTATCTCTGCAAATAAAATACAATGTTATTCACGCTCTATTTTTAGTCCTCCATGTCTGCACTTGCTATGGGGTAATGATTACTGAAGGCTGGCTTGATTCATCTTTCACCCCCTCATTTAAGTCTGACCCATCTATTCCTCTTCCTTTACTTTCGTTTCCTGCTTTGTTCCATCTGTAAGGTGGAAGGACCCTTCACACAAGAAAGGCTGCAGCTTCTTTTATACAGAGGGATGCCCCACCTGAGTACCTTAGATTTCTTCAATTGGAAAATAAACCTTTTCTTCTGTTTTCTAAAGTAACTGAGGAGTTTTCCAGAAAACCCCGTGGATAAGGCAATGCCTGAAGGCTTGTGGTGAAAAACTGAAACAGGAAAAAAAGTTTGTTCGCATTTTTCCGTAAGATGTTTCGGAAAAGTCCAAACGAACTTTTTGGCCAACCCAATATATAGGATGTATAAACAACAAGGTCCTACCGTAGAGCACAGGGAACTATATTCAATATCCTGTGATAACCAGCATGGAAAAGAATCACTTTACAGCAGAAATTAAGACAACACTGTAAATCAACTATACTTCACTAAAATAAATTTCAAAAAAAGATCTGTTCCATCATATTTCTCTGTCTCAATCCCCATGCCCCCCTTGCTCTGGTACAATTCTGGGGTTTGTCCTCTAGGACCACGACAGGTGGCTGTACAGATTCATCTTCACCTTGTCTTACCCTGAATCGCTCATTTTCAGCCTTTACGATCAGGCCCAACACAGCCACTCACACCCAGCTTCTTAAGAGCATGCTCTGCTTACAGCCTTAACATCTAGTTTCCCACTTCTGTTAAACCAAAGGAGACCGCCGTTATTTCTTTCCCTACACATGGAGTGCACTCCCATCAGCCCCAGAATCTCTGATAGACTTACTTCTCTGGCATGTAATGTATCACCCTCTGATTCTCTTGTATCTAACAAGTCTTCAACTTCGTAGAAGTCCAGCTCAAGAATTTCACATCAGTGTGGCCAGTTAAGACCCTACTGAACCAACAAGTGTCCAGATAACAAGAATAAATGCCAATGAACTACCTGAAGTTAGACAAGGATAAATATAAGCACGCTGATTCTGGAGAGGAGTTGGCACTTGGAATAAACAAACCCCAAGATGAGATTTCCATTCTTGCAAATTTTAGCCTAAGAGCATGTCACAATGAACACGTCAGCTAAAATTCTAATAGAAAGCCCACCACCTGTTCTGGTCAAAAGAAATAGGAGAATGTTCTAATTTCATTCTTAGAACATTCTCTAACGCCATATACAAGAATAAACTCAAAATGGATTAAAGACCTAAAAGTAAGACCGGATACTATAAAACTCCTAGAGGAGAACATAGGCAGGACACTTTTTGACATAAATTGCAGCAGTGTTTTTTTGGATCCGTCTCCTAAAGTAAAGGAAATAAAAGCAAAAATAAACAAGTGGGACTTAAACTTAAAAGCTTTTGCACAGCAAAGGAAACCATCGATAAAATGAAAAGACAACCTACTCAATGTGAGAAGAAGTTGGGAAATGATATGACTGATAAGTGATTCAACATACATAAACAGCTCACACAACTCAACATCAAAATAACAAACAACCCAATTAAAAAATGGGTGGGGGCTTCCCTGGTGGCACAGTGGTTGGGAGTCCGCCTGCCGATGCAGGGGACGCGGGTTCGTGCCCCGGTCTGGGAGGATCCCACGTGCTGCAGAGCGGCTGGGCCCGTGGGCCATGGCCGCTGAGCCTGCGCGTCTGGAGACTGTGCTCCGCAACGGGAGAGGTCACAGCGGTGAGAGGCCCGCGTACCATAAAAAAAAAAAAAAAAAAAAAAAAAAACAATGGCGGGAAGACCTGAAAAGACGTTTTTTGAAAGAGGACACGCAGATGGCCAACAGGCACATGAAAACATGCACAACATCACTAATGATCAGGAAAATGCAAGTGAAAACCACAATCAGATATCATCTCACACCCGTCAGAACGGCTATCATCAAAAAGAACACAAATAACAAATGTCGGTGAGGGTGTGGAGAAAAGGGACCCTCGTACACGCTTGCCAGGGATGTAAACTGATGCAGCCTCTATGGAGAACAGTGTGGAGGTTTCTCAATAAACTAAAAATGGAACTGCCATACGACCCAGCAATCCCACTACTGGGTATATATATCTGAAAAAAGCAAAAGCACAAATTCTAAAAGATACATGCACCCCAAAGTTCAAAGCAGCACTATTTACAATTTATATATATAACACAGTGGAATATCACTCAGCCATAAAAAGACTGAAAATTTCCACTTGCAGCAACATGGATGGACATGGAAGACATTATGCTAAGTGAAATAAGTCAGACAGAGAAACAAATACTGTATCACTTATATGTGGCATCTAAAAACTGCAACAAACTATTAAATGTAACAGAAAAGAAGCAGACTCACAGATACAGGGAACAAACTAGTGGTTACCAGTGGGGAGCGGGAAGGAGGGAGGGGCAAGATAGGGGGAAGGGAGTAAGAGGTACAAACCATTAGGTATAAAATAAGCTAAAAGGGTATATTGCATTGCACTCAGAACATACCAATATTTTATAATAACTTTAAGTGAAGTAAAAATTTTAAAAACCGTGAATCACTATATTGTACACCAGCAACTTACAGAATATTGTACAACAAGTATACTTCAAAAATATTGTAGGGAAAAACAGAAATAGGAGAATGAAACTTTGAGGCAGTGGAACAAGCTCAAATTCTACATGCTGTTTCAAGCCTTCCTTCAAAATTCTGCTTGCTTCCCTAAAACTCACGCCCCAGGACTGCACTGCTCTTTAGCACACAGCCCTTGCCATTCTGTGGTTATGCAACTTCCTAAGTGTGTCTTCTCCTTTCTCAAAGAGGTTGTGTGTCAACCTAAGGAGGACAAGATAACACCTTGTTTCATTCTTTTTCTACTACATAACATCCTCTATCTGCTGCATTCTCTGTAAGTATGTACTGATACACATCAGAGGCTTTACCCTACCCTGGAACTGGACAATTACTACATCACCAATTCATAATGTAAGTAAAGAATACACAGTTCATTTTTAAAAAAACACCACAACAATGTCTACAAAACTTTCAGGATCAGAGGCAAGTTAAAACATTTGTTAAAACCATAAACGTTTTTTAAAATGGATAATCTGCATATTTGAGACCAAAAGTAAAAATTTCTGGATGGGAAACCATGAAGCCTTGTAAACATAAGTAGAGTCCTTTCCTCTGAAGTCTATGTGGCCCCTGAAACTTTGGGAAAAGTAGAGACAGCACACATGGAAACTTCACCTTTGTGTTACAATTGAATCTAGTCACCTTGTTAAACTTTCCCATAATCTTGGAACCAAGTTGTATTTTTCCATGAACTTATCGTGACTCATGGGGATCAACTGAATGTGCCTGTGTGGTCCATATAAAACCAAACTACCCCTCGGAAAGAGGGGGTCACACGTCTAGTGTTCCAGGCAGAACTAAGAATCACAATTCATAATTTTATCGGCAGACACAAAGGCCAGGTGGATATTTATGAAGGCTAAAACTCCGTAAGGAGCTCTAAGTTTAGTTTCACGCTTTTGATTTATTTTTCCTGTAAAGAGCGCACACTGGTGTGTATTTTGGTATTCATTCACTATAGCCCTGTGCTGGAACATTTTTCCTAAGTCTTTATTTTTTTCTCTCGTTTCTTTCTCAGTGATCTTATACAACCCTCTGCAACACGACTTACGCCTTTGAGTTTATTATTAATAACGCTAAGAGGGTGCTTTGCACCTTCACATGAAGCTGTTTTCCACTGTGGATTGTATTTATAAGCCTTGATCTTGGAAGGTTCTTAAAGACAGGAGACCTTGTTTTGCAATTTTATATTTCAAGATATTTTTACCCCAAGTAGCCTGATCTACTTGAACCATCAACGTATTCATCAACCACAACATTCCTTTCTTTCAAATATCAAATCATTTCCTTTAAACATCATTCATGTTTTTAATGGAGGGCCATTGTTACTGTAGGTCAGATTCTAGGGAAAATTTAGCAAGTCTATAATTTATAAAGGAAGAAAGAAAGAAGAAATCCACTGCTCACAATTGAAAACAACAAAAAAGTGCCTTTCAATAAAAAGCTGGAAGCGTTATGTTCTCCCAACTGCCCTTGCGTCCTTCCATGGCCATCACATTACTGTGATGAGTCTTGGAAATGAGTAACTACCTGTATTATACTATCCTTTTATTTTAGGGATGGACAATATCCTCAAGCTAACTGGTTTTCTTGGACTTTGATTATCTGCCACCATAAGCAAAGAGCTCTGCCTTGCTGAGAGCAAAGGCTCAGCATCAGACCCCCATCTTTGTACAGAAGACCCAGTTCTCCAACATGATTGGCAGCTGTACTCTATTTGGGCATCGAGTCCTGTCTGCTCTCTCTGTACAGTGAAACATGCACCCCTGTCTCCAAATCTGCTGTAGACTGCATGTTTGTGTTTTTCCAAAATTCATGTTGAAATCTACCCCTCAATGAGATGGTATTAGGAGGTGGGGTCTTTGGGAGTGATAAGGTCATGAGGGTGGAGCCCATATGAATGGGATTAGTGTCTTCATAAAAGAAACCCCAGAGAGCTCCCTCACCCCTTCCAGCACATGAGGACACAGTGAGAAGACAGCTGTCTGTGAACCAGGAAAAGGGATCTCACCAGACACTGAACCTGCCTCAGTCTTGACCTTGGATTTCCAACCTCCAGAACTGAGAAAAATACTTGTATGTCTTTTATAACCCACCCAGCCTACGGTATTTTGTTAGAGCAGCTCGAAAGGACTAAGACAGAACCTGATGCCATTTCCACTGCTTATCCATAGATGATTACAACCAGACACCCTGTCCTCCCTGCAAGCACTGAAGGCCCTCCCTCTGTGTGGGCAAGGATGGATTTTTGGAGATCAACACCGGTTGCTCACCTGGGTTCTATATGCTCCCCAATCACTGCAATTTGATCTGACTACAGGAAACTTGCATTGACAATACTGCTTCCTAATCTCTCTTTCTTTCTCTCTCTCTCACACACACACACACACACACACACACACACACACACACACACACACACACAGTCTAGGGGAAACAGCAAGAGTATCCCCTTTTGTTTAATCTCCTGTCTGTCTATAGGCCAGACCTCCCATGAACATTTCCACACAAAGCTCCTCTTGGCTTGCTGGTTCTTCCCCCTGGCAGGAGCAAACTCTTTTAAGCAGCATGTACTTCACAGAACAATGTTGTTCACTGGCCAACTCATGTGGTTAGTCCTTGATGATAACACCTCTCATGAATGAAGACATGCCAGATGCTACACTAAATATTTTACGTGTTTAACCCTATTTGTTCGTAACATCCATATTGTGGGCATTTCTACCTTTTTTTCCCTCTCATTTTACAGTTGAATGCATTGAGTTTTAGAGAGGATAAATGGCTATCTCAAAATGATACAGCTAAAAAATAGAGCTGGTATCTGACATTTGTGTTCTAAATGGTCCTGTATCCTTCTCACCTAGAGAGTCCCTGCGACTTAAACCTGTGATATCCTGATTAACAAGTTAAGCTGTTCACTGACAAGGATATTTTGATTATTTCTGAAAAAAAATACCTTTTATGGGCACAGTCATTGCAGCTTTATGCTACCCAGTGTACATATCTAAATAATTCAGGAAAGATCCCAGGTGAATTGTGAAATTCCCTCCCTTTGTTTTTATTTCAGTCATTCTTTGAGCGTACCACTGCCAAGGCTTTGCATGTACTTCAATGAGATGCTATTGAAGGTTAAGGTTCTCGGCTACAGTTGTCGACATGGTGAGTAGATGAGATGTTCTCACCGAAGTGATTTGACTCCACTTTCTTCACATGATATAGTATCATATGGGTGGCTAAGCCAATGGTGTTGAAAATTTAATTGGTTTCAAATTTTGAGATATTTTACCTGTATCAGCTGCCTGATGGTGCATAAAAACCTACCCCCCCAAATAAGCAACTGAAGCAATAATTTATCTCATAGATTCTGTAGGTCAAAAACCTCGGAGTACCTTAACTGGGTCTTCTGGCTTAGGAATTCCTACATGGCTGCAATTAAATGTCACCTGGGGCTGGGGTCTTATCAAAGACTAGATGGGAAGGATCAACTTCCAAGCTTGCTGACATAGTATCAGCAGGGTTTAGGTCCTCACGGGCTGTGGGACAGACGTGGCATTTCTTCTACATGTGATCTTCTCCACGGGACAGCCCCAAATATTGTAGCTGGCTTCCCTCAGGGCAAGCAAAGCAGACATGATGCCCAAGATGGAATCCTAGTCTCAGAAGTGACTTCCCATTATTTTGCTGTATTCTTTGTATTAGAAGAAGTGACTTGATGCAGCCGAAACTGAAGGTAGGTGACAAGGTGAGGGTAGGAATATTAGGAGGTGGGGATCATCTGGGGCCATCTTGGATGACACCTATCACAACTAATGCACATTTGTAAATACATACATATATATATACACACATACATGTGCACATGTGATTATTTAGGAACAGAAGCAGCCAGCTAAGGTGTGTGTGTGTGATTAATATGCGTTGACAAAATGACTACAGAGGGCAGAGAGGTAGCCTCTGCACATTCACTTAATCCCCTTTCTTAATGCCACCCAAATTTTTATTTCCACATCCATCTCTTATCCACATAGCCCATATACCCCATATACATAGCCCATATACCCCAACAGAGCATAAACCTACTCACACCATGGCTGTGGTGTGCCTCAGCTTGAAGCAATCAGCACATGGAGGGCACATGACCCAAATGGTCCAATCAGAGCTTATCTTGGGACTCTAGCTTCTTAAGCATAGATAGGAGCACTTCCTATCTTCTGTGGACACAGTGGTGTTTGGTGTGATGGCTGGATTGCAAAAGCCATTTGGCACTATAAAACAGAGCAGCCTGAGAATGAAGCCAACCCTCAGAGCAAGACAAAGCCAAAGGGGTCTCAACAAAAATGGAACACAAGCTTCTGGATAAGCCAGCCTTGAAAACTGCACTACAACTGAATTCAAGTTCTACGTAACAATATATCAATACATCAATCTTTTTGAAAGCCGGTTTGAGTAATTTTTCAATATAAATTGAAAATTTTGCCACCCAAAATCATCTAAATAAAGAATAATGTCTACAGGAGCCGTCTGCCACAATTCACACAACTAAAATGCTGGGTGAGCTGAGCCACTGACAAAAAGACGCAAATAGAGAACTCTTCTATTCTACGTTGGGACATCAATTAGCACTAATGTGTACTTATAAAACACTAGTTAAATCACCACCAATTATTTCTTGGGACTCAGCTTCTGTGCCCATCAAGGCTTAGGGGACCTGGGAGGAAACATTCAGGGGGTGTGGGAGTGAATTCGCTACTTCCTGAAGGTCTCAGAAATGCCTAGAAGCAAGAGATAAGGTTATACTGAAACAGGACCACATGAAATCAGAGTGGGGGAAACGCAGCTTTTCTAAGAGACACTTTGATGCCTATGGAATAAGTATTCAATGTGCAAAGGGCAATTCCATTCTCAACGTTATGAGACCAAAAATAGTCATCTTTATCTCCTTTCTCCCTCTCACATTCTTCAGTTAAGGTCAAAACTTATCCGTAAACTGACCACTTCTCACCACCTCTCCATCCCAACCTGGTCCTAGCCTCCATCAAATCTTCCCCAGTTTACTGCGGTCACCTCCCTAACAAGGGTCCCTGCATTGACCTGCCACCTGACAGTCTATTCCCAACTCAGCGGCAGGTTAATTCTTTTAAAATGTAAGTCCATAATGAATCATCAATTTCATTAAATCCCTTGAATGGCCTCCATCTCGCTCAAACTACAAGTTAAATTCCTTACGATGGCGCTGAAAGCCCTACTTGGCGTGGAATCCTGGTACTTTCCAGTCTTGTCTCCACCTGCTGACTTCGCTCCTCCTATTCAGCTGTAATATCCCCCGTGCTGTTTTCTAGACACACTAAGTACACACTCGCTCTCTGCACTTGAGCTTGGGGTCCTTTTACCTGAAATGCCAGCCCCCAGGTATCTGCGTGATTTCCTCACAGGATCCGCGTGATAAACTGTGCCCTCACAGGGTTGTTCATGGGGTTATTCTGGATATATATCACAAGTTTTGTATAATGGCACCTATAAATCTTTATAGTTATAAGTCCATGATATGGCTGTGGAATTATGAAGGCTCCCCTTGATCATGGGACAGATATACTCTATATTATTTTATGGTTTTGAGAAAAAATTTTATATTGAAGTACAGTTGATTTAAAATATGTTAGTTTCAGGTGTACAGCAAAGTGATTTGGTTATACACATATGTGTATATATATGTATATATACGTATATGTATATGTATATATATCTTTCAGATTCTCATCCCTTACAGGTTATTACGAAATATTGAGTATAGTTCCCTGTGCTACACAGCAGGCCCTTGTTCATTATCTATTTTATATATAGTAGTGTGTATAATGTTTACTTGAAATATGAAGAAATATTTCAGACATGCAAAATACACATCAGCTTGTTTTGTATGAAAGATTCACTAACATTGTAAACTGAGCTGGAAAGCTTTTGCCCTTGTTACATTTCTAAAAAATTGATTAAAACTAAGGGTTTGCTGTTTATACATCTTCCGACAAGATTCACCTGTAAAACGGGGCATGGTGCTTTTTAGAAGGGGTAGAGTCTGTTTCTGACTGCTAATTCAACACAATGCTGTTCCTGGTCACCATGACCAAGGTAATCAGGGACTTGTCTCTATTTCTAGAACATCATGGGAAGTAAAAAGAGAAAGAGGCGTGCTACAGCTGGAAGAAGTCATATTCTACAGTTCAGTGAGCAGTATCACATTTGCAGTTCGATAGCGTGCAATATACTGAGTTACCCACGAGACAGGTGGATTGGAGGACCAAAGTTAGCCACAACTGTTTGCCCGTGGGGATGTCTTCTGAATAGTCCCTGTTTGTCCTAAGAGGTCAGTTCTCTAGACCAGAGTTTCCTTGGAGTAAAAATGGGTATTTGGACAAAACTCCACTTCCCACTGATGCCTGTTATCCTAACACAATTCTAAATAGCATCCATTTTCACTCTCAAAATCATCCTCCTTTGTTTGATCAGCTACATATCATACAGGTACCTTAGAACTGGATGACTTCTAGAGTTCTCTTCATATGCAAATATGAGAAATTATCTTTAATATTCCTTCCAACTAACTTCATGTGTGCAGTAAAAAATTTCACATTGTATAAATCATTAATGATTAACAAACACCATTAGTTTCCTCTTCAGGAAGTTTCAGGCAGTGGATTACAAAGTGATTGAAATTTCATGTGTAAAATTTCTTCATTAAGTAGGTTTGAAGTGATTTTATAATTGTATAATTTTAACTTTCTACAAAAATTGTGTTCAGTAAATAGGACACTTATTTATTGCATATCATTTTATAGAAGATGAAAGGTAAAAATATTAAAATGTCTGGCACCAGACAAGAAGACTGATAATCTATTCTTTTTTTCTTTCTTTAGATTTTTTTTGATGTGGACCATTTTTAAAGTCTTTATTGAATTTGTTACAATATTGCTTCTGCTTTATGTTTTGGATTTTTGGCCACACTGCAAGGTGTATGGGATCACAGCTCCCCAACCAGGGATCAAACCCGCACCCACTGCATTGGAAGGCAAAGTCTTAACCACTAGACCTCCAGGGAAGTCCCAAGAGTGATAACCTATTCTTGATTCTAAAAGCACTACATTGCTTCTGAAACCAAAGAGACCATGACAAAAATGACTTCCTTTGTAAAATCATGTTGAATTCCCTGAATAAGACTAACACAGTAGCAAACAAATGATCACTTTTGAATATTTTCCTGAAACATACCAAAAGAAAGTCTCCTTGTCTTCCTAACTTTGAGAGAAATAACCATGCAGCTAAAGGAGGTTCTTCTACCCAAATTTTCTCTTTTCCCTGCATTCTCTTTCACTCCTTGGCCTTCCCTAATGGAACCCATTTAAAATATGCATCTGGGGACTTCCCTGGTGGTCCACTGGTTAAGACTCCATGCTGCCAATGCAGGGGGCCCGGGTTTGAACCCTGGTCAGGGAACCAGGTGCCACATGCCACAACTAAGAGTTCACAGGCCGCAACTAAGGAGCCCGTGTGCCACAACTCAGGAGCCTGCACAACTAAATAAATAAATATTCTAAATAAATAAAATACGCATCTGTTATTTTAAAATATTAGTGTTGTCATTCCTGGGGTCACGAAGTGACAGCTAACAGGAAGACAAAAGATTTGTTTGCGGGGAGCCTGAACCAAGATGGTGGAGCAGAAGGACGTGCTCTCACGCCCTCTTGCGAGAACACCAGAATCACAACCAGCTGCTGGACAGTCATTAACAGGAAGACACTGGAACTCACCAGAAAAGATACCCCACATTCAAAGACAAAGGAGAAGCCACAGTGAGACGGTAGGAGGGGCGCAATCACAGCAAAATCAAATCCTATAACTGCTGGGTGCGTGACTCACAAACTGGAGAACACTTACACCACAGAAGTCCACCCACTGGAGTGAAGGTCCTGAGCCCCACGTCAGGCTTCCCAACCTGGGGGTCCAGCAACGGGAGGAGGAATTCCTAGAGAATCAGACTTTGAACACTAGCGGGATTTGATTGCAGGACTTTGACAGGACTGGGGGAAACAGAGACTCCACTCTTGGAGGGCACACACAAGGTAGTGTGCACATCGGGACCCAGGGGAAGGAGCAGTGATCCCATAGGAGACTGAACCAGACCTACCTGCTAGTGTTGGAGGGTCTCCTGCAGAGGAGGGGGGTGGCTGTGTCTCACCACGGGGACAAGGACACTGGCAGCAGAAGTTCTGGGAAGTACTCCTTGGCGCGAGCCCTCCCAGAGTCTGTCACTAGCCCCACCAAAGAGCCCAGGTGGGCTCCAGTGTTGGGTTGCCTCAGGCCAAACAACCAACAGGGAGGGAACCCAGACCCACCCGTCAACAGTCAAGTGGATTAAAGTTTTACTGAGCTCTGCCCAGCTCTACCCACCACCAGTCCCTCCCATCAAGCCTCTTAGATAGCCTCATCCACAAGAGGGCAGAGAGCAGAAGCAAGAAGAACTACAATCCTGCAGCCTGTGGAACAAAAACCACATTCACAGAAAGATAGACAAGATGAAAAGGCAGAGGGCTATGTACCAGATGAAGGAACAAGATAAAACCCCAGAAAAACAAGTAAATGAAGTGGAGATAGGCAACCTTCCGGAAAAAGAATTCAGAATAATGACAGTGAAAATGATCCAGGACCTCAGAAAAACAATGGAGGCAAACATTGAGAAGATGCAAGAAATGTTTAACAAAGACCTAGAAGAATTAAAGAACAAACAAACAGAGATGAACAATACAATAACTGAAATGAAAACTACACTAGAAGGAATCAATAGCAGAATAACTGAGGCAGAAGAATGGATAAGTGACCTGGAAGACAGAATGGTGGAATTCACTGCTGCAGAACAGAATAAAGAAAAAAGAATGAAAAGAAACGAAGACAGCCTAAGAGACCTCTGGGACAACATTAAACGCAACAACATTCACAATATAGGGGTCCCAGAAGGAGAAGAGAGAGAGAAAGGACCCGAAAAAATATTTGAAGAGATTATAGTCAAAAACTTCCCTAACGTAGGAAAGGAAATAGCCACCCAAGTCCAGGAAGTGCAGCGGGTCCCATACAGGATCAACCCAAGGAGAAACATGCCGAGACACACAGTAATCAAATTGGCAAAAATTAAAGACCAAGAAAAATTACTGAAAGCAGCAAGGGAAAAACAACAAATAACATACAAGGGAACTCCCATAAGGTTAACAGCTGATTTCTCAGCAGAAACTCTACAAGCCAGAAGGGAGCGGCATGATACACTTAAAGTGATGAAAGGGAAGAACCTACAACCAAGATTACTCTACCCAGCAAGGATCTCATTCAGATTCGATGGAGAAATCAAAAGCTTTACACACAAGCAAAAGCTAAGAGAATTCAGCACCACCAACCAGCTCTACAACAAATGTTAAAGGAACTTCTCTAAGTGGTAAACACTAGAGAAGAAAAGGACCTACAAAAACAAACCCAAAACAATTAAGAAAATTGTCATAGGAACATACATATCGATAATTACCTTAAACACGAAAGGATTAAATGCTCCAACCAAAAGACACAGGCTTGCTGAGTGGATACAAAAACAAGACCCATATATATGCTGTCTACAAGAGACCCACTTCAGACCTAGGGACACATACAGATGGAAGGTGAGGAGATGGAAAAAGATATTCCATGCAAATGGAAATCAAAAGAAAGCTGGAGTAGCTATACTCATATCAGATAAAATAGACTTTAAAATAAAGAATGTTACAAGAGACAAGGAAGGACACTACATAATGATCAAGGGATTAATCCAAGAAGAAGATATAACAATTATAAATATATATGCACCCAACATAGGAGCACGTCAATACATAAGGCAACTGCTAACAGCTATAAAAGAGGAAATCGAAAGTAACACAATAGTGGGGGTCTTTAACACCTCACGTACACCAATGCACAGACCATCCAAAATGAAAATAAATAAGGAAACAGAAGCTTTAAATGACACAACAGACCAGATAGATTTAACTGATATTTATAGGACATTCCATCCAAAAACAGCAGATTTCACTTTCGTCTGAAGTGCGCACGGAACATTCTCCAGGACAGATCACATCTTGGGTCACAAATCAAACCTCAGTAAATTTAAGAAAACTGAAATCATATCAAGCATCTTTTCTGAACACAAGGCTGTGAGATTAGAAATGAATTACAGGGGAAAAAACGTAAAACACACAAACACGTGGAGGCTAAACACTACGTTACTAAATAACCAAAAGATCACTGAAGAAATCAAAGAGGAAATCAAAAAATACCTAGAGACAAATGACAATGAAAACACGACGATCCAAAACCTACGGGATGCAGCAAAAGCAGTTCTAAGAGGGAAGTTTATAGCAATACAAGCCTACCTCAAGAAACAAGAAAAATCTCAAATACCTGATCTAACCTTACACCTAAAGGAAATAGAGAAAGAACAAACAAAACTCAAAGTTAGCAGAAGGAAAGAAATCATAAAGATCACAGCAGAAATAAATGAAATAGAAACAAAGAAAACAATAGCAAAGATCAATAAAACTAAAAGCTGGTTCTCTGAGAAGATAAACAAAATTGATAAACCATTAGCCAGACACATCAAGAAAAAGAGGGAAAGGACTCAAATAAATAAAATTAGAAATGAAAAAGGAGAAGTTACAACAGACACCACAGAAATACAAAGCATCCTAAGAGACTACTACAAGCAACCCTATGCCAATAAAGTGGACCACCAGGAAGAAATGGACAAATTCTTAGAACGGTATAACCTTCCAAGACTGAACCAGGAAGAAATAGAAAATATGAACAGACCAATCACAAGTAATGAAACTGAAACTGTGATTAAAAATCTTCCAACAGGGCTTCCCTGGTGGCGCAGTGGTTGGGAGTCCGCCTGCCGATGCAGGGGATGTGGGTTCGTGCCCCAGTCCGGGAGGATCCCACATGCCGTGGAGCAGCTGGGCCCGTGAGCCATGGCCTCTGAGCCTTCGCGTCCGGAGCCTGTGCTCCACAACGGGAGAGGCCACAACAGTGACAGGCCTGCGAACCACCCCCCCCAAAAAAAAAGTCTTCCAGCAAACAAAAGTCCAGGACCAGATGGCTTCACAGGTGAATTCTATCAAACATTTAGAGAAGAGCTAACACCCATCCTTCTCAAACTTCCAAAAAATTGCAGAGGAAGCAACACTCTCAAACTCATTCTATGAGGCCACCATCACCCTGATACCAAAACCAGACAAAGATACTACAAAAAAAGAAAATTACAGACCAGTACCACTGATGAATATAGAGGCACAAATTCTCAACAAAATACTAGCAAACAGAATCCAACAACACATTAAAAGGATCATACACCATGATCAAATTGGATTTATCCCAGGGATGCAAGGATTCTTCAATATACGCAAAACAATGGGATACACCATATTAACAAATTGAAGAATAAAAACCATATGATCATCTCAATAGAGGCAGAAAAAGCTTGTGACAAAACTCAACACCCATTTATGATAAAAACTCTCCAGATAGTGGTCATAGAGGGAACCTACTTCAACATAATAAAGGCCATATACGACAAACTCACAGCAAACATCATTCTCAGTGGTGAAAAACTGAAAGCATTTCCTCTAAGATCAGGAACAAGACAAGGATGTCCACTCTCACCACTGTTATTCAACATAGTTTTGCAAGTCCTAGCTTCAGCAATCAGAGAAGAAAAAGAAATAAAAGGAATACAAATTGGAAAAGAAGAAGTAAAACTGTTACTGTTTGCAGATGACATGATACTTATACGTAGAGAATCCTAAAGATGCCACCAGAAAACTACTAGAGCTAATCAATGAATCTGGTAAAGTTTCAGGATACAAAATTAATGCACAGAAATCTCTTGCATTCCTATACACTAATGATGAAAAATCTGAAAGAGAAATTAAGGAAACACTCCCATTTACCACTGCAACAAAAAGAATAAAATACCTAGAAATAAACTTACCTAGGGAGACAAAAGACATGTATGCAGAAAATTATAAGACAATGATGAAAGAAATTAAAGATGATGCCAACAGATGGAGAGATACACCATGTTCTTGGATTGGAAGAATCAATACTGTGAAAATGACTATACTACCCAAAGCAATCTACAGCTTCAATGCAATCCCTATTAAATTACCAATGGCATTTCTTATGGAACTAGAACAAAACATCTTAAATTTTGTATGGAGACACAAAAGACCCTGAATAGCCAAAGCAGTCTTGAGGGAAAACAAATGGAGCTGGAGGAATCAGACTCCCTGACTTCAGACTATGCTACAAAGCTACAGTAATCAAGACAATATGGTACTGGCACAAAAACAGAAATACAGATCAATGGAACAAGATAGAAAGCCCAGAGATAAACCCACACACCTATGGTCAACTAATCTATGACAAAGGAGGCAAGGATATAAAACGGAGAAAAGACAGTCTCTTCAATAAGTGATTCTGTGAAAACTGGACAGCTGCATGTAAAAGAATGAAATTAGAACACTCCCTAACACCATACACAAAAATAAACTCAAAATGGATTAGAGACCTAAATGTAAGACCAGGCAGTATAAAACTCTTAGAGGAAAACAAAGGAAGAACACTCTTTGACATAAATCACAGCAAGATCTTTTCTGATCCACCTCCTACAATAATGGAAATAAAAACAAACAAATGGGACCTAATGAAACTTCAAAGCTTTTGTACAACAAAGGAAACCATAAACAAGATGGAAAGACAACCCTCAGAATGGGAGAAAATATTTGCTAACGAATCTATGGACAAAGGATTAATCTCCAAAATATATAAACAGCTCATGCAGCTCAATATTAAAGAAACAAACAACCCAACCCAAAATGGGCAAAAGACCTAAACAGACATTTCTCCAAAGAAGACATACAGAAGGCCAAGAAGCACATGAAAAGCTGCTCAACATCACTAATTATTAGAGAAATGCAAATCAAAACTACAGTGAGGTATCACCTCACACCAGTTAGAATGGGCATCATCAGAAAATCTACAAACAACAAATGCTGGAGAGGGTGTGGGGAAAAGGGAACCCTCTTGCACTGTTGGTGGGAATGTAAACTGATACAGCCACTATGGAGAACAGTATGGAGGTTCCTTAAAAAACTAAAAATAGAATTACCATATGATCCAGCAATCCCACTCCTGGGCATATACCCTGAGAAAACCACAATTCAAAAAGACACATGCACCCCAATGTTCACTGCAGCACTATTTACAATAGCCAGGTCGTGGAAGCAACCTAAATGCCCATTGACAGACAAATGGATAAAGAGGATATGGTACATATATACAGTGGAATATTACTCAGCCATAGAGAAGAATGAAATTGGGTCATTTGTTGAGACGTGGATGGATCTAGAGACTGACATACAGACTGAAGTAAGTCAGAAAGAGAAAAACAAATATCATATATTAACGCATATATGTTGAACCTAGAAAAATTGTGCAGATGAACCGGTTTGCAGGGCAGAAATTGAGACACAGATGTAGAGAACAGACTTATGGACACCAAGGGGGAAAAGCTGCGGGGGGGCGGGGGGTGGAATGAACTGGGAGATTGGGACTGACGTGTATACACTGATGTGTATAAAACAGATGACTAATAAGAACCTGCTGTATAAAAAAAAATAGAAAACACCTATTCATTAGGTTTATAGACAAGTGTGCAATTAAAAAAAACACACACACTACTGTTACCCTGAAAAAAAATAAAACAAATATCTGAATCCTGAGAAAAAAAGAACAAAAGATTCATTTGCGGGACTTCCCTGGCAGTCCAGTGTTAAGATTCCATGCTTCCACTGCAGGGTGCATGGGTCTGATCCCTGGTTGGGAAATAAGATCCTGCATGCCATGTGGTGTAGACAAAAAAAGAGAAATAAATAAATAAATTTTTTTTAAAAAAAGCCTTATCTTTAAGAAAAAAGATCTGTCTGCCTTTGAAATTCAGCATGGGCTATCTATCGTTCAGTAAGAGCTACCATCACTGTAATAATATATCCTGTGGGCAATCAACCAGGAGTAGGCTTTCCGTTCTTTAAAACTCCCAGGGGTCCCATCCCAAACGCAACGAGGGACACTCAGGCTACAAAAGAGATAAGGAGAGTCAAAGCTAACTTGTAAAATTTGGTGCTCTGTGAAACTCTGCTCGAGATGCTACTTCTTGCTCTGATGAAAACCTGTATTTTATGAATTGGGTGGATTGTCCTTTGCCTCAAAGGCTATTGGTAAGAAGTCATATTGCTCCACTTAATTCACACTCCTGTGAGACACCCTGGGCTGGATCGTACTGGGTACTGGATATATCAATAGACACGTTCTAGGAGATGCAGACCATGGATGGCTCTGCCCTACTGTGCCCTTCTCTGGATGGTCAGAACAACAGCATCTCATTACATTACCAGCTGTGACTGTAACCTGGTCTCTTTAAATGAGGTCACTTACTCACCGTACTGTAACACGCCATTCAGACGTGCTCAAGCGTCCCATCTCAAAAAAAGTGCCCCTAATGGTCAAAAGCAAAGATGCCTGCTGCTGAGAAAGCATTGCCATGGTTTACAGATCAGGCCATGACTCAATTCTAGTCACCTTGTCTGTGGTCACATCCAGATGAACGAGGCTTGCTTAGCAGTAATACCTGGCTGTCCGCGATCCCAATGGTGTTGTAAACTCTGCCTGCGAAGCGAGTGATCTGAGTTTACATTTGAAAAACTGCATTTTCATCCTAGATTTTACAGGAATAAATGGCAATGTCACCAGCCCCAGATTCTTCCTGGAACCATGATGTTTAGCAGTTTCTTGGTCCCAAAGGCTTATTTCTTACATCACTCAAACTATCGGAGTCCAACTTTGCTGCTAAGATGTAGGTTCTGGGAAGTACATCAAGGATCAGTCAGAGCGCAGTCGCCTGCAACCGCTAAAGGATTTTATTTGAAAGAAAACCTTATAGCTCTGAGAGAGAGTATGAATTCAAACTCAGAGGAGAGACGTCATAAAGAAGAACAACAACCCTCCCAAGGATTGGGCCCAGGGTGTTAAAATTGATGTCACCTGGTCAAAGAGAGGGTGTGGATTTTAAAGCAATTTGTCAATGAGGAAAATTACCTGTCTCTTCTTTTCAGGGTCTGCTTTAGAAACAGCTTCAATGTAGGAATCAAGCCCACTGATTTTGGCTCCCCTGAAAACTCAACTGTTTCTTGTCAGAATGCCCATCATCAAAAAGTCTACAAATAGCAAACGTTAGGGAGGGTATGGAGAAAAGGCAGCCCTCCTACACTGTTGGTAGAAATGTAGATTGGTGCAGCCACTATGGAGAACAGTATGGAGGTTCTTTCAAAAACTAAAAATAGAGCTACCATATGACCCAGTAATCCCACTCCTGGGTATATATCCAGAAAAGACAAAAACTCTAATTAGAAAAGACACATGCACCCCAATGTTCATTGCAGCACTGTTTACAACAGCCAGGACATGGAAGCAACCTAAGTGTCCATCGACAGATGAATGGATAAAGAAGATGTGGCACATATATACAATGGAATATTACTCGGCCATTAAAAAGAATGAAATAATGCCATTTGTGACAACATGGATGGACTTTGAGGGCATTATGCTAAGTGAAACCAGGCAGACAGAGAAAGACAAACACTGTATGATCTCACTTATATGCGGAATCTAAACAAAACAAAACAAAAAAAACAACAAACTAGTCAATATAACAAAAGAGAAGCAGACTCACAAATATAAAGAACTAATGGTGACCAGTGGGGAGAGGGAAGGAGTGAGGGGCAAATTTGGGGTGGGGGAGGAAGAGGTATAAACTACTAGGTATAAAATGAGCTATAAGGATATATTGTACAACATGGGAAGTACAGCCAACATTTTGTAACAACTATAAATGGAGAATAACCTTTCAAAACCGCGCATCGCTATGCTGTACACCTGTGACTTATGTAACAGTACAGCAAGTATACTTCAATTCGAATAAAAATAAAAGAGAAAAACAAACCTCAAATGTTTTTGCACTCAAATAGCCCTATATTTTCCAGGGATCAAGTCCATTGTCACTTCATTCATGAAGATGTTCCCGATTTTCCTATTTCGAAGTCAACTTTTTTCTCTAAAATCCAATATTGTGCTATTCCCCTTAAATTGCATGTTTTATACTCTACCTTGAATTATTATTTATCTGTGGGTTTGTTTTTTAACATTAACTATGCCACCATCCTGTTCCACGTTTTATTCCAAAGCTCTTAGGATAGAGTCCTGCAAGCAATACATGGAAAGACAAATAGCTGTTTGATGAATTAATAATTTGCTTCAAAGAACCTTCAAATATAAATTTGGAGCAACCTGTAATTATCACCAAGTTTCTCATATATTACCAGGCCATATAAATAATTGAAAATGTCTACATCACAAAGAGTTTCTGCTATAGCATCATCCAAGAACTCTACTTCCCTCCAATTATGAAAATGGGTACCTCAGGTCAAACCCTCCCCTGCCCTCACTAGAAAATGCATGTCTTTCGGTTTCTAACCCTGCACATCAATAAGGACTCTGCTTGAAGCAACAGGTGGTCGCATTAATCCATTCACAAGGCTTGCCGCTCTGAAATATTTGCAAAATTACTCGTGAGATGTAGGCTGCTTCCTCGCAGAAGGCATTAATCCAAGCAAAAGTCTTTGTCTAATACAACCAATTATCCTTAAGACTAAAGGATAAGCAAACAGTTCATGAATTTGCTAACTGTTTTTGCATTCTTTGGACCTTTATATGGTCTTTACTTGTTAAACATACTGTAATTAAGGGGAAAAAAAGAACCGCTAACTTCCACTATTTCTTTTACTTTTCTCTGCTTTGTCCTTTTTTCTACAAGTCAACAGAGCATATGAAAAAAAAAAAAAAAACTAGAACATAATTTTGTTCAATGAAAAAAAGGTATTTGTAGTTTTTAAATTGACACACAGTATACGTTCACTTATACATCACGTGGTTACGGAAAAGCAAGCACTAAGGTGATGATGACGACCTGATCGTTGAAGGGGTCTTGAGAGATCTACAGGCCAGGAGGATGCACAGAGAAGTGACGTGGATGCTCTGATAAAATGGGATGGTGGTAGAATGGGGTAAGTGCAGGAAGCTTTCTGTCGATGCACACAAGCATCTCCCACACTAAACACAGGCAAGAAAGGGGCAGCTAAGGCATGACAGCAGGGTGAACGTGGCTTCTAGGAAGGAAGAAGGGGAGCGGGAGAGCTGGTGTTGGCAAACCTCCGTCCAAGAGAAGAGCTCATGTAAAACCTCAGAAGCAGAACAAGATAGCACATTAATAATCACTAATGGGACTTCCCTGGTGGTCCAGTGGTAAAGAATCCGCCTTCCAATGCAGGGGACGTGGGTTTGATCCCTGGTCAGGGAACAAAGATCCCACGTGCTGCGGAGCAACTAAGCCCACGCGCCACAACTACTGAGCTCATACGCCTCAACAAAAGAGCCCGCATGCCGCAAACTATAGAGCCTATGCACTCCGGACCCCACATGCCACAACTACAGAGCCCACGTGCCCTGGAACCCACACGCCACAACTAGAGAGAAGCCTGGGAGCCAAAACGAAGAGCCTGTGATGCAATGAAAGATCTCGCATGCCTCAACGAAGACCCCGCGTGCCACAACTAAGACCCGATGCAGCCAAAATAAATAAACTAATTTTATTTTTATTTTTTGTGGTACGCGGGCCTCTCACCATTGTGGCCTCTCCCGTTGCAGAGCACAGGCTCCGGACGCACAGGCTCAGCCGCTCCACGGCATGTGGGATCCTCCCGGACTGGGGCACGAACCCATGTCCCCTGCATCGGCAGGCGGACTCTCAACCACTGCGCCACCAGGGAAGCCCTAAACTAATATTTTTTAAAATAATAATAATCGTTAATCATGACACCTAGCAGGACCCTGTGGGGTTCCTGGGCACAAAAGGTTTTCTGTGTCCCCCTGTGTCTTGATTACAGGAAATAGGCTTCATTCAGCCCCAATGACCTTCCCTGAGTTCCAAGGAGCAGGTTCAAACAGATGCTAATCAGGGAAGGGAGGGGATGCAGAGACAAGGGAGGAACAGTCAAAAGAAACAATGGTGCAGCCTGGGGGCAGGTCCTGGTTTCACAGAGGGCTGTGAATTTCCCACAACAAGCTGGAAGGGTCCTCCTTAGGATCCATCTCACGTCCAACCCACAACCAGGTGGATGTTTTAGGATCTGCCCTAACACTCTAGCCCAGGTAGCTGCTGCTCATTTCCCTGTGATGCATTCGGTTTTACTTTTGAGCGGCCAATCCAATAAGGCAACAGTTAACAGCTATAGTCAAATACGGCTCCTGAAAGGACATCCCAGGGTCTCCCTGCTGCCCTATATTTGTTTGTTTGTTTTGCGGTACGCGGGCCTCTCACTGTTGTGGCCTCTCCCGTTGCGGAGCACAGGCTCCAGACACACAGGCTCAGCGGCCATGGCTCACGGGCCCAGCCGCTCCGTGGCATGTGGGATCTTCCTGAACCAGGGCACGAACCCGCGTTCCCTGCATGGGCAGGCGGACTCTCAACCACTGCGCCACCAGGGAAGCCCCCCTGCTGCCCTATTAATGGTCCCTTTTCTGTCTGTGTCTTATTCAACCCACCATCATCTTAGCTTGACTTCTTTGGCCTTGCCATCACATTGCATGGTTTTAAATATAGCAGTTCCCCCCAAATATCTTTGAGCATCTCATGTCGGAATAACTGGCCTATCAAAACGAGCGCAGCCCCAACAGAACTCCTGGTTCCCTCCAACACAAACTAGGTATCTTGCCAATCTTTCCTACAGAGTGAATGGCACATCCAACCAGCAAAATAACCCAAAGTCAAGCGCTGTCTCAGCGTCCCTTCCCAAATGTGCTCACGTGCCCGACTGCTACCATTTTTGTCCAAGCTGCCATGATGTCTAAGGGGGTTCCTGGAGGATCACAGCAGGACTATTTGCAAGCAGTTGCAAGAGTGGTCTGTATCAAACGGTTATTGATCCCATGATTAAGAGGGCTTCCCACAGAAGACAAGAGAGCATCCAAGCTCCATACTGGCATCTGGGAGGACTGCATGACCTGCTCCCTTCCTACCTTTCCCATTAGGACTAACCCCCTTCCCCTTGTTTGCTGTGATCCAGCAAACACCCACCTCCTTCTTCTCTTCCCTCAAACAAAGCTCATGCCTCCCTCAGGGCATCTAGTGCTCTGTCTACTGGCTAAAGGTCCAGCTCCCAGTTCCTCGGATGGCTCCTACTTCGAGCTCGGTGTCACGTACAGCCTTCTAAGAGCTCTTGATCTAAAGGACCTCCCTCACCCACCTCATCTTGCCTCACCCAGTTTTATTTTCTTTAACCACACTCAGAATGTCCAAAAGAGCCTGTTCATTGATTTGTTTGCTCCTGTATTGCTAGACCTCCCCTCCCCCACCCACCAGATAAGATCCATGGAAGATAAGATCATTTAAACTATTAGATCCATGGAAGCAGAGACACCTCCCTCTGGTTTGCTCATTGCTGTATCCCATTACCTAGAGTGATGCCTGGACTTAGAAGGCATGAGATGAATATTTGTTGAATTAATTATTTGCTTTGCCAAAAACCGTCTTCAAGTGTCTCGGCACCCATGCATATGCATTATGCATTTATCTCAATAAATATACAGCCCAGGATGATCAGACTGATCCATCAATTGAATGCGGACTGAGACACCACTGAGACGTTAGGGGTGTAGACAAAGTGGTGTTTGATTCTTGGGTATTCTCTTATTAGGTAGCCTCTTGTCTGACCCATCCTCATAGTGAAGCCTAAATCCTACGGGTGCTACCTTTATTGGTAAGTTGTTTAATCTAAGTTGCAATAGTCCCCCCAGATTAAATTGCATTTCAAGATCCTAGAAACAGTGCATAGTGCTTCATTAGAACACAACTTTTTACCCACAGGGTGTTATTTGAACCTGCATCACAGAAATTGGTCCTAGGTGACTCCATAAAACAGAGATCCAATCGTGCAAAGGGGCAAAACTCATAATGATTTTACTTCCTGGGTCTGAAGTTATTGGGGTCTTACATTTACTTAAGCTGTTAGAGCAATTCCTTTGTGGTGGAAATGAACTCACTTGCAATTTTATAAAAATGAACATTTCATTTCATGACATGCTCTCTAATCTCTTTCCAGGACGACCATTCTCCCGACGCTGGAAGCTGAACAGCCCTGGTGTGATAACCTGATTTATGCAGAGCGGTGGGTCCCCCGTCCCATCTTCCACACAACAGAGAACCTCAGCCTGGAGGTGGTTCAATAACTAATTTAACCTCAAACCTAATTCTTTTAATGATGTATCCGTCACAGCCCCTTAAAATGCCCGCGTCAAATGCAAATGCACAGCTTGGGCTTGGATTTAATTAACGTATACAGCCTTCATTTTACCTTAATGAACCACCATGTAAATGGACTGAATACTTATGAATAGACATAAATTTCAGGTCCAATTTTCTCTATCCATGAAAAATAAAGCCCAGTAAATTACAAAGTTATCGACCCACTGAGATATGTGATATTCTCTTCCCATGACGGGGTTGGGTTGGAGAAGGAGGACCTATGTTGGTACTTGGAAAGGTGAGATGATTTCTACAGAGATCTGTTTGGTTTTCAATGCATTCCCCCTTTTGTTCCCCAGTATGCCATGCTGCCGCTTTCCAGAGCTGGTCAACGCCAATGAGTATAGAAAAGAACTGGATGCTCATAGGGTCGGGGAGCAGAAAGATCTGGGTTCTGGACCCAGGTGTGTTCACTGACTGGTTCTGGGTAAGAACCCAAATTTTGAGGACCCAGGGTTTTGCCCTTATTGACGTAGGCCTTTGATCAGGACGGTCTCAGATGTTAAACTTCAATTCCCATGAACCAGAGAGTCTCAAAGCTATTTGCTCTTGATTTCTGGGAGTCAGAACATCATGTTCGGTGTGAAAGGACAACTAAGATGGTCTGCTTTGGCTCTTACTTCATAAAGATGGATACTGTCAGAGTAACAGCAATAATGCCACAGAAAGACAGCTAAGAGTACACAGACCTCATGGTGATGGAGCACATGCTTATTCACTGAAGTAAACATGCCAAAACGTAAGGGTTTGTTTAAAAAAACGGAAGTTTCTCTCTTGGATGAAGATATCATACTTGGAGTTTAGGAACTAGGGGAATATTTATTTATTCATGTAGTTTAATTTATGTCAGTTTAGTTAAGATGAAGAAAAGGGGGAAATGGGGAGGATTTACGTTCATGTCCTGGACTAAATATACAATTTTATGGTCCCTGCTTGTGTGTGAACAGGAAGGGATGAAATACCTCCTCTTCTGTCAAAGTAAAGCAACATGGGGGTCTCAAAAAGTCTGAATGGGGGGCAGGGACGTTGAATAAGTGTGTATTTTAGCCTGAAAATTCTGGTTAATGAGACATTTAGGCAGAGCTAAGCTAAACTCTGAAGCCGTGGATAGATTTTGCTTTCATGAATTTATTACTTTTTTCTTCACCAATGACTCTTTTTTCTTCAATGATCAGAATAGTTTAAATGATAAATTCAGATAATACAGACAAGTATCAAGAAGATTCCAAAAGTCATCTAAAATAAGCATACTCAACATTTAGACAATACCATCTCTACATGCATATACACACCAAACGTAGGTAAGTCGATTAAATGCATAGAATCCATTTTTAAATGAGGTATGTCATATATGCTTACGAGAAAAGATATGACTTTCACAGAAGAACCTAAAGTGGAGTTAAGTTGAAAATACTGATATTCAGAAAGATATTTCTTCTACTGTACAGTCTTCTCATGAAAAAGAAATCTTTAAAAAGGTTGGAGATACTGTTTTTGTTAATGTCATGTTTTAGCTTTATGGGCAACAACTGACCTCCCCCTATGGAAGATGAAGGACTTTCTACAAATACTTTACTGGTATCTTCTCTCTCCTCAGCTTTCCAATTTTGTTAATTTTAGTGTCATTTTGAAAAGGGCAAGTTTTGTAATAATCCAATTCAGTTGGTTTTCAAAATTCTCTCCATAATTTTACCTTGGAACTATATTAGGATGGATTCAGTACATACCAGCACCCCTTTTGATAAAGTCTCAATTTCAGAATTATTTTCCCATCATTTGTTTAAATGGTTTCATTCTTCAGTAGGTTTTTTTTTTTAAGGTATTTTTCTTTGATGTGGTCCATTTTTTAAAATCTTTATTGAATTTGTTACAAGTCTTTATTGAATTTGTTACAATATTGCTTCTGTTTTATGTTTTTTTTTTTGGCCACGAGGCATGTGGGATCTTAGCTCCCTGACCAAGGATCAAACCCGCACCCCCTGGGTTGGAAGGCAAAGTCTTCACCACCGGACCACCAGGAAGTCCCTTCAGTAGAGTTTTTAAAGATGATGTCACGGTTACTGTCAGATGTCCTTTATAGACCAAGGACCATTTTGAAGACCACATTCTTTCAAATGATATCCATTGCTCCATTACACTCTGACATCGAACGTCTCCAGGAAAACATCCAAGGCCAACCTGTTTTTCTCTATGTTACATAGAACTTATTTTTCTCTCCAAATGACTCTATGGTTCTCTCTTCATTTTTCCCATTTGGCAACATCACTAGGCTAGGTTTTGGTGAGAGGTTCAGTGTGTAACAACTGTTCCTAAACTAACTTTTGACGACTAGATTCAAGTGTCCCTTTATTTCAAGAAATTTCTCTTCTATCACATCTTTTTTTTGGACGCCTTTATATTTCATTCTTAAAAAAAAACACACACAAAACTTTATTTTTTACATTTTTTACACAATTTTTAAAGGTTACACTCCTATTACAGTTATTACAAAATATTGGTTGTATTCCCTGTGTTGTACAGTACGTCCTTATAGCCTGTCTTACATCCGACAGCTTGTATCTCCCATTCCCCCACCCCTAAGTTGCCCTCCCCTCCCTCCCCACTGGGAACCACTAGTTTGTTCCCTATATCTGTGAGTCTGCTCTTTTTGTTATATTCACTAGTTTGTTGTATTTTTTAGATTCCACATGTAAGTGGTATCATATGATACTTGTCTTTCTCCATCTGACTTACTTCACTTAGTATGATAATCTCTGGGTCCATCCATGTTGCTGCGAATGACATTATTTCCTTCTTTATTTTATGGCTGAGAAATATTACATTGTGTATATTTATACCACATCTTCTTTATCCATTCATCTGATGATGGACACTTAGGTGGCTTCCATATCTTGGCTCTTGTAAATAATGCTGCTATGAACACTGGGGTACATGCATCTTTTCAAATTACTGTGTTTGGGTTTTCTGGATAAACAGCAAGGCATGGAATTGCTGGGTTATATGGTAGTTCTACTTTTAGTTTTTGGTTTTTGTTTTTTTTTTTGTGGTACGCGGGCCTCTCACTGTTGTGGCTTTTCCCGTTGCGGAGCACAGGCTCCAGACGCGCAGGCTCAGCAGCCATGGCTCACGGGCCCAGCTGCTCCGCGGCATGTGGGATCTTCCCAGACCGGGGCACAAACCCGCGTCCCCTGCATCGGCAGGCGGACTCTCAACCACTGCGCCACCAGGGAAGCCCTACTTTTAGTTTTTGAATGGAATTTTTCTTCTGTTCTCACCTTCAGGAACACCACTTATGTAGACATTATACCCTCTTTGTCTCTCATTGCAAGTGTCCTCCTGATTCTGAACATCTTTATCCTTTTTCATTTTGAGTGACTGAGTCAAACCTATCCTCTGCGCTGCAATATTTTAGTCTTTTTAAGTCTATTTTATGATATTCCAAATGGCTTTTTCAACCTTCATAATTCTTATTTTTCCTTTCATTTCTTTCACTAGCTTTAGCAACTTCATTTACGTACTCCTCTATTGTTTTGTAATTTTTTTGGAGACATTTTCCATCTTTCAATGCATTTTAAAAGAGAAATCATGTATTGAAAATTTGTTGCAGACGATGAAGAAGTAGTTGTCTGAAATCATCATTTCCTTAAGTTTATCCTTCATTTCCTTTTTGGTCATTTATACTGCTTGTCCCCTTGTGTGACCCCATCTCACCTGCTTTCTCTGCAGTTTAGACAATTTTCTGTTGGCTCCCCTTTCATTTGGTCTTACCTTAGAATAGGTAATTAGCAATGCAAAGGGTTTGCCTTGCAGCTTTGGTTCACTTTGTTCCTTTAAACTCCCTCTTTTCTGGGTTCCTGCCCCAGTCCGGGAAGATCCCACATGCCGCGGAGCGGCTAGGCCCATAAGCCATGGCCACTGAGCCTGCGCATCCAGAACCTGTGCTCCGCAATGGGAGAGGCCACAAAAGTGAGAGGCCCGTGTACCGCAAAAACAAAAAACAAACAAAAAAAACTCAAATTAAATGGGCTTCCCTGATGGCGCAGTGGTTGAGAGTCCGCCTGCCGATGCAGGGGACACGGGTTCGTGCCCCAGTCCGGGAAGATCCCACAGGCCGCAGAGCAGCTGGGCCCGTGAGCCACGGCCACTGAGCCTGTGTGTCCGGAGCCTGTGCTCCGCAACGGGAGAGGCCACAACAGTGAGAGGCCCGCGTACCGCAAAAAAAAACCAAAACAAAACTCCCTCTTTCCAAGTCAGTTCTTTGCCGTTGGGAGCAGGTCTCCTTCAAAATTCAAGAGTTCAGGGAGGGCTTCCCTGGTGGCGCAGTGGTTGAGAGTCCGCCTGCCGATGCAGGGGACACGGGTCCGTGCCCCGGTCTGGGAAGATCCCACATGCCGTGGAGCGGCTGGGCCCGTGGGCCATGGCCGCTGGGGCTGCGCGTCCGGAACCTGTGCTCCTCAATGGGAAAGGCCACAGCGGTGGGAGGCCCGCGTACCGCAAAAAAAAAAAAAAAAAAAAAAAAGAGTTCAGGGAGCTGGTACAGATTATAGGGAGACTTTATCCCATAGTCAGTAGATACAGTTGTAAACTTAAAGTTAAGGATGCAATCATCTCAACTTGCTTCACCTCAGGCAGCACCGTAGAGGTAGGAATCTAAGATCTATGGAAACGATGGGAGTGACAGCTTTTTAAAAATGGAAATGCTTTCCTCGTTTTTTATTTCCATCAACATAATTGCATCCTGACCCTGTCCTAAGCATGTCTCTGCTAGGAGGAGGTGGAGGGAAGTTTACAGTCAGGTTTCAGTGTTGAAAATAGGATTTTGCAGCAAGTGACAGACAAGCTTTGTTGAGAGGAAGGATTTACATATGCCCATTTGCATTCCTCTCTAATTCAAGTCTCTGACACTTTTTTTTTTTCTAGGAGCTATTGATTCTGATGGAGGACAGACTGTCAGTATCTCCGTCTCCTTGGCTAGATTGCACACTTAGCCAGGAAGCAGTTTGTCTACTGGCCTGGAGTTCTCATTTCTTTGTTTCTTTGAAGACAAGGTTTTCTTCCATTTACTTTTTGAGAAAGGGATGTAAGTAAAACAAAAAATGCCTTTATCATATTTAACACGAGTAGTGGATTTTTTTATTTAAATGATTCATCTTAGAAGAAAGTCTGTAAACGCTTGACTTTTCACACCTAATGATCATTTTAAAGTGGTTCCTACCTTTCTACCAGAGATATTCACAAGTGCCCACTACACGTCTGTGACTGTCCTGAATGTGTGCCAGTGAATAAAAGAGCATGGTTACTACCTTCTTATACCAGCGTAGTTTGAATTCATCTTCTCCACAACTCCCAAGATCCCTTATTTCTAGCAGAATTAGCTTTGTAAGCCAATTTGCCATTCTGCACACAAAATATCTTTCCTCGTGTGAAACAGAATTGATTCCTCCTTGAAGTTAAATAAGCAAATCTATATTTGAGGAGTGCCAGCTACGTTCAATACCCCTCTCTCTCTTCTTCAATCCAATCCAGATTCATTTCCAAGTTACTGTCCTTTCTCATTTTATATCTGAGATTATATATATACATATAATTTTCAAATCATTTCTTTACATAGTTGATTCTATTGAATGGAGTTCTTCATTTATATTTTTCATGTATATTTAGAATGTATGTTAGCATTAAGCATGCTTGGCATTCAGCACTGAGTTTAAAGTGAATCAGCTAGTCAATAAATATTGATGGACGTTCCATAGTTTTGGGGAAGTCTGGATGTCCAATTTGCAAGAAGGAAAGAGCCACTTTCCAGACACATTATTTTTTCCAATTTAAGGTCTTAACTGACATGATTAGTCTAGAATATAGTAATTAAGATTTGTTTGCTTTAGTTAATAGTCATGAAAGCACCAATGTTTCTGTTAGAAAATTAAGCAATTAAGATGACTATTGCTCATTACGGATGGCAATATAAATGCTTATTTCCAAGGGGGAAGAGTTCTAAATATTTCATCAAAGTGCCTAATCATTTAATTGGGAATCTTGCCTACTGATAAATGACGCTTAAATCATGCAGATATAAACACACTGCATTGTTTGGAAAATTGCATCAATGTTGATTGAATCTGAGCTTTTTTAAAAATTTATTTTATTTATTTTTTAATTTTGGCTGCATTGGGTCTTCGTTCCTGCGTGCAGGCTTTCTCTAGTTGCGGCGAGAGGGGTCTACTCTTCATTGCTGTGTGTGGGATTCTCATTGCGGTGGCTTCTCTTATTGTGGAGAATGGGCTCTAGGCGTGCGGGCTTCAATAGTTGCGTTGCATGGGCTCAGTAGTCATGGCACGAGGGCTCAGTAGTTGTGGGTCACGGGCTCTAGAGCACAGGCTCAGTAGCTGTGGCGCACGGTCTTAGTTGCTCCGCAGCATGTGGGATCGTCCCGTACCAGGGCTCAAACTCATGTCCCTTGCACTGGCAGGCGGATTCTTAACCACTGCGCCACCAGGGAAGCCCTGAATTTCAGCTTTTAAATGGAAAGAAAGTATTCTAACTAAAGAAAATTACTACTCTCTAAATTCCTCAGGCATGTCTAAAAATACCGAGAAAATGAAAGAGCATGTTGTTATTAGGGCTGAGTTAAGTCTGGCACAGACTCAGGAAAAGAAAAGAATACAATTTAAAAACAATCACAACTCCATTATTTGGAATTTATCCTAAAGAAATAATCAGATTTATGAAAATACTTGTATATAAGGATGTTTACTATAATTTTACTGATAGTAGTGAAAATCGGAAACAAGTGCAAATGCTCAACAAAATGAAATTAGCTGAATAAATTCTGTGGTGCTAATCAGCCACTAAGAGTCAGATTAAAATACGTATCACATTGGAAGTTTTTTCAAGTACAGCATTTTATTTTTAAAGCAGGATGCAAAATTATATATACAGTATGATCCTAAATTTGTAAACATTTCCTAAGATGTATATACCACATATCATATTTAAATATACATTATAGGGACTTCGCTGGTGGTCCAGTGGTAAAGAATCTGCCTTGCAACGCAGGGGACGCAGGTTCGATCCCTGGTCAGGGAACTAAGATCCCACATGCCGCGGGTCAACTAAGCCCATGTGCCACAACTAGAGAAGAGAAAATCCGCTGCCACAACTAGAGAGAAACCTGCGCACCACCACAAGTGCCCATGCGCTGCAACGAAAGATCCCACATGCCTCATCAAAGATCCCACGTGCCACAACTAAGACCTGACACTGCCAAAAACATAAAACTAATAAATAAGTAAATAAATCAATAAATATAAGCATTCTTGGCCAGCTCCGGTCTCCTATCTCAGGCTGGCACAGCTGCTTGTGCAAGAGGAAGACACACTAAAAAGAAAACAAGGTGCAATATGGAGTATTCTAGAGTATGTCCGAAAGAGAAAAGTCCTAAGGATAAACAGAAGCAGAGCATGGAAAGTGGGAATGATGTGTTGGACCGTGGAGGGAAAGCCTTGGAAAGTTCCCTGAGAAGGTATGTGTGGAGTAAAGATCCAGAGGGAGGTCGTGAAAGACAGAGAAAAGAGAAACAGCAGAAAAGAGAAACTAGGAGCGGGGAACACACCTAGTGCCCAAGAGAAGTATGGCGCCTGAGAAGGATGAGAAGCCTTCTGCCATTTACAGCAAATGAGTAAAATTATCTGACACACATATTCCTAGGATCACTGACCATACAGTGCTGCCAAGAGAAAGCTCCCACTGCATGTGCCAACCTGCCCCACTGGTCTTTCAGAGCTGCCCGATATTTGGTATATGCGCCAGCATTTTCCAAGTTACTCCCATTTCCCCAAATCCACTTTGTTCTTGACTACACAGTACCTCTGGGCATCCTGGTTCCTCTGGTGCAAAAGTTGTGGTTTCCACTCTTTGATTAGCCAATTCCGACTTGGGCACTGAAACCACCAATTAGTGTTGTATTCTTTGTCATGACATGAATTGGTTTTTATTTTAGCATCTTTTTACTTCTCTGCCTCTCATCTCAGACGGTGAGTGTTTTGAGGACAAGAACTCTTCTCAGAAGAACTCATGGTCATCCACGAATCAAAAGGAAGAATATTTGGAGAAGACCGCAGAAATCCCAAAACCAAATGTGGAAAATGGCAAATAGAGTGCTCAATAGGAAAAAGAACAGATCACTGGAAAAAGACACCCAGAAAGGGGAGATGGTAGATGGAGGCCCCTTGTTAATTCTGCAAGTGGAACAGACATGTCTCTGTCACCGTATTAGTTTATCCTCCTATTATCCCTCCACAGACCTGGTCCAAATTGCATGCATCAGGAGTCTTAAGGATGGGAAATTTGGTAGGAAGGAGGGTTGTGCGAGAACCTTAGGATGACTGGGTTTCTCAGAGATGTTTTTACTGGACAAATTTTTGAGGGCTTTGAGGGGCTTTTGATTTTGAATATATAAGGTTTGTCAACAGGAAGGCAGATCTTTCTCCGTATTACTTGGACCACTTCATGCCTTCTCCTTGGACAACAGCCTTAGCTCATGAGACCCCGAGACCTGAGGATGTAACTCCGAGGAGACAGGGTCCACTTTCCCTGTTCAAAGTCGCAATCCTAAAGAGGAAATTGTCTGTGAATTTTCATCCAGTTCAGCAGAAGTGGAGGCTCTGATGATGATACATGGCAGAAATGAGGACAGTGCATTGGGCTGAGGCTCCCTTATCCTTTGTCATTTTTAAAAAAGTAATTTATATTTATATTTTGGGCTGCACTGGGTCCTCGTTGCTGCACACGGGCTTTCTCTAGTTGTGGCGAGTGGGGGCTACTCTTCGTTGCGGTGCACGGGCTTCTCATTGTGGTGGCTTCTCTTGCTGTGCAGCACAGGCTCTAGGCGTATGGGCTTCAGTAGTTGTAGCCTGTGGGCTCAGTAGCTGCAGCTCGTGGGCTCTAGAGCGCAGGCTCAGTAGCTGTGGCGCATGGGCTTCAATGCTCCATGGCATGTGGGATCTTCCCGGACCAGGGCTCGAACCCACGTCCCCTGCCTTGGCAGGCAGATTCTGAACCACTGCACCACCAGGGAAGTCCCACCCTTTGTCATTTTTAACATGACATGGCAGACAGTTCAGGACACTGAAGAATCACAAAACATAAAGAAATATCAAGCTTGTTTACCATGCAATTCCTCCACAGAGGCTTCCATTTACGGATTATGGGGGTCCAGCAGATCTCTAAATTAAGAGGTGGTCCAACAAGATGATGGACAATTTGAGAAGGGTCTTAGTGTACACACTGATTTTTATTCTATTAAGAAAACACTGCACAACATAACTGAATTAGAAGTACTCCTGATAAACTTTTACTTAAAAATGCCCATGTTATAGTTCATCGTTCTCTCAAAGGTTTCCTTTTATTGACAAGTAGGTTCAGATTTTTTTTTTAATGTATTTGGATTTAAATAAATTCACTCAGTAAGTTCATACACCATGGTATACACAAGAGTCCTCTGGCATTCATGAAAAATAAAAGTATTGTAGAACATATTAAAAAAAAAGTGGGTATTGAAAATGAAAGGAAAGTTATGGTTTACTCAGTGGTCTCCAAGTACTTCGTTTAATCAAATGTTTAATACTGGTAATCTCCCCTACTCTCTCATCCCACAAGACTGTTCATTTTGCTGGTTCTGGGCTCCACTTTTAATCAGTTCGGGCACTCAGTACATGCACTTAGGGAAATAATTTCCCTATTTCTATTTTCTCCTACTGCAGCAAAAGAGGAAATGTTTCCATTTCTAAAAGTTATTTGAGATGACTTCCAGTGAAGTGGATTGTGTAGATGTATGGAAAGCAGCATGAGTGTATTTTCCAGGGCAAGATCGTTCTCAATAAACACTCACATTTCCCCCTTGCTTTACAATTTTCAAAACCATTTCACATACATTATCTCATGATGAGATTCAATCCAAGGAGAAAATTAACTGGAAATACAGTTATTTCTATGATTTGAGCAACTCTGTTATTTTTGTGCATTTCTCTGTACCAGTGAACACACAGGGTAGAAATATAAGTAAACAATTTACAAATATTTTAAAATGCCATTTACAAAACAAACAAACAAAAAAAGACACTTTGACTGAATGTCCACATTTCCGTATAACGAAGCAGAATTTTCATATTATTTTTGGTATTCAAGATACACAAACTGTCTCTATCTTGATGTATAGAGATTATATATATAGTTATACATAGAAATTATACATGTAAATATATTCTAATTTAATTTTTAAAATAAGGAGCAAAATTCTTGAAACGAATCTGAAGAATAATGAAGGGATAGACTTGTGACTAGATATATACACATATACATGTATATATAATGTTTTATTGGAGAAAAATTAGAAAAAATTCTGATTAAACAATTTTCCAAAAAATTCAGCCAATATTCCACATTAGAGATAAGAACTGTAAATCTTACTTGAAGTTTTAGTTTCCCAGTCACTAAACAATATGTTTGATTGTATTTGTGTTTATAATCTGATATAGTATTCTCTTATATGGCAAAAATGAACAGAACATTGTAAATCAACTCTACTCCAATACAATAAATTTTTAAAAAAAGCACAAGGTGATACCATCACACATGTGAATTTAAGATACAGGTTATTTAATTAACCCATATCTATCCTGGGGAAGTAAGCTCATGCTGCTACTTTGCTACTGTAAACATCCTTGGGATTATGTATTTCCCCATTTCTGCTATTTTCCTTTGGGTTACATTTCTAAAATTATGTCTACAGAGACAAATTTAAGACTTTTTAAAGGCGTTTTATTATATAATTCCAAATGGCCTCCCAGAAAGGTTACATAAAATTATTCAAAGTGTCTAAGAATACTACTCTTTACCACATAACACCACCCATATTTTCTATTGTTTCTTGTAATAGGTTAATCTCGTCGTGGATAATTTACACAGTGTTTAACTCTAAGCATTGTTTATTAGTGAATTTAAATATAAGACATGAAACACCACAAAACTCCAAGAAGAGAACATAGCCAAAACATTCTCTGACATAAATTGTACCAATGTTTTCTTAGGTCAGTCTCCCAAGGCAATAGAAATAAAAGCAAAAATAAACAAATGGGACCGTATGAAATTTACAAGCTTTTGTATAGCCAAGGAAACATAAACAAAAGACAACCTACGGACTGGGAGAAAATATTCGCAAACAATGCAACTGACAAGGGCTTAATCTGCAAAATACACAAACAGTTCACCCAACTCAACAACAAAAAAAACAAGCAACCCAATCAAAAAATGAGAAGACCTAAATAAATATTTCTCCAAAGATGAAATACAGATGCCCAACAGGCACATGAAAAGATGCTCAACATTGCTAATTATTGGAGAAATGCACATGGAAACCACAGTGAGGTATCACCTCACACCAGTCAGAATGGCCATCAACAAAAAGTCTACAAATAACAAATGCTGAAGAAGGTCTGGAGAAAAGGGAGCCCTCCTATACTGCTGGCAGGTATGTAAACTGGTGCAGCCACTATGGAGAACAGTATGGAGGTTCCTTAAAAATACCAAAGATAGAGCTACTATATGATCCAGCAATCCCACTCCTGGTTATATATCCAGAAAAGATGAAAACTCTAATTAGAAAAGATACATGCACCCAATGTTCATTGCAGCACTATTTACAATAGCCAAGACATGGAAGCAACCTAAATGTCTATCGACAGATGAACAGATAAAGAAGATGCAGTGGGGGGCTTCCCTGGTGGCGCAGTGGTTGAGAGTCCGCCTGCCGATGCAGGGGACGTGGGTTCGTGCCCCGGTCCAGGAGGATCCTGCATGCTACGGAGCGGCTGGGCCCGTGGGCCATGGCCGCTGAGCCTGCGCGTCCGGAGCCTGTGCTCCGCAACGGGAGAGGCCACAGCAGTGAGAGGCCCGTGTACCACAAAAAAAAAAAAAGAAGATGCAGTGTGTATACATACACACACACACACACACACACACACACAATGGAATAGTACTCACCCCTTAAAAAGAATGAAACAATGCCATTTGCAGCAACGCAGACAGACCTAGAGATTATCATAGTAAGTGAAGTATGTTAGACAAAGATAAATACCATATGATATCGCTTATATGTGGAATCTAAATATGGCACAAATGAGCTTATCTACAGAAACTGACTCACAGACATAAAGAACAGACTTGTGGTTGCCAGTGTGGGGGGTGTGGGCGACGGATAAATTAGGAGTTTGGGATGAGCAGATGCAAACTATCATATATAGAAGGGATAAACAACAAGGTCCTACTGTAGAGCACAGGGAACTATATTGAATATCCCATGATAAACCATAATGGAAAAGAATATGAAAAAGAACATATATATATATACGTATATATATGTATGTGTATATATATATATATATATATAAAACTGAGTCACCTTGCTGTACAGCAGAAATTAACAGAACATTGTAAATCAACTCTACTCCAATAAAATAAATTTTTAAAAAAGCACCAGGTGATACCATCACACTCATGTGAATTTCAAAGTTTACACAGACTCACAATAGTGAGTGCTGCTAGGATATGAAATGGTGGTACCCAATGGAACTTTCTGGTGATGATAAAAGCTTCTCATCTGTGCTGCCAAATATTGGGGCCACATGCAGCCGCTGAGTACTTGAAATTTGGTTACTGGGACTGAGGAACTAAATTTTAAATTTTATTTCATAGTCATTAAATTTAAATGACCACATGTGGCTGGTGGCTACCATATTGGATAGCACAGATATAGAACATTAGGGGAATGTTGGGGGGAAGGGTGTAAATTAACACCAGCTCTTTGAAACATGTACATACAGTTGAACATACATATCCCTTAAGAGCCATCAATTTCACTTTTAGGGATATATGCAAAATGGTGCTCGCCAGCATTATTTATAATAGCCGCAAATGGGAAACACATCGAATGGTGTCAAAGGTAGATTCGAGCAATAAATGATAGTATTTTTTGTATCATGGAACACCTCATATCACTGAAAATAAACTAACCACCACTCAGCACAACAGCACTGGTGGATCTCACAAATGTAACGTGAAGCACTAGAGGTCAGATGCAGCAGCGTATTCTATGGTTCTAGTTTTATAAATATTAAAAGGAGCCTAAAATAATCTGTGGCATGAAAAGTCATGATTGGGAGAAGTGGGCAGGGGATGAGTTGTTGGGAGAATCTTCTTGCAATGGTCAACTTTTTGACCAAGGAGATGCATACACAAATTATTCACTTGTGATAACTCAAGCTTCGTATGAATGATGTGTGCACTTTTCAGTTATATACGCTCTATTCTCATATAGACGGTGAACACAAAGCAGAGAATGACATATTAGCAACATCCTAATGACATATAAGATTATACCATAGTGTCAGAAGATGTGAACATCAACATGTAAAGTTGTAAAAAAAAAAAAAAAAAAGTAGGGACCCCTTCCCTAATTTGTCTTAGGTATACACAGAAGTGGTATAATAGATTTTTAGAGTGCTGTTTGACTAAGTATAACATAAAAATTCTCAAGTGGTAAGAAAACAATTGTTATTGGTTTCACTGGCAATGTTCTCTTTCAGAGAACCAGATAAAAGTGGCGTGTCATACGACCAAGCTTCTTTGGGTTCAAGGAAATGTAGTATCTACTTTATTTCTGAGGTTTCCTAAAGCAACATAAGACACCTCCACAGAGTGGGCACCATACTACAGGATGGGTCATAAACCCATCGTAAATCAAATGCTACTCCCATCGAGGGGAGATCAGAAGTGAAGGAGTTGGGAAGCAGAAGAGGTGACCAAGGAGGCCCGCAGTAAGCAGTGGTTCCCAAAGGGAATTTGATGGGTATGTAAATAGGAATAAGAAGGGAACTTTCCTCGTTCATGCCATCAAAACTCCAGGGAAGTTTCTCTGTCTTGTTTTGTCACTCCTAATGAATCACGGCAACTAAATTAACTATTTTGCCCAAGGGGTGTCTTTGCCTATGGGTGGGTAAAGACAAAGACATATATTTAGCAAAAAAACAAACAAACTAGACTTACATGTACCTTGGTAATTCATTCAGAATAGCCCTTTTAGGTTGCCACATATCTGAAAATACTACAATGATCTACTGAAAACATTCACCCCTGTGTCAAGTGCAATCCGAGCTCCAAGTTTATATTTTAAATGTCGGTAGGTCTGGATTGTAGAAACGAGGAATGCCCATAGACGGTTTCACCTGAATTCACGATGCTTTGTTTTATTTATCCTCAAGTCAACTGGACTATCTTTGACAAGCTCGGCATCATGGAATATATTGTGTAAAGACCTCTCGAATCCTGAGTCGGTGTCTTTTACGATAATTACAATGTCCGAGGAGTTTTCAGACCCGGAAGGCATTCGGTGATATTTTAGCCTTGTTATTTCCATTCTTCTTCTGACAAGAACTTCACCGTATGAAAAGCACCATTGTTTTTGAATTCCATCATGATCAGCAATGGAAATGAAATCCAAAGAACGCGTAAACTTTATCATGCTTTTTTCTCCCCTGACCTTTCCCAACTTCTGCTCAATTTGATGTAAACAAAGGCGGGCATTCATGACCATATATTATCAGAAATTTTATTCTGTGAACAGCAAAAGCAAACATACCCTTCCAGACATTTGCACTTGAACACTGGCAGGGGTCTCTCAGGATGAATTTCCCCATTTATACTTCCAATTAGATGCGTGATTTTGTTCACGTCTTTACCCCCAACTGCACCCCGGTGCGGCCCAGTGTCCACGGAAAAGCTGATGGCATCTTGGAGTGTCTGACTGAACCAGAGGCAATCCCTGTAATCTTGCTATTGTTCACCTCAGGAGTTGGGTGTGTTATGTGATTCTTGCTAATCAGATGAGGGACGTCTTCTGCAAGGGTCACAGGAGAGTGTCCTCCCAACTATCAGAGACGCACAGAAGAGATGTTCTCTTTGCTGCTACATCACATCTCTCTGTCCCGAAGCCAAGCCTGTAACTCCGAAGCTGAAGACAACCAACTCCCAAGATTGCAGAGCAGGGAGACAGAAAACACCTGGATTCCCGATGACCTCACTGAGTGGGTTGATTCTCTCACCTGAAGTCCACCTTACCCCTGGGCTTCCTGAGAACTAACATCTGGACCTACCTGACCAGCTTATCAGACCCAGTGTCTGGCAGGTGGATGGAAACAAAATGAGGGCAGTTTATCATAGCTGACCAAATACAGTACCTATCCCTCACTATGCTGAAATTGTTTGAAGTGAAACATTTATTTCCTAATACACTTGACCTGTTTATCTCTTAAAATACTTTTAAATAATGGGAAGGAAATTCAAGCAAGTAACATATTGTTTGCTAAGTCCACAGATGCCCACGAAGCCCACCGATGCCCATTTGATTAGCTCTATGACCTTAAAGGATGAGATTCCCTCCACTTTGATGAGAAGCAAACCAGGCTGGCTAAAACAAAAGAAGATGTGCCCAGCTGAGAAGCAAGGCAGAACCAATTTTTAGAAAAGCAAATGTTTCTCTAAGATGTACTGGTTTGTATCTGACAGAATATCTACAAAACTTTTTTCGTTCAGTCTTGGCCAAACCCTTTAAACAAATTAATTTGACCAAAGAAGCAGCTTTTTTTCCCCTAAATGAAGAATGTGTCCCTGAAGATGAACAAGACAGGAAATGAGTAGCTAAAACTGTTTCTAAAGGAGAGTTCATTCATTTCACATAATTCTGGGGTAACTATCGCATCCAGGGTACTGTGTGAGGTCCCAGGAAATCACAGATGACAAGTTCCAGATTCTGCCATCAGTGGAGACAGCAGGGGTTCCTATGCAGAGAATAGAGAGCTCGTGCACACGTGAACATTTATTTGTGCACACGCAGGCTGATTATGTGGAGCCACAGAGGTATCCTGCATCGCAAAAACCAGATGACAGGCCAGGGTCAAGTCGGTAGAGTTTGGCAAGTCCAGAACTAGCCTGTTTTGACTTCCTCAGCTGACCGGTGTATTCACAGCCTCTCTGTCTGCTACGGACTCAATGTCTGAGCCTCCACATTAAGTCACTAACCTCCCAAGGTGAACATGGTTAAAATCAAGGACACTTGCCAAACAACCAAATAGGCAAAAATACGGTTCAAGGCCTAGAGAAGATGGAGAGATGATTTCTAGCTGGGGTGACTGGGGAGGTTGATTTGAGAGCAATGTGGGCTGGGTTTCTTCCCACCAGGAGGAACATATAAAGCAAACAGGGTTGTAGAAGTTGGACCTCTTCCATCGGGCGGGTCCTTCCAAAAGTGTGTTCCACTTAATAGAGACCTTAGAATCCTTCCACGTTCAAAGCGTCTTGCATTGACAGCACTCGGTACGATGTACCCTTCTTTGAATGATCGAAGGCGCACCAGTTCATTCAAGGTTCTGAGAAGTCCTGCAGACGGGGATCTAGAATTTCCCAACAGAATTTCTCAAATGCGTAACGAGTCATGAAAACGAGTCTTGGGAACGATCTTGTCATTATGGTGAGCCTGGCAATGACTGTGGGCAGGAACGTGATATTCTGGGAGAGCTGAAATTGTGGGGAGCTAGACTCAGGGAATTAGGTGCCAGGTGGATGACTCAAGATTGGCCAAAAGAAAACACCCAAAAAACAAACAAAAACTAAACAGTGCTCAGTTTGCTGCTGCTTTTCTCACCGTAACTTAGTAGGTAACAATCCCAGAGGCTCAACAGACTTTGCATAAGTGTGAAATTGACAGGAGTAGAAACACAGTACAGACCAAATTAAAATAATTTCTATTTCATTTAGATGTGGCTGGTCTAATGACAAGACCCACTTAAAAAAAAATCATGTTTACTTAAAATTTGTCCGACAGTATTTAAAGATAAAGACGCACATCAGCAGCAGTTTCTAGAGCTGGCCGAGAGCCTAGCCCGCTAAAGCATGACCACACACTCCACAAATTTCTACGCCAACAGAAGCTGCCACCCTAGTCTCAAAATTCTATGGAGATGGTGTCCTTTGTTGGGTTTGAGCTCTGCTTTGGTCTCGCATAAATCTTTGACTTGGGGAAGATTACTGATCTCACAACCAAAGCCAATAAGAGTGAACAAAATTGAGGTGGGCTTATTAAACCAGGAACAAAAGAAGGATCCTCACAATAGATATGATCATTGGAAATTCTGCACAATAAATGAAACACAGAGTGGAAGGAAGAGGCACAAATATTGGAAATGACAAGGCAAAGTCGGATTTATTTACAGATGCTATGACAGTCCTCCTCTCCAAAGCATACGGGTCCACTCTTAGAAGGTTGGGCACATTGATTAGTCCCAAACTATTTTAATCTGTTTCCTCTATCAAACGTGAAGCTCCTGAGGCAACAGGACACAGAACATAAACCCAGAGATGCACTCCGTGGGAGATCGTTTCCACCAGCCCCAACTCATGTTCATTATATCACGAACCACCCTTCACCTGCGGCCCCTCCTCGGTCAGCAGGACAGGTGAAGGAATTTGTCCTTTTTTCTAACAGCCTTGGAAAACCACGGAGGATTGAAGCAGGTACGGACATGATCTAATTGCTGCTTCAGACAATTCTCCGACTACAGAGAGAAGGTTGGCTTATGGGGAAAAGGCCAAGAGCAGAGAGGCCAGCCAGGAGGAGGTGTTTGCTCCAAAGGAGTAGGAAAAAAAAATAATAATTATTATTAAAGGAAAACTGTTTCTCTATTCACAGCACTTCCGACACCCAACGTGTGGCTGTTCCACACCGAGCAGGTCTCCAGTTCTCCTGGGACACCAGCTGGGTGTCGTCCACTTCAATTCAACTCTGATAGGAGCCCGGGGGGCGCGCAGACCTCACGGGGTAAAGACTCGGTGCCCCAGGACGGCGCCCACGTCAACCCCAAGCGCAGGGACTGGGTCCCCAGGCCGCCCACACTTGTGTCCGACAAGGCTACACACGGAGGGTCCCCGTGACGCCCTCCTCAGAGAACGCAGGCAACACGTGGCTGACTCACCCGTTTATCAGAAAGGGACGAACAGCCAGAGAGAGCGGTGGAGGGCGAGGCCCGGGGGGGCCCCGGGCGCGGGAGCTTCTGTCTCCGTGGAGTTTGGGGGGCGTCACTCTTCCAACGTGCGGACGGGTTGCCCAACCCGGAAGCTCTCGGAACCCCTCGGAACCCCTCAACGTAGAGACTTTGCGGGGCTGCAGCCAGGAACGACTGTCGAAAGCCTCGCGCAACGTGAGCCGCTCGAGCCCCGCCCCCTCTGCGCTCCGTGGCGCCTGGGGGCGGGGCTGAACGGGCCCACCCTCTCGTCACGTGGTTGGTTCCTCCGGGCAACCGGCCCGCACCTCGCAGGGCTGCACCTCGCAGGGCTACGCCTCAGCGCAGACTCGGGCGCGGAGCGGCTCGTTCCAAGGGTCGCAGGATGCTCCTCTGGCCTGCGTCACTCAGGAAGCTCCTAGGGTTTCGAGAGCTCTGCGCCGGGAACCAGGAGGTCACCGTGCATTAGGATGCGCCCTAAATCCAATAATAAGTGTCCTTATGATAAGAAAAGAGGACACAGAAGAGGAGCCCCATGAAGACGGAGGCAGAGACGGGAGGGATGCGGCCACGAGCCCAGGGACGCCTGGAGCCCCCAGAAGGTGGAAGAGGCAGGAGGGACCCTCCCCTGGAACCTCTGCAGGGAGCGCGGCCCTGCCCACACCTGGATCTCAGAGGTGTGGTCTCCAGGACTAGGGGAGGATAAATGTTTGTTGTTTAGAGCCACCTGGTTTTTGGTAATTTTTTGCGGCAACCCTAGGAAATTAGTACAGCCCTGTAGTATATACGGAATGTCTTTTACTCCATACCTTACCTCTTTCAGGGGTACTTACTTTTTAACTTTTAGTTCCAATTATTTTATAAAAGACTCGGTAATCAAGTGAAGGGTGGAAATTCAGATAGCACCACGCAGGTAGGGAGATTTTTGTTTGGAAGAGCGAGGCTTTGTCAGCACACCGGAAATGCCGCTACTTAGGAGAGGAGAGAGGTCCTCCTGACACCTCTGCCTGACCCCTTGGTTCACAAGCACAGGTTACAGGTGAGCTGCATGTACAGCTACAAGAACCACCTGTGGGTGATTAAACTTGCCAGATGCCTGGGATGTCCACGTAGCTAGTCCTCTAATGCATGCCTCTCATGTCTGTATTCCTAGTTCATTTTCAAACAAGGTAAGAGGGATTTTTAAATTAATTTTAATAAAGGGAGAAATAACCTCTACTGCGCAATTCAAAGAAGACATAACGGGTGTGATGGCAACACCAGCAGCGGTGCCCACACCGATGTCATTCTTTTCTTAAATTCATGGTTATCAAAGCCAGAGTGAAAATATTGTAAAATGCCGAGACGTGGATAGTTAAACAATACAGATCTTGAGAAGGAGAACACCTTGCTGGAATGAATCATGCCGAATCAGCAGACTGAAGTATAGAATTATTTGAACTACTGAATGTAACGATTTAGTTACAATGGGAGAAATATATTGTAGGAAGTGGTTCTCAAGATGGGGTGCCTGGACCGGAAGCCTATCAGCTGCACCTGGGAACTTGTTAGAAATGCAGATTCTTGGGTGTCACCCCAGACTTGCTGACTCAGACCCTCAGGGGAGCCCAGCCTGCTCTTTTCTAACAAGCCTTCCTGGGGGGCCCATGCCACCCTCTGCTAATATGTGGCTAGAGGGAGTCATTTTCCCTTCTATCTCTGCAAGCAGTGCTCCAGAGAATACGACCATGGTAGAAAAACAACAGGACATTGCCCCTTAAGAGAATCAGACAGACAACCTTCAAACGGTTTATTAAAGAGACTGGCAATTTGGAAATCTGCCTTTGGTTCTGAATCCTTAGTCACACAGATGAAGCATGTACTTGAAAGGCTGGCAGAGCAATTTGGCCACTGATAATTTAATTGGGCTGCTACCTGGTAGAGAGCAGTTTGCTGCATGAGGGTCCCCAGGGTGATGGCTGCCTGGAGGGCGGGCGGGGGGTGGGGTGGGTACTGGGAATCAACGGTGATGGTCTCCCAGCCAGAAGCACATGGGAGCAGAGTTGCCTCTATTAGGCTGCTTATCCCCTGACCTCCAGGAAAAGTCATTCGTGGCCCCAGAGGAGCAGACCAGCTTGTTTCCAGAGCCACATCCTGGGAGCTGCGCCTCCCCAGCAAATATCTGGATGACTAGAGGGGGATAGACAATTCCAGAGAGACGATGAAAAGCGTATTATCCGTTCTCTCCACAGGAAAGAGTGATATCTATCAGTGGGTTCCATGTCCCAGTTTCACAATCTTATTTAGGTTTCAAAAGTGCTTCGCAGACCCAGCTGTGTGGGTTACATAAAACCTGCTGGGCTTCTTACCGGTGACAGGCATAGCACATGTCAAAAAGCATGCACGTGAAATTAAATTATCTCTTTGATAATGACAGGATTGCAAGCAGAGAATGAAACTTGTTTTCTCATTCGGTTATGCCAGAAAGGCTCCGTTCCACTGAGCTGTCTCTCCCCCTTTCTCATGTGGAAATCATACGGAACATTTGCACGTGTGTGTGTAGGGAGTGCTTTGAATGGTCATATAACAGCAAGCAAATGGAAGTTACATTGACTTCTCCGAGTGTGAGAGAGAACTGAAGATAGGCAAGAAGCTGCTGGGTCAATTCCAGGTAACTGAAATTCAAAAGTGAATTCTTTCCTTTGACTTAATTATGATACAGGACAAAGTGAGGAGAAGCTTGGAAATCTTGAATATTGACATTCAGTTTAAAAACTAATGAAATTATATGTTTCAGAAATCTATAAACAACATAGATATAGCATCTCTCTTTCTCTGTCTCTCTCTCACACACACACACCTTACGTCTTTCATTTATATACATACAGATGACTGATACTATGGCTCTGAGTATGGTATTTATAATGTAATACATGTGATTTTGACTATTCTCGACATTCTTTTTCAGAAAAGGGACATAAATTGGAAATAAATTACATTTATACATCCATATACACTCTTCAAATATGCAATCAAAATGAGAATATTTCCTGTGAGACTAAAAATAATAAAACTGTATGTAATTCGAGAGGTGGGGAAGAATCTTAAAATGAACATTAAAACATAATAAAAATACAGATAGAGTCTATCCCAGAACGCCTGCATTGCTCTCCCAGAATACGGTTTCAAAGAACGATGAGGGAAGATGCTTTAGAGAGAGAGTATAATGATTTTAGAAACGAAAGCAATTCCCAGGATAGGTCTTTCAGGGGAAGCAGCTGGAATTGTACCTTAAGCAAAGTTTCACTGTCCTGTTGGTCTCTGGGGCATCCCTGGGGTGGACTAGACCTGCCCTACCCGGTTAGAAGGAGCTCATACAGAATCAGTCTAAGACCTACGTCAACTGATGGAGGAAACGCAAAACATGTACACAGCGGGATCTTTGTACTTTCTCCATAGATTAGGTGTCACTTCTTGTAGTTGATGGCTCTTTCTACCTTTTGAATTCTGGGTGCATTTTTTAAGCACCAAGAGAATGTTTAATCTATTCTTAGAATTCAATGGCCACAACAAAAACCGTGTATCAAAACCCCACAGCTACCATCATACTCAGCAATGAAAAAGTGAAAGCTTTTCCTCTAAGATGCAGTACAAAGCAAGGAGGCCAACTCTCACCACTTCTCTTCAACAGAGCACTGGAAACCCAAGCCAGAGCAATGATGCAAGGAAAAGAAAGGGCATCCAAATTGGAAAGGAAGAAGTAAAATTATCACTTATTGCAGATGACGTGATCATATAAATAGAAAACCCTAAAGACTCAACCAAAAAACCCTAAAAACTAATAAACAAATTCGGTCAATTTGCAGGATACAAAATCAACACACAGAAATCAGTGGCATTTCTATATGCAAATAATAAACTACACAAAAAGAGAATTAAAAATAGCCACAAAAACAATAAAACACTTAGGAACAAATGAACCAGAGATGAAAGATTTGTACACTGGAAATTATAAAATAATGACTGAAGGAAATGAAAGAAGATACAGATAAATGGAAAGATATTTACGTTCATGAGTTGGAAGACAGAATATTGTTAAAATGTCCATACTACCCATAGTGATCTACAGATTCAATGCCATCTCTATCAAAATTCCAGTGGCATTCTTTGTAGAAATCGAAAAAAAAACCCCAACACTCCTAAAATTCATATGGAACCACAAAGACCCTGAGTGACCAGAGCAATCTTTCTCGAAGGAAACTGTGAAGAGAGAGTATATACAAATTAGGAGGTCAGTGATGAGAAGCGCCCCCCCCATCACTCTGGATACACTCTGAAAACTGGTACAACTGACATTCTCCCAACAAGCCCCTTCATGCAATATGCTTCACGTTCTGATAGCCTGAAATGATCCTTTAAAAGCCAGGATTTCAAACTTGATGTAGCTATGTTATTTCAGGTAACATCTAACAGTAAATATTCATGACCAATAGAAGTGATTTCCTTAAAGGAGAAAGGAAATAAATGGAAGATTTCATTGAAAATAGAAATTGGTTCTAATCCCAGAACAAAAGGGATTACACGTAGGAATATTGAATTACAATAAATTTTGGCTTCCAAGTATACTGATGGTTTGCGGATAGAAATATTTGAAAGGCTTAGGTTTCTTGTTTCTGCCTGACATTTTCAAATGAATGGATCTGAATATTTTGTAAAATTTCAATAAAGTATCATCACGAGTCTATTATTTCTTCAGATTCATTTGTAATAATTAATGAGGTTGGCACATAAAGCTCCATTAATTCAAAACAGACTCGATGAGTACAGGGGAGAGGGAGTAACTTTTTTTTTTTTTTTTTTCTTTTGCGGTACGCGGGCCTCTCACTGTTGTGGCCTCTCCCGTCGCGGAGCACAGGCTCCGGACGCGCAGGCTCAGCGGCCACGGTTCACGGACCCAGCTGCTCCGAGACATGTGGGATCTTCCCGGACCGGGGTACGAACCCGTGTCCCCTGCATCGGCAGGCGGACACTCAAGCACTGCGCCACCAGGGAAGCCGAGGATTAACATTTTGAGACAATTTTTTTTCTCATCCCACAAATGGGTAATAAATAATGAGGATTCTGGAATTCCGTTAGGCAGATTTACATTAATCCTACTTTTTAGTTTAAAAATATGTGTTGAATTAGCACATTGCATTTATCGCCAAGGAACTTACATAAAAACCTTTCAATGTCAATTATTTCACTTTTCATATATATATATACATACATATATATATACACATACATATATATATGAGAGAAAGAGAGAGATTTTGCTGTGGTTCTTGAGCACTTCTGAAGTTGTCGCTAACTAGAAGGATAAGCAAAGAACACAGCAGTGTGACTGCATAAATCATACGACTGTTGCCAAAGAAGAAATCATATAGTCTGGCATCTCCACACCCTATATCCATAAACATTGATATGTGTACATATATGACATCATACATTCCTCCACATACTATAAATGTATGATGTCATATCTATATATCTACATACCTCTCTATATATGCATAGACAGAAAGATAGGGCGAGAGATAAGATAGATTGCATAGATAGATCTGTCTATATATTTATATATACATATTTATATAATGTAAATATATAGAGATGTAGCTATCTGGGGATAGCTAGATCTCTATATGTCCTATTGTCTCTGTTCCTCTGGAGAACCCAGATTAATACGACAACCTTTGCTTTTTATTCCTGAACAAATTTGCAATGTTTACGTATAGTTTCGTCATCTCTTAGTAGAGATGCAGACAAGACTCCAGCATTTCTTTCCTTTTCCCTGTTGCTGACTTTCTATTAATGAGAAGCCCTAAGTAGCTCTGAGCAGGTAATTAATCATGAACCACCAAGTCAAGAGTGTTAAGCTTGTGAGTGGTGACTGCAGAGAAAAATATCTTGTGGTTGCCCATTAGAAATGCCTTTCATTCCAGGGAGACCGAACTGGGCTTTCAGACTGTTCATTCGAGTCAAGTTCAAGCCTGTGATTGCGCTAGAGAGCAGATGGGATCCAGGCCCGAGAAGGATTATTGGATAAGGCAGGAGAGACTTGTCCATGGTGGGCCGTGCTCAGAGAGGAAAAAGCGCCTGACTGGCTCCTGTCCAGGGCTCTTAAGCCCACAGCACACTCTTCGACGACGTGCGCCCTGTTCTGAATCCGCACCAAGTACGGCCCCTTGGGCTGCAAGTGCCTCTGTTTAACTCTCTTTCTTTCTCTCTCCTCCTTAGAGGAGAAAGGTGAGCTTTATCTAGCTTCAACAATGTCTAATAAATAAACCGCACCTACTTGAATCTTTCCATGATAGATGCCGTTTTCCCTTTTGAAATGGTCCCCTTCAGGTACTCTTTAAAAAACAACAACAAAAAAGGAAAACAAAATATAGGGAACGCCAATGATTCTCAGCCTTGGGGTGAGTTTGTCTGTCCCCCCCAAGGAGCACTTGGCAACATCTGGAGGCATTTTTGGGTGTCACAACCAGGGGGAGGTGTAGTACTACTGGCATCTGATGTGTACAGACCAGGGATGCTGCTTTCCATCCTACAATGCATACGATGGCTCCACAACCAAGAATATATATAAAAAAAATTAAGTTAGTGAGAGAGTAGAAAGAATAAAAAAGGACATAGAATTCTGCCAAAAAAATTTTTTTTCAGTCCAGGGTTGAAAACCTGTTGGACTCCAATCTCCCAAAATCTAACTCACAGTGGAAGAAACATCAGAACAGAATTGATATAGTCACATAACCCTTGACGAACACAGTCACTTGTAATAAACCTAACATGTAGATGAGATTTTTGCAGTGCCTAGAATGTTTAAAACATTTTTGTACACATCAATTCAGTTGCTTTGTTTTAATGAACCTTTAAAAAACCCCAATCACGTGCCAGGACCTGAGTGCACAAAGGTAAACACAATAAATAAAATAAAATAGAATCTCTGACGATGCTTGAAGCCTGGTACAGGAAGTAACCCTACATACTACAGATCTGTCTGACTTAACAACAGGGTGACTCCAGGCTCCGTGTAGCCAGGAGAAGGAACTAACTACCTTCCGGAAGCTTGAGCATCTTCAAAAAGTTGGTGCCTTGGATGTGGGCCTTGAGGGATTGGAGGTACCAGATGAAAGAGGTTAAAAGAGGGAAGCAAACGCAAACTCAGTGAGTCAAAAAAAAAAAAAAAAAGGAGCAGCATCTTTTGAGACGTGAGAAGGTAGTGAGGCTGAGATCTAACTCAGCGGGATGGGGAAATGAAACACAGGCTATATTGTCGTGGTTTTAACTGTGATTGGCAGCCTGGGAAGTGCACACACTGACCTCAGACACCACTTTCCGAATGTGTGTCAGGCACAAAAGCAAGGGCCTAAGCAAATATTTTTTTCTCCTATTATTTTGCAATAAAAGAGTTGGTTTCTGTCAGTCTTTGGATGTCTGGCAATGATCTCTTTCATTCACGTTTAATTTTCTTTATTTTTTAACTTCAAGAAGCGTAAGATGTAAACAGCTTTCAGGAGATGTTACACAAGCCGGGTGATGCTTCTCGGAAGCTGCATGTGGCCGTGCAGGCACCCTGTTGGGTTGCAGGGGCGGTGTACTGTGGAGGGGGGTTAAATTAAGAGACAGATTTCAGCCGAGCAAGCCAGGCAACTTGGTGTATTCTCACGCGGGTATTCAGGCTACCCCCTAAGACTCCAGTCTTGCCTTTGTGTCTGGGTTAAAGATCTCTGGGTTTCCTGGGAGAATGTTTTATTCCTTTCATGAGTTTCTACAAGTTACTGCTCCTGGCCGAACAGCCCTCCCTTCTGTCTCAGAAAGAGCTTTGCAGCTGAAACCTGTCCATCAGTCTGTCTCCCTACTGCTCTGTCCTACGACCAGAGGATGTTCCTGAAAACCAGCTCTTGGTTACTTTGCAAAGTCCCAGAAGGACAAACAAGTGATAAGGACAAAAATGAGCAAGCAGGTAGGAAAGAGAGAAAGAGAGAGAGAGAGACAGAGAGACAGAGAGAGAGAAGGAAGGAACGGAGGGAGGAAGGGAGGAAGGAAGGAAGCAGGGAGGGAGGGAGGGAGGGAGGGAAGGAAGGAAGAAAGGAAGGAAGGAAGGAAGGGAGGAAGGAGGGAGGGAGGGAGGGAGGGAGGGAGAGGGGAGGGAGGAAGGAGGGAAGGAGGGAGGGAAGGATGGAAGGGACGAAGGAGGGAGGGAGGGAGGGAGGAAGGGAGGGGGGAGGGAGGGCGGGGGGGGGGAGGAAGGAGTAGCCCAGCTCCTCAGCCCTACTCTCCCCTGCAGTCTGGGACCTACCGCCCTCCTCCATCTATAGCTGTGATGCCCTTGCCTGCTTCCTCTCTCCAGCTCTGAGAGCCAGGCCACCTACTCCGCCCTCACCAAAGGTTTGTCCAGATCCGTTTCTGCACCCTCCAAGTCCAGCCAGGCCTGGATGAGCTGACCGTCTGTCATCTAAACAAACACAGGGAAACGCGTGACCTGATCTCTGCTTGTGACAAGTGACCTAAATCCAGTGCAGCCTGGTCCCATCCTAGCCCCTCCTCAACCACGTTCTTAGTCTCCCATTGGCCACTTACTTAGCAGAATCAACAGAGGCCACTGAGCTCTGAGAACCACTCCAACGGGAACCACTGTCGCCGAAGAGGCCGCCCGCACGTGGACTGCAATGGATGCTCCTGCCCTGAGATGCCGGGCAGCTTAATGCTTTAGCCTCTCATTCACCAGACATGCTACGGAGCCACACACATTTAATGCTCTGTCGTCAAGCTCTGTATTCAGAGGAGAGAGTAGGCAGGAAGCAATGTCTCCAAGCGACAGGCTGGTAAAGGTGCGCGAGTGGACGTACCTGGTGGACAAGTTGGGCTGTAGTTACAGTCACGTCATGCCGTGTGTCTCCACATCACTCTTCACAGAACTCAGAGCAGTCAGATGTCATCTCTTTTTGGCTTGGAAAATTCCTGCAAACCAGCACAGAATTGTATTATGAGATTTAGGGAACCATTATTACCAAGAATGTGGTTTTAAAAACATTAGGTAGTAGGCTGCTAACTATTACACGTCCAAGTATTGCATGGTATAGATTTAGTTAGATATAGATACATAGATACATACATAGACACGAGATAGATAAGATAGATAGAAAGAAAATGGACAGATGGATGGATAGATACATATGATTGGTAGATAGAAAACGGATGATTTACATAGACAGGTAGATAGATGACACGATAGATACATAGATAGATACATAGAATAGATGGTAGGTAGATAGGTGATGGATTATAGATAGAATATAGACGATAGATAGATAGATAGATGATAGACAGATACATGAGAGAACAGATGACGGAGTCGTATCCTTAATGGAATGGTAATGTGATGGGTAAGTGATTGTAAAGCAAAAATGTAATATCAGTGGAACTATAAAAAGCTATAGAATAATATTATGAAGTGATGCTTGCATGAGCATTCTCTCAAAAGACGCTCTTTTTACATGTTCAACCTAGACTTAAGTGCGTCTAAGGCACCACAATAATTGACAGCAATGACAGCAAATTCCTAATACATCTCCTGCCTTGTCAAGGAAATATTAAATTATGAATTCACTCTGGACGAAAGTGAGATTAATTGTAGCTTATAGCTGGGTAACTAATCGGTATTTACTTGGGAAAAGATCCCAGGGGCTGCTGGCTTTCATTTGGCTCTAAAAAGAGAACGGTATTGGGTCACACTGTGAGGAAAAGAACATTTCAGGAAATAAGGTGATGGGGATGGCTCTTATTTCACCTTTCTACCTTCATTTGTTTTAAATTTTAACTTGCTTTTAAACTTAAAATAAAAGTAATGCATACCCATGTTAGAAAAAATCTCAGAAGAAAAAAGGGATGTGCAAAGAATAAAACATGGTCAAAACCCAGACCAACAATCAGTGTACAGGTGTGTATATTTATATACTTAAGTATGCATATATATGTATATACATATTATTTTTCCACAAGTGGAAGATATTATACACATTCTTCTGTACTTCATTTTCTCTTTAAACAGTTTATCTGGGAAAACTTTCCATTTCATCATCCATATATCATTGCATGAAAGTAATCTTTTTTGCAGAGGTATCATACTTTATTTTACTAATCTTCAATTATGTCCACCTAGGTGGTTTCAAGTCCTTTGTTTTATACATCATGCCAAAATGAGCCTTTTTATCTGTTGAGCTGCGCACATATTTGAATATATGGGTAGCATAAATATCTAGATTTGGAATTGCTAGATCACATTTCTTTCCGAAGAGATCACGCCATTTTATGTTCCTAACAATAGCTTCCGTTTCCCCACATCTTTGCCAATACTATATGTATTTTCAAATACTTTGAGCTTTCTCAAAACAACAGGGTAAAAAAATATATCTATGTATCTATATCTAATTGTTTTAATTCTCCTGTTAATATTATGAACGTGGTTGGACAGTCTTTCTTATGTTTATAAGCAAATAGTATTTATTCTTCCATGAAATATCTGTTCCTGTCCTTGGTCCACTCTTTCTGCTGGGATCTTGGTCTTTCATTAAATTGTAAAAGCTATCAACAGCAGGCAAACGTGGCTTTGTACATAATATTTTGCATGATTTTCTACTTTTGATGTTTCTTGCTATTCATGCAGGAATTGTTGGGTTTTGTTGTTCAGTTTATATTACCAAATTTATCAATTTCTTTGTTATAGTGTCTGGATTTTTGCTTTCCTTAGAAATGCCTCTGATACTCTAAGATTATTTTTTTAATATTAAAATATATTAAAATATTCAATAAAATATTAAAAATATGTTAAAAACATACCCCTTTTATGTTTAAATCTTTGGTTTGTGTACTATTTCCTTTGTTGGAAGGGGTAAACGTACATCCCCCCACCCCCACAAATTTTTAGCTATTTGACACAATGTATTGATACATAAGGGGTGGGTGATTGTTTTAGGTGTCCTGGCTTGGTCTGAATTGCCATCTGTATTAAAAATAAAATTTTAGTGTGTACTGGGGGCAATTTTAGGATTCTCTATTCTTCTATTGATCTGTCTAATCACACATCTCTACTGAACTTTTATTAATATTGTTTAACACCATGCTTTGATATGTACTATTACGGTCTACAAGTTCATATGTATTAAGTTCCCATGGAAAAACTGCAAGGAAAGTAAAAAAATTTCTTAAAAAGCAAGAGCATATATTATGTGTTATAGATCATCTATATAGTACTGAATAAAATTACTGAATTTTCTTCTTGTTTCCAACAGCTTTTTAGATTACATCAATGTTTTCCACATATACACTCCCATCTGCAAATTACTGCATTTCCTCCTTCCTAATTTGTATTCCCTATTTCTCTCTTTTGTCTAACTGAATTGTGCAGTAATTTCACAACAATGTTAAATCATAACAAATTGGGCATCCTTATCTTACACCAACTTTAATAGGGATCTCTTTAATGTTTCCATATGAATTAAAGTGCTGGTTCACAGCTGAGAATACTACTTGTTCATAATAAAATTATCAGTCCTTTTTCATTACGCATTTTACACAGAGGAGACACTGAATTTTATCAGATTGGTTTTGGCACATACCGATCCCATGGCTTTCGAACTCTGTTATTTATTATCATGGTGCATGGCATTCACAGATATGGAGCCATTCTTGCATTTTATGGAATGAGTTTTGAGGCTCATGATAATTTTGAAATTCAACAGTACTACAAGGCATTTATTCTTCGGCATAAAGAAAGAATATGGGTGTCAGGGCTGCAGGGAGACCCTGATGTGAGCGTCCTGGGATTCAGAATGGAATCGTGTTGAGTGATCTCCACTGTGTTGGGTGAGTTGATTTAACATCCAGCCATTTGCTCACCTGAATGGCGGACACTGGGCACTAGAAAAAGAACAAGACAAAACCCATTTCTCACCTCTCGGAGCCCAGAGATTACCTTTAGTCTCACTTTGCTCATTAATAAAGCCATTTGGGCTTGTTCTTCTTCCTAGTTCTCTAAGATTATTTTTATTTTTATTGAGGGCTTTTAAACACATAAAATTAATTATACTTCATCTGAATGAAAAGGGTGGGAACCCCCCAAACATGTTTTGACCAAATTTATTTCAGCACTTTGGAAATTTGGAGACAAAAGCCTAACTTTTAATTGATTGGAACTCAACAAAATTGAATCATTAGAGTTATAAGAGTAGAAATTTTTTAATTTTTTTAATTTATTTATTTTTTTGCGGTACGCGGGCCTCCCACTGCAGTGGCCTCTCCCACTGCGGAGCACAGGCTCCAGACGCGCAGGCTCAGCGGCCATGGCTCACGGGCCCAGCCGCTCTGCGGCATGTGGGATCTTCTCGGACCAGGGCACGAACCTGAGTCCCCTGCATCGACAGGCGGACTCTCAACCACTGCACCACCGGGGAAGCCCAAGAGACTAGATGTTTTATTTGCACATTCCTGCCACTCCCCCTTTCCCTCCCCCCACAACGTTTGATCACATTTTCCTTTAAATGTTTCTGGTGAAGCAGACTCTGAAATATTAAACTGAGCTCCTCCTTCACAAAATGACAAAGAATACTAATTATTCCCAATGACTACCCCATTTAAACACACCATAAGAAAAATGTTGAAAAAATATAAAGAACGAATCAACTATAATTCATTGGAAAAGCATAGCATTTATTATCACTTTTGAGTGACCAGTAGTAGCGCCACCATAGTCCCACATTTTCACTTTTCAACAAGGAACATACTAAATTCAGAATTTTTGCTTTTAGAATTATTTTTAACTTTGAGAATTAAAAAAAAATAAGCTTTATGGACTTTTCTAATACAAAATATAAATTAATCATAGTGGTCCCATGTTCCACATGCTGTATTACATCCTGGGGATAGAGTAGGAGCATGCCTGAAACACCCACTGAACTTATACCCCAGTGGAGAGACACCAGTCATTAAAGACACAGCCACACAAACCAATAAAAAATAATAATGTGGGAAAATATGGTTCAGAAGAATATTTATAGGGATCACTGCAATTCAGACCCAGAGATCATTCTTCCTTAGCAATAGTATGAAGAGTAAAATTTCAGTGAATAGTCTTAGGATAGCCTTAGTTTAGTGGTCTAGACAACAAGCAACTGAAAATAAGTGCAATAAAGCAGATGCATGTATTCTTCTCCCCAAAACTCTAAACTTTTGGCACCATATTCTTATGAAACGTACAGGGTTTATTCATCCTTTCTGCTCATTCGATCATGCGGTAATTTGTCATGCAATCCTTCATCTGTTCACTCACCAGGTGCTTATGGAGTGAGAGGAACATTATCTAATTCCAGGGGTACAGGAATGAGGTCAGCATTTCCTCTGAGTGCCTAGTCCGAGAACTGGGGCGATAGATTAAAATAGTCTAGTTCTACATAGCGGATGCAGAACGAGGGTGTGTAGAAAATGCTATGAGAGCAAGAGGGTCCAGTAAATGGTAAAGCCAGTGAGGTGTGCAGAAAGTGTCACAGTGCACCCAGCATGCTCACACGTTGCTGCTTTATTTAACTGCAACATCTGCCCAAGGACTTAGCACCAGTTCACAACTGTGGAGGCGATGTCTGGAGAAGTTGAAGGACTGGGCTCAATGCACACATCCAGCAAGTGGTCTATTCTCCCCTATCAGAGCCATCTACCTGTCATTACATGACACCACACCGATTGTGTTCATCTACAATAAGCATTACCTGCGCAAGCCATTAAGGCAAAGTCCGTAATGTCTCCTGCAAGTGCATTTTCTCCTTGATCCATTACATGATGGAGGTCACCACGGGGCATTCTTTGCTCCAATATTTAATGGACGGGGTTAAAAAGGATCTGATAACACAGGGCAGTGGCATGGAGTCAAACTCCGGTTGGCACATGGAGTTGTTTCGTGCAAAAACAGAAGTCTAGATGACTGCTTTTATCACCGTCAAGTAACTCTTGACTGTCTTAACGGACCTCCTTCTGAAAACGCAACAGAAAAAAGCAAACGGATGATGGTCCCGACCTGGCAGATACATGTTTCTTTGGATTCCAACTCCGCTAATGGTGACTGATTCCTATATAAGGCAGTGGTGAGAATCACACAGTGATAACAGGTAAAGGACATGGAAAGCTTGGACTAATAACGTGGATTCTGCGTCCAACACTGAATAGGTCTGACTATCATGATCTAGCTTCGCCCTTGACACACTAGAGAAAGTCTTCAATTAAAAATTAAAATGCTCTTTACATTCCTGTGGAAACACAGAAATAAGAGTTGGGATACATCCCTAAAGGGTACTATTATGCATTATTCAAGTTTACCAGGCAATCGTTTGCTTTATATAACTCTGGCTTTAGCTTTTAAAGGTAATTCTGGAAAAGAAACTGTGCTGTATTTTTACCTACTAAAGTTTACTTTCATGAGAGCAAACTAGTTTCTGGCATAAAAATTTCATTTGAAAACAGCTGAAAGAAGATCAAGGAGGAAACGGAAAAACAATGATCCCACACTCTGTACCAACATTGCTAGATGCTTTTTTTTACTCTATTATTTGAAAAAATATTTTTGAGACAAGCTATATTTTTTTGGATGAATTCCTCCAAGGTTCTCTCTGTGGTTATGGTACTTGTTTACCACCAAATTGAGCGATAACGTTCTAGGTACAGGAGCAAGATGGGTGGGTCTTTGGAAATGACCCTTCCACTGAACCCCTGAACTTTGGGGTTCTGACCTTGGAAAGTACCACCTGATGGTCCCTCCAGCAGACCCACTAGAAATGCCCAATCTAGAAATGCCCAATCTAGAAATCAAGAGCATCTTCTCAGAAATACAAATCAAAACTACAATAAGGTATCACCTCACACCAGTCAGAATGGCCATCATTAAAGAGTCTACAAATAACCAATGCTGGAGAGGGTGTGGAGAAAAGGGGACCCTCCTACACTGTTGGTAGGCATGTAAATTGGTGCAGCCGCTATGGAGAACAGTATGGGGGTCCCTGAAAAAACTAAAGATAGAACTACCATATGATCCAGCAATCCCACACCTGGGCATGTATCCAGAGAAAACTCTAATTTGAAAAGACACATGCACCCCAATATTCATAGCAGCACTCTTTACAATAGCTAGGACGTGGAAGCAACCTAAGTGTCCATTGACAGAGGAATGGATAAAGAAGATATAGTACATATATACAATGGAATATTACTCAGCCTTACAAAAGAAGGAAATAATGCCATTTGCATTTGGGATTAGCAGATGCAAACTATTACATAGAGAATTACATATAGAATGGATAAACAACAAGGTCCTACTGTACAGCACAGAAAACCATATTCAATATCCTGTGATAAACCATAATGGAAAAGAACATGAAAAGAATGTATGCATATGTATAACTGAGGCACTTTGCTGTACAGCAGAAATTAACATGACATTGTAAATCAACTATGCTTCAATAAAATATTTTTTTTTTTAAAGAGCATCTTCTCGGATGTTACTGGGGTTTTCTTAAAATACGGAACTTTATTAAATCTGCTTGCCTTTGAAACTAGATGGGTACAATTGAAATCCTTCCTCTTGAGATGTATCCAAGCACATTTTAATTGGATTAAGTGACAGATCGAATAAAGAGAAATAATGTTCTGCTAATGAGCATTATTAGTACTGGTATTCTTCATAAGCCTCTAGGGGATCAGGCCAAACAGGTGTTTCTAATGATCACTTTCAACGTATACAGAAATCTTTCTGTCTATGTTCTGAGGTGATCTCTGCTTCCAGCGATTCAAAGAACATGGCCAGCTTCCCTGGGGTTATTTATTGCTTCTTTTTGCAGCTTCATGTCCCATGGAGTAAGTCCTAACACAGCGATCAAGGCATCATGACTAGTATTATTTATCTAAATAGGGAACTTTTATCCTCAAAATTGGCAAAATCTTTGAAATACAAGTAACTACTCAAAAATGCATTGAAGCAGGTTTTTGATTTCTTACTTTACTCTGTTAACCAGACTTTAATTAAAGAAACCCCAGATACAAGTCCAGCCTGTAGTTAAAGAAACTCATATATGAGTGCAGGTAGCTGGGGATAAGATGTAAGAGCACCTCGACATCTGTGAGATTGTATTAAGTAAGTAAATACACCAATTATGAGAAATACAGACTCTGCTTCATTCAATCCTCGAGTAACTGATTGGATCATTTTATGGGTAAGGAAAACAAGGTGTGGGGAGTTTGAACAACATGCCCAGAGTTGCACTGTGTAATAAATAAAGCCAAGACAGGACCTTCATTTCCAAAACTGGGCTGTATCGCAAGTCACGACGGTCACATACAATTCTCTCCCCGTCCAAAGTCACAGGTTCACGCAGGTCTGTGTGGTGTACTGGCAGGGGGAAAACTCCAAGAGGAAACAGTTTTCTCTGCTAAACCTCTTTTTCAATCTTACTTGTAAAATTAGTTTATTTATAAATACTTGGGGTAAAAAGAGTGCATGGAATAAGGGGAGAAGAAAATAGAAGGCATTTATTTGATACCTTGGGATTTTTATGGATTAAAAATCTAAGACAGATACCAGAAAAAAAAAGGAAATGATACCTAAATGGCCAAATACACACACACACACACACATATAATATTTTAAATATAAATGTTTACATATTACAAATATGTTGATTTATGTTTTTATATATTTGATGTCTAAGATACAAATGTTCATATTATATATATATCTTTTTTTGCTCACTGTGACTTTCATGTTGTATGTTTCTCAAATATATATTTATATACACACACATATATATATATTTTTAAAGGGTACTCAACTTGGTTAGTCTTAGGGAAATTAAAATTAAAACCACTACATACCAAAATGACTAAATTACTGCAATTTGGAAAGACTGGAAATAACAAATGTGGAGAAAATGTGGATTAGCTGGACATTCACCAATGCTTGCTGACTCCAAACCATATTTTAAAGAGAAATTCTCAAAATGGAGCGAGTGTTCCCTGCCACCAAGGCCATGAAAGAATCCAGTCCCCTACCTCTTTATGGAACCAACTAAGAGAAGCGTCTAAGCAAATACTACATTCGCTGTTTCACAACAGAAATGACAGAGCTCAGACCCAGAACTGCGTTCAGATTTAATCATCCCTAGCTAAAACCAATCACCGGCTGCAATTTAAATCAATTTGCTCTGCATTAAAACTTCATGGGAAAGAGAATTTCCCTCCTGATAACCTGCATCAACAGATACTAAGTGAAGCTCGCACAGAAAAAACACATACGGCTCATACCATGTAGTTTCTGTCACACATACACGGGCTCTATTTTATGATATCTCTCAGCTGAAGAGGAAATAATCCTTCAGTGTATCTTGCAAATGACAGTGTACAAGTTTTAAATAAAAATTAAAAAAAAAACAAGCATGTTAGATCTGGTTTCTTTCCTGCTGGCTCTTCAGACTTCTATGCGCCCTTTGCTGTCATTCTGTAATGAGCTGTTAGGAAACATTGTGACACTTTCCATCTCCAAGAGTTACCCATCACCTTAGAGCCAAGAGGGAGGTCTGTTATTTGTCTAGGATTTAACTACCCCCATATTTCTATTGTGTGTTTCTTTTCCTTTCTATATGCGTCAGGTAAGACTTACTTTATTATAAATGACCCATAGTAAATTTAACTTTAGCATTGCATATTGTAAAGCAAACATTTAGCTGAGCGATGCATGTACTGTGATATTCTCACCTTTTTCATTTTCGGTTAGTAATGACCTAGAAAAGTTATTGGGGGAGAGACAGTTACCTCTATGGGTCTCTGAAGCAGTAGCACACACCATATGTCATTGGTCCTTTCCATCTGTACAAAGAGAAACCTATATTCTTAACAAAAATTTACCCCAGGTGGTATTCGCAGCTCCTCTGAAGCTTGTATACTGGGATAGAATCTCCTTTCTCTTTTCTTCTTTTTAGTAAGAGTCTTTGCCTAATGAACAAATGGTTGTGATTTATTTATTTTCAATGTTTTGTTCATTTATTTGTTTTACTAGATTCTGAAACACCTTTTATATCAGCTAATATTGTATTAGCCTGCCTTCCAGAGGAAAGCCAAACTAAAGTGATTTAACTGGAAAACACTTATTTTTGCCAAATAACAAAAAATAGGTAGGTAGGCAGTCTTAAGGTTCAACATAGATGTTAAGGACCCAGGTTAATTCTATCTTCCTGCCACTCCAACCATAGAGTTTGGTTTTCTTCTTCATGATCATACAATGGCTGCTTCACCTCCAGGATTGCATCTGCATTCCAGGCAGACATCCTCATGAAGTTTTATCAGATAATTCAGGAAAGAAGCTCTTTCCAGCTGATACATCTTCACATGCCCTGCTACTAGCTCTTCTCAAGAAAACCCTGGGCTTCCCTGCTGGTCTTAGAGAGCCTCCCAGAGAGGAGGGGGTGGGGAGAAATTATTTTGCAAGCATCACATCTTGGACTCAATTCAGAATCCTAGTGTCTCCCTAGACATATCACGTTTGTTTATTCCCCCATGCCCCTCTGCTTTCACATCTGATGGTCGGTTTGCCTAGAGGAGTGATTCTCAAACTTGAATGAGGTAGGACCACTTAGAAGACTTCTCCGAACAGATAAATGGATCCGTTCTCTGATGGATGGATCCTGAGAAACTGGATCTCTAATAAGTAGTAGGAGGTGCTGATGCAGTGGGTAGAGGTCAACCCTTTGAGTAAAAGCACCCTCCCTCTCAATCAGCTATAGTTCAATAAAACAAAACAAAATAAACAATAAAAGCCACCTTCCTTCTACCTTTCCTTCTCTACCCAGATTCTACTATCTTTTAAAATAAGGGCAGATTTCCCACCCTCTATGCTCCTTTCCCCAAAGCTTAGAAGGACGGCCTTGCATTTCCCCCATGCCTGCATCATGTCCTTAGACTTGATTTTGCTACACTCGTGATTAATTTCCACATCAGACCTCCACCCACAGGGTCTTACATCTTGGTCTGCTCGCTATGACTTTCCTTCATGTTGTCTGTGTCTCCCAGTGGTCAGGGCATCTCTACGGTTGAGGGTGTTGATGGATCAACGGTGGCTGGACTGTATCAGTCAGGCCAAGAGAAAACCCTTGTGGTACAGGCAGAAGTCTGAATCCCACTACAAGATCCAGTGACTCCCCCGCAAAAAAGTGGGAGCAGGAGGTTGAGAGAATTGTTGGCAGCCTGGTGCACATCCTTTCTGCATTGGATGCACAGAGGGGGTGGATGGCTTCTCTCCATGGAGTGGGGACCAGAAGATGCACTCTGGTCCCAGCACTAAGGGTCTCCCGCAACAGCTTCAGATACATCTCCTCCCCGTCCTATTCTTTCCTCTTCTCCCCTCCTCTCCCTCCTATCTCCCGCCTTTCTTTTTCTTCTTTCTCTTAAAATTCTTGCTTTTCCTCCATCTCTTTCGCCTCCTCTTTCTTCTTCATACGATTGATCTCTGATTTTTTTTTAATTGACTGATCTCTGATTTTAGCTTGGGGGGGGGCAGAAATGCAGGAGCCTAGCCACCTGGGAAATGAGACAAAAAAACCCAGCAGGTGAAGGTACCTGCACAGCAGGATTACAGGTCAATAGGTTCACCGACAGGGTAGCCGCTCCCCTGTGGGTTTGTGGCAGGCTGGCTGAAAACTCCTGGATAACTGATGCTAGGAATCACTGACCCTGGAGAGGGCTGATCTGAAGCCTCCACCCTGCTCCGGTCCACTTCTAACACAGACGGCACCCCGTCTTCATTGATGGGTGTGGTCTTAGGGCTTCAGCCTGTGGACTAACGCTGCAGCTGGCTGTTCCAAGAAGCAGAGGAAGAAGGGTTGCAGGGCTGGGCCAGTTTTTCTGCGGACCGTCTTGCTCTATTGTTTGGTTTTTGCTCCGTTCCTTTTCCCTGCAAGCGCTGGCGTGGTCTCCTGTCCGCTCCCTTCCGCCCTGAGCCAATCTGGGGTTCTTTTCTGCTTTCCTTTCCTTCTGGTGCCTGAGTGCCTGCACCTTCCTCAAATTCTTTGGTGCTACCATTCACTTTTTCCTCTTTTCCACAGTATAATGGATTTATTATCCTCTTCCTATCACTTATTTTCATTTAGAGACGTTTTCCCAGGAAAGTGAGGTAAATATAGATGCCCATTCAATCAGAGTGAAAAATAGGCCTGCTTTTCTTTGAGATAAACGAGTGGGCTTGGAATCGCTGATTCAGTGAGGATGCACATTTTATGAAATGTGGGCACATACTTCCACAATGCTATCCAGGAAGGAGTGTGTTTATAGGACCTTGGGCAGGGACCGAGACTCTATCAATACTCGCTCATCCTTTGGATTAATATTGACTAAGTCCTACTGTGTTTCAGGAATATACAGTAGAAAAAAATATGAATCTCACCTTCCTGACACATCTTTTAGTGAGAGAAACTTAAATTTTAAAAGCAAATCCATTATGAACTGCCAGTATATACCTCTCCTGGGTATATATCTGAAAAGAAATGAAAACACTAATTAGAAAAGATACATGCACCCCTATGCTCATAGCAGCGCTATTCACAACAGCCAAGACATGGAAACAACCTAAATGTCCATCGACAGATGAACGGATACAGAAGATGTGGTACATGTATACAATGGAATATTACTCAGCCCTAAAAAAGAAGGAAATAATGCCATTTGCAGCAACATGGATGGACCTAAAGATGATCATACTGAGTGAAACAAGTCAGACACAGAAAGATGAAGACTGTATGATCTCACTTATATGTGGAATCTAAAAAATACAACAATCTAGTGAATACAACAACAACAACAAAAAAGAAGCAGACTCCCAGATACAGAGAGCAAACTAGTGGTGACCAGTGGGGAGAGTGCGGGAGGGGTAGTTTGGGGGGAGGGACTGGGTGGTACAAACTATTGGGCGTAAGGCAGGCTACAAGGATGTATTGTACAACACGGGCAATAGAGCCAATACTTTGTAATCACTGTAAATAGAGTGTAACCTATAAAAACTGTACAGAAAGTTTTTAAACTTAAAAAGACAAACCAACCAACCAAATAAACAAAAAAACCCCACCGAATCTGGTATGTAACTATGTTATTACAAATTATGAGAAAGGTCATGAGGTAGAAGTATTGGATATTATATGTCAAAAACGAGCCCCACTCACAAATTTTGGCCATTATATATTTTAAATGTTTAACAATTTTGTAGGCAAAAATTACTTAGAATTATACTTCTAGTTTATCTACCTTTGACTTCTAATAACATTAAATATTTTCTCTATTTATTTATTTAATTTCCTTTCTGAACAGGCTTCAAATATTTAATCTTCTTTTTAAAGGCTTTATTTATTTTTAACATTTATTTATTTTGGCTGCGCTGGGTCTTAGTTGTGGCATGTGGGATCTTTAGTTGCAGCATGCACACTTCTTAGTTGTGGCAGGTGGGATCTAGTTCCCCGACCAGGGATCGAACCCCAGCCCCCTGCATTGGGAGCACGGAGTCTCACCCACTGGACCACCAGGGAAGTCCTTAATCTTTCTTTTATGTGAGCATCTTTGTTTATTGATTTACAGGAGCAATCGATAGATTAAGAATTTTAACCTTTTCCCTCGGATAAATGTTGTGATAATCACATTTCTTTGCTTTTTATCTACTTAGTTTTATACTCAAAATTCTTTCAAGCACACACTAACTTTACCGTTAGTGTAAAAGCTTTCTCTAACACAGCTCAAAATAAACCTTCATTTATGTTTTCTTATCATTCTTTTACACCTTCCTAAATAAGATTCGTGTCCTCCCTGGATCATTTTGGTGTGTGGTGTAAAGTGGGGATCTATCTTTTGCTCCCTTCCTTCCCTCAGCGGTTGGAGATATTGCCTTTATATTTTCAATATCCACAAACACGGGCACACACCTACACCCCCTGCCCCGACTCCACGGGCTCATTTCTCGGTGTGTTATTTTCATAACTGAAGCTATGCTATGTTCTTGTTAACATTATTCTGAACCTTTTGTCTAGTTTTTCCCTCATCTGCCCCCATGTGTAAGCACAGTCACAGCAATTCTGATCCACACCTTTGGCTTCAGCCCTTTTCCACCCCAATTTCCTTTCCTGAGTTCCTTTTTAAGTTAATTTCTTGGTTGTTGGCATTACATGTCTAAGCACATTATTTTCGGGAGAGCACGGTCTTTCCCTGGGCTTGTGCTGGTGCCTCTCATGAGTAACCATCTGGCTGTGGGGAGCCCTCCAGCTTCTGGGAGACGTTTCCCCTTCGGTCAGAGGTCTGGGGTGCCCAGCACGGTTTACACTCTTCGTACGGTGGGAGGTGTTCGCAGGATTTTACTTGGCCCTGGGGGCGTCCCTTTGATCTGGAGCCTAAGATTCCTTCTTTGGTCAAGTCTTCTTCCTGTGCTTCTGTGGCTTCTGGTTTGCAGGGTGTCCTTAGACCTAGGTAGGAATTCTGAGTCGGCCATCTATCTACTTTTTACTTATCTTTCTGTCCATTGTTCTCTCCAGTTTTCTGCTTTCTGGGTTTGGTGTTACTTCCTCATAATTGTTTTTTATTTTGACAGTTTGGTTTTCTTTAGCACCCGTCTGCTGCTGTTCACTGTCTCCACCACTTTCTTTTTTTTTTTTTTTTGTCTCCCTTCTTTAATCTCTGATTTCGATTTGCTTCTCCATGACTTTCATTTCTAATTTATATAGACACTTCCTCTTGAATAGTGTGTGTGTGTGTGTGTGTGTGTGTGTGTAAGTTGAGAAATTTTCAGATAATTACTCCTGCTTCTTTCAATCAGTTCTGGTATATAGATAATCCCTTTGAGTGAGGCAAGTTTTTCAATTTCAATTTTTAGCTATTTATGTAGAGAAAATCTGAGTGGGTTCATGGAGCTGAGATGTCCAAACTCATACTGATACTCTAGCCTGAAATCTCCAAATATATTTTTAACATAATGGGGACCAAATGTATACATTTTTTTATATCCTGCTTTTTTCACATAACATCAAATCATAAGCATTGTTTCCTTCTGTGGCTACACTACATACATCAAAATACGATTATGTTCTTCAGTCAATTTACATTTTGCTTCCAATTTTTTTGGTATAATAAACAATATGATGATGCCCATTCATGCACAGAAATCTCTTAAGTGCACTCTGACAGTTCCTTTAGGAAATATTCCTAAAACTGAAATTACGTGCTCAAAAGTTATGAACATTGTAAAGACTCAATGTCAGCGCTCAAGTAGCTTTCCAGGAACATTCGAAAATGTTTGCAATCCTACTAAGAGTATATCAGCTGTCAGCTTGTTAGCTAAAACGCTTTTCCTGTTTTCCTGCTATAACGCAGGAAGTTGTTTTTCATGCTAACAGCCACCTGCTTTTTTTTCTTCCCTTTTCATTTATAATTTGTGTCACTTGTCCGTTGTTTTGTTCTGGTATTAGGTAATTTCTACTTCTAAGTGCTCCTATAGGATGATAAACTCTTACAATATCTATTTTTTATATCTAACCATGGATTTTCATTTTGTGGAAAGGTTTTCCTGATAAATTTGGTTTAAAAAAATTTCATCATCTGGGATCAGTCAAATCAGCTATGCTTGAACTATCATGACCTGGGATGGTCATATTGGTGTCTGTCTTTATTACTCTTTGTTGTTTTGGAAATAACTGTCTGTGGGGATGCAGATATGATTCTTATAAGTGTCACAGCTATATTTTTGACAATGAAAAATTTCCTACGTTTCTACTTCTATCATTTATTGCAGCTGTTTTTCTAGAGTTAAAAAGAATAAAAAAGAAAAGCACAAAAGGCTGGTTAGCTCAGTATATGACTTTATTACACTTTTTGAGCCACTGAATCTACAATGATGTGACTCTTAGTAGGTCAATCATGGCCCTTTCACTCACTTTGACTGTTTGTTTATAATTAGCAAGGAATGTCTGCTTTGGTATTATTTTCTCAAAGCCTTCAACTTGTTGGGCTTACATTGAGTTAAATTAAGTATACTTTTTATACGTTATACAGAGCACTTTTGCTGTGCTCTGTATTTTGCGTTCTGTGCAGGATTGGTTACAAGAACTTAACCAACAGACACATGAAAATGGAACCATCAGTAGTGTAAAACAGTGTTTCCCAAGGTACGTTTCTTGGGCTAATTTTCTGCAGACGAAATAAGTGTGGGAAACACCCATCTTGGAAGTTCTCCCATATAGACAGTCATACTGACCATGAACATATGCAACACCCTGGCATCTCTTGGTGAAGAAGGCTGTTTTAACTTTTTAACCCAGCACTGTCCAAACGTATTTATCCACAAAGCTCTCCTTTCCTTGTGTATGTTGTGTATGTGAGTATGTGTGTGTAAAACACCTACCGATATCGTGAAGGATTATCAGCATACAGGCAGCATTTGGGGAAATGATTCTCTACATTGTAGCCCACCAATAACCTCAAAATTTCCCTCCTACTTTACTGAAATATACCCGCCCCAAGCAAGATACGTTAAAAATATATATTGCAATAGATTTCTGTTGCAATGTCAAAAGCACATCTCAACCAGTTCACACCAGACTGCTTAGGTATTTTTTTAAATGCGTGTTGGTTCCCTAACACAGCCTGGCTCCGACGTTGTCATCTTCCCCAGATCCTTCGTGACTTGCAAGAGACCAGCAAAGAAGATTTTTCTAGGAACTCTTGGGTCGTCTTCACTGGGAACCAACAGTCTGAGGAGACACCAGACTAAGCTTTCTATGGGCTTTTTAGGGGTGGGTCAGTTTGGTCCATATCCTAATGCTTCAGGGGAATCTGGAGCATTTCTAGGAATGTACCTGAAGTCAGGGAATGAGAAATCGGCATTTTGTTCTCCATGTAGAAGTGCACTATCTCCAAACCCGCCTGCAGCCGAGTACTCCATCGTTACATGATGCTTGCTGGAAGTTTCTTGTACAAAAAGTAATTTTCCCTATTTGACATGGTTTTGTGTTCATTAATTTTCCCCCTGTACGCATTGCTGTGATTGCATTATTTTCCTCTTCCAACGTTTGTATGATATTTTAATAGATTGCCTAATATTGAACCATCGTCGCATTGCTGGAATAATGGCCATTTGGAAACAGTGTGTCTTTTCCGACCGGTGCATCAAGATTGCTAATGTTTTATTTTTATTGTCGCCTTTGTACACTTCACGGAAGTTTAATTATTCTGTTTTTCGTTTTGTTTCGCATTTAAAAATATCCGTGTTACAGCAGCCTGACATTGTGGAGGAAACATTCTTTAAACTACACTCACAGAGAATTCACAACAACGTGGGAGTCGGGTGTAACTGGAACTTGAAATTGAACTTGTAACTTGAAATTTTCATAGAACTCGCCCTTCAAATAAATCAGATGTCATGAAATTTGGGGGATATATTTCTTCACTACCTTGTAATTGGCATTGTGAAACTGATGAGTTTTTCTCTCTTTTATTGAGTTAATATTAGCAACATATTTTTTTTCTAGGAAATAAGCAGCTTATCCTACGTAAATAATTTGTGGTAGTAAAGTTTATCAGTATTTCCTTTTGTGATTTATCAGTAGTACCTGATCTAACGCTTAGGTATCTTAACAAGGAATGATTTCATCAAAAATCCTCCAGTTCCTGATGGAACAGAGTGACTTCAATGAGGAGAATATCTTCTTCCTTCTGTAAGGATGCCATTTCTTTGCACCTGAAAATTAACTAATAATCTAACACTATCATGATTGTTTTCAATACTTTATTATTATTTTTTAAAGTGAGGGCTTCCCTGGTGGCGCAGTGGTTGAGAGTCCGCCTGCCGATGCAGGGGACACGGGTTCATGCCCCGGTGCGGGAAGATCCCACATGCCACGGAGCGGCTGGGCCCGTGAGCCATGGCTGCTGATCCTGCGCGTCCGGAGCCTGTGCTCCGCAGCGGGAGAGGCCACAACAGTGAGAGGCCCGTGTAACGCAAAAAAAAAAAAAAAAAAAAAAAAAAAAAAGTGGATAGGAAAAATAAGATGGAAGGCTTTTAACTCATCCAGCTGCTATTCATTACTTACTGTTTTAACCTCAAGGCAATTTTCTTAGCAGTTTCATTTCCAGGCTGTCATTAAGGAAACGATCTTATCAGAGCCCCATTTCCATTATGTTCTAGTGACAAGTAAGTGCCGGCAGGTGTGTCTGGACAGCAGTGGTGCAGATGAGCCCCGACTATTAAACAGAAACCTACAGGAAGACCCAAGCATTAACAAGAAGCTCATTCCATGCTAACACGGAGAGTTTGACTCTTGAGAAATGCGTGAAGGAAGATCTTTTATATGTGTTTACGTATAACTGAATCACTTTGCTGTACACTGAAACTAACACAACATTGTAAATCAACTACACTCCAATATAAAATACGATTTTTTCTTTTTTAAAGGAAGATCTTTTAGATGAGGTCGCAGTAGCTCACGCTTTTGGGCAGCCACAACCCTCTGACCCAACGGAGTTGGGAGCAAAACTCAACTACCAACACGACATTGGAAATCAGCTATACTCCAATAAACATTAAAAAAAAAACAACAACTCAACAAGAACAGTGTTCCTCCACTTGAGCAAGCATTGCAAACACCTGCAAGGCCCCACCTGCAGAGGTTTGGATTCTGTAGGTGGAAGGCAGGACCCTAGGAGCTGCAGCTCTAACCAGTTCCCAGGTGACGCTGATCCGAGAGCCACAGTCCAAGAACCATTGAACACGGCTACTTCTCAAGGCTCCTTGAAGAGGTAGGACTTTTTCCAGATGTGTTCAATGTCCTTCCCCTCTGAAGTCATCACGTCATGGTTAGAGTGGGGCAGAAACCTTCCATGGACACGCAGAGCTACGGATTGGAACTACCCCGTAGTTCTTTAGCTCATGAATTCTTGATTACTCCCTCTGTGAATAACCCAGCGGCCCTAATCATTGCTCTTACAAGGCTGACATTTCATCTTGCAGAAGGGATATTGTATTGTACTTTTAGATAAGTCTCTGGGTTCCAATAACCTTCTGGCACTCAGACTTGCTAGGTTACCTTTGCTGTAGAACTACACAAAATGCTCACGAGGGTGTCAGAGAAACCTCTTGTCCACAAATACCCTCCTTCCTAGCACTTTCCGCATGCTACCCTGACCCTAGCCAAATGTCATGCTGTCTCCATTCTGACTGGTGACTCACTGTCATCTTTACCAATTCCATAGCTGTGGGCCGGACTTCCTTCTATGAACCTGTCTCTTTACTCAGAATAGTTACATTTGGAGATTCCCAGGCAGAGATTCTTATGCATGGTTTACATGTGGGGGCTTTGTTTTTATTTCTTCTCTATCACGTACCTACACATTCCAAGAGAGAAAATCTCATGAACAGCACTGAATCTGAGGCAGTTCAGAACCCTCATAACTCAGCTAATTCATTCCCCCTCCAAGAGGCAGTAAAACACAGGCTTCTTCATGACAAGTCTCTACATTCATAGAATAGTGTAAATCCTTTCATTAACACGGAAGTTAATATTTTTGAAGTGCTCTTAAGTATTCTTATCTTATAACAAGGCCAAGGAACCTAGACTGGGTTCATAATTGACCTTCCTTTTGAATACAAAGCTGATGAAAGACTATTCTTTTCATCTATCAATACTTCATCGCTGTTATGTGGGGCTTTATTTTCCCGAGCCTGTTTAGGTCAAATAATTTTGAATCAAAACTAATGACTGGGCTTCCCTGGTGGCGCAGTGGTTGAGAGTCCGCCTGCCGATGCAGGGGACACGGGTTTGTGCCCCGGTCCGGGAGGATCCCACATGCCGCGGAGCGGCTGGGCCCGTGAGCCATGGCCACTGAGCCTGCGCGTCCGGAGCCTGTGCTCCGCAACAGGAGAGGCCACAACAGTGAGAGGCCACAACAATAAGAGGCCCACGTACCGCAAAAAAAAAAAAACACAAAAAAACCCCACAAAAACTAATGACTATTCAACTAGAAGATGTCCAGATAAAGAGATCACTTCGGTCATTTTCTTGAGAAACCCCACATACAACATTATTTCACTATCCTTCCTTGGAATTCTTGGTACTTTTGGTATTTATATCCTGATTTTTTTTTCTTTTTTTATCACTCTCAGTTTTGCTTTGTTTTCCTTTAGACTCCAGATTCCATGAAGTCATTCTATGGTGTATATCAGAAAGCCCTGCATACTGGAGATTGAGTACGCTCATTTAAGGTTCCAATGACCTAGGATAATTTTTAGTAAACTTCCCTGCTCTACACAATGGGGAGGAAACTAGATTGCAGAAGATTGTATGGCACACAGTCCTGAATTCTGATCATGGCCTTGGTGTTTACTGTCCATAGAAACTTGGGACAAATTACCAATCTGACTCATTTCCAGTTTCTTCTGCTACCAAATGGTGACAGTAAGATTATTTTCTCTGTCTGCCTAGGATTTTTTTTTTCTGTAAAAACAAAATAGGACCATAACTCTACAAGAACTCAGTAGATACTAAAATGTCATATTATCACAAGCTGGGTTTTGCAGTTGGCCTGAGGCATATTCTTATCTATCATAGCTAACACCATGCTTCTAACCACGTCTGAAGAATGACAGAACAATGAGAATACCCACTCATGGATCTCTTTGATGTGAAAATTTTTCATTTCGGTCTCTGTCAGTACTGGGAAATGTTTCTGCTTTTTCCTTATGCTTCCACAAAATTTTTTTTAAAAGCACTGGCTTGTTTTGCATTGTATGATGAGCTCCAAGAGTTGGGACAAACAAGCATTCATGCAAACATCCAAATGGATTCATTTATTTATTGGGTCAGGGATGCTCAAGGTTATCCTTATATCCAAGAACAACTGTTTGGGGAAAGATCATTAAACACTTTAGTACAATCTCAAAACGCCCTCCTTGTTTTTCTAAGGTCGATGTGTAGACACGGAGTATGCCGCACAAGATGGTCAACAAGTGATGGAATGGGGGTTTGGATCACAGAGAACTTCTGATATGAACCACTGCTAACCTTGTATTTAGCAAGAGACAGTAGGAATGCAAACATCCCAGTGTGCCTACAAGTGATAGAGCTTTGAAGCACTCAGGTGTGTAGACTCAATTATTCTGAAGCTCTGTGATTAATTAGAGATTTAGAAGGAAGAAATGAAAGACCTTATATCTATCTAGGCTGCTTACATGCTGTATGAACATACTCACCTGCTTGGTGCTATTAAGAATTTTTGTGAAAAATCTTATGTTTTCCTCCTAGAGCAATTTCACAATCTTGAATTCTCAGACAGTCAAACACCTCATTCCTCTTGACGGGCTCATTAAGCCCCCCTAACAGACCTTGATGAAACAGGGTATCTCCTTACAGTTTTCTATCATAATGAGTCATTAGGGAAAACTTGAGGAGCTCTACATTTTCAAAGGCAATACTGTATCCACGAACTGTATTTTGAAGAAAACCAGAATGTATGTAGGAAATAAAAGGAATATATAAAACTCTCTAATGCAAATCACTCTCTTAGTGGTGTATTTAAGCTCAGTTTTTAATTAGATCAAAATCTGGGATTCAAAGCCATGATTCCGTGAACAATGGCCATGTTAGAAATATGTACTGTGTTGCTCTTTTTTTGGTCCCTGTGCACATTCCGCTGAGAAGTCCCTATATTTAGATTTGTTTTGTCAGTTCACTTGCACTGTTGATTATTATTATTACTTTAACCCGGGAGTAGAGTGAGTCATGATTAACTGCAGAATGCTGGGAATAAAAACGTAATTGTCAGTTGATGTACGTGAGTGGCGTAAGATGGATCCTGCTGGGAGTAAGTTTTACTCTAATGTAAAAAAGTCACTCAAGTAACTTGTGCTTTTCAGTTAAACTCCGTAGCACAATAAAAGGAGCAAACTATGGCTGCTGGCATTGCATTAACATTATGAATATACCCTTAAATGAAAATTGCCCGTGTAAGCACAAACGGGTATGGGAAATCTGAGTGTAGGATGCAATTCTGAAAATTGTAATAGACACTCCGTTACCAAATAGAGACAGATTTCAATGTTGTCATAGTTCGTGCCAGCAAGCGTTAGGTTTAGAGAAAGAAGTTCGCAGTGGAACCCAAGAATTGAAATAACCTACGTGTTATGGGACGTTTAACCTGGTAAAACTATCTTCTAATAGGGCACAGGTCAGAAATGTAAGAATCAGTCCATGATGGCCCACTGGTGATCACGGCAGAAAATCACATCAGTTTTTCCTTAGATCGTCTATGGATGGAATGGATTCATACAATGAAGTAGTGATAATTAATACATATGAACTACAGACCTCAACCTGAATAAATTTAGTAACACAACATTATAAATCAACTATACTCCAATTCAAAAAATAAAATAAAATAAAAATAAAATGGTAAAAAAATAAATTGTACATGTAAATGGTTAAAAAAAATTTACCAGCCATAACACTGAATTAAAAAAAAAAAAAAAAAAAAAAAAGCAAGTCTGGGATTTCCCTGGTGGTTCAATAGTTAAGACTTCGCCTTCTTATGCAGGGGATGTGGGTTCCATCCCTGGTCGGGGAGCTAAGATCCCACATGCCTCGTGGCCAAAACACCAAAATGTAAAACAGAAGCAATATTATAACAATTTCAATAAAGTCTTTAAAAATGGTCCACATCAAAAAACATATTAAAAAAAAAAAGCAAGTCAAAGAAATTGTCCAGTGTGGTCACCTTTATGTAAATATCAAAAGGATGAAAAGCCGAATAACATATTTATCTTACTAGTATATGTACCTATAAATGCCTATATACCATATGTAAACCTATTTGAAGTATTTGATACTTCAAGCACATTTGAAGTTCATACAGATGAACATGTACACGAGGCGATGGGAGAAAACAGGAGAAGCACGCCTCCTTCAGCTTTGGCTGCTCAGTGAAACCTTCCGGCAGAAATGCGAAGCTGGGGCTCTGAGTCTTCAGAGAAAAGTGCCACGTGGAGGAGCAGTCTGGGACGAAGGCGTGGAAATGGGAGGGAGACCACTGCGCCCTGGGAGGTATAAGAAAGTTGATGTGTAGGGCTGGGGTGTGCGGGGAGATGATGAAAGGGGATGGTGAGAGACGAAGGATGGAATGAACACGCGGGTGAGATTTCACTCCACGTTTCGTGAGTATTCAGTGTGTCCCGGGCACCGTTTAGGCGCAGGTTGGGGCATGGCGGCTGTTCAGATCCAAGGGCAAAGGGTCGGACCTTACGGACTTGGAAGTTACATCCTTGAATCATTTTGCTTTATCTTATTTCATTTCGGACCCTCCCCATCCTCAGCCAGGCATGCTGGCGACAACCTAGGGAAGATTCAGAGGAAGGCGGAGGCCCACGGCGGGGAGGCTGCGTGCTGTGCAGACACGATGCACGCCTGAAAAGAGCAGGCGCCCAGCTAATGACCAGGTAGCAAGGACTCCGATCCTTGGTTAAGACGAACCCAAGGGAAACAGGTGTGGTCAGAGGAACCCCTGGAGGTGGGAGTGTGCCTCATATTATGGTGAGAAGAATTTCACTGGACACCGAATAGGATATAATGGGGGCGAAACTTCTGATCTAATTTTGACACTTCTACTCAGCAGATCTCAGCCAAATTTGCTGTCTTTTTTTATGATAAGAAAGCATAAGAAAGAGAAAACATTGTGCCTTGGCTAAAAAGATACTGTGGCCTTTTAAGACGATAGCATATGCACGTACACACAGCACTATATTTAAAACAGGTAATCAACAAGGACCTACTGTAGAGCACAGGGAACTCTAATCAATACTCTGTAATTACCTATACGGGAAAAGAATCTGAAAAGGTACAGATATATGTATATGTATCACTGAATCACTTTGCTGCACCCCTGAAACGCACACAACGTCGTAAATCAACTCTACTCCAATGTAGAATAAAAACGGAGTTAAAAGAAAGACAATAGCATGCAATGAAACGGTGACAAAAGAGGAGAGAAAAACACCCCATGGTGAGTTGTTTCCATTTGGTGTCAGGGAAAGGTTTAGTACGTAAGAAGGACAAGGTCAATTATAGATTTGGTTGAAGATTTAACCCAACTACAAGAAGTGGTCAGGAGAAGGGCAGCCTCAAGCGGGTTCTCCGTTAAAATTGGACTGTGTATTATATTTTAGATGGAAAAGGACACGCCTATTCAAATTACTCTGCAGCATTCCTAATCAGAGGTGTTAGGACCAGAAAGCACCATCCATGTCCAGGGGCCTGGAACGGAAGAGGTCATGTCTACCTGAATGAATTCAAGCCTCATGTGTGGCCAAGGGGAGGTACGGAAATGTAGCCCAAGGAAAGCGCTGGAGAAAATAAAAAGATTGATTTCTCATAGTGGACACAGATGAGAAGCAAAGGAACATGGTAAGGATGAAGGGGACGCAGAGCAGAAAGAGAACAAGAGGCAAAACAGATTTCCTTCAGAAAGAACAATGGCCCCGTTGGATACCATACTACAGAACTCATCCAAGGGAGGTAACACAAGCCTGGGTTATTTTGCTTACATTTTTAAAAGACCGTGGCTCAAAATATGGATGTTCATAACTATGAAGAATGAATTAAAGCATCCCCAGTATGTGACTGTGCTTGAATCATCCATGGTGTAGACATATGCAATTGTGAGAAAAGGAAACAGGACCAACCCTTTCCAATCATTATTGTAAGAAACTAAAGGTATAAAACCAGTACGAGAAGAGCACAGCCCGGAAGGTTGCATGTAAGAATGCACACGCCGGTTGAACGTACTTATAAACTATAGTTACAGGAAAAGTAAGTAAGCCTACAGTAGCATCTCTGCCAAAGAATGGAGTCGGGCACGTAACACTTAGAAAGCTAAACACAGAATTACCCAGTGATCCAGCAATCCCACTCCTAAGGACATATCCTAGGGAAATGAAAACACCTCCACGCAAAAATGTGTACATGCATGTTCATAGCAGCATTATTCACAAGAGTCAAAAGGTGAAAACACCCCAAATCTCTATTAACAGATGAAGGGATAAACAAATCACGGTATATCCACACAATGAAATATTATTCAGTCTTAAAAAGGAATGTAACACTGATACATGCTACAGTATCCATGGTTCTTGAAAACATGATGCTCAGTGAAAGAAGCCAGTCACAAAGGGACACAGATTGTCTGATCCCATTTACATGAGGAATGTGCAAATTTACACGTTAAATCCACAGAGAGGGAAAGCGGATTAGTGGTTGCCCAGGGCTGGTGGGGAAGAACACAGAAATGAGGCGTGACCGCTGAATGGGCAGAGGGTGTCCTTTTGGGGCGATAAAATTATTTTGGAACCAGACACTGGGGATGGCTGCACAACACTGCAAACCTATGAAATGTCACTGAATTGTACACTTTAAAATGGTTCATTTTATGTTATGTAAAGTTTATCTCTTTTTTTTTTTTTTTTTTTTTGCGGTACGCGTGCCTCTCACTGTTGTGGCCTCTCCCGTTGCGGAGCACAGGCTCCGGACGCGCAGGCCCAGCGGCCATGGCTCACGGGCCCAGCCGCTCCGTGGCATGTGGGATCTTCCCGGACCGGGGCACGAACCCACGTCCCCTGCATCGGCAGGCTGACTCCCAACCACTGCGCCACCAGGGAAGCCCTATCTCATTTTTTTTTCCCAAATGAAGCTCTCCTGTGTGCCACAGAAATAATATGAAACAAAACCCAACAATCTAGTAGCATCTAAGGAATATAGATAAAAGCTTAGAGAGCATTTTTTTTAACAGTTTAAGACAAACAAAGGAAAAAGAATACAAGTCCTACTTTTAAAATGCCAGAGAGTGAGTTGCAGGATGTTTTTTCCTGTTAATTTCAGCTTTATTTACTTTGTAACTCTTTATTGTAAGATAATTATAGGCTTCTTGAAAATTGCCAAAGTTTTAGTCAGGAGAGTTCTGTATACCCTCCACACCACTTTTTCCAATGTTAACATTACCTCATCAAAGGACAATGATAATACCAGGAAATTATTGATAGGACACTATTAATTAAATCAGAGATCTTAGTAAGATTTCTCGAGTTTTAGTGCTAGCGTTCAGTTATGGACCGGGATTCCACATTATGTTTAGGGTCTCCTCCAACCTTTGACAGTTCCTCGGTCTTTCTTCGTATTTCATGACCATGGGTGACCCCCTTTGGAAAAACAATAGTCACTTATTTTGTATCCTGCCTATGGGGTGTGTTCACAAGCTATAAAGATCTCCAAAGAAGACCTCAAGTATTTTAACATCCAGGGACTCATCTGAGAAATGGCTGTCCAGGAAACAGGCAGAAAGAAACAGCAAAAAATCAGATTCAGGGGGCTTCCCTGGTGGCGCAGTGGTTGAGAGTCCGCCTGCCGATGCAGGGGACACGGGTTCGTGCCCCGGTCCGGGAGGATCCCACGTGCCGCGGAGCGGCTGGGCCCGTGAGCCATGGCCGCTGGGCCTGTGCGTCCGGAGCCTGTGCTCCGCAACGGGAGAGGCCACAACAGTGAGAGGCCCACGTACCACACACACAAAAAATAATAATAAAATGAAATAAAATAAAATCTTTCTTCTTCTCCTCCTACTTGGAAAATGAATTCTTTATATCTTAAGGAAATCCCTTATGTTCAAATGATTAATAATAGTTTAGTTGCCCAATGCTCAATTTTTCCCATCTAAGATAGCCTTTTAGCCCAGAACATTTAAAACATTCGCACCTGAAACACTAATACCTCATCCATTTAAAGGGAAAGACACAACCTTTGGGAGAATATTATAATCTTCCAAGTGTTTGTATGGAGACGAAAACTCTGTGTCTATGAAATTGCCCATCATTTACAGAAATATGATTGAAAATATTGGTCTAGAAATGGAATTAAAGAGCACGCAGTTTTGTGGAGTGGGATGATGGTAAATATAAGAATACTGAGGTAGAAACGAGCTTTGCCACTTCAGCTATAAGCACTGAAATATCACTTGTACTCTAGTAATACTGGGTTGGCCAAAAAGTTCGTCTGCGTTTCTGTAAGAGGTTACAGAAAAACCCGAACGAACTTTTTGGCCAACCCTATGAGATGTATTACAAAAAGCAATTTAGGTGGAAGACAGCTGGAAAATGAAGGAATCAAACATTCCCAGCTTCCTGTGGAATATATGCCAGAGGCGTAACCATTGAGTAGATTCTCAGCTGAGTAGAACTTTCAAAGACATATTTCACTCTACAAACTAGAACCTGTCCAATTTTATAATCTCCGGTGAATATTTTCATATCCCTGAGATCTGTTGAGCTTTGGAAGGGTTGATTATTTTTTCTATCCCATCACAGCTTTGGGGGAAAATACTGTTACTTTAGAGTTGATATCTTATTTATCTTGCTCTGAGAAAGAAGTATTTACATGTATTATGATGCTTTGAAATGATTAATTAGAACTGTTACAGAAAAACGGAGTACCTGGGTTCCAGCCATGAAGCAGACAGATTACCATTGTGCTGTTTAAGTAATACTTTATAAACCCATTTGTCACCCAGAAGAGATGGCACATGTAATCTGATTCGTTGGAGGTAATGGATTAGGTGAAATGTACTTACATTTTCAGTAACATGTGCAAAATAACTAACTTAACCCATCGGAAAACCGCATTTTTATCTCTTAAATCGTATTACACTCCCCAGGGCCAACAGAAGAATAGGTATTTGTATTTCAACTGACATCTGGAGGGGCTAATGTCACGATTAACTACCACAAATTTTAGTCACACCAGCCCCGTTTAGGCAGTTTGCTTGACATAAGAGGACCTGTATGGCCATATCCACAGTATATAGTTATCCACATATGCACTTGTGGCCTTGTGTCAAGGAAGCGTTTCCTTACTTGAGACAGATATTATAACTAGGAAAGCATCTACAGCAAAGGCTCTGAATGTCTGATTAACCAACAGTTCTTAACAACCTTGAATGGGCAAAGCAACATGCAGTGGACAGTTGCCATATTTTGGCTTCTTAAGATCTACCACTTCTGGAGGCTGGGGAGACCAAGATCAGGGAGTTACCACGGTTACGCTCTAGGGTCTGATGAGCCCCTCTTCCTGCTTCATTTCGTGCATCCTCGCGTGGCAGAGAGAGACAGGGAAAGGAAGCCAGCTGTCTCCTCTGATGTCTCCTGTTGGAAGGGAGCTAATCCCTTCATGATGGCTCCACCCTCATGACCTCATTACCTCCTAAAGGTCCAATCTCCAAAACGCATCACATTGGGGATCAGGGTTTCAACGGATGAATCTGGGGGTGGGGGGCACACAAACATTCAGTCCATAGCAGCATCTAAATGTCCTTTGTGGGAAACTGTCTTGCTCCCATTGCATGTAAACTGAGTGCAAAGGTAGATCGAGTTGGGACTTCCCTGGTGGTCCAGTGGTAGAGAATCTGCCTTCCAATGCAGGGGACGTGGGTTCGATCCCTGGTCAGGGAACTAAGATCCCACACGCCACGGGGCAACTAAGCCCACATGCGACAGCTACTGAGCCCACGCACCTCAAAGAGAGAGCCCGCGTGCCACAAACTACAGAACTCATGCACCCTGGAACCTGCGCGCCACAACTAGAGAGAGGTAACCCGCATGCCACAACTAGAGAGAGATAACCCGCGTGCCACAACTAGAGAGAGATAACCCGCGTGCCACAACTAGAGAGAGATAACCCCCGTGCCACAACTAGAGAGAGATAACCCGCATGCCACAACTAGAGAGAGATAACCCGCGTGCCACAACTAGAGAGAGATAACCCGTGTGCCACAACTAGAGAGAAACCCAAGCAGACCGCACGCCAGCATGAGAGGATCCCACATGCCTCAACAAAGATCCCGTGTGCTGCAGCTAAGACCCGACGCAGCCAAAAAAAAAAAAAAGGAAAATAAATAAATAAATATTTGTAAAAGACCTATTTAAAAAAAAACAAAAGGCTGATCAAGTTGACCATCTCCCTTTTCGGAAACCAAATGGGACAGATGTACCCTCTCCCTGAGAGGTGGGCATCTGACCTAAGCCCCTCCATTCAGGGCATCACCTCTTGAGCACATGGCAAGGATGAGATGGATGGTCGAAGCACAGTCACTGCAGACCAGTCTGCTGGAGGGAAGGCTTCCAGAGACCTCTAGAGACCTCTTGGTTACCCCCGATCCCAAGTGTTGACCTCCAACCTCACATGGATCTCATGAACCTTCTTGATAATCTTTCTACCAAATTGCAAAATGAGCTTCATTCGCTTTCAGCCAAAACCCAAACTGATACAGACATGTCCAGTTGGAAAAGATAAAAATCTGGAACACTTGCATATAACTCATCTCACGGATATAAATTTCATTCATAAAGCATGACTGTAAAGGCAAACTTTACAAGGAATTAAGTCTCTCTCATTTTAAAAAATTGATCACGTTCAACAAAACACTGGATGAAACGCTAACTCGTGTCACTTTTAAAAAGGTAAACTTTTATGTTGATTCCATGTAAATTTCAACGTGAAGATGGCTGTTGGCTGATTTGGATTAAAATTCACAATTGTGGCGTTGCCTCTGGTGGGTCAACATGAATGCCGGTTTTGGCCATCCGATGGAGGGCAGCTTCTTGGTTTTTTTTTTTTTTTTATAAGCAGGTTCTTATATTTTTTTAAATTTTTATTTATTTATATTTATTTTTGGGTGTGTTGGGTCTTCGTTTCTGTGCGAGGGCATTCTCTAGTTGCAGCAAGTGGGGGCCCCTCTTCATCGCAGTGCGCGGGCCTCTCATTGTCCCGGCCTCTCTTGTTGCGGAGCACAGGCTCCAGACGCGCAGGCTCAGTAGTTGTGGCTCACAGGCCCAGTCGCTCCGCAGCACGTGGGATCCTCCCAGACCAGGGCTCGAACCCATGTCCCCTGCATTGGCAGGTGGACTCTCAACCACTGCGCCACCAGGGAAGCCCTAGCTTCTTGTTTTGATTGCAACCGAGGATTAAAACCATGTCAGAAGATGGTACTTGTGGAATAGAATCAGAATCTCATGGTTCCCTCTGCCAGGTGACAACAGTATGTGTCAAATAACAACAGGGTTCTCCAGTGAACCTTTACTTGAGGCTGTCATTCCTACTTAGTTTCCTGTATCTCCAATCTTAACCTTTTCCCCTGTGTTCTCCAAAATAAATAAATAAATAAACTAGTCAGAGAAATATTTACAAAGAGAAATCTGATCATGACCATGACTTTGACATCTTCCCATATCTTTTAGGATGAGCTCTGAAGCCCATACCATGACTTTGAGAATATGGTCCCTGCTACCGCCAAGCCTCCCCTCCCGGCGCCTCCCCCTCCCGTGGTCTCTGCCCACTTCACCCCCGCCAGCCACGCGGCATTTATTTCTGTGCCTCTCACATCATGGGGCTCCTGCCACGTGGCTCCTCTAGCCTGAAGTACCCTCAACCTCACCCCCATGCCTCCCAATCTCACTCCCACCTCCAACACCCACATTTGCAAATTTCCACTCATTCTTCCTGCCTCAGCATATCCTGTCTTTTCCCATTTTCTTTCCACGTCACTGAACACCCTGCCGTTTTAGTTTCCCTACTTCTCTTCTGAACTGTAGAGCTCACTTGGCTGTATCCTGTAGTGGAAAGTAATAGGGGTCGCTCATTCACCATTATATTCCTAAGACCTAGTGTCACACCCAGCTCCTAGCAGGTGCCAAGAAACGTATTTGTTAATGGCACATGACTCGGCCATAAAGAATGAGATACTGCCGTTTGCAGCAACATGGATGGACCTAGAGATTGACATACTAAGTGAAGTCAGTCAGGCAGAGAAAGACAAAGATCATTTGACATTGCTTATATGTGGAATCTAAAATATGACACAAATGAACTTATCTACGAAACAGAAACAGAGTCACAGATGTAGAAAACAAACTTATAATTACCAGGGGGTGAGGTGGGGAGGGATAGATTGGGAGACTGGAATTGACATATACACACTGCTACCTATAAAATAGATAACCAATAAGGACCTACTGTACAGCACAGGGAACTCTAATCAATACTCTGTAATTACCTGTATGGGAAAAGAATCTGAAAAAGAGTGGATATATGTGTACGCATAACTGATTCACTTTGCTGTACGCCTGAAACTCACACAACGTCGTAAATCAACTCTACTCCAATAAAAATTTTAAAAAAGAACGGTTTGTTGTCAGCGTCCTGTTGCAGGAACAGCAAACCCCGATCCACCAATGAGCTGACAGATGGTGGGACCATCGCTAGGGCCTCCGTCCATATCCTCAACCCTAACCGACTTCTGAGAGTACCACCTCTGTCACACTTGGGGAAAGAAGTCCGCCTCTTTATCAGGTATTGGAGGGTAGTTACTCAAGCAAGATGGGCTCTTTGTCATCCTCATAGAAACGTTATCATTACCCTGCCTTAAACTAGTGAGCACTCCCCATCACCGCACCGTACACAAATCCTACCACAGAGCTGTGAAAATGAAAAGGCTACCTCTATGTAAGTCAGCCTAGCACAGGACCCTGAGAACGTACACACACGTAGCTGTAACAGGAGAGAGCTACCAAGGCCCGTGGCACACGAGAGGAGCTCTCTCAGTCACTGGGAGATGGATCAGTGTTCTACAGGGATGCTGCTACCTTGAAATGTTCCGTGATTACATTCTGGGAAGCATGCTCCTTTCTGCACAGTTTTGCTACGAGAACATTTAAAATCTCTGCTTAAAAAATGGGGCCAGACTGACATGTTTTATGTGAAATAATTAGGAGAATTTGAGAAGTAGTAGTTTTGGTAATTACCAAATAGTGTGATTCTTTCCCAATAAAGCATATGTCAAATTACATTAAAAAAAATCACTAGGTTGTTCTCCCTTTAAAAGATTTTACATATGCAGAATACAAGTTTAAATATGCTAATGATTTCTCCCGGTATTGTATTTAAGTAATTGTTTTTAAAAACAAATGAGGGCTTCCCTGGTGGCGCAGTGGTTGAGAGTCCGCCTGCCGATGCAGGGGACACGGGTTCGTGCCCCGGTCTGGGAAGATCGCACATGCCGCGGAGTGGCTGGGCCCGTGAGCCATGGCCGCTGAGCCTGCGCGTCTGGAGCCTGTGCTCTGCAATGGGAGAGGCCACAACAGTGAGAGGCCCGCGTACTGCAAAAAACAAAACAAAACAAAACAAAACAAAAAACACAAATGAGCTCATTCACTTCTTCCTGTGAAATTTCAAGCTCTGAAAGTTTCTTCTGATCTCTCCCCAGTGATTGTTTCAGACAAAAATCACATTTTTTTTTGCAAAGAAGTAGCATGGGAGAGGGTATGGGAAGTGATGCCAAGGAGTTTTGCTCCCGTATGAAAGAAAAGATTTCTGTGCATCTGACTCCTGTAGGTGACGTTTTCCATTATAGGTCTTCTAGAAAGAGGACTATTTGTTCTGATACGTCATCCTCATTCATCCCTGTGAACTCTGTAAGTATTTATCAGCCTTCTCATGCTTATTCATATGTTGTTGGTATGCTATTCTTTCAATACAAAAAATACCAATACGGAGCTGATGTCACAAAGCATACGGTTTCATGTTCTGTTTTGTTTATCCTTCTGAGTGACAGGGATCATTACTGATTTGGGCTAATATAAATAAATGCACTCCACAGCCGTGGACAAATGAAGAGAAACTGGCTGAGGCAGGGGGAGAATTTAGGCTTTCTTCATAAATGATCCCAAGTGTCTACCTGAGCTAACTGGGAATGAGCTTCCCAGGGTAATCGAAACAACGAAAGAGACGATAAAAGTTACTCTCCTGCTATTCCAGAATGGGAATGTCCGCTGGCTCAGAGTCACAGAAACAAGAAAAGGTGGAAATAGTCTCTGTTTGTGTGAAATACAGACCATAGTCTCCACACACCTAGCTCTCAGAGAACAGCAGAGGGCTGAAGGGTTTTCGCTGAATAAACACTCCATGTCAAGGGACTGCAGTAGCCTCGTCAAAGGCTTGCTGTACACAAGTCAACGTTGGGGCTCAAAATTATGACACTGATATTAAGACAAAGAAACGCTTATATTTATAAATCATTTGAGTGGTAAAGTGGTACTTCCCAGGAGAAGTAGCATGCCTACTGCTAAGGACTGAATTGTGTCTCCCCAAGTCAGTATGTTGAAGCCCTAACCCCCAATGTGATGGTATTTGGAGGTGGAGTCTTTGGGGAGTAATTAGGTTTAGATGAGGTCATGAGGGTGGAGACCCAGGATGGGATGAGTAAAGAAGAAGGAGGAGGGGCAGGAGAAGGGTGAGGAAGGGGGGAGGAGGGAGAAGAGGAGGAGGGGGAGAAGGAGAAGGAGGGGAAGGGGAAGGGGAAGGGGAGGGGGAGGCGAAGGGAAGGGGAAGAAGAAGGGGAAGGGGAAGGGGAAGGGAAGGGGAAGGGGAAGGGAAGGGGAAGAAGAAGGGGAAGGGGAAGGGAAGGGGAAGAAGAAGGGGAAGGGGAAGGGAAGGGGAAGGGGAAGGGAAGGGAAGGGGAAGGGGAAGGGAAGGGGAAGAAAAAGGGGAAGGGGAAGGGAAGGGGAAGGGGAAGGGAAGGGGAAGGGGAAGGGAAGGGGAAGAAGAAGGGGAAGGGGAAGGGAAGGGGAAGAAGAAGGGGAAGGGGAAGGGAAGGGGAAGGGGAAGGGAAGGGGAAGGGGAAGGGAAGGGAAGGGGAAGGGAAGGGGAAGGGAAGGGGAAGGGAAGGGAAGGGGAAGGGGAAGGGAAGGGGAAGGGGAAGGAGAAGAGGAAGGAGAAGAAGAAGAATTCTTTCTGCACCATGTGAGGACACAGCGAGAAGGTGGTCATGTGTGAGCAGGAAGAAGGTCCTCACCAGAACTCAACCGTGTTGGTACCCTGATCTCAGGTCTCCAGCCTCCAGAACTGTGAGCAATAAATGTTTGTTGTGAAGCCACCCAGTCTGTGGTGTTTTGTTATGGCAGCCCATGCTGACTGAGACAAAATAATCCCACAATGAATTGAACACACCCACCCTCAGGTGCCCTCAGCTTTATAAATGCAGGGGTATCGGTGTTCCAGGGAGCCAGACCATATCCTGAGTTCAGCGCCCAGGTTAACTGTCTTAATAGATCCATAAACATACTGACGGTAAGGGGTGGGAGTGATCAGGGGTACTAGTCACCTAATTATGCAGAAGAAGAAACCGGAGGCCAGAGTGGTTGAGTGACATGGGTACCATCACACAACTAGTTAATGGCAGAGATTCAAACAGGACCCGCCCTCCTGACTCCCAGCCAGTATGGTTTCAACTACACTACAGCACATTAGTCCTGGGCTTTCCCTCTGTAGATGATGGTGTAGAGAAGGTTTCAACAATTCCACTCACCCTGTATATGAGCAGCAGCCTATGGGGCCTTCCCAGTACAGACCACTCCATCCCCTGCCTCTTGTTTGTAGAAAAACTTTCGCCTTCTAGGCCTTCCCCAAGTTCCAAAGAACAAATTTAATCATAGAAGTGAGAAATGAAGAAATAAAGGAAAACGATCAAGCAAAATAAATTAATAATAGTTTAGCCATTAAACAAAGTCAAGGACCTTTGGTTCCTCCTCAAGGACTACAGATCACATTCCGAGCCACGTCCTTTGAGCTGCTTTGTGGATACTGAAACCTCCACCAGGGAAGAAGTCAACTGCATGCTGCCCACCAGCACGGAGACCCCAGACAGGCTGGAGCCGGAAGGCTGAGGATGCCAACTCCCGATGACCTCACCACCAACCAGTCAGAACAGTGTCCACCAGCTGATCACACAGCCCACAACCCCACTCCCTCACCCTGTCTTTTAAACCCTTTCCCTGAAATCCATCGGAGACTTTGGACCTTTGGAGCATGGGCTGCTTGCTCCCCTTGCTCGGCCCCTGCAATGAACACTGCGTTTTCCTTCCCCACAACGTGCCGTCAGGAGACTGGCTTTGCTGTGCGCGGGTGAGTGGCGCCAAGTTTGGTTCAGTAACAACCTTACAAATAAGTCAATATGTACATATGTGTATGCACGCAGGACTCTGTGTATATAAGCACATCCATAGAAGTATGCACGTTTGAAAGGCATGAATATAGGCCCGTTTGATAATAAATTGCCAGGAGGTAACGTTAAAAAAAAAGTCAATCCTAAAATAAGAGGAAGGTCACATCTGGATGCCTAGATCCACTGGACTCTTGTCCCTTTCGGTGTTTTCTACCGCTGAATTGATCATCAAAAACAGAGAAGCTCAACAGAATGCGTATGACAGATTTCACTCCTTCTGTCATCAGTTTACCTTTTGAGTTTTGGGAGACCAGGCTCAGCTAACGACCTGAGAGTGTTGAATATGTACGCTGTGCCATATTCTTTAAAGCTCTCACCGCACCTAAAGCTCACGACGGCCGCACAAAGGAAATACCAACCACGTTCTGTAAAAGTTAGCAAATTAATAGGTCCCTCCTTCATGGGGGGCATAGAGCCCAGTAGTTTGAATTCAACTCCTTTTAATCTTCACAAGACTGATTGCCCCTAAAGCCAGAAAGTGCAGGATTTATCCCTGTGTCTCCCGAAATCACTGGTAAGCTAAACGCTCTATGCCTTGGATTGAGGAATTAAGAGTCTCTTTCTATTCTTTACTGCTTAAAAGAATGCTCTCCAAAATCGTTTCCAATATATGGGGGGCAACACGGTATGGCGGGTAAGACTCTGGGCTGTGACCTTGGCCCTGTTTACAGCACCCACCCGTCACCCCGCCCTGCTAGGTCTCTCCATGCGGGAACCTGCTCACACTGTTTCATGTTTTTGTCATCTTTGGTCTCAGCTCCTGGGGCAGAGCTGTCCAGGCAGGGATCCATCTGCCTGCTCTTGACTTTCTTTGTGAGGAAGGACTTTCTCCCATGTTGAGTCAGCTCTTTAGAAGGTAGGTCCAGGTGCTTCTGTCCTACTCAGAAAGCCCAAGGGGACAGTTTCTCTCCTCTCTCCTCTCCCAAGTTAGGGGACAGGTGTCTGACCTGAGCTACACCCATCCAGACACCCTCCCCAGGAGCCATTTTCTCATCCTGGCCTCATCTTCCCATCCTACCCCAAAACAAGGATTCCTACCCATAAAATACTCATGGGGTATATGTGAGGACACCTCCCGGGAGATATAATCTTACGTATGATTTCAGGATGGAACGAAACGTTCTTTCTACTGAATTTTCAAAGGCACTGTCATTCTTTTTCGAAAGGATGAAGGCGTTCAAAGGTCTGAGAGTTCAGGCAATCGTTGGGCATCACCCCTCGGCGGAGGCTTTCATGAGCTGGCACCGTGAAGGTACACAGGCCGGCAGGAGAGAACAGAAGAAAGAGACCCGACACAGTCTTGGCCGGAGGCTGCTTCAAGGGCCCCCTGTCTGAGACACACTGGCTCTTAATAGCTGGGGAGTAACGTGGTGACCAGGACAGAAATCAAAGTCAAGGTGGTTCCATGGGGAACAGAGGTCAAAATGTCCATTGAGCAAAGAGACTGGGGAAAAAAGGCCAATATTCTGGGGTGGCACCTAGAGCAACAAGAAAATGATACCCAGGAAAAATGGGGGGAGATGGATTATCACGCATTTTGTTTAAAACCCACTCTTAGTAAGGCAGGCAGCGAATCCAGTGAAGATTTGAGCATTCATGTCGTGTCAGGAAGGGTGCCCAGCCAACTGGTAAGACTCTGAAGCAGACGCCCTCCGTGTTCAAACCCTAACCACTCAGTTCACCAGAGGGGGGACCAGCTGTGGCTTTGTGGAGAGCCTTGCAAAGGTTTCCGAAATCTGGGTACGTGACAGGGAGCACGAGACTCCACGGAGCACCCTCATATAGAGTTTCCTTTTGAAGATAAAGGATGTGGTTCATCTAGAGAGAGACAAAGCGAGAAACGGAGATCAGTAAACAGGAAGGGAGACATAGAAACAGAAAAAGACAGAGAGAGACAGACAGACAGGCAGAACCTGCACACATGGGAGGTCCAGAAGACGTTTCAGGCACCAGGCACCATCTCCCATGCCTCATATTTGCACATAGGTTATGTTTTGTCTCAGAATTAAACCGTCAAGCTCTGCGCAAAGCATTTTTTTTCCCCATGAGAGTTCAAACCATACGTTTCCAACATGTGTTTCCGCTCCTCCAGCCGTGTCATCAAGCAGCCCATCTAACTGGTTACATCGATTGCAAACCATCGGTGGAAAAAAACGGCCACAGGGGTCTCCAGAGGAGTTCTGGACTTAAGGAGTGCGTCCTAAATCCCATGGCCCTTGTCTAGACCAAGAGTCAGAAAACATTTTTAGTTTTTTAAGGAACCTCCATACTGTTTTCCATAGTGGCTGTAACACTGTAAAGCAGCTATACTCTAATTAAAAAAAAAAAAAAGCATCAGAAACCACGTTGCCAGGTGATCGCGATAGAGCTTTTGTAACCCGGCGGTAAATCAACTCCGTGTGTTCCGGCCGGTACTGACGGGGCTGCCAGCTTCACACGGGAGTCCCTCTGCATGGGACTTATCTCTGCCAGAAGGGTAGGGCTGCGCGCTACACCGGGGGCTGGTGTGGTCTGCACACTCAGAGGAGTGGACACCCTAGGCACGACCCTCACTGGCTGAGGAAATTCAGTGCAGCTTCCCCTCCCCAGAGCAGGGTGGCTCTGAGGTAGCTACTACCAGTCTCCCAGGGAATCTGCAGTTCCACTGAGACGCAGTGGCCCACTGGGGTAGCCCTCGTGGACGCACTCATTGGTGTTGGAGGTTGAAGTCTAAGATGTAGCCCGAGATTCCTTTCTGCTGGTGTAGAGTGCGCTCCTCTTGAGAATGCATGGGACCTGTGAATATGGTGAATATCACTCTCTCTCTCTCTTTTTTTTTTAAATAACCTATTATTATTATTAGTTATAAGTTGTGGTACAAAACACGCATAACATAAGTTGGACCATCTTAACCATTTTTCAGTGTGCGTTTCAGTGGCGCTAAGTATATTCACGTCGCTGTACCATCATCGCCACTGTCCCTCTCCAGAAGTTTTCCATTTCCCGAAACTGAAAATCCATACCCATTAAACACTAATACCACTTTCCCCCTGCACACAGCCCTGGCAACCACCATGCCACTTTCTGTGTCTATGAATGTGATCCTCTACATACTGCACTGAGGTCGAATCACACAATGTTTGTCTTTGTGTGTCTGGCTTATTTTACTGAGCATGATATCCTCCAGCTTCACCCATGCTGTAGCCTGTGTCAGGATTTCCTTCTTAGGGTTGAATTTTATAAATACTGCATTTTGCTTATCCACTCTTCTGTCAACGGACACCTGGATTGCTTCCACCGTGTGGCTACTGTGGACAAACATTATTTTTATAATACTGTGGTTTGATTTCTACCCCCATACAAAGGAATACCGAGGCTGAGGGGGTGGCGTAACTTGTGCACACAAGCCGAGAAGTAGGTTCCAAACCCAGGGTTGTCTGCTTGCACCCACTACCCCTTTTCTCTCCATCTTTCCGTACTTTTTATTCCTACGGAAGGGTGTTGTTGTTGTTTTGCTGTTGTTTGTTTGTTTCAGCGTGAGGATCAACAATGTGAATGTCACTCTGTTGGCTAGGTTCCTCACTGGTTGACTTTTGAGTCCATCAACTACCCTGGGTGGGCCTGACCTAATCAGAAGAAAGGTAGAGTCAAAAAGATAGGATCCTACAGGCCTGGAAGAAAGGAAATAGCCATGATGAGAAACGACCAGGGGCTCATATGGCAGGGACTGAAGGAGCTGAGTGTGGTCCCTGGGCCACCCTCAGCAAGTTTTTGTTTTCAACCTTGGTTTGTACCATTAACATTCACACTTTCCAGAAACTTGTTGCCCTGAATGGTAGGGAACTTCTCAGGCTCCTAGATGTCTCCACTTTATGTCTATATTGTTATGGGCAGTGTGACTCTGGGTGTCCCATAGGAGAGGCTGTAATCCCCCTCCCCGCTTTCCTGCCGTGATCACTGACTCACCCCGGAGGAATCGGCGTGGCAAAGGCTACTTAGAATCATGGTCTCCCCAGTCAGCACACGCTGCACTAAGCTTCAACGGGTCCCCGGCACGGACAAGTGTCCATAAATAGAACCTCGATAACCTCAGATCCTAAGAGCGTCGATGGACCTTTGTAAAAACCACAGTGCCTGTCCAGGGTGGGCGGCACGGCAGGACCTAGATTTTCTCTTTTCTCAAAGTAATCACATACCTTGAGGTGCAAGGTGTGAAGTAATTAAACTTGGTTTTGTCGCAACATGGTTCTGTGACAAAAAAAAAAAAAAAAAAAAAAAAGCAAGAGGGTGGTGTGAGAAACGAGCCTATTTTCAGCTCTGTGTTGGTAGTCATCTGTCCTCACCCTGGGGGCCTGCATGGGATCTTCTGATTTCTTTCCCAAGCAAAGAAAACAAATGAGAAGCAGTTCAAGCCTCCTGGTTTGCCAGCCCCTCATTCTACTTCCGCGTCTTTGTGCCAATGGTTGAAGGATTTCAAGGGCCTCTGGCAGCATCCCAGTGATGGAGGGTATGGGCCATATTTGGGATTTTCAAGGAAAATCAAGTTCAACAGAAAGGAAACAGCCTCTGTGGCTCTTGCAATTCTTTAGTTTGGAAGGCAGCCTATCGCCAGGACCCGGGAAAGAAGGGTTGGCGTCATCAGGATGCCAGCATTGGGGCCTGTGTGTGCTTCCTGTGACCACCACCTGGATGTCTGTAAACAAGGGAAGTGCATCCTCTCCCGGTTCTGGAGTCCAGAAGTGCAAAATCAAGGTGTCGGGAGGCCTGCACTCCCTGTGAAGGCTCTAGGGGAGGGTCCTTCCTGGTTTCTGGTGGCTGCTACAATCCTTGGTGCTGACTAGCTTGTGGCCCCCTCACTTCAATCTCTGCCTCCGTCTTTGCTTGTTCTTTTCTGTGAATACTTCTGTCCAAACCTCCCTTTCCTTCCTCTTATAAGGACACCAGTCACTGAACTGAGGGCACGAGGATGATTTCCAACCAAGACCCTTAACTAATGACACCTGCAAAGACCCTCTTGCCAACTGAGGTCCCATTCTGAGATTCCCAGGGATGTAAATTTGGGAGAGGACCCTCTGCAATCCACTACGTGATGTCCCTCTCTGTCTGTCTCTCTGTCACCTTTCTGTGGCTCTCACCTTGTCCTGAGCCCCAAGGAGCTGAGAGGTCGTCTCTGGCAGGAGGAATGAAGAAGTGTGCTATTCCCAGCACAGCGTGTTATTTATAGAGTGACACTGCCCGGGGATCACATGCCTGCCCTGAGAGCCCTGGGATCACACGTCAGCCTCAGACATCAGGACAAAAGTTAAAACCCGCAGCAATGGGTTGGGGAACTGGCATCACCACGGCCGGGCTGGTGCTTCTCTGATTAATGAGGCCGACGGCGAAATACCAGGTCTTGCGTCCCCGTAACCGGGTATTGTTCTCCCACGAAAACGTATCAGCTCTGTCAGAAGCTTTGCCCCAGTTCCTTCTCTTTTCATTTGTGATTTTTACCTTCAGGTTGGAAGGATACTTAGCAGTCCCCCTTCCCTGCTGAGTTCCTTTCTGGGAGCTGGGTCCCGGGAATCCGCAGCGCCTGTCCATCAAAGGGACGCAGATACAAAAGGTCTGCTCGGGGGCTGCCAGCCAAACCCAGGGCGGCCGTTCCGGTGCTGAGTGCACATTCAGGCTGGATTATCTCCGCTTTGGGGGACGCTGGTAGACACCAAAGGAATGTGTCTAGGACGTCACGAGATCTCGCAGCTGGTGGGCAGAAAGCAGTGGTGCTGGCAGCGACATGCCAGCCACAGCACAAAAGCAAAGAGAGACCCAGTGTATATTTTGGCCGAGGACGAGAAACCAAGGGTGATCTCTGCGGAGCCGCGGGTGACACAATTGCTGGTTTCCTCTTCAGCGGGTACTGATTCAAGCCCACTGAATGACACTCAGGCATGCACGGGGGTATCACGGTGATGGAGGAAAGTGTGAGAAACGCGGAGCATTTTCCTGCCTTTCTGGTAACAGATACCTAAGAAAACCTGATAATCATAGTGATTGTGGTAAAGCTGTGTGCATATGTAGTGATTTTCTTTATAGGATCCTGCCCTTGGCTTAGAGGGAATGCATCCTTTTATTTCTCCTCACTTGGGCCTCCATCTTCAGAATCCCATCCCTCCAAAGGCCTACCGGTGCTCTTGTCCTCCCAGGCTGCTTGAAGATCAGCCGCCATCATGAACGACACAGTAACTATCCAGGACCAGGAAGTTCATGACCGACTGACTACTTCAGTGGAAACAAACTGGCATCGATGTCCTTCACCCTGGGAAGGCAACAGGACCTAAGACAAAAATTTGGGGAAAAAAAACTAGCCGAAATGCATATACAAGACCACACCAGATGTCATCTTTGTATTTGGATTCACAACCCATTTTGATGGTGGCAAGACAACTGGCTTTGACATGGTTTATGATGCCTTGGATTACCTGGAGAAGAATGAGCCCAAACCCAGGCTGCAAGACATGGCCTGTATGAGAAGAAAAAGATGTCCAGAAAACAGCGAAAGAAACTCAAGAACAGAATGAAGAAAGTCTGGGGGACTGCAAAGGCCAGTGTTGGTGCTGGCAACAAGAGGAGTAAAGATTCTGCCGTGACTGTATCGGTGGAGATGTGAGCAGCCTTTTATGAGAGGATTAATAAACTAAGATCTTTTACATGCCCCCCCCCAAAAAAAAGGTCTACCTGTAATCAAGTTGGATGGCTTTTGTGGCCTTAAAAGTGCTGACTTGACTTAAAGGTGCAAACTCTGATCTCCCCACTCAGATCCGAGCAGATGTGTGGTTAGATCACAGAATCATCATGTTCTATTCCCTCATTCATTCCTGCATCCACCCATTCAGTATTTTCTGAGCACATGCTACTAAGAAGTTGAACATTTATGGAGGGTCAAGCAAGTGTAGGCAATGAGCTAGGAGCTGGGAGGATAGAGTGCAGTAAGATACATGGTTACGAGAGAGAAGGCATCCCGCAAGGTGCAGGCATTGGGGAAGTAAAGCAGGGTGGCCTGAGAAAGGCTGGGAGGACAGAGGAAAAAACCTAGAGAATGTGACTTTAGACCCAAACGATAACTGAGAGGAGAAGAAGCAAAGGACATTCTGGGTGGAGGCGTCAGCATGCCAACGGCCTTGAGACATGTAGTAGTCAGGATAAGCTAGGTTATGCTGCTAAAAAAATAATCCATAAAATATCAGGGGCAAATTGCTACAAAGCTCCATTTCTTATATATATCTATATATATCTATATCTTTATTAGAGTATAATTGCTTTGCAATGTTGTGTTAGGTTCTGCTGTACAACAAAGTGCATCAGCTATATGTATACATATACCTCCATATCCACTCCCTCTTGAGCCTCCCTCCCTCCCTCCCTATCCCACCCCTTAGGTCGTCCCAAAGCAGAGCTCCATTTCTTACATCATAGTCTGATGGGAGTCATGGGGTCTCCCTGTGCCCTGGAGCTACATTATCTGGAACACGTGGCCTCCAGAAACACCTTGCAGGGAAGAGAGAGAAGGAGGACGTGTACTGGCTACTTGCCATCTGCACCTGGACATGACATGTGTGGCTCTGCTCACAGCTCAGCAGGCAAAACTAGTCCCCTGGTGCTACCTCCTTACACGGTGGTCTAGGAAATACAGCTGAGCACATGATACTTGGTGAGCTAACTGTCTAAGCTACGTGCTATGAATGACTTGTACCCCACCAAATTCATATGGGACTGTATATCGCTGTAATGTGACCGTATTTGTTTGTTTGTTTTTCACGTTGTTCACACCTATACTGCGAGTTTGGAAATGCATATTTTCAAGCAGCCATACAAAAGTATTCATGAAGAATGCATAATCTCTGAAAATTGTGAAAACATCCCTGCTACCAATACATTTCCAAATACAAAACTGACTACCATATTGTTACTTCTGTGTAGCAGGAGAAGTTCATGCTCAAAACAGATAAAATTCTTTAGGTGTGAATGGTATGAATGACAGTCTTCTTTTTTTTTTAATTTCTTAGTCGTTTGGGATCCTTAAGCATGCAAGCCTCAAAGAGGAGGGTCCACGAAGGAACAAGGGTTGTCTTACGGCAGCCAGTACAAGTACGGAACGCTTCACGAATTTCGCAAATTTGCGAGTCATCCTCGCACAGGGGCCGTGCTCATCTTCTCTGTATCGTTGCAATTTTAGTATATGTGCTGCCGAGGCGAGCATACTCATGTGGCTGTATCTGGACATGGGGTTTTGCGGGAGGTAATTAAAGTTAAGTGAAGTCATGGTTTGATGGGATCAATGTCTCCCATAGTTCTCTCCTTCTCTCCCTCCACTGTGTGAGGACACAGCGAGAAGGTGGCCCTCTGCAAGGCAGGAAGAGGGTCCTCACCAGGAACCAAGTCATCTGGCACGTTGATCTTGAACTTCCAACCTGCAGAGCGGTGGGAAAATCACCTTCTATTGTTGAAGCCGCTCAACCTATGGTGTTTTGTTATGGCGCCCGAGCTGACCAGTTATCTCTCACACCAGGCAGGAAGAGGCTGGCTACTTTGGGAGCTGAAAGCCAGACTGAAGCCCTGGGGGCCAAGGGAGTGAGAGAGAGTATTCCATCAAATGAAGCTGGAACAGGAGTGGAAGCCCATGGCATGCAGTGTCACAGGGCCATTGTGACAAGTGCTTCAAGCGTAACAGGAAGAGAGCAGAGGGGTGGCTTTTGCAGGTTTCAGAATCTCTCCCATAAGCCAGAGTGGATCTAGGGACCATCTTCCTGAGGATGAGCACGGTGGTTTAGGTGGGGGTCATGGTCATAGAGGGAGATGGGTGGGTTGAAGAGCTTTCGGGAGCTGGAGGAATGGTACCAAGAGATCGACTCTACACTGGTGTCGAGCAAGAGAGAGTGAAGGAAGTACCCCACCTTCCTAGCCAGAGCACTTGTGGTGGTGCCCTTGACCAACATGGGGACCAGGGATGTGGGACAAGTCTGCTACTGGACACCAGTCTAAGGGAGGGAGGGTTTCCAGTCAGAGAATCCACAACGCACACCACTGCGGGTCTGTCACTGTCACTGTGCCAACACTTGTTGTTGAACAAATGGATGAAAGCAAACAGGGACGTTAATAAAGCACACGCCTTCCCCATGGGTTGTGTTCCTGGTGAGGGTGAGAAGCAAGGAGAGAAGCGCATTTGTAAATTAATTGATGAGGAAATTCCAGTACGGTGCAGTGGTTAGGACTTGGTGCTTTCACTGCAGGGGCCCAGGGTTTGATCCCTGGTTGGGGAACTAAGATCCCGCAAGCCATGCGGCACGGCCAAAAAAAAAAAAAAAGAAAAAAATTCAAACCACAAATTAATTGATGATTTCAAGGATTTAGTCTTTAGTAGCATGTTGTTTCGTCTTAGTCTCATTTCTTCTTCTGTGGTTGACTTCTAGTTTCATGCCGTTCTGTCACGGATTTAGTCTTTGCACAGACATGTAAGTAACCTCTTACGTGCCAGCCAGGCACTGTGTGAGGCTCCAGGGCTTTCAAAAAAAAAAAAAAAAAAGTCAAATAATATGCCCGCCTTCCCCTGAGTAACTTTGTAGTCTAGAAGTGGAAAGGGACAAATAAATAACAAATCATAACGTGGTATAATGACAACTAGCATGGTGTGGTCAGGATGCTGGGAAAGAGCTGCAAAGGGTGCAGGTAAATAATTAGGGTTCGGTAAGGTTTAGTGAAGACAGACTATATTGAAGGGAGTTTTGTTGAAAGAGGAGGAGTTGGATAAAGAATGTGGGAAGGGTGGTTCAGACAGAAGAAAGGGCAGAAGCAAAGACAGAGAAGTGTGAGCCAGCAAAACTCAGCAGAGACTCATGGGTGAGGCTGCAGGTAGGACTGGAAGCTGCCAACCTTCAGACTGCACATGAAGAGTTAGGACGCAGAAGGCCAAGGGCATCACTTGGGAGAACTTCCCTCAGCAGAGTGATCCAAGTTAGAGAGATGAGAGTGACTGGAATATTAGAGAAACACACTGAAAGCCAGATGGAAAGTACACTGGAGAAAGACGACGAGTGAGGAAGTTACAGTGGCAATCCAGGTGGGAGGAGCTGAGACTGTGGATGAAGCCCAGGGCTGTAGACATAAAAGCAGAGAGAAGAGAGCAGACTCGAGGGATATTAGAGATAAGCACAGTCTAGGATTAATACCGGGCTTGGGAAGTGTGGCAGGTGAGATAAAAATGTCCACGTCCTAATTTCTGGAACCTGTGAATATGTCACTTTACATGGTAAAAGGGGCTTTGCAGATGGGATCAGGGCAAAGACCCTGAGATGAGGAGATGGTCCTGGATTATCCAGGTGCCCTGAAGTCATCCCAGGGGTCTTTAGGATTGAAAAAATGAGGCAGGAGCGTCAGAATCGGGGAGAGATGCAGATGGTATGGTGTTGGCTTTGCAGGAGGAGAAGGGGGCCATGAGGTGAGGGATGACGGCATCCTCTAGAACCTGCAAAAGGTAACTGCTGGATCCTTCCCTTGGCCCTTCCTTAGGGAAGCAGTGCCAGGGACAACGACAAACTGTCTTTGACACACATGGAGTTTGACGGGGACATGCGTGGTGGGCAGCTGGATATTGGTCCAGAGTCCTGAAGCCAGATCTGGGCTGAGGATAGAGATGGGAGCCGGGCTGAAGCTCAGACTGTTTGAGCCTGCCTCTGAATGCCTGCATGACTGCCCGCTGGCTGTAGAAAACCAAAATTAGCTGCATCTGTGCAAGGCTACTGATCAACCGTGTGTGGGTGCCCTTCTCACGCTGGCTGACACAGATGCCATGTTGTTGAGGGTTCGGAGGAAAACAGAAGAAGTGAGAACGTTTGGGGAAGCATCAGTATGTACGTGCCGGGCAGTGGTTGCTTCAAGTATTTTAATCCATCAGTCATTCTTTTTCCACCCAGACAAAATTTTCCTAGCCTCCTATAAACGCGTCGTCAAGTCCTTTGCATCCTGAACACCAGGAGAAGTCCCTGTACGTTAGGGACGGTGGCCGCAGAGGAAAACAGGCAGAAGCGGAATCAACAGAGCAGTGGGTGCAGAGGGAACAGAGCAGAGCTACGGGAAGGAGGTGGAGAAGGAGAAGAGGCTCACCTCGGCATTGCTCTATGGTCGCAACATCAACAGGTGCGTTGCCTTCTCCAATTTCAGGTTTGTGCTACATGGCTGACTTGAGGTTTGCTGGATACTGGACTCCTGCAGGCACCCTCGTGCGCCCCTGTGTTTATTCATTTCCAGGTAGATCCTAGCGCAGGGGCGGAGGGTGGCACATGCACACACACACTTGTTTACCCCCCATGCCATCTACACGTGCAACACGACTTTGTATATTCTCAGAGTCCTTTCAACTTGGGCAGCCACTCACGCTTCCAGTAGCCACAGTCACCAGGAAGCCCTACTGTCCAACAGCCAACTCAATCTGATCATTCACGCTCCTTGCCTCAGCCTTCTACACCTATGACTTTACAGGCCCTGAAACAAAAGACAATCTGTAGGTTCTAACATGGTCTATATTTCCTCATCCAAAAAAAAAAAAAAAAAAAAAGATGAGGGCAGAGTGGGAAGGGAGGGCTGTGCTTCTCTCTAGGGCAGGGCTCCTAAACTCTGGCACGAGTCTGAATGCAGCCCGCTGCTGTTTTTGTAAATAAAGTTGTATTGGCATAAAACCAAGCCCAGCTGTTTCTGTGTTGCCTGTGGCTGCTTCCATCCTGCAATGGTAGGTCTGAGAAATTATGAAGAGGCTCTACAGCCCTCAAAGCCTAAAATATTCACTAACCGGCCCTTTACAGAAACTGTCTGCTGATGGCCCCTATAGGGAATCGAGTCTTGGAGAGCAAAGAGGGCAGCCAGTTTCCTCCTCTGTGATATGCTTTAGATACGGCTGTTTAGTATTTGCACGATTGTTACAATATTGATTACACAACCAAATAATAGAGAACAAACTTCAAGGCATTCACAGGCGCTGAGTGGAAAGAAACAAAAAGGCCAAGCCAAGAGCAATGAAAAGAGGCAGAAAGAATGAGTTCTACCCTAAAGAAGAATAAAACACTGAGAAAAAATATTCACTTCCATAAGATAAATCTCTTCCCTACCTATAAAACGTCTGCCTGGACAGCTAGACAGAAGCTTCTACTTATGTTCAGGTATGCCCAATGTGCTCAGAATCTATGTCAGGATTCTGACTCCAATTTCCTTCTCCAGCATTTTTCTCTGTGATGTGAAACTAATTAAGTCTGGCGTCTTTGCAGTTCTTGAAAAAGATTATTGTTTTAGCCATATCTAATAACACCTTACGGGCCTTTTGCACTGAAAACAAAAATATATCCTCGCCTGAAAACATCGATATATATTCGACTACAGTGTGGGTATTCATTCTCCGTGTATATACAGCAGCAACTTAAAAATGGTTTCACTTCCTCTAAAATTTGATTATGTGTTTGAACCCAGCCCACTCCAGCCTTGCTAGGAAAATGGCGTGCTATGGTGCACGCATGTCTTTCTGGGGCACACACAGCATGAGAAAATGTCTGTATTGATGCCGGGTCAGACCTACAAACTTGGGTGATTTCATACGCCTCTAATTAGTTAAGATCTAGTGCATACACGTTCGCAGTGGTTTCTAATTGATGTCCACGTTTGAGTGTATGTTATGTCAGTCCTGAGAGGTGGATGTCAGCTCAGAAACTTTGGTAATATCTTTTTTTTTTTTTTTCCATTCTTTAGCTCCTGCTTTGTGCGTGATAATAGCCTTTAAGAACACAAAACAGTAGCTCTTCTTCAGTGCCAGACCTTAACAACGATAACCTTCAGCAAGGAATTCAGGGAGAATTACACTTTCAACATTTTACAAGGTCATGGAGTTACCAGTCACGTCCATTTTTCTTCATTTGTCGTGAACGTTCTAACTGTTGTATATTACCAGGCCGTCCCCATTTTCCTATTAAAATGCATATCAGGATATTGAATCTTCAAGTATTATGGGGTAAATTTTTTTTTCTATTTCTGGAAAATGGACCATTGGGATTCGTTATTCAATGCTAATGTAAGAAAAAAAAATCTCATTTCCTCAATGAAAAGAAGAAAGTGGTCATAGACAAACGTGCATGGGGCCTGGGATTGGAGTGAGAAGGTGAAAAGCAAAGCAGAAGTGTCCATGGTACCATAAGGTTAAACAGGGGAGAGGAAGCAGTTAACACAGACAGGAGACTGAGTGTTTTTCAGCAAGGCTGCCTTAGGCATATAGATGTGTCCAACTGACTCCTCACGTAATAAATTTCTCTGTTCTCCACTGTTCTTTTTTCAAAACTAAATTCTTTATGAAGAAAAATACAAAGAGTAATGGAGGGTGTAGAGAAACAGGCCAAAATAAATGAAGAAATGCAGTATGTTTCTGGATGAGATTATTCAATAGTGTTTACATGTTATTTTTTAAATTAATTCTTATTGGAGTAGAGTTGATTTACAATGTTGTGTTAGTTTCTGCTGTACAGCAAAGTGAATCAGCTGTATGTATACATACATCCCCTCTTTTTTGGATTTCCTTCCCATTTAGGTCACCACAGAGCACTGAGTAGAGTTCCCTGTGCTATACGGTAGGTTCTCATTAGTTATCTATTTTATACATAGTATCCATAGTGTATATATGTCAATCCCAATCTCCCAGTTCATCCCACACCCCCCTTTCCCCCTTGGCACGTGCTATTTTTTTTTTTTTCCCAAAATGAATGTATGTTTGACACAAAGCTACTGAACGTCACCGTGGAATTTTTGGGTTTGTTTTTCGGGTCACAAAATTATTCTTCTGATCATCTGGAAGAATAAATGCACAAAAGCGTCCTGGCAATTTCGGGAAGAAGGGCAGTGGAGGATGGGAGAGGGAGAACGAATTGTCCCGCGTGTAAATCTGCAATTATTTAAACAGTGTGATATGAGAACAGCCACGGAGAGACTGATTGATAAAAGTAAGAGGCACAAGAAGAAACACACAAAAAAGGCACGTGTGTTTTAGACAACCTGGTGCAAAGTAATGAATATCTGGGTTGGCTACTTAGGGAACAATAAAATTCATTTCCCCGTAATTAAACACCAGAATTAAATATAACTGTTAGAATGCCTACTTCCATTTCAGGACAGAACAGCCCTCGCATCCTCATAATCAAACCTATGTTTGAAACATACTTTTCCAAAAAATCATCATTTTTCATTATAAAAAAAGATTCGCGAAAAGCTCAGGACACAGAGGAACACAAGAAACTAAATACCAAAAAGTAGCAAGCTCCTTCCAGGAAAGACAAGACTCCTGTCGGCTTTGATCTTTGTGGAAGTGGTCAGGGTGGGAGGACCCTGTTGTAGGCGTGGGTAAGGAGCAAAGAGGAGTACAGTTTTAAAGCGTGTGGGCTGACGTGTTCGATGGGAAACATGAGGGAGTCCTAGTCTCAGTACATACTTCGACCACCTGCTAAGTGTTTCCCAAGAATCTCTGCAGAGGAAAGAGATAGTCTGCTCCACGTGGGTGAGGTGGGAAGAGAGAGGAGATAAATACCATGAGTTCTCGCCCAGGTTCAAGGCAGCCTCTTTCAGAAGGTAGGGATCAGGGCAGTGGATCTGATGCAAAGTGTACTCGGGCATGCCTGGGCTTCACAGGGTATTAGACAGCAGCCCTCCAAAGACAAAGGCAGTGTCACAGGGTGGGGGGACTTCTCCAATGTGAGAGACAGAGCAAACAGACACCCCGAATAGCATCCTGATGGTAAGTGGAGAGACCGATCTCACGGTTAAGAGAACTGCGCACTTCACGGAAAAGCACAGAGATATCTCTGGCGCCCTACCAGTGTCAGATCCCAAGCCTGACTCAAGATGAAGTTCCAACACTGTCCTGAAAACTTCTGAGGTCACCAGTGACGTGAGTCACAGGGAAGCTAGTGTATTGTCCCACAGGCCTCAGAAGGTCTCTTCTCCGCTTCCCCAGTCTCTCTTCTATTTGCATTTCAGTTTTCAGACTTTCTATTGGAGTCGGAAGTGAAAGAACAAGAATGGCGGCAGAAGGAGGATTCGGAGAGATAATAACTGGGAACTTTCCAGAATCGATGAACGATGTTGACGCATAGAAGGATGGTGTTCAGCAAACCACAAACAGGAGAAACACAAAGGAAATGACACCTGACAATTTCCTAGACAACCCTGAATACCAAAGATGCAGAGTGAATCTCGAAAGCAGCTAGGGAACAAAAAAACGCATCATACACGAGCGCGTGACATTCTGAATTACGGCTGGCTTTTCGCCAGAAGAAACAAAGAGGCCAGAAGCAATGGAAAGATATCTTCAAGGTGATGAAAGAATAGTGTCAACTTAGAATGACAGATCCCGTGAAAATATCCTTCAAAGCTGAAAGTGGAATAAAGACATTTTCAGGTACAATGAAAATGTAGACCCACTCCACAAGACAGGCTAAAAAATACAAAAATAAAACGTCTGCAGAAAGAAGGAAAAAATACCAAATAAGAGCCCAGTTATGCAAAAGAAAAGAATGGAAAGCAAAAGTGTAAATGTCTGGATAAATATAAAATAGCTTTCTTTAAAGTATCCATGTTGTTCAAATGTCTTTTAAGAAGCATTCACTGTTTAAAACAAAAATGACAAGAATGTTTTGTTAGATGTATAGGCTATGTAGAAGTGGATTGCAAAATAATGAGAATGTAATGGGCAGGGAGGTATTCCGTGCAATTATTCTCCTGTAAGGTCCTTATGGAGTTTGTGCATATGTCTGAAAGTAGTATAATTTTTTAAGGTGGACTTTGCTACATTAAAGATAAGTATTGGGGTGTCTAGAGAAGTGCTTTTCAAGAGCTAGAGGGTAACGAGCCACCCAGAAGCTTCCTTTGTGTCTTTCCAAGTAGGGTAATTTTGTTTCCTTTTTCATATTTCTCAATTTTCCAGATTTTCTACAACAAATGTAAACATTTTAGAATAAATATTTTCAGTAAGTTCATTGTCTTCTTGAAGGGCTTTTTGTACCTTTTTTTTCCCCAGAATTGAGATCCTTTACCAGCTTGTATATAAAATGTGCTCTTCTAAATGATTATTCCAGAATTGGCCTCGAAAGCAGTTCCGAATAAAATTAAATATTGCATTAGAGTCCCATAAAACAATTCTAATTGGGCATGTGCTGGAACAAACAGATTGTGAAAATTATTAACACATGTTAGTATTTTTCTTACCACAGTGCCCCCCCCCCGCCATCATCTCTCTGTCCTGCCTGTTAGTCACTTAGTTGCCCACTCAGTTATCAGATCAATGTCGCTGTATCCCAGTGCTTGTGTTCAAGACAACCTTATTTTACTTAATAATGGCTCCAAAGCACAAGACTAGTGATGCTGGCAATTTGAATATTCTCTGATTGTGTCTGATTTATAAACTTAACTTTATTGTAGATAGGTACATATAGGAAAAAAACATAATACATATAGGGTTCGGTACTACCCGTGGTTTCAGGCATTCACTGGGGGTCTTGGAACGTGTCCCTCGTGGATAAGGGGTGACAATTGTGTATGTAAATATACAATATATATACTGTATTCCTAATATATATACTATATATACTGTATACCTAATGCAATACACTGTATTCCTAATATATATACAATATATATACTGTATTCCATATATCTATATATATATCTATCTATATATATATCTACAGTACTCCCAATTATTTTCTAGATTGACCCAATCCGTCTTGACTTTTGCACCTCTGCAAAGCACACTGATAAGAATGGACTTTTCTGATATTTCATCAAAGGCTTCCATCTTCCAGGGACACACTAGAAAATCTATTATACTCTAAGTTACCCAGGACGATAACTGGTAAAAAAGAAATCTCTCTGTACCCCACACCTCCACTCCATCAAAAACCAAAATAGTGCTATGATTGCTCTTACCTGACCTACTTTAGTGTCGAACCTATAATGACCTAAATTCTTAAAGTCCTAGGCTTGGAAGGAACTTCGGAGGGTTTTCCCAATCCGTCCTCGTAACTTTACGCAGAATCACACGTCCACTGTGCTGGATTCATCAAGGCTACGCAAGGATTTCCCACCACTAACTTGGGGTTGTCTATCAGGTTTGAGGAAGGTGTATGGCTTTTTATTTTCTAGTCTGAAAGGTAATATGACAATTTTATCTAATAACGCTATTTGGTTATGTAGTTACAGAGACAAAGAAGGATAAAGCACAGGCCACTTGGAATTGTAATTTTATCTGTCACACACAATAACTCTGTAGGTACTTTATGGTACCCATTTCTAAGCATCATGATTATACTGAAAGCTATTAAAGAAGTACAAACATCCTTAAAAGGCTACGAGCTGATCTGGTTGCGTGCCAGCCTGGTAGATACCCAGGTCCCCAAGTTTTACTTCCTTTCCTCGGACACGAGATGTTCACGCAATTCTTTCCAGTACTTATAAACCTGACCCCTTCCTTCATCTCAGCCACATCCTGTTCTCAGCCTTCCCTCTCTCCCCAACTCAGACCCGTGATTATCACCTAACTGGCAGGTTCCAACCATTTGCCTTCAACTCAGAATTCAGAGAACCAGCCCTGACAACTGAACACGTGGCACATGTGTCTCGTAGGCACCGAAAACTCCGTCGTGTTCAGGATGGAAGTGATTGCTCTCCTCACCAGCGTTCCTCCCCTCCTGCATCACTTCTCATGCAGAATCAGCAGGCTCCTTGGATTCAAATATCCAAATACTCTGTGCGTACATAGGTTTGTGTGTGTGTACTTTTTTTCAACTTCGTTCATGTTCTTAATTTCTACTGCAGACCCCCAGCTTCAATCCACTGTCTCCTGCCTGTACTGTTGCAGAAAACCCTTATCTTGGTAGGTCTAATCCCCCTTTGCTTGTCCCTAATCCACTGTTTTCAAGAAAGTCTGAGGGACATTTTTAAAACAAAACTTGGATTGTGCCATTATGCTGCTCAAAATCCTTTCAGTATGTCTTTTTTTTAACATTAGGATGGAGTCTAAAAATGTTCAGAATGGCCTATAGGCCCCACGGGATCATTCATGCCCCCACCCATGTCCTCCAAGACATCACACCGGAATAATATAATGTTCTTGAAGAGACAACACAGCTTATACATGGAATCAACTTTAAATGTTTTTCAGGATCTAAGCAGAGCTCCTGGTGTCCTTTTTCGTAGCTGAAAATTGAACTTCCAGGTGGTCTTTGCTGAGACAAGTGTAGGATGGCCTGCTGCCGATTTCCCAAGAGAAGGCAGTCAGATTATGAGTTCAGATCACAAGCGCGCTGTAGAAGACAACCGGAACACCTTGGCACGGATTCTAGAGGCTGAAGGTTCGTCACGGAATCAGAAAGACTTCCTCTAACCTGCCCTGCCCTCTCCTCGCACCATTCCACAAACCCTCTGGCCACAACGTGGGACGTCACCACTTTTCACCATGTAAAATACCCACATACGGGACGGAGAAAAGCAAACAAAAAGAGTCTCATGGAGATCATGCCCCCGAAACAATATTGACCACTGTACGTGTTTGCTGGGGCTGCCGTAACAAAGCACCACAGACGAGGCGGCTTAAACCCAGCAGACGTGTATTCCGGCCAGTCCTGGAGGCTGGAATCTGAGATCCAGGTGTGGGTGGGGCTGGTTCCTCCTGAGGCCTCTTTCCTGGGCGTGTAGACGGCCGCCTCCTCCCTGTGTCCTCACGTGGTCGCCCCTCTGTGTGTGTCTGTGTCCTGATCTCCTCTTCTTATAAGGACACTTTCCTGTGGGATCAGGACCCACCCTAGTGACCTCATTGTACCTTTAGTTCCCTCTTTAAAGACCCCATCTCCAAATCAGTCACATTCGGAGATGACTGGGGGCTAGGACTTCAACATACGAATTGGGAGGGGGGCAGGACACAATTTAGCCCCTAAAAACCACTGTAAATGTTGCTGGAATTCCCTATGCTTTGTCCGACAGCCTGCCACTAAGCATTATGAAAGCGATGAAAGCGTTGTGATAAATGAGTGTGGCCCTGTGTTGACCTTTTGATTCACAGGGCAAGCTTGGAGACATAACTGATTGACCCGAATTCCTATGAATGTGACGTGATGACTGATCTTGGCTTCTGAGTGTTCCGAGTGAGCGTATTAAGCTGTGTTGGATGCACGTGACTGTGTGTGTGTTGTATAGAATGTCAATGACCATCGGTGACACCGGCTCACCATCTTATCACCTGGATTCACTTCTTCAGAACGTCGAATGAGAATGTGTCTCGAAACTCTGGACATGGGAAAATTTGTTTTCCCAAACCCAAGTCTCTGGTCAACGCATTAAATAAAACCAGAAAAAAAAATCTAACCACTTTTCAGAACAAAACTTTTATTAGAAGGAAGAGTCTGAAAACATAGACTCACCGTTTGATATCTGTGCTTTCCATTGGCCATTTAATAGCTGTCATGGGGGTGCTGGAGGGACAATTGGTGCAGACTCACAAGACAGAAATGAAAATCAGGGCCATGTTATTTCCAAGCAGATGACTTTGGGGAAGAGGCACTTACCAGTTGACTGTGATTAGAAAATGAGCTAAATATAGATTTAAATAATCTCTAACCTTCAGAGAAGTCTAGAGACCATCCCCTTTTGTAAGCTTACAACAGCTTGACAGAGAAATGCCAGTTTGGGGAAACGTAAAGACTCGCTGCCACCACTTATTAATTTTTATGAGCAAAATCGTGACAAGTCAAAGTGGCAGCTCTTACCTGTCTCGGTAGGTTAGTTAGTGCCATTCAGGTCAGCCCCCCTCTGTGAGCCCAGTGAGCACCCAGCTTACGGTTGATGAGGACCTTGATGAAATGGGTATTTTCAGAAGGATATCTTTATAGTTTAAAGTAAGTTCTGAAATTTAAAAAAAAAATCTTTATTTTTGGAAAGTTTATCTCCTCCACCTGTACGACCTGTTTGTTCTCACTTGATCCCCATCATAATCCTCAATTTGTTGAATCACAGCTGGTTGCCGTGGAGATGACTGCGATGTCACAAACAGGATTATAACTTCAAGTGCAGAATAAACAGCAGGCACGCTGAACTCTTAACAAACAAACTCCTGTTATTATGCAAATAACCTTCAAATAATCAAGTGTAACCCAAAATGCATAATTTTCTTTGGTGGGATTTTTTGGTCCCCCTTGGTGTCGCAAAATGGATCATCACCTGCTAAATCCAGTTCTAAAATGAAAAATGTCAAAGGACTTCAAAACTGTATTCGAGCGTGGAAGACCCTACTATGGGACAACAACAAAACTCCTCATCAATAGGTTGCTAAGAACATTTTAGCAAAGATAACGATGTGTCCAAGTTTAACCAGAGAAGCGTTTCAGGATCAGAAGGGTAATTACAATCGTGCGGAACAATTGTCAAGTTAGAGGTATAAAGGTAAAGAACTTACAGTAGATATTGCTACACCCAACGTGGCTTCTGAGATTTGAATAGTTGCTGGTCACTAACGCTGACCTCCAACGGAGACGGATAGATAGGATGGTTTCTAGGACACCATGAAAGGCTCCTCTGACCAGAAACATCATTCTAGTGGATTTAGAACAACACCTAAATCAGCCATGTGAGTCAACATTTATAATAAACAGAAGAAGAATGGAAGTAATATTCACTGAGAATCTATCAGCAGGTATGATGGCAGTAATTGTATGTCAGGTCATTGAGGACTCACAGTCGTCTGGACACACACACACACACACACACACACAGCCACTCATTGTCTGCATTTTTATGTGATTTTAAGGTTTAAAGAGATTAAGGATCACATTATGTCTGTGGTTAACAAGTTCTGGAGCCAGTATTTAAACCCACACTCAACAACTCCACTGCCTAACTCAAGCTACACCCCAAGGCTCAAAATCTTTGTGAAAAGCCACAATTATCAGTCATTATCACCTGGACTCCACATACTTACGACTGTTTGGTTTTGGCTCAGGAGAACATCAAACTCCTCAAAGTAAGAGAAGGAGGGATCAGTAAGTATTGGGCTGGACCAGGGACACAAACCAAATGGAGTATGGGGCTGGGAGACAAGCCGTCTGTAGGATCTGCAGCCCTGGGCAACTTTGCTCCAAGCACCCTGAGGTAAGGTGCTATAACTAATTATTTCAGGGTCACAAGTAGTCTTTTCACGCCTCTCTGAATCTTGGAGGCTGATGCAGTAGAACAGAGGCAGGTGGATTTTGCACTGAGGGTAACTCCTCTGCCATCTTGATGTGGTGTCCGTGGGCCCGTCTTCCCGTACGGAAAGGACTAGTAAGACATAACCTATAGGATAGGCATTACTTCCTAGTTCGTTTAAAATAGAGCATGAAGTGGCTTCCATTACAGTCTCGTGGAGATTGCCGTTGTTGTTCATACCGAGAAATAAACGAGTTTGTAAAGGAAGGGAAGTCGGGGATTCTACTAGTGTTTCAGGACTGAAGTCTAACATTTTCTTGAAAGCGCCATTTAGAGTAGTTGAGAAATTGGAACAGTGGCCAAGAATTCATACCTCTACTAAGAAATTCCCATTCTTTGTTTAAAACTACTTATTTATGGTTTATTGAAGTGTAGTTGATTTACAATGTCGTATTAGTTTCAGGTGTTACAGCACAGCGATTTAGTTATACATACGCATATGTCAGTATTCTCTTCAGGGTCTTTTCTACTAAAGGTTATTACAAAATACCGATTACAGTTCCCTGTGCTATATGGTAGGTCCTTAGTGTGTATCTATTTTATATAAATAGTAGTGTGTATCTGTTAATCCCCAAATCCTAATTTATCCCTCCCACACACACCTTTCCCCTCTGGTAACCATGAGTTTGATTTCGAGATCTGTGAGTCTGTTTCTGTTTTGTAAATGAGCTCATTTTTTCCATTTTCTATTAGGTTCCACATAGAAGTGCTATCATATGGTGTTTGTCTGTCTCTGTCTAACTTACTTCACTGAGTACGATCGTCTCTAGGTCCACCCACGTTGCTGCAAATGGCATTATTTTGTTCTTTTTTTACGGCTGAGGAGTATTCCATTGTATACACGTACCACATCTTCTTTATGCACTCATCTGTTGATGGACACTTAAATTGCTTCCACGTCTTGGCTATTGTAAATAGTGCTGCTATGAACACAGGGGTGCACGTGTGCTTTTGAATTAGAGTTCTCTCCAGATCTAAGCCCAGGAGTGGGATTGCTGGATCATATGGTAGCTCTATTTGAAAAACTCCCCTTCTTGAGCTACAGATTGCCCCCGGCACTAACGAGGATTCCATTTTCAGCGCAGGGTCCCAAACTCACCATGGTGGCCTCTACACTTTAGGAGTTTTCCTGTGTGTTCTGCCACTAGATTGGCACAGCACCCAGCCCTGGATCACGTCCATCATCAAAGGAAAGAATGAGCAGGACAAGTCTGCACAGCTGATGGGAGCCCCACCCCACGTTTCTTCAGACACCTGGTCTGTCCAGGTAACAGATCCCCTGGCCCCCTCGCTGAGAGGACGGCAGGACTCCTGGCAGGCCAGCCGGCAGGGTACACGGCCAGCGTTGGCTTTTCCTGACCACTCTGATGTGTTTGTGTAGAAAAGAATGTTTTCTGTGAAAGGTTTCAGTCGGCACTGCAGGGACCTCTGCCCCTCGGCTGCCATCGTGGGGAAGCAGGGCCTGCCCCCTCTACGCGCCCCGTGGCGCCCAGAGAACAAGGAAGGTCGGCGGATGAGCTGGAAGGGGTTGGGTGTATTGGGATGATGTGAACCTGAAGCCGTCCTCGAGGATCTGCGCAAGGATGTATGATTTGGAAATCAGCAGATTCGCCTCAGGTAACTGAGACAGGGTGTGCACCTTCAGGTCTCTTGTATTCCTTTTTTGTGCTTTTGTTTTGTTTTGTTTTAGGTGCGTCTTGCCCTGGCCCTAAGGAAACTCATGCGGCCTTTCAGCCCCTTGAACATTTCACAACCTGGCCCATACCCATTGTGCTTTCCATCACTGGTCCAGCCCTATAACCTGACCATGCTTCTTCTTCCTCTCCCTCACAGTGGTGGTGCTAAAGGCTCTCCTGGATAAAAGAGTTGCCAGTTATGAACTACCAAGCCGACATGATAATGACTGATAATTATGGCTTAATCCATACAGATAGCAACGTGGCTCCTTAACAGCCTCGTTGGGCTGTATAAGCTCCACACCCTTTATTTCACCAGTTTTAAGTGTACATTTACAGCGGCTTTTAGAGTATTTACGGGGTGGAGCAACTGTCACCACAACCTGATTTCAGAAGGTCCCCGTCACTGCAGAAATATCCCTCATTCCCTCCGCCTCATCCTGCCCTCAGTCCCAGCCAACCACCAGGCTACATTCTGTCTATAGATGTGTCTTTTCTGGGTTATCTCACATACATGGAATTACCAGACTACACTCTGTCTCTAAGCATTTGTCTTTTCTAGGTATTGCTAGCCTATCACCAACCTACGTTCCGTCTCTATAGATGTGTCTTTTCTGGGTACTTCATATAAATGGAATCATACTATATATTTTTTTTAATTGTGATAAAATCCACATAATACAGAACTTACCACGTTGACCATTTTTAAGGGAACAGCTAATTGACATTAGGGACATTTACACTGTTGTGTAACTATCCCCCCATCCAGCTCCAAAACTTTTTCAACTGGCAAAGCTGAAACTCTGTACCTACTGAACAATAACTCCCCTTGTTCCCCCTGTCATATATGTTTTTCAGTGACTGGGATTTTTGCCAGAATTCACCCATGGTGTAGCGTGTATCGGTACTTCATTCCCTTTTATAGCTGAACGTTATTCCATTGTATGGATAAAGCCTATTTGTCTATGCATTCGTAAGTTGGTGGGTATTTGGATTCTTTCCACTTCGATTTGGCCAACGTGAATAATGGCTGCTATGAAAATTTCGCAGTTCATGTGCAAGCTTTTATGTGGATATAAGTGTTTTCATGTCTCCTACTTAGATACCCAAGAGTGGAACCACTGGATCAGAGATTAACTCGGTTTAACACTTTGAAAAACTGCCGGTCTGTTTTATCAGAACAGCTGCACCATCTTACATTCCCAACTGAAACACGAGGCTTTTGATTTCTCCATATCATCATCAACATTTGTTATTGTCTTTGGTTTTCATTGTAGCCATCCTGGTGGATGCGATGTGGGATCTCATTATGGTTTTGATTTGCATCCGTGGGAAGGCTGATAAAGTCAAACTTTTTTTTTTTTTTTTTGCGGTACGCGGGCCTCTCACCGTTGTGGCCTCTCCCGTTGCGGAGCACAGGCTGCGGACGCACAGGCTCAGCGGCCATGGCTCACGGGCCCAGCCGCTCCACGGCATGTGGGATCTTCCCGGACTGGGGCACGAACCCATGTCCTCTGCATCGGCAGGCGGACTCTCAACCACCGCGCCACCAGGGAAGCCCCACAAACATTTTTTTTTTAATGTGCATATTAGCCCTTCATATATCTTTTTTGGAGGAATACCTGTTAAGTTCCTTTGCACTTTTAACTTGGTTATTTACTCTTTTGTTATGGAGTTATTTATATGCCCTGAATAAAGTCCCTTATTGGATACATGACTTTGCAATAATTTCCTCTGAGTTAAGTTGTCTTTTCACTTTCTTGATGGTGTCTCTTATTTATTTATTTATTTGTTTGTTTGTTTATTTGTTTATTTTCGGCTGCACTGAGTCTTCGTTGCTGCGCGCAGGCTTTCTCTATTTGCGGCGAGTGGGGGCTACTTTTCATTGTGATGCGTGGGTTTCTCATTGCGGTGGCTTCTCCTGTTGTGGAGCACGGGCTCTAGAGCACAGGCTGAGTAGTTGTGGCGCACCAGCTTAGCTGCTCCGTGGCATGTGGGATCTTCCCGGACCAGGGCTCGAACCTGTGTCCCCTGCATTGGCAGGCGGATTCTTAACCACTGTGCAACCAGGGAAGCCCCATGATGGTGTCTCTTAAAGAGCAAACGTTTTAAATTTTGATGAGTTCCAATTCTTCTCTTTATTCTTTTGTCACTTGTGCTTTTAGTGTCTTATCTAAGACATCACTGCCGACCCCAAAGTCATGAAGAAGTATTCATGCTGTCTTCTGAGAGTTTTATAATTTAGCTCCTCCCATTAGGTTTATGACCCATTTTGAGTTAAGGTTGTGTCTGGAACATCCAACATAGGCACCACGTATATTTATACGGGGAATTTACCTGCAGCAGCGAACCCACTGCTAATTAAACAGCACACACAAAATACACATTTTTGGACAAGTGGATATTTTATATGTGCAGGTTCCATAACCCTGACTCCCCACGTGAAACTTCATTCTTTACTTGTAATTAAAATGCAAGAGGAAGGTAGAATAAGATAGAGGTAAGAACTAAACGTATATCTCCGTATCTCCTCTTCTCAGCATGCTGTACGAAGTGCAATTCATTTTTCTCTCTTAAACCTCTTCCATCATTTGAGAAGGCACGTATTCAAACAACAAACTCTCAAGGGTGAAAAAAATACCTACTCAAACACTTGGTTTGAATGCAATCAAAACAAGAGCTAGCCTCTTCAAACAACACTGAACACGTGCGGAATTAATAATAATGTCTTGCAGCATGAGTCCTACAGCCGATTCTACCCCAGCCAAGCGTGGAAATGCAGCATGGTTTGGAAAGCAGGAAGAAGCAGCCATGGCGAAGCTGCGCAAACCACTTAGGGAGTTGTAAACGACGCAAAATTGATGTCTAGTCCAGAAATTAGGCAATCATGAGTGGATCGGGCCGACAGGAAAGGCAGGCGTGTGAATCTCACACCGTCAGACCCCTCCTTCACACCACTGATCACTTGACTATCCACATGATTTCAAGGGTAAATTGCCAAGAACTCTCATTCGGTTCCATTACTTCAAACAGCCTATGCAGAGTTTTATGATTACGATCTCGACTTGAAAACCAGAAATAGAACGGGAATGAACTCCCTGGGAAAGCTGTCCTTAAGTGCATGATTATTCCACTTTTCAAACCTGAATGCATCCTTTATTCCAGCCTTCCTACCTGATAAGAATTCCTTTCATACACCTGATTCAACAACACTGTGGAAAGTCTCCACTGTAAACCCTCAAATGCATAACCGAATAAGGGAAGGTGCTTCTCCCACCAGCATGTCTGATTGTCAGTGTTGCTAAACCAGAATCCACTTAGCTAAGTGCCACAAATCCCCCCAGATGCAGACATGGCACGTTGACATGCTAATTGGAACCACTGACATAATTCTTCTAAGAGGGAATCCACCTGGGATTAACATAACACACTACTATATATAAAACAGATAACCAACAAGGACCTACTGTGTAGCACAGGGAGCTCTACTCAATATTCTTTAATAATCTGTATGGGAAAAGAATCTCAAAAAGAACAGATGCATGTGTATGTATAACCAAGTCACTTTGTGTGCACCTGAAACCAACACAACATTGTAAATCAACTGTACTCCAATAGAAAATAAAAATTCAATTAAAAAAAGAGGTAATCCACTTGGCCAACAATATTCCAAGTTATGTGGCTGCTAATAAAACTGGATCAGCTGGAGGTGAACAGCTTCATTTGGATGGCAAAGGTGTGGTCTGAGAATCAACACAGCTGACATATTAGGATCAATGTTTCGAATCACCTCTGTTCTCCTGTTTCTCCCGTCTATCCCATCTTTACAACTTTTTCCTGGACAGGTCTATTTCCCACGTCTTTCTCTGGATCTTGATTTTTAATCCTGAGTTAGAATTGAGGGCACTGCCCTCCACCCTGTCACATGATGGACGGCAACAGCTCTCCTGGTGAGAATGAAGGACGCGTGTAAAAATTCTACTTCATCTGCTCTCCTGAAGCCACATATTAAAGAGAAGCAAAACAACACCCCCGCTGAATGCAAAACACCAACCCCGCTGAACCCTGGAGGACGTTTTCCCCACCTGACATTTTTCTGCACTTTTACGATAACGTGCCTTCAGAGTCGGGAATGCTCATTTCCAAGAGATTTTTCTTCGTTCTATTATGACCAGTGACAGAGGGCTTTCGTCAGGGGTGTCCATAACTCACTGTTACTTGCTTCCAAATGAACATTTCAGCTTCATATCTGATCAACCAGCATCTCTTCTTCTCTTACTGAGAGTTATTCAGAAAGAAAGCCACCAACTTCGACAAGTAAAGGTGGAAACCTAGTTATTCTGTCATTTTTTTTTTTCTATTTCTTGCCCAAAGATGTTTTGCAGACTGTCTACATTGGGCTTATGTATACCAGCTTTCTGACACTCTCTGGCCCCATTTAGGATCTTGTATGTAGGAAATGATGTTTCAAATTGAAGAGTTCATAATACTGCATTAAACAATATTCCTTCCTCTTTAGAAAATTACTTTAGCTTTACACCCACGTCCTCCTTCAAGAAATAATATAGTAGATGTGGTCCATGTATACAATGGAATATTACTCAGCCATAAAAAGGAACGAAATAAAGCCATTTGCAGCAATATGGGTGGACCTAGAGATGACCATATTGAGTGAAGTAGGTCAGACAGAGAAAGACAAATATCATATGGTATCGCTTTCATGTAGAATCTAATTTTTTTTAATGATATAAATAAGCTTATTTACAAAACAGAAACAGACTCACAGATTTCCAAAACAAACTTATAGCTACCAGAGGGGAAACGGGGGTGGGGAGGGATAAATTAGGAGACTGGGATCAACATAGACACACTACTATATATAAAATAGATAACCAACAAGGACCTACTGTACTGCACAGGGAACTCTACTGAATGCTCTGTAATGACCTATGTGGGAAAAGAATCTGAAAAAGAATGAATATATGTCTATGTATAACTGAGTCACTATGCTGTACACCTGAAACTAACACAACACTGTACATCAACTACACTCCAATAAAATTAAAAAAAAACAAATAATATAGTAAACTCTTGAGACAAAGGAGGCAAGGGAGAAACCAGGATCTTGGAACCTGCTGCTTTTCAAGAGTCTTTTATAGCCTGGGATTCTCTAGAGCAGTGCTATTGACCTTTGGGGCCAGATAACTCTGATGAGGGGCATCCTGGGCTCTGTATGATCCTGAGCTGCATCCCTGGTCTCCACCCACCAGATGCGAGAAGTACACATCCTCCACTTCTGACAATTAAAAATGTCTTCAGACATTGTCCTACAGAGGGGAAAATCAAGATTGGCTGAGAAACTTGCAGCAGTGCCTACGATGTACGGACCCAGAGGATATGTAACTCCACAGCTATCTCAAAGTTCTCCCTTCCGATATAAAACTCTTTTCCTATGTAACGCCTTCATAAAAACCCTACTGATACGTACTTCCGAACTGCTTGCCTCAAAAAGGCGTGATCTTGTTCTGTCGACTTCACACTTGGGAGACGTTCAGGTGGTATAGTGGCCAAAAATGTTAGTCACTTTTTAAACTAGAAGACCCTCATCCTTCCTTTCTAAAGGATAACCAGCTGCTTATGTTTTTTAAAGCTCTGCTGGGAATTAATGCGTCTCTGTTCAGGACGCATCCATGGTGAAGGTTCTGGAATCCCTCTGCTGTGTTTTTGGTGGTGGTGTTCCTCTCCAGTATTAAGAGCTGGACTGAATTTACAAGATTGCAATTTAAGGAGATTTGTGATTGTGTGGTGTTTCCCGACACGACTTCCGGCATCCAAAACGTGTTGCTTCACCAAACCAATTCTCTGATTCGCTCACGCTATCCCTGTGCCCAGCAATTCAGTTCAATTCAGACAGCAACCCTCAGAGCTGGCTTAGAGCCCACACATGAAGGGCTCAGTCTCACAAGCCTACCCCCATCTCAGACACCAGCTGCAAATGGGGTGCCCCCAAGGCTTCTGCCCAGCCAACCATACATGTGGGGAAACCCTACATCCCCCATCTCAGGTTCAATGATTTGCTAGAACAGCTCAAAGAACCCAGGAAAACACTTTATTTACTTTTACCAGTTTATTATACAGGATACAACTCGGGAACAGCCAAGTGGAAGAGATGCACAGGGAAACTTATGGGTCCCTGGGGGCATGGAGCTTCCGTGGTACCCCTCTGCCAGCCCATCAATGTGCTCAGCACCCTGAAAGCCCCCCAAATCACACTGTCCAAGAGTCTGTACAGAACCCAACCTCCAGCCTGCCTCTCCTCTCCAGAGGTCACGTGTGGGGCTGCAAGTGCCAACCCTCTAATCATTTGGTCCTTCGGATGACCAGCCCCCCTCCCGAAGCCATCCAGGGACTCCACCTTGAGTCCCCTCATTAGCATAAACTCAGGTGTGCTCCAAAGGGGCTTCTTATAAATAACAAAAGACACTCCTATCACTTGGGAAATTGCAAAGGTTTTAGTAGCTCTGTGCCAGCAGGCAAAGAGCAAATTTTTAATTAGTTAATTTATTTCTGTATGTACCACAGTGATAGAAACAACTGCCTGATCCAGGGACAGTATGTGGACCCCGGACCCTGTGGACAGAAAGGACAGAAGCCTCCACATCTGCTGATTACTGCCCCTACCACGGAGCTGAAAGCAGCCAGATACTGGGTCTCTCTTGTACTAACACTTCATCATCTAAATTTGTCTTCCTGCAGAGAACAGACGGCTGGCTGCCAAGGGGGACAGGGGTCGGGGAGGCAAGGACTGGGAGGTTGGGACGAGCGGATGCAAACTATTACATCGAGGACGGATAAACAACAAGGCCCTACTGTACTACTGTAGGGCACCGGAAACAATATTCAACACCCTGTGATAAATCATAATGGAAAAGAATACAAAAAAAAAACAAACACCAAACCAGTGTCTACATATGTATAACTGAGTCACTTTGCTGTACAGCAGAACTTAGCGGAACATTGTAAATCAACTATACTTCAGTCAAAAAAGAATAAATTTATTGTCCAGCTCCTTTTGCGTTAGAATGAATCTTAGCCTTTGGGAAAGCAGCACAGTCCTTTGGACAATCATTTCCAGACTTCAAGGCTTTAATGAAGTAACACGCTGAGTCACTTGGTTGGTTGTACTTTCTCCAAAGGCTCCTTCCTCATCATAGCGGCTGGTTTCAAATGACTATCACAGACCACCACCTCCTCCTCGGCACACTATTTTAAATGACATAACATAGAACCCGACATGCCATTTTTCATGTAAAATAACAGAATTACAAACAAACCAAAAAACCCCATTTGGTGGAAACACCATTCACATAAAAGATGTATGGAAATGAAGTCACAGAAGGTACGGCAAGTACAGTTTCCAGGGGCTTCATCTACTCAAATAACTGTAATCAATGCTCAGAGTTCTTTGTATTTACGACGCTCTGCGGAAATCAATGCAGGGGAAGCACTCTTCTCCGGGGATCATGATCTTATCTTTATCCAAATGTATCTAAGTGTTAGCAATTGCATCTTCTGAAGCTAATTTTAACTATTTGTTGCCCATTTCCCTTAAAAAGAAATTATCCAATCCCACTTCTGGATGTAGATCCTCCCAACTTCAAAGCAGGATCTTGAAGAGCTACCTGTACTCCCATGTTCCTTGTAGCATTATTCACAGTAGCTGAGAGGTGTGAAGAACCCAAATGTCCATTAATGGATGAATGGATAAACTGGTATATATCGTATGTGGTATATATTGTACGTAAAACAGAATAGTACTCATCCTTAAAAAGTAAGGAGACCCTACAGGTGCTACAACATGGATGAACTTTGAGGCTACCATGCTCAGTGCAATATGTCACTCAGTGAAAGACAAATACTGTGTGATTCCATTCATAAGAAGTGGTTGGAATAGCCAAAATCATAAAAACAGAAAGTAGAATCATGGCTACCAAGGGCTGGGGAGGAGAAGAAAATGGGGGCACAGTCAACAGGCATAGATTTTCAGTTTTATAAGATGAAAAAGTTTCAGAGAAGTAATAGGGACTCTCGTTCATCGCTGGTGGGAAGACAAAAATGGTACAGCCACTTTGGAAGACAGTTTGGTGGTTTCTTATAAAACTAAACATACTTTCGCCATACGATCCAGCCATCACGTTCCTTGGTATTTATCCAAAGAGTTGAAAACTTATATCCACAATAAAACCTGCATGTGAATGTTCATAGCAGCTTTGTCCATAACTGCCAAAATTTGGAAGCAACCAAGATGTCCTTCAGTACAGGAATGGATACGTAAACTGTGGTCCATCCAGACAATGGAATATTATTCAGCAATAAAAAGAAATGAGCTAGAAACTTAAATGCATATGACTAAAGGAAAGAAGCCAATCTGAAAAGGCTGCGTACTGTATGATTCCAATTCTATGACATTCTGGAAAAGGCACAGTGATGGTGACAGTAAACAGATCAGTGGTTGACAGGAGTGCAAGGGAGGGATGAACAGACACAGAGGATTTTTATGGCAGTGAAAATATTCTGTATGATGTTATAATGATGGATACATGTCATACACTTCTTCACACCCATAGAATGTACACCACCAGGACTGAACCCTAATGTAAACTGGGGGCTTTGGGTGATGATGCTGTGTCAGTGTGGGTTCACCAGTTGTAACAAATGTACCCTGTGCTGGGGATGTTGATAATGGGGCAGGCTGCGTATATGTGCAGACAGGGGGTATATGAGAAATCTCTGTACATACCCCTCAAATTGTATTGTAAAGCTAAAAGTGCTCTAAAAATGGTCTTAAAAATACATACATATTTAGTAGATTCACTGTTAAAAAGTTCCAGAGTTCTGTTGCACCGCAATGTGAATATACAGTACCGAACTGGACACTTAAAAATGGTTTAGATAATAAATTTTATGTTGTGTGCCCTACTACAATCAAACATTTAAAAAAATGAATAGGAATACAATGAATTGTACTTTAAATGAGTGAGCTTTATGGGATGTAAACGGTGTCGTAAAAAACATGGTAAAAACTCACTAGGAAAAAATTGTGAATTCTAGAAGGTTTTCTTATCTACTTACATGACTCTCATGTTTTTCCTGTATATGTATATGTATCATGCACATATACATATAGTTTTCAATAACTGTCATTATTCCTTTAAAAACACATAGGGAACTTACTGGGTTTAAATACACATCGGTATTCTAAGCCTCATTTCCATGCCCTGAATTGGAATTGTGGCTTACGTCAAGGAGGAGAAAACTTTTCCTATATCCTCTTAAGCTCTGTTCTAGAGACCTGTGAATTAAGCTGACAATCAACAGATCAGCAAGAGAAAAGACAGGTTTTTACATAAAGGAGTCCACCAAAAAATGTGAGTCAAGGAGACAGAATGGGGGGCTTATACAGCATCTTAACGGGGTGGGGGATGTGCGGAGGGGCAGCTATGGGAAAACCAAGGACTGTTCTAGAAGATAAATGGGCCCTAAGGAGAAGAGATGGGAGGCATGATAGCTAAGCAACAATGTTCTTTTGGATGTGGGGCCCACCTTTAGTCTTTGGAGATAAGAGTCCATCTTCCCTAGTGGTTCCTAGAGAGGGCATTTTTGACCATGCAGTTCTTTGGAGTTCTTTGTGGAGGTTTTGATTTTAGACAGATCAAAGAGTTCAGGGGGAAAAAAAAACCCCAGCTTATTCTCAAATGCCTTCAACTCATCTTTTTCATGTCTCAGCGGTGTTTCTGGACCCTTTCTCCCTAGTGGGGATCAAAGCCCCTTTGCGTAGCAATCAAGCCTTTGCATTTACCGGTGGTCACCGTCTAACCTCACCACGGCCACGGCGGCGTGCCAACACTGGGCCCCTTGTATCGACGGCACACAGTGGGGAGTTGGACATGGAAAGACAGGGTCACGGTATCGAACCCGGAGTCATGGGATCGGGGCCTTCGAACAGCATCTAGATAGGAGTCTCAGGGGAAGGGTTTTGAAGAGAGGGAAGCTTGCACACAGGACGCAGGGCTCACGTCTACAAAGTCGCTGCCAGGTGCAGAGATGATGCTGCATCTGTAGCGATGCACGGGATTTTAAGTTTCCATTCACGGCACTCAGGAGTCCGGGAAGCATCTGAGCGCGGCTGCGGTGACACGAGTACGCTTGAACGTTCGTGATGGCACGCGGGCGGCACGCTCTCACCGCCCATCCTACGCTAAGATCCCCAAGTGCTGAAACCCCATCTCCCGTCACCTACGTCTGCCCCCAGGTTTCGCACAGAGGAGAGACTCGGCTGTTGCCTTCTCAGCCTGTGGCCAGCATTAGAACGTCTGGTTCCCTCGGTGAAAGACAAAAAAAAAAAAAAAAAGTGCCAGAAAACGAACGAGCTGATTGCAGGTGAGCTATTACAAGACAGGGAACGTTCATTTAAGGAGGGACATCTCAGAGAAAAGGACTGGAGCCTGGGCGTTCGCAAAAGCAAGCAGACAGGGGCATCGTCCTCGGCGTGCGCCAGTGATAGGGGAGAGTGAGGCGACTGTTCCCTGGGGCTATTCAAGGGAGGGGGGGCCTTGACCGTAAGCCCAGTGCTGGAATAGAAAGCGTGGGGGGGGATGCGTTGACCCTGGCTATTCCGAGAGCTCAGGGCTCAGTTAAAGCTACACCTGGCCACCTTGGTAGCCAGTCTCCAGGGTGCGCACGGAGCGCCACCTTCAAGCTTCCAGAGAGATAGAAGCCCGGGTGCCCCCAGAGGCGATTACCGTAATTGCTGGAGGAGCCTCAGCTGTCCACACGCTACACAAACTCTTCGCGTTTGAGGCTCTCGTTGAATTTGAAAATCACACTTTGAAAAACTTCTTAAAATTCCTAGCTCATGACTGATATTCCTGAGATCTTACTAAGCAGATCTGTAAGGCAGGACCAAACGTGTTAACTTCCATCAAGATTTTCGTATAGATGAGCTGTTAGGGGTGCCTTTATCGTTTTCCGTCTGCCTGCGGTGGGCTTTTGATCTACAAACGTAGGAATTCACCCCGTTCCATTCTCTTAAAAGCCAAAAAGACAACTACTATGTGTTCATACCTTAATACCCTATACGACGTAGTATATCCCCGACTGCACAGAACTGCCATTTTCCCCAGGCATTGATGAGAGTTGAATGTTTTCTTACAAGATTACACATCTGATATTTGGGGTGAAAGTCCACAGAATGGCTTCTGTTTCTGTCCACACAAAGGCTTCTTCCTCCCCCCGTACCCATCCGCTCGTAGAGCTGGACACTGGGGATATTTTCATACCCCCCCGCAGGACCTGTGGTGTCATCCCTTTTTGTCACAATTCCAGGCGAATTAGGATCCAAGAGAGCAGCATATTTCTGGAAGCCAAACCGCTACACCCCAGGAGAGCCAGCCAGATTTAACGTGTGACCACGGACACACACACATCCAAATGAAATGTATTCCCAACTGCCTTCTCCTTTTCTGGGTCCCCCAAATGCTCTGTCCACCGTGACATCAGCTGGCACTCGGTCTAGTGTGAAGGAGGGACAGCTGGAGTGCAAAGAGACGGCTGTCCTAACCAGGTTTGATAAAATATCTCACCGGGACAGCATTTCTTGCCGGTCACAAGCTTGGATCAGCTTGACCCCTTCCCCCAGCTGATAAGCTAAGAGGGGGATGTGTAATTCTTCCCAAGAGGCAGGAGACACTACACTTATCTCAAAACATCAGTCACGGAGGACCTAAGTTTTAAGGCGGAAAGTTAATTCAGAGGGAAACGTGATCCATGAGAGAAGCAGTTCCAAGCGGAAAGGAAAGTTCACAAGAAACAGAAAGGAAAAAAGAAAATATCAACTCTCCACGCCACCTGTGGAAGATTCCCTTTCGGCCCAAGAAGGAGACCTCAACGCTGTATTCTCAACATGTTTCAGAATTCCTGGACGCTGGGCAATTTTGTGTGCATGGGTGCTTACTTGGTTGCTGAGGAGATGACGCCTAGAAAAAAAAAGTTCCCTCTGGAGGACAGTGGAGAGTCGGCAGCTCCAAATCCATGTCAGGGCCAATATCAACTGTGATCTTAATAAGCATTGATGCTTCGTCCTCTTCCACAGCCCAATAACACAACTGCACCTGAAGTGGCTAAGCTCACGGAAGGGTGAAGTCATTACACTCATAATAAGATATAAAAAAAAAATGAACACATTTTAACAGTTTTATTTAACTAGACAACTGAGGAATACAAAAGTCGATGGTATCACTGGTTCCGAGGAAAAATTTTTTTAAAGGATAAAATTATAGGCTGGGAATGTTGATGTGAAGGTGTATATGGAAAGTCAAGTGGCTTTTCCCCAGGGTGTGGGACACAGCTAATTAAACCTGATGAAGCCCAGAGGGAACAGGACAGAATTTCTGGGTCTCTAAGAAGTATTTTGCATTGCTATCTGTCACCCACAACTTAGGGAGTTGTAAAATAGCTCGGGTAACTCAGGAAACTGCTGTGCATAGGCAATACATAGTCTTCTTTGAAGCACTTTTCCCCCCCACCATTCTGTATCCCTAAATTCACATCCCAGGGAACCTCATTCTTTCAGATTTGATTTGTGTTAAATCCCACACCATTTTCCTTCTGAATACCATGTGACTCTCAAGTTAAACTCGTGTATTTTTAGTAAATGACACAGAACGTAAACACACAAACGTGCACTGTCCCTTCCAAGAAAACAATCAGACTTTGGAACTCTTAAGTGCATTGTGAATACCCAAGCTATGTTTTGAAGTCTCTGCTCAGGATTCTCCTTAGAACCCACCACAAGTTAACTTTGAACAACCTCACTGGCGGCAAATTTATTTTCCTCATGGTCTGGTTCATCTTCTGGAGCAATCAAAAGCCATTTATGAGTAAGTTTAAAAAACAGGTGGGATGGATGGACCTAGAAATTATTATACTAAGTGAAGTAAGTCAGACCAAGAAAGACAAATACCATATGATAACACTTATACGTGAAATCTAAAAAATGACACAAATGAACGTATTTCCTAAATAGAAATAGACTTGCAAACACAGAAGACAAACTAATGGTTACCAAAGGGGAAGGGGGCAGAGGGATAAATTAGGCGTTTGGGATTAAAATATACACACTGCTGTACATAAAATAGATAAACAACAAGGACCTGCTGAATAGCACAGGGGACTATATTCAATATCTTGTACATATCACATCATTTATATGTATGTATGTATAACTGATCACTTTGCCACGCGCCTGAGACACTGTAAATCAACTATGTCAACTATACTTCAGTTAAAACACACACACACACAACTGGAAAAAAACACTGTGGCTTCATGAATAGAAATATACTATAGAGATCTTCCTCAACTTACAATGGAGCTGCATTCCAATAAACCCACTGTAAATTGAAAATGTAAGTCAAAAATGCATTTAATACACAATCTGCTAAGCATCATGGTTTAGCCTAGTTTACCTTAAATGTGCTTACAACATTTACATCAGCCCACGGTTGGGCAAAATCATCTGACACAAAGCCTATTTTATAATAAAGTGTTGAATATCTCATGTAAAACACACACACACACACACACACGCGGACTCCAAGCTGAAGAACAACATTCTGAATTTAAAAGCAAGGAAAACTGTCAGTGTAGCCTAGACGGGGTCGTCCCCTTTTGAACCAGTAACATTTTCCCCCAATCTGAAGGCTTAGACAGGATTGTCAGTAAAATAAAAAAGTAAACACTATGCGGTCCGACCAGTGTAATCTGTAAATAAAGTATGTACAGGGCAACCTTTGTGCTTCCACAGGAGACGATGCTCTGTTTAGACCACATTCTTCCTGCTAAATGATTCCGATTCTCTTCATAGCCTTGCCTCGCCTCTGCATGACTTCACAACTCAGAAGGTTCCAAATGACCGAGAGTACTGCAAAATAATTCTTGTCAACAGACACGAAAATTCTGCCTTTGGAAATTCAATTGACTTCTCTGCCCCACAAAAACGGAAGTCAGTTGGCTTCCATTTGTCCGTTCATGTCCATGTTTTTGACCTAGAGATAGGGCTCTTCTTTGGATTGTTCTAGGACGGAGTTTAGCAACCTACCACTGGCTCACTCAGCAATAATGCGTTAAATGCCATCTTGAACATCTGTTCATTTTATATCTATCTGAGAGTCGTGGTTTTACCTTTTCTTTGAAAATTATCCTTTCAAAGACCTTTTTTTCATAGAATGGACTTGCCTTTTGGAAAAGAAGCATAGCAAAAACTTCCCAAGGAAGATTTATTGACAAAGTTCCGCCTAGAGATGTATTTCAGATTTCCATTGAGAAAACAATCACAACAAGATAAAACTCTATTTTATGATGCTGAGCTCCTGTCTTGGAAGAAGTTTGTCAGTTTCCTGACCTTTTTTGTTTCCTTACAGTGCAAACTCCAAACGGAGCTTGAATGTCAAGCTTGTGATAAATCTTTTTTAAAAAATTGATAATGCTTGTCAGCAAAACCGTTCTTGGTTTGCTTTGGGCTGTTAGTCCTGTCTCACTGTTGGGGTTCAGGACGTGCTACCCCAAAACATGACACGTTGGCATATGGAGTATTTTAAACTGAAGGAGTTTGAGAAAAGGACTGAAGCAGGAAGGTCACACTGATGTCTTCCTCCCACCCCACCCCCCAAGCTTGCTCTTCTTCCCTAAAACAGGTCATTAAACTCCCATGTGAGAGGCGCCCTCGCTGCACCAGGAGGAGAGAAGACGTTCTCAACACCAGAGATGGGGATTTGGGGTCTGAGAAATCTGTACAGAATAAACCTTGTTAAACTAACCCTCACCTTCCTAGTTACTTCATCACCCTTTACTACCCCAAGCCAAAACCCCTTTGTCTTGTCAATTCTGCACACATTTATTGTTTGTCTGAAAGGTATACAAGCTTCCTGCCCAGCTCACTTTCTTGGGTTTTCATTCTCTTATGAAGGCTCCCAGGTAAACATTTAATAAAACGTGTATGCCTTTCTCCTGTTCATCTCTTGTGTCTGCTTCATTTTCAGACCCAGCTCGAGACCCGAAAAGGGCGGAGAATTCTTCCTCCTTTATACTGTCATAGAAATATTCTCAGAAGTCAGACCTCTTGCCATCATGTGGTCCTTCTCTTGCTTTTTCCTTCAAGCAGTCGGTAAGAAATCTGGCCACGGCTGGCCAGGGGCAACAGGGCACGGGGTTTCTGGGTGGAGACCCAGACCATTAAAAGGGGACCAGCTGGGAACTGACCTGAAGCTTGCAGAGCACATCTCAGCTGCTAACGCCCGCTTGTGTCCGAGCTCTCGGGAGCCACCGCCTTGGTCTCCTAAAATTTCCTGGAGGAGAAGCTACGGGCCGTGTACTCATCTGGAGAAGTGGGTTTTCTTCCGAACTGTCTGGTTGCTGACAGAATTCATTTCTTTGTGGCTGTCGAACTCAGAATCGTTGGCTTCAGAGAGACTCTGCTGTATCACGTGGCTTGCCTCTAAAGCTTCTCTGAAAAGGCTGAGTGAAGTGGTCAGGTCCACCCAGGGCAATCTGCCTACTGATTTACTCAACGTCTATGTTTGGGTTAGGGACCTTAATCAGCTCTAAAATATGGCATCTACTAAAAACCCTTCACCTCTGCTATACACAACCTGATCACTGGACTGACATCCATCACATGCAAAGACCATGCCTACACTCAAAGGCAGGGACTATATAGGATGTACAGACCAGGGGGTGGAAATCTTGGGAGCGTCTGTATCATTCTGTCCCTTGCAGTTGTCAAAAAATCAGATATTCTCCTAGAGATTCTGTGCAGTGCTATAACAGGACTGAGAAAATCAGTTTTGTCTATGACTTGAGCAATGTCAATTTCATTTTAAAGGTCATCTTTCTTTTTACCTTCACCCAAAAGACTTAATTAAGCTGCAGATACCTCTAATGAGAGATTTTGCTGGTGGCTGAGAAATGAGCAGCATGGAATAACCGTGCTCCTCTATTTTTAACAAAATTCTTCTGCTAGCTGCTAATTTGCTTTATTCTCAGTAGAGTTAGCTCAGGCATTCAGTGCAATAGACGGAATGTTTGTGTCCAACGCCCCCCCCCGCCCGCCCCTGGCAAAATTCATATGTGGGATTCTGACCCACATGGGATGGTATTAGCGCTGGGGTCTTTTGGAGGTGATCAGGTCGTGAGTTCCCATGAATGGGATTAGTGCCCTTATAAACGGGACCCCAGACAGTGCCCTCACCCCTCCCACCACGTGAGGACACAGCAAGAAGACGGCCATCTATGAACGAGAAAGTGTGACCTCACAAGACAATAAATTTGCTGATGCCTCGATCTTGAACTTCCCAGCCTCCAGAACTATGAGAAGTAAATGTCTGTTGTTTAAACCTCCCAGTCTATGGCATTTTATTTTGAATTTTATATTCTTTTAATACAGCAGGTTCTTATTAGTTATCTATTTTGTACATATTAGTGTATATATGTCAATCCCAATGTCCCAATTCATTTTTGTTATAGCAGCCTAAACTAAGATATTCAGATTCAGGAGAGAGCTCGTAACTCTTGGAGGATGAGATAGTGTACTTGTCCAAAACAGCAAAATAAAAGAACATCACGCATTGTTTGTATTTATAGCTGAGTCTCTTTACCATCATTTAAGATTTCTGAGTGAAGCACTTCGGTACTAGGTATGACTCAGGAATGGGAGACAAGAGTATAGATGGTGGGATTTGAGACCGGCGAAGGACCATATACATTTCCACTCAAGTACCTTCATTCACGGATGAAGCACTCGAGGCCCTGACATGGCAGGGCTTCCCACTGGTCACAGAGGGAGTGGGTTTGGGATGCAACGAGACCCCGATTCTCAGAATTCCAGCCCCCTGAGTACTCCATTCTGTTTCTGTCCTCTGTTGCTGAGGGATGATGACCTCATACACTGGGAGGTCTGCACAGCCAGGAAGTGCTAAACTTCCTGGATGCTGGAAAGTAACAGAATCCAACCTCTCTATGAAACTATAGCATATCTGTACTTGGAATTCTCTGAGTGCAACTCTAGCCTTTGGACCTCAAGAGAGACAGGATGACACCTGAACACCAACCCCAAGTCAACAATGTCAACAAAAGCAACAAGGTCATAGGAAGACTCAGCTCAAGCAATCATCAGGAGGGTGGAAGCAGTAGGAAGGTGGGCGGGGGTGTCACATACGGATACACGAAAAAGGTGAGGGTCCCTGTGGTCTAGAAGGAGGGAAAATGAAGAGCTGGGACCACATGGTTCCCTCCTATACATTCAGTCTCGCCCTAGCACAGGTTCTAGGTACATCAGGTTCTTCACCTGGATTCAGCTTCAGACCAACCTTCATCCTAATTCTGCCAGACTCGTGTTTCAGTGCCCGTCACGGGAATACTGCCCAGTTTGTGAACCCAGTTCTCTGCTCTGCACCGTCTCACACACCTGGGTTAACAACGCAAGCCCTGTCTGGCTCCTCACGCCTCAAAACTTTTCTTGGCAACTTGCCTAGTCACCCAGTTTCTCCAAAATGGGGGCTTTGCTTTCTTCTTGCTAATTTTTTTTTTTTTTTTTTTACCAGAAAAGTCCTCCTTCTAAGCCATGGTGATCAAACTTGACTATGTATATGAATCCCATTGGAGTGCTTGTTAATTAAAACACTCACTGCTTTGCAGCAACATGGATGGACTTGGAGGGTATCATGCTAAGTGAAATAAGTCAAATACTGTACATATCACTTACACGTGGAATCTAAAAAATGCAACAAACTAGTGAATATAACTGAAAAAAAGCAGACTCACAGATACAGAGAACAAACCAGAGGTTACCACTGGGCAGAGGGAAGGGGGAGGGGCAACACAGGGGTAGGGGGTTAGGAGGCACAAACTGTTAGGTATAAAATAAGCTACAAGGATATACTGTCCAACATGGGGAATATGGCCAGTATTTTATAATAACTACAAATGGAATATAACCTTTAAAAATTGTGAGTCAATATATTGTACACCTGTAACTTATTCAATATTGTGCAGCAACTATCCTTAAAACATTTTTTAATTAAAAAACGAATTAAAACACTCCTTGCTGAATCCACTCCCTCCGCCCCACCTGCCCCATCCCGAGTACCTGACTGACGAGGGGCGGCTTGGGCTGAGAGTCTGCATTTCTAAGGGGCTCCCAGGAGCTGGTGAGGCAGCTGGTCTGGAACCACACCTTGGGAGCCACGACGCTACGAGGCAACATGGCGTCACCGGTCATGAGTTCCGCTGTCCGTTCTCCCTGGTTTCAACTGCCCGGTTTCGTCAGCATCCCCTTTTGTCAGCATCCACCTAGGGAGCTAACCTTCTCCAGGTGATCGTAGCGGGTAACCCTATGCCTTCCCCACCTCCAATCTCCAATGCTGTAAGGCAGGCAGCATTAGCTCCATCCTATCAATGAGGAAATCGGGCTTGGAGCTACTGAAGAACTTTCTCTCTGCACAGAGTTTACAAAAGGCCAAATCAGGATGCCAGCTGAGTGTCTCCCACTGTACTCTCACGCCAAAGGTCAACTCTCTTCTTTTAGAATCCGGCTTCCGACAAATGTCCGTTCCCTTTCCTCTTTCCATCTCTTTCCGACGCTCCTGAAAGCAGTGGCTCACAGGCAGTCCACCGGGAGCCAGAACAGGACCCCAGAGATCAGTCGTTTTGGAAGCCCCGAGTTCAGGTTCAGCCTGTCCTCACCCATCAGAGACCACGCTGCAGTGGCTCTTGGACTACCTTCTAGACGTCAGCCAGCGTCTGTCTGCCCTTGTGAGGTGGAGAGGCATGGTTTGGAGAAGGATCCAGTTTCACAGCTTTCCCTGATTGGCAGGTAGAGCTACCCAAAGGTTAATTACGCCTCATATCTCCAGGTGGCCACAGTTTAGAAATTAGCAGCGCGGGGTGAGAAACGGGCAGTTTAGCCCTGCAGTAGCTGCCCAGGTGTCCTTTATGGAAGTTGTCATAATTGATATTTTCTGGGTGACTTTTCAACTCATGACCATTGTACATTAAAATGGACCCTACGTGCTTCCCTGGTGGCGCAGAGGTTGAGAGTCCGCCTGCCGATGCAGGGGACAGGGGTTCGTGCCCTGGTCCGGGAAGATCCCACATGCTGCGGAGCGGCTGGGCCTGTGAGTCATGGCCGCTGGGCCTGGGTGTCCGGAGCCTGTGCTCTGCAACGGGAGAGGCCGCAACAGTGAGAGGCCCGTGTACCGCAAAAAAAAAAAAAAAAAAAAAAGACCCTAAGCACTTATCAACGTTGAGAAATGTAATTACTCACAGAAATTCAACAACTGAACCATCTCAAGTTAATTAGGTCAACGGCAGTTTAGAACTTTGGGTCAACAGCAGCGTTCTCTGTTTGCAGGAGCTCAGAGAAACGCCCATCTTGAAAGGAGGATATGGCAGGGAGAAAGGATGCTTCCCGCGTGGAAAACGCATTCCGTGACTCTGCGAATGAGGGAATGTGTGGGCTGGCGTCTCAGCTCCCATCCGAGGCCCCTCTCCATCCAAACAGGACAGACATTCAGACTGCATGGCTCACTGAAAATGACACGAGGAGAAATGACCAGAGAGACAACTGGAGGAGGCTCCTTTTTATCCTAATTTTGTCCCTGCAGAAACTGGACCTAGCCATTAAAGGTCACAAAGACTCCCTCTCTCATTCAGCAACATGTAGCACTTTGCCATTTCCCAATGCCCTGCTGTGGGGATTTTCTTCCCCCTGAATGAACCCAATAAGTTGTCAGAGCAAAATGTCCTATTTAAGTATGGGAGCACATTTGGTTCAATTTCCTACTTTCGATCTATTTTTGTTGTACCCTCATTGTGTCACAAGAGCCCACGGAGCTATCCAAGACAAATAAAATTGTTACTCAATGATCTTGCGTTAAAAAAAAAAAGTCATACACGTTATTTATATGTATGTTAATTACATACATAGATTATTTCAATAGATAATGTATTTCTTGAGGGTAGCCTGTATCACAATTTTTTATCCTAAACACCTTAAAACAAGATTAAACTGCCACAGATAGCTAACACACTTTTTTTTTTTTTTTGCGGTACGCGGGCCTCTCACTGCTGTGGCCTCTCCGTTGCGGAGCACAGGCTCCGGACGCGCAGGCTCAGTGGCCATGACTCATGGGCCCAGCTGCTCCGCGGCATGTGGGATCTTCCGGGACCGGGGCACGAACCCGTGTCCCCTGCATCGGCAGGCGGACTCTCAACCACTGCGCCACCAGGGAAGCCCCAACACACTTTCTGAACAAATGAATAATTAAAAAAAATTTTTATTGAAGTATAGTTGATTTACAATGTTGTGTTAATTTCTGCCGTATGGCAACGTGATTCAGTTATACATACATATACATTTTTTCATATTCTTTTCCATTATGGTTTATCACAGGATATCGAATACAGTTCCCTGTGCTCTACAGTAGGTCCTTGTTGTTTATCCATCCTATACATACTAGTTTGCATCTGCTAATCCCAAACTCCCAGTCCATCCCTCCCCCCCCACCCCTTTGGCAACCAGAAGTCTGTTCTCTGTGTCTGTGAGTCTATTTCTGTTTTGTAGATAAGTCCATTTGTGTCATACTTTAGATTCCACATACAAGTGATATCATATGGTATTTGTCTTTCTCTGTCTGACTTACTTCACTCAGTATGATAATCTCTAGGTTCACCCATGTTGCTGCAAATGGCCTTATTTCATTCCTTTTTATGGCTGAGTAATATTCCATTGTGTATATGTACCACATCTTCTTTATCCATTCATCTGTCAAAGGACACTTAGGTTGCTTCCATGTCTTGATTATTGCAAATAGTGCTGCTATGAGCATGGGGTGCACGTATCTTTTTGAATTAGAGTTTTCTTTTCTTTTTTGGATATACACCCAGGAGTGGGATTGCAGGATCATATGGCAACTCTATTTTCACTGGAACAAAAGAATATTTTAATTGCTCTGCCGGTTGTTAATTTCAATGTTTCCCCCCCTCTTCCATGAACTAATTTATCTTTATTTGGAAATAGGGTGACCATGCATCCTGGTTTGCTGAGGACTTTTGGGGGGCTTAGCATGGAAAGTCCTACGTCCAGAGACCCAGATGGTTGGTGAGGCTATTTGGAAACATTACGCTTTCAGCTTTTTACATTCCTTTTCCCAAATTATTGTGAGTTTGTTGCCCCTACACAAACTCTTCCAACTCCTGTATCTCCAATTTGTCCTAGCTATAGAAAGGAACCATGCATTTCTCTCACTGAACAAAAGCCCCCACTAGTGGTCTAGGGATCTACATCCTTTGGAGAAAAATGTGTCAGTTAGAGGAACCGAAGGAGGAGGAGACAGGCTATCCCTGTTATAAACGAGAGCTAAAGTTCAAGTATTAAACAGATGCATATTTACTGGGTTTGCTGTTGACAAATAGAGTGGCAGGAGTCCACCATCTTCCTCAGGCTCCTTTTTTAAAAAAATATTTATTTATTTACTTATTTATTTTTGGCTGCGTTGGGTCTTCGTTGCTGCACGTGGGCTTTCTCTAGTTGCGGTGAGCGGGGGCTACTCTTTCTTGTGGTGCGCGGGCTTCTCACCGCGGTGGCTTCTCTTGTTGCGGAGCACGGGCTCTAGGCGTGCGGGACTCAGTAGTCGTGGCTTGCAGGCTCAGTAGTTGTGGCTCGCGGGCTCTAGAGCGCAGGCTCAGTAGTTGTGGCGCACGGGCTTAGTTGCTCTGCGGCATGTGGGATCTTCCCGGACCAGGTCTCAAACCCGTGTCCCCTGCATTGGCAGGCGGATTCTTAACCACTGAGCCACCAGGGAAGCCCTCTCAGGTTCCATTTTTAAATCTGAGGCTAAATAGTGTCACTGTCAAAAATCCTCTCCAAAGATGTATGTGCCTAGTGACAGAGGCCCTGAGGAAGAGTCTGTGTGTGTCCTAACAATGCTGTAACAAATTCCCGCACATGCAGTGGCTTAAGACAGCACCAGTGTACTTTTGTACAGTTCTGGAGGTCAGAAGTCAGATGTAAGCTTCGATATATAAGATGGATAAAAAACAAGGTCCTACTGTAGAGCACAGGGAACTCTGTTCAATATCCTGTGATAAACCATCATGGAAAAGAATCTAAACTAAGGAATGTATAACTGAATCACTCTGCTGTACAGCATAACGAACACAACATTGTAAATCAACTATAGTTCGATTTTAAAACAAAGTCGGAAACGCATCTCGCTGGGCGGATATCAAGGTGCGGGGCGGGCTGTGCTCCGGAGGCCGCGGGCAGAATTTGCTCCCTTGCCTGTTCCAGCTTCTAGAGGCCGCCTGCATCCTCTGGTTCGTGATCCCTTCACAGGCAACAGCGTAGCGTCTTCCAACGACCCCATGCTTCCCGTGTCACAGCTTCTTCTCTGGCTCTGCTGCCTTGTGCCTATAAGGATCCTTGTGAGCACATCGGCAACCCCAGATAACCTCTGCCTCTCAAGATCCTCCACTTAACCTCATCAGCAAAGTCCCTTTTGCCTTGTAAGGTAGCCCACTGGCTGACTGGGGGTGAGGACGGGCATCTTTGGGGGGCATTATTCAGAGTCGCCTTGGCTTTGCTCAGCGTTTGCTGACCCCAGAAGACAAGGTCATGTCAGGTGTGAAAGCATCATCTGAACGGGAAAGCGGGACACACTTCCATTTTTATCACAGACCCATGTCCTCTGGGCTCTACCAAAACTGACACTCATTCTTTTTCTGAAAACTGAGATAGAATGGACATTTAATATTGTATCTGTTTTAGGTGCGTGACATAATAGTTTGATATAGGTATATATTCTGAAATGACTCCCACAATGAGTTAACATATATCACCTCATATACGTACAATTTTTTAAAAGATGTGTTTGATGTGGACCCTTTTTTAAAGTCTGGATTGAATTTGTTACAATACTGCTTCTGTTTTATGTTTTCGTTTTGTGGCCGCGAGGCATGTGGGATCTTAGCTCCCCAACCAGGGATCGAACCCACAACCCCTGCGTTGGAAGGCGAAGTCTTAACCACCGGACCGCCAGGGAAGTCCCTCGTTACAATCTTTTTTTTCAAGTTGGAAAGAGAGCTTTTAAGATCTACTCTCTTAGCCACTTTCAAATATACTGTGAAATATTGTGAACTATAGTCACCATGCTACATCTCAAGGACTTATCACTGGAATTCTGTGACCTTTGACCCCTTCACCCGTTTCACCCACGAGCCCCCACCACCACTGGCAACCACCAATCTGTTCTCTTGTTTCTATGAGTTTTTTTTTTTTTTTTAACATTCCACGTGTAAGTGAGGTCATACAGTATTTGTCTTTCTCTGTCTGACTTATTTCATTCAGCTTAATGCTCTCAAGGTCCAGCCATGGTGTTGCAAATGGCAGAATTTCCATCTTCCTCATGGCTGAATAATATTCCATTTTATATATGTACCACATCTCTTTGTCCATTCATCTGTTGATGGACTGAGCCCACGTGCCACAACTACTGAAGCCCGCGCACCTAGAGCCTGTGTTCCATAAAAAGAGAAGCCACCGCAGTGAGAAGCCCGCGCACCGCAACGAAGAGTAGCTCCCACTCGCCCCAGCTAGAGAAAGCCCACGTGCAGCAACGAAGGCCCAACGCAGCCGAAAATAAATAAACTAAATAAATTAAAAAATAAATGAATAGATTGTGCACTTTTAATATGAGAAAAAAATTTAGGGTGTTTCCATGTCTTGGCTATTGTAAACAGCACTGCTGTGAACACTGGGGTGCAGGTGTCTTTTCAGGATAGTGATTTTATTTCCTTTGGATAAATACCGAGAAGTGGAATTGCTGGATTATCTGGTAGTCCTATTTTTAATTTTTTGAGGAAACTCCATCCTGTTTCCACAGTGGCTGCACCAATTTACATTCCCCCCAACACTGCACAAGGGTTCCCCTTTCTCCACACCCTCTCCAGCATTTATTATCTGTCTTTTGGATAAAAGCCATTCTAACAGGTATGAGGTCATATCTTACTACGGTTTTGATTTGCATTTCCTGGACGACTAGTGACTGAGCACCTTTTCATGTACCTGTTGGCCATCTGTATGTCTTCTTTGGAAAAACTGTCTATTCAGATTCTCCTCTGACACTCATTTTTAACTGACTCATTAGCTCCTGAAGCTAAGTCACGAGAAGATGGAACTCATTGCTTTATTGGTCTAAATGCCTCATCTTGCTGAACAGACATTAAGAGAAGCCTCCACCAGTGACAAAAATTTTATCCCTTCATCAAAAGAGTGCATTCCCAAACTGAATATTTTAGCTTTTTATCCGACCTTCACTTAGCTGTTTTCTCAAGGTGAGATGCTACTTACAGATCTGCAACTCATCTTAAGCTACTTTTTCTGATGTCGCTAAAGAAAAGAAAAAAGTCCCAAATAGCAGAAGAATGCAAATACTAGCACGCTGCTCATATTCAACCGTTTCTGACCTATAAAAAAATCTCAATTTCACGTAGCTCAACCTGGAAGTAATTCATTAAATGAGAACTTGCCATTTACACTGTCCTTCAGTATGAGAACATGAATTGAGAGAGATGAATGATGGATATTTTGGTCTCATTGTCTGAAATGGTTTGTATTGAACTCAAGAAGTACTGATTCATTGATTTACTCATTCTTTCAAGGAAGATTTATGAATATTCATTGCGTGTCCATAAATAGGCTGTATTGTGTGGGTACAAAAGAAGGAGGAAACACAATCTCTACCCTAAAGAAAAGATTCAGTGTGGGCTGATTCTGGCATGTTCTAGAAAAGGTGGTGATCTCAGGAAAATGAGCACCTTTCTATACTTCTTTGCCACAGTCTTGGAGTATTTTAAGAGCCCTAGAAGATATTACCCAGCTTCTTTCTAATTTCTAGTTAAAGATACAAAAATTAGTACAGTATGAAGAAGTCGGGCTGGACATAAAAAAGAGCGTCCTAATAATAAAGCAAGTTCTTCTCTGAAAACACATAAGTTGTCCGTTTTCCAGGAGAGGGTTAACCTCTGTGTGGCTCCTTTTTGAGCACAGACAGGAGATAATAACATCTCAAGGTTCCTTGGCTGTGTTCCGTGATTCTCCAATGCATAACATTTTTACCCCCATCCCCGTGGGGAAAAATAAAGATGTGGAATAAAGCACTTTTACAACTTTGATTAACTTTACACAGAAGGACGGTGAACTTGGGATTTGTAAAATGATGAGTAAATTTAGTAGCACCATAAAGAATAATGACCCTGCTACGGAAAACGGTAAAGGGACGACATAGCGTCTCCAGCTCTTCATTTTCTGGGGGAAAGAAAAAGGCTTAATAATGATTATTATAGTTTATAATGGGACTTAGTGGCTGCCTAACTGTGTTTTGATTTTCCAGGATTAGCGCTCGGTGCCATAATTGTAATTCCTCCTGAGTGCAGACTGCACTGCAGTCACCCAGCCACTTGATTCCTTCTGAGTGCCAACCTCTGCATCCTTTTCGGGCTGATTTGAAGGTAATGAAACAATCTATATTTAGGTGTTTTGCAGAGGGTTTTTTATTTTTGGCTCAATGTTAACTATACATTTTTCCTGTAGTAAATGCTGCTAACAGCAAAGGAGCAGAATGGAGTTTCAGGAGAAAGTATTTGAAACCTGACTTGACTGTGAACAGTTTCATCTCATCTCCAATCCCCAACTCACTTTAGAGGCTGACGAAGGATAAATGGAGAGATAGACTGTATTTGTCAATGTCTATTCAAAGGCCATCAACTATTTGATGGAGAGTACAGTAAACACCTTAGGAGATCCCCCCATTTAGACTGCAAGGAAATAGAGATTTCTGTACAAATAGAGGCCACCTTGGGAGCACAAGCAACACAGCATCTTAAGATGCCAACTGTGGGACCCTCATATGGCAGGTATAAAGGTTCATAGGGATGCACACTTGTATAAATTGAATCCCTGCTTCTACTTTAGGTCCCTATACGAGTTCTCTCCTTTCCATTCTCACCTGATTTCTGTTTGGTTTGTTCATCATTCTGTTGGTTTATTTATTTATTTTCTACATATATTCTATGTGTCTTTCTAAGCCACCTTAAAACCTTTGTGGAAAAAGAGAGACAATGAATGGACGTATGGATGGGTGGATAAGTGGGTGGATGGATAGGAGAGGATGGGAGAATGGATAAATAAATGGATGGGTGGATGGATGAATGGATGGATGGAAGGATAACAGGATGGGGTGGATGAATGGATGGTATATTTATGAATGGATGGATGGATGATTGGAAAGGTGTATTTGTGGAAGGATGGATGGATGGATGGATGGAAAGATACACAGGTGAATGGGTAAATGGATGGATGGATGGATAGCTGGAAAGATGGATGGGTCAATAGGTAAGTGGGTGGATGGGTGAGTAGGTAAATGAATGGATGGGTAGATGGAGAGATGGATGGGTCAACAGGTAAGTGGATAGATGGGTGAGTAGGTAAATGGATAGATGGGTAGATCTGTGGATGGATGAACAGAAGGATGGGATGGATGGATGAATGGAAGGAAAGGTGGATTTTTGGATGGATGGATGGATGGATGAATGGATGGAAGGATGGATAGACAGGTGGATGGGTGGACAAATGAATGGATAGATGGAAGGAAAAAACTTAGGTGGATATATAGATCAATATATGGATAGATGGATTGATAGTGGGTGGATAAATGGGTAGATGAATGAATGGATGAATGGACAAAAAGAACCCTGAAAGAATACACACTTAGGTCAGCAAACCTCTTGGCTAAACGTCATTTTCTACCACATGACGACTTGTCCCGTCCTTTTCTTCCTCTCCACCATTAACAGTGCCATTGCTTTAGTTCAGTTTTTCATTCATCAGCTCTCAAATCAATTCTCATTCTTCAACTCTCTTTCCTCTGAGAAACTCCTGTTTCTCATGCTCTCCTCGCTTTTACCAGAATTTAGGCACCCCCTTTTTTCTATGCCCAAATCATCTTGAATATAACTCTCTTATAGCACATGCCATACCCTTTGTCCTCCTTCTGTCTCCTCTGGCAAGCAGTGGGGCCTCTTCGAGGCTCTTGTTTCTGTCTTATCTTGGTATCCCCACTGCTGCACATATGGTTCTGCATGTCGCAATAACAGAAGGCAGCGTGTATTAGGTTTCTCCCGTCTACTAAGTGTCATTCCATCCCCACATCAATCATAAGCGGTAGGTATTGATGTGATTCTTATTCATAATTAAGAAAGTTCGTTAAGGTTCAGAGGGGGTTGGTGACTTGCCTAAGATCACAGAGCTGAGAAGTGGTGCAGTGGAGGCAGAAATCTAGGCTACCTGACTCTAGAACACGCATTCTTCATGCACAATAGCGTCCCAAGTGGGTGAATACTGGTTCCGGGGACGCAAAAAGAATAATACTCATTTTACGTGCAGAGGTCAGAAATACAGAACAGAGAAGCAGCATATCTGTTCAAACTTCATGGGGGGTGGATTGGGAACAAATGTGTGAAAAAGTGCTGTAGTGTGCAATCATGAAAACACACTGAGAACTGTCCACAACAGCCAAGACATGGAAACAACCTAAATGGCCATCAACAGATGAATGGATAAAGAAGATGTGGTACGTGTATACAATGGAATACTACTCAGCCAGAGAAAGGGACGCAATAATGCCATTTGCAGCAACATGGATAAACCTAGAGATTGTCATACTAAAGGAAGCAGGTCAGACAGAGAAAAACAAACACCATATGACATCACTTATATGTGGAATCTGAAATATGACACAAATAAACATATACACAAAACAGAAACAGACTCACAGACATAGAGAACAGACTTGTGGTTTCCAACGGCAGGGGGAGGGATTGGGAGTGTGGGGTTAGCAGATGCAAACTAGTATATACAGGATGGATAGACAACAAGGTCCTGCTGTAGAGCACAGGGAGCTATATTCAATATCCTGTGATAAACCGTCACGGAAAAGAAGATGAAAAAGAGCCTATATATAAATATATATATGTATATGTATAACTGAATCACTTTGCTATACAGCAGAATTAACAACATTGTAAATCAAATGTACTTCAATTAAAAAAAAAAAGAAAAAAGGCTGAGAAACGCTGGGTTACACCATTCACATCCACCTGTGGTAGCATGTTGCCTATCGTGAGGGGATGGATGAATGGGCTTGCCAGCGCAAGGAATGTAGCTTCAGAGATTCCTTCCTGGACCTCGGGAGTGTGGTGAGGAGACTCCCAAATGAACCCAGCTCCTGATTTATGCCCCTGTTTAATCCCTTCCTTTGAGTGTGGGCTGCCTGGTGACTTGCTTCTCTCCAACAGAATCCAGCAAAGACAATGGATGCACTTTCATGATTCGGTTACATACGAGAGTGACTTCTGTCTTTCTAGCAGACTCCTTCTCTCTTGCTGGCTTGTGATGAAATAAGCGACCAGACCACAGGAGAGGTCAAGACAAGACATGGACGGACAGCTCCAGGTAACAGCCAGCAAGGACTCTCTCTCTCTCTCTGTCTCCCTAGTCATTTGCAAAGAACTGAATCCTGCCAAGAGCCACATGAGTTTGGAAGCAAACCCTTCTCCAGTCAAGCCTTACGGGGGAAACCCCAGTCCTGGCTGACACCCTGGATGCATCCTTGTGAGACCCAGCTGAGCCGCACCTGGAGTCCTCACCCTGATGTACAGAACCTACGTGATGATAAAAGTGTGTTGTTTGAAGCCGACGATTTTCTCGTAACAGATTACACAGCAAGAGAGCGCTAAGACAAGGAGTTTAAACTCCTTGGCTTGAAACCTCGAGAAAGCGAGACCCAAGATATCAACATAAATGAAAAGCAGATTCTGTGAGTTTGTTTTCACATCACTTGACAACATCTCCATGGATCTGAAGCAGACTTGAAAGTTATGTTTGCAAGTGGTTATGTTTGACTAAAGGTGTAGGGAGACCAGAGTTTACTTGCTGAGAAGCTGCAGCTAAGTCCTCCAGAATCATCCTCCACAACAGTGCTTGAGTTGTTATGTGTGTGCGCAGATCTATATACAACTGAGTGCTAGATTTCTTTATGTAATGGTGGTTACTTAGTCAGCTAGCTAGGACAGTGTTTTATTTGGGAGACCAGCATCCCCTGATAGATGCCAGTCAGCTACCAGCCCAGGGATTGATAGATGGAGGACACACAGGCACCCATGGGTATGAAATAGTTTGTTACACACGTAGAAAACAGCAAGAGCATTTCCCAAGGAGAAGGGCTGAGGTCTGAGCCAGGGGGAAATGACAGCAAGGTGGGAGGGAAGTTCTGGGTTTCATTGTGTTAGGGGATCCAACCATGGTGAGGGTTTCTGTGTGCACAAGAGTTAGGATTTTCCTGTCTTGAATTCCCCCACCATCTTCTAGGCAAGTAGCTCCTAATCTTTTTTTATTGGCTTGTCCAGCTGTAGGACAAAAGAGAATGAGGGAAGGGTCGAGTTTGAAAGCTGTCAGCAGTCAAACATCAAAAATGGAGTCTCATATCTTTTCCTGGAAAACTCCTACTCACCCTTCAAGACCCAGCTCATATGTTCCCTTCTCTGATGAAGCCAGGTGGAAACTGAAATCATGGGAGTCATTCTCTCCCCCACCCCCAAAATCTTCATATAAGTATTTACCTTGTTCTATGTTTTAATGGAGTCAGACCCTTGATTACAGTGGCCACCTAGTGACAGGATATATTAAAATAATAAGTGAAACATTATACATGGTATGACTGGTCAGGAATGGGTGAGATTATCAAGTGTTGATCTAGACTCAGTAGAGGAAGGTGGGCGTCACCCACATGCAAGGATTCATAGGATCACTGTCGAGACAAGAAAACGAGCACAGGAACAGAACTGAGAGCAGAGTCAGGACACAGAGTCCTTGACGTGAATCTAGAAGGCGCTGTTGTCACACCGTCCGTTTTCAAGTTCTATCCTTATAGATAAGGTGACCACACGCCCTGATTCGCCTGGGGAGGTCTTGACTTACCCCTGTTTCTCCGGCAGATTTACGGACGAGTGTTGCCTTTCGCTCCCCAAAATGTCCCAGTTTGGTTGAGAGGTTGAATGCGTTTCCTCTCATCTTGCACATGCCTAGAAACCACTGTAAGCAACCACAGAATCGTAAGGGATTTGGAAAAAGCTGGTTTCTACCCACCTTGATGGACCTCATCATCGAAAGCAAAGCAGTTCAACGTCCGTTGTGATTAATATCAACGGATGATTTAGGGTGCCATGAGCATGAAGAACTGTTTTATTTGTTAGACTACCTGGACGCGAAATCTCGGGGGTCTTCTAACAATAACAGCTGACCGGTGTACAGAGCTCTGTGGTCCACGAAGGACTTTCACCTATTTGTCTACACTACTCCATGGTACATAGAGCACTTTGCCGTATTTGTCTCCATTAATCCAGAAAAACTCTGTGTGTGAGGCAAAACAGGCACTGTTATCCCCAATTTAGAGGTAAGAAAATTGAGGTTCAGAAAGGTGGGCAGAAGGGCAATTTACCAAATGTGAAGGATGCAGAGTTGATCCTGGGGGGGGTGGGTGTTCCTATCACACAGACTTCCCTGGCTCACGCTTCTCAGATATACCTGCACTTCTAACGCGTGTCTCTGACCTGTCTTGACAGGAGAAAGATGGATATTACACACTGGATGCAGGACATGTGTGCCACACTTTGGTTGAGAAATAGCATTTTCATCATTTAGAGGATCCCTATGAGGATTCATTACAAAAGGTTCTAATAACACAGAACATTTGCAAATGTAACTTCCCTCTTCCCAGAGATACTCAAGGGAGAAGAAGAAGAAATGCTTTTGTATTTGTTTGACTGTCCTCATTCCGTTGCCCTAAATAGTTGCTCTGCGATGCCCCTATTATTTCCTGAACCTCCACGAGCACAGCAAGGTCTGAGGATGGGCCTACGGTGCTTTGAACTTGCTTTTCGAATCTCAAAGCTCAGCCATTAGAAAGGTGGCCACCACTGAGCTATCAAAGAAGACTGCCCCTGCCAGGAGCAGATCAGACATTCCTCTTACCCCAGTTGTGTGGCTTTGCATGGAAAGGGGAAGGTGAAGCGAGATAAAAGGGGTAGACCCTTCAGGGGTTACTTGTAACTTGTGGACTTATTTGGTTTACGGGATATCTCCGAAACGTTCTCTCTCTTGGTTGCACTTCAAAAAGGACATGGCCTGTTTCCCACTGCATGCTGGACCCCCTGGGTCCAACAAAGTCATCTCAGATTTTGCCAGCCAAATCGTCTTTCTATCCACTTTATTTCTCTGTCATTACTGTGCCACCCAGATCCTGGAGAGGCCCGTGAGCGCTGAAATAGGGAGAGACGCACAGATTTTGGGTAGCCACAAATGACTCAGAGCCACTGTGTTGTTGACTCAGAGGGTCATTTACTCTGACCTCTTCTGACATGGACTGTGTATAACATACTTTTTGCACAAATATACTCCCAGTCGTCCCAGGGACGTAAACTCCCAGGAAAACCCAGGAGGCAACAGAGAGGAGAGAAGGAGCTTAGTACATTTATTGGAAGCTAATTGCTTGATTCACTCGAGGGCTGCCCAGCTGCGGAAGTCAGTGGAGCAGTGTTGATAGCATTTGCTGAATTTTCATCTTGACTTAGGGAAACCCCAGGATGCCCTGGGAATTTGGCCTCTGTAAAGACTGTACCATATGGTCCATTTGCATAGACATAAGTTTGAGTTCTGAGCCCTTGGGCAAAACTTTCCTAAATTCCTCTCTTGCTCTTCTTTCCGTTTCCAGCAAACAGAGGTACAGGGGAAAGCCGCTCCCCTTTTCTCCCAGGCCCCTCATGGTAGGATCTGCACAGTATGGTCAAGACCTTTCTCTCTGATGATCTGTTCCCACCAGAAACAGGAAGGAAAGACACATAGTCAAGGGGCTTCGCTCATACAGTGGAGGACATTTTTTTTTAATCTGTAAAGTAAATGAACAACTTCCTTTAGTGCCTTTGGCCCTAGAAGATCAGCCATCTGTTCTAGAAGGTCACAGGCATAAACGTGAGTCAGTGAGCTTCAGGCCGAAACGTGAGCAGATGTGGGCTTTGGCGTGAAAGCGACACGGCCTCAGACGGCCGACTGGAACATCTGGCCCCCAACTGGCCCCTTGCCTCTTCTGTCAAAGCAGAGTAATGAATGAAAATGCCGCTGCCCGTTACAGACGGAAGAGTCCCTCTAGCTCTCTATTAGTGAGCAGTCAAGGCATTTTTGTTATCTCCGTTGACCCCCAAACCCCCAAGAAACAGAGGCTTCCCAGTAGTCACCAAGACAACCCAGAGAAGACAGGTGTCTTGAGCTTGTAGGCTGAAAGCAGGTGGTTTTTTTTTTTGCGGTACGCGGGCCTCTCACTGTTGTGGCCTCTCCCGTTGCGGAGCCCAGGCTCCGGACGCGCAGGCTCAGCGGCCATGGCTCACGGGCCCAGCCGCTCCGCGGCATGTGGGATCTTCCCGGACCGGGGCACGAACCCGTGTCCCCTGCATCGGCAGGCGGACTCTCAACCACTGCGCCACCAGGGAAGCCCTGAAAGCAGGTGTTTTGAACCAAGAGGTGAAGTGCGAGAGAAGGCCATGGAGGGTACGGAAGCCACCCAAGTCAACTGGCAGTGGGAGAGAAGGCAAGCATCCTATACGGCCCAGGATGCGCCCACACTCCATGGCATCTTCTGCAGGGCAGGGCGTCTTGACGCCTGCTGGGTTCTAAGTTGAGGATGTCACCCCCTAAGATGAGCCACTGATATCATTAAAACACAATAGCTATCCTAGGGTTGATTTCTCTCTTGAAACCAAAAACGTCTATGTAGTAATCTCCCCGTGTGTTAGACACTACAGAAATCATAGCCAACAGGACAGATGTGGTTCCAACCATCAGGGAATGAAAACGCAAACGGGTTGTATACAAAATAAGAAGCCTCACCAAAGGAAAACTAGGGGATTGTAGGGGGACATATAGAAAGGGAATCTTACCGAGACCACAGAAATGGGAATGGCTTTCAGGAGAAACGGGCGTTCGTAGGCCTTGCGCCAGCCCCGCACACATGTGACCCTTTTAACCCACTTTCAGGCAGTTCAGTGCGTTGAACTAACGTGTGCACGAAACCTTAGGCCTGAAAGTGATTTTGTCCACCAGGCACAGCTACCAGGAAGACAGCCCTGAAGTTCTGTTTGGCTTTGCTTTGGGGTGGAGTGGGCAGCAAAAGGTAGGAGAAGGACACAGGCACATTTAAGGCAGTGGGGCAGGGAATCGCAGAGCATGACAGAGAGCCCTGGGGGACTCAAGGAAGGGCCGGGGGCAGCACCGCTGACCACAGACTGAACCTTCCTATTCTGCCCGGGCCGGGGGCTTGGCTTCTGAGTGTCTGCAAGCTTGCCTTCTGCAAAAATCCCAGCTGGGAACTTGCACAAGCCCTTCTCCTGGCTTTATCCTCTCCGCGGAATCAGAGCTTCTAGGTTCTAACACAGTGAACAGAATCTTATTAAGACATCTGTCTAATGTCAACAGCTTATCTTCACGGGAACACTACTGCAAATCCACCCAGCGACAAAACGAGTGTGTACAAAGAGCGAGCGGACGGCCCCTTGGAAAGACATTCCAAAAAATATGGGTCACGGAGAATGGCAGCGAGGGACTGGAAATGATTTTCGATCTAGACCTGGAAATAGTGAGATGACCACTGGAGGCTGGCGGATGGGTCGTAGTCTATCAGAGACCTCCGTGTTTATCATGGAAAGAGAGCACCCTGGGGTGGTTCTTAAGCAGTGGCATCTACACATTTTCTGCATTGTCTTTGTCATTTTTGTGGCCTGGGAGCCTCATTTTCTAGAGCAAGGTTCCTCCCCTCTACTGCAACTCCCAGAGTGCCACACCTGATTTTTTTTTCCTTCTTCTTCTTCTTTTTTTACTTCTGAAATGCTCTGTTTGGGCAACTTCCTTGCTTTATCCCTGCAATGCCAGTCCCAAGCAATAGCCACCTACGCCTCTCACAAATCCCTTGATAGAATCGCAGATCACGCTCAGCCTGGAGGTGCTGTTAGCACAGCTCTTGTCTGCTCCCTTTCCTGTTTTCCCAGACTGTCACGTGGTGTATAGAGAAGTGTTTGCTGCTGGCAATGAGGACGCTGCCTTGTTATGTTGGGTAGATGACTCAGGCAGTTACATGAGGTGACACACCACCACTGTTGTGGGCAGCCCACCTGTTTGGAGTGAAAGGGGAAAGGTGTGATGATTCTCTCGAAGCAAACCTGCCCTGGCGGATGGCGAAGACCCATCGCCTCCGAGTTACTGGCTGCAGGGGCGTGTTGAGAAAATGGTGTTCTCTCTCTCTCTCTCTCTCCCCATATGCATTTACAGTGAAGCATCTCTGAGGGTCCATGGTCTCCCGTAGGATGGTCCAGATCGATGATGAGGCCAAGCTGTACCTCCCAGTGGTGCACAGCTACGGGCGCTCACAAGGGGCTGTAACTGAGTGTAAGCCCAGCTTGGACTCTCCCTTCCAAATCCTCTCTTCTTCCATGGCCTCTGGATTCCAGGGGAGGACAGAGGGGAACACAGACGGATGATCGTAGGACCAGATCTACTGCTTTGACTTCTCCCTAAAAGGAGGTGGGGATTTGCATGTGCAAGATTGAAAGAGGAAATGCTCTTCCAAGAGACCTGAATCTAAAGATGGGAGAAACATTACGGGCTGGTGTTTTTCCCTTGCAATTTAAGGAAAATATAGGAAGTCTATGGCTTTAAAACATTCTCCCCTTGTTATCTGTTTCCTTGCACCTCCCTGTCGTACGTAACAGCCTACACATTATTGATAAGAACTAATGCCACAGTACCTATAGCAACAACTCAATAAATTCGGTTCATTGTTACCTGACAGGTGGTAGGTAAGTTGCTTACACAGCTGGGCAGCGCTACACACAACTGTAATTCTTGGCACGTACCGGCTCAGGCTTGGCAGTGGAGGGTAGGGGATTAGGGTTAGAAGTGTCCTTTCATAGTCTACCTGCTTCTGTTGATCACATGGAAGGACAACACTCTTCCCAGGGCTCGTAGGGACCCGGAGCTTCAGGTGAGGGTCAGCAGTGGGGAAGGTAGTCAGTGATGCACGTAAGAGCGAGAGGCTGCAGGACCAGCCCTGTATTTAGGGGGCAGTGGTGGCGGAGAAGCCAAGACAGCGGTAGGCCTAGAGGACACCCCTGTCTTTCCCTAACTGTTGGAGAAAGGTAAGCCCCTCGAATGATGAGGACGATGTTTTCATTCACGTGTATCAATTAATTTCCATCACGGTCTTATGGGTGCAAGTACGGTAACCCTTATTTTAAAGACAAGGAAACTGAGCCCCCAAAGGATATGTGACTTTCTCCAGGATATGCAGTCACCTGTGTTTTTATATGTAACTTAAGTCAGAAGAGGGGTGTTATTTCCTACAGATGACTGAGTTTTGCCGGTTTAAAATGCTGACCCATTTTCTTTCTTATCGGATGATTCTTAGCACTTGTATTTAACAAAAGCTTAACTGAGAAACCAGTGTCCAGAACTTGTACGAAATACAATCATTCAGCGCCCAGCAAATTGCCAATTTCTCTAGCATCCATCGCAATGTAGTTTAAGAAAAACCTTCATCGCCCAAACCTTTGCTGGCTACTTCTAATGAAATGGCTCTTTCAGAGGTAATCTCTCACTATCGTTTACAATACTGCTTCTAATACCTTCCCCCCACCGGAGTGGAAACTATAAATGCTCACTATTGATCTTCTTGTTGAAAAATGGCATTATAACAGGTCGCTTTAGAAGCTTGAATCCATCAGAGAAAAGCACGGACAGAATTTAAATTATAGAAAACTGAAGGTAGCTGATTGGATTTTTAGTCTATTAAAAAAATAATCAACTTATTCATACGGACAGTTTTTCAAAGTCTTTCATCCTGTGTGGTCTCGAATCCACGGTGAAATGTGGGGTTAATTCTAAGGTCTGTTGGGGAAGGAATAAAGAGAATGGGGCACGTGGAGGGGGGAGTCTCATGAAAACCATTTCAATGAGACATAATCTGATAAGTGAGAAGCGTAAACGTCTGGAAGGTGGCCTCACAGAGTCCTGAGTGAGTCCATTTAGTGATAAATCAGGACTCTCCAGAGGGAGGTAACTGCATTAGTCACTCTGCAAATAGACATAAAAGACTAGCCTTTCTTGGGTTTTTTGTTTGTTTGTTGTTTCTTTAGCGTTCATACCAAGAAGACAGTTAATGAGTTTCACTGACCCTATTTGTTAAGAGTAAAAAAAAAAAAAAAAAAAAAAAGTAGCAAATTACAAAGAAACATCTCCATTGTGGAAATCAGCCTACGGAGAACACAGTGTGTACACACTGCCTCAGTCTCATGCACACGTTTGTTGGAAATCGCTCCGCACACCAAGTGTCACACGTTTTTATGGGGACAGGAATGAGCTGAAAATCAGGCAACATGGAAAACCGTACATTGTACCCTTTTAATGCTGGCTAAAGCTAAAAGGGAAGAGAAAACTTCAGTGGGCAAAAAAAAAAAAAGAGAAAGAGATGGAAAAAAATTGAAGATAATATAAATCTCATAAAGATTTTGGTTTACCTTTGTCTTGCGATGAAAATGAGTTTCATTCAAATCCAATCCTTCAGTCCAGGATGTGGGTGTCTCGGATCAAGTGGCATCCAAAAGTCAATAAACTTTTGGTTGATGTATGACGTACCGAAGAAAAGTGCACAGATCATACCTGTACGGGAAAATGAATGATGGCACAGTGAACACAGACATGTCACCACCATCCAGGTCAAAAAGTCAAGCATTACCTGCATCTGAGAAGCATCTCCCAGTGACCTCCCAGTAATTACCACTCCCCATGCCAAAAAATAACTGTTTCCTAAATTCTAATACCATAGATTCAATTTGCCTGTTTTTAAACTCTATATAAATGGAATCCTACAGTATTTATTACTCTGTCTAGCTTCTTTCATGTAACATTACAAGATGTATCTATGTTGTTGCATGGGGCGGTTCATTCAGTTTTTAGTTCTATGCAATATTCTTTTGTATGAATACACCTCAGTTTATTCATTCATCCTACTCTTGATAAACATTTAGGTTCTTTCCTTTTCTTGGCTTTAGTGAATAGTGATGCTGTGAAGATCCTTGGACAAAACTTTTGGTGCAGGTATGTATACACGTATGTCAAGAATGGAACCAGGTATCTCTATGGTCAGTTTTCATAGATACTGCCAAACAATTTTCCGAAGGGTTGCACTAATTTATACGTCCGCCCACCAGCATTGTGAGTGAGTTCCAGTTGCTCGATATCTTTGCCAACACTTCCTGATATCAGTCTGTCTATGGTAGCCGTTTTGGTGGTTGGGCAGAGGTCTCTCATTCTGGTTTTAATGTAAATTTTCCTGACGTTCAATGAGGCGGAGTATCATTTTCATGGGTGCATCAGGCATTTGGATGCCCAAAGTATGAGGTGCTAGTTCAAACCTTTTGCTCACTTTTGAACTGGGCTGTTAGTTGGTTATTTTTTGTTTTTTATAACTTATTAATTTGTAGGAACACTTTCTATCTTGAGGATAGGACAATTTTGCTAGTTTAAAATGCTGTTGGGACTTCGCTGGTGGTCCAGTGGTTAAGACTTTGCCTTCCAACATAGTGGATGCGTATTCAATCCCTGGTGGGGGAGCTAAGACCCCACATGCCTGGCGGCCAAAAAACCAAAACATAAAACAGAAGCAATACTGTAACAAATTCAATAAAGACTTTAAAATTGGTCCATGTCAAAAAAAAATAACTTAAAAAAAGTAACTAACTAAATAAAATGCTGTAAATATTGTGTCATAAACCGTGGCTTTTCTTTTTACTCTTTTAATGGTGTCTTTTGCGATCAGAACACCTTGCCAGTTTATCGGTCTCTTCCTTTATCAGGAGAGTTTTGTGCCCCGTTAAGATAGCTTTGACAATTGTGACGTGTCTGATGGCAGTCTGATTATTTGATCTCTTTGTTTGTTTCTCTTTGTGGTCAGCAGGATGGACTGTCTGATGTTGCTGGAAGTGTAATCAATCAAACAGTATTTTGATTAAACTACAATGGTCCTCAATGCGTTATTTTTTTAATCAAATGAATCTTTCTTTCCCTTTGCCTTTAAACTAACCAAACTGAATTCCTTTCTCTTAAGGCTCTGTCCTGTAATGAAATTAAAATATATTTTACAAATAATTTACTCACTGATAATTTAGTACAATCGAGTTATGAAATGCATGTCATTTTTCATTGTATTAGGAATATGAAGTCAATGAAACAAAAATTTACTATGTTAAGGTAGAAAATAAGGTATCAAAAGGAGAAGCTGGAGAAAATGAATGACAACTTTAGCCGACTTCAATAATGGGCAAATTGCAAAATCCTGCAACAGATTGCTAGGGGGAAAGGATGAAATTACTCATTCTATAGCAGCCTGGATAATATGAGTAAGAGCTATTAGAAGAGTGAACACAGCAACAATCCAATAACTACTGGTCATTGTTAACACTGGCAGGTGAGTTCTTGCCTTCTGCCTCCTGGTGATTGCTGGGAAACTTTGCCTCTACAGGTGGACAAGTGCCTGATAAAGAGTCTGACACCAGCATACATTGTTCACACAAATAAAACCAGACAGGCATTTTGAAGAATGACGTTATTAACTTTAACACACTTGGATTTGGAGAATATTTCTTCTTCCTAGGTTTATATCACTCATACGGAAAATGAATCCTGACCCTACATGTTTTCTATATATTTAACTTGGGCACATCTCTTATACCACTTTTTTTCATAGAGTGATTTTTCATAAGTTTTTTAAATTAAAATACAATATGGCTCTTTAATGAAGGAAAGATGAAGAGAAGTATTATATTCTTTATGTAATCAAAATGTTTTAAACCAGGCCAAAGAAAACATAAATTATTCAAGGTTATGACTACCTTTCGACAGCAGCCCTGGGTTCCATCCATGAAAGTATTAAATCTTCCAAAATGTGTGTGTGTGTGTGTGTGTGTGTGTGTGTTTTAATTGTACTGCAAAAAATCTTAGCTTTTGGAAAGAGTTTTCAGGTCAGATAAAAACTGACCAGTCCTCGCTCTGGCAAATAATAAAATCTGTAGCAAGACTAAAGAAATGATTTGTGGTGAAAGACAAAATAAATATAGACATTGGATAAGAGATTTTTCTTCCTTCATCTATACTCAAACCTACCATTTATGTGAGAGTTTAATAAGGTTGGTGAGTGTTATGTTCATAGATGTGCTAAACCATATGGGAGTGATACATGCCTCCCATTTAAGGCTTCATTTGCACCTGGAAACTTTACTCTTCAGGACTAAAATGAACTTTATTCTCAACCTCACCGATGTTATTATTATTTTTTTAAAAAAAAGGAGGCAGGGGATACTGGCAGAGTAGGAATAGCAGAGGTGACAGAGATGAATTCTAGCGTCAGAGTGGGTTTTAAATAAACAGAAAAGAGTGATGTGAGAGAGAAATGCAGGAGTGTATCTTCTCTACGGCATCCTACTCTGGAGAAATCCCTTTGGTGTCGATATGTTTAGCTTTCAAAGAATCACATAGACCTAAATGTCAAGGGGTTTGTGTGTATCTACCCAATTCAAAATCTCTTTCAAGGTTGCTGGCAGACAGAGGCAATTTTCCAGGCGATCAGCTGGAATTTCCCACTTTTATCTGAAGGAGAGGATAAAAATTCTTGGAGTCTGGGATGTCCTGATCCAGTGGGTACTCAAGTCTTCTCTCTGGAAACTCTGGTTTTCCAGTTTCTTTCTTTTCACTTTGGGAATTTCTAAGCCAATGGATTGGAAATAAATAGAGAAAGAAGCATATGCTTCTTTCAGGAAGTAAAGCCATTGGGAAGAAGTGAATAAAAATCCTTGCACTTTGAGAAAGGGTCATGGCAGTGAGGCAAAGCCCAGTCTATGGGAGGGAACTGGCCCTTCAGGCAGGAGGGAGCTGGATCCCTGCAGAGCTGGCTGCTGTCGCTCATGAGACAGGGCATACGTGATCACCATGCAGACACATCACCCTGGGCATCAGGCAGGGACAGCCAAAAATATGGCTTTATATGAGTTGGGTTGCTTAATTAGGAAAAGCTATCCAATACCTTCATCTTCAACCAACCAAGTAGTGTCCTTTGGAGGAACAGTGTTTAATCCTAGTTATAAAATAAGAAGATACTAAGCATGACAATGGAAGACCAGGTTAATAAAACAGTGGATCTTGCAACAGAGAAGCAACAATGAAAACCAGACATACTGCTCACTCAATAAATAGTGATTAAATACCTACTTGAAACAGGTGTCTTGTTTGATAGACATATTGATAAGCGCTTTCACTTACATCCTGGATCTCTAAAACCTAATTGTACTTGAGTCCTGTTTATAAGAGTTTTAAAGAAAATTAACGTTGGGAGCTGAAGAGTGAATATGGCATTTTTCTCCATGCCCCAATACTTTTCTCTTTTTTTAAAAATTTATTCATTTTATTTATTTATTTTTGGCTGCATAGGGTCTTCGTCGTTGCACGCGGGCTTTCTCTAGTTGCGGCGAGCGGGGGCTACTCTTTGTTGTGCTGCGCGGGCTTCTCATTGCGGTGGCTTCTCTTGTTGCGAGCACGGGCTCTAGACACACGGGCTTCAGTAGTTGTGGCAGGCGGGCTCTGTAGTTGTGGCGCATGGGCTCAGTTGCTCCGTGGCGTATGGGATCTTCCCGGACCAGGGCTCGAACCCGTGTTCCCCGCATTGGCAGGCGGATTCTTAACCACTGTGCCACCAGGGAAGTCCCCCCCCGCAATACTTTTCTAAATAAACAACACCATGCGCATATGTTTTTCAGGCCCTGACACAGTTCCTGGTATCTTACTGTGTCCTGGAAATCTCTTCAGAGTGAAAACCATCTTTTAAAACTCAAAGGATAATTCTGTTTCTAAAACACCTACTTTGTGCCAGGAAATTGGTTATGCACTTCATCTCGTTTATTGATTATAGTTTCAGCATGATCCTGCATGGTGTGGATTGTTTATTGTGCTTTACAGAAGAGGGATCCAAAGAGGAGATGATTTAAGGTTTCTAAGCTTCCAGGGAAGGGCCTGAGAATCTGAAGTCCGTGGATCTTATTCCAAAAGCTCTTTCTTACTTATCTACCTGAAACAGATTCACAAACGGGTGCTCAGTGAATGCACAGAGTAACTGCCGCAGGAGTTTCTTCCCTCCCCTTGTTGACACAAACATAGGATTACGTTTCACGACCGTCACTAAACATCACAGTTCTCAAATGTGAACATGCACCAGAATCAGCTGCGGCCGGGTCCACAAGGTTTCTCTCTAAACAGCCACAGAATAGGTATTTCAGATCCTGCGGTCCATACAGTGTCTCTTGTAACTGTTCAGCTGTTGTAATGTTAAAGCAGTCATACATCGTAAGACGTGACAGGGCGTGACTGTGTCCCCCTAAAAGCATACTCACGGACACAGAATTTCATACGGTTTCCATGCGCTGCAAAATATTTGAGATAAACATAAGGTTATTTTTTTCTTACCATTTTTTTAAAAAATAAAGAGGTGGCTGATATAAATATAAGCCTTATGAGTATCAAGTAGATCATAAAAACTTCTGGGAGGGAGCAGAGAACTTAGAATTTTCTCTTACGGAAAACTGTCTTTCATAGTACAATTTATAGTTTTTCCGTTACCAGTTTTGTTGTTCTTTCTTGGCATAACTCAGTACTTCAATGTAATTTTGTTATAATTACCAAAAAAAACATGATTCTTCTTTTGATTTTGTTTGTTTCCCCAACCATTTAAAAACAGAAAGGCCAGTCTTAGTTTATGGCTGGAAAAAGGCAGATGGTGGTTCAGATCTGGACTTCTGGGCTTCGTTTGCAGACCCTGACCTAGAGGGGTTATTAAAACTAAGATGCTGGGCTCCACCCCAGAGTTTCCCGTTCCTTAGGACAGGAGCTGTCCTGAGAACTGCATTTCTAACAAGCTCTGTGGTGGGTTCCACCCTCAACCGAATGGTGCAGGAAGATTAAGAAATCAAAAGTGAGTCGCTCGTAGGTCAACTCTTGTTCAAAGCAGTGACGTTTCTGGATAATTTTCCCATGTGCCTGTGTCCCACACCTGTTTTCTTTAATCAGATCAGTTGCCTACATTTGAAAAGTGGGATATTTACAGAAAAACACAAGCTTCTGACTACTCTCGAAAAATGCAGAAAACACTGTAGTGTTTTCTACATCGAGGGCAGTGTTGACCCTCGATTTCTACATGGCAAACCTTGCAGTCAAGATGGCCCCATGAAACAATGCTTACAGCTCTCCGTGGTCTTTACGTAGTCTGTCACTCACGTCGTTACCTTTTCTGGCCCTGGGACCATTTGCCTTCACAATCCCTAAACTCCATGCATGGAGAAAGATTACTGTACCTTACATCAGAGGACTTAAATTTAAATTACACCTGCTGGGACGAAGTGAGAGAGTGGCATGGACATAGATACACTACCAAATGTAAAACAGATAGCTAGTGGGAAGCAGCCGCATAGCACGGGGAGATCAGTTCGGTGCTCTGTGATGACCTAGAGGGGTGGGATAGGGAGGGTGGGAGGGAGGCGCGAGAGGGAGGAGATATGGGGCTATACGTATACGTGCAGCTGATTCACTTTGTTATACAGCAGGAACTAACACACCATTGTAAAGCAATTATACTCCAATAAAGATGTTAATAAATAAATAAATAAATAACACCAAATTTGTGTTGGGCACCTAGCCATACATTCTCTCTCTCTATATAGTATATTACACACACACACACAGACCCATGTATGTATACATACACACACATATATATGTATAGGCATATATATGGTTAATGCATATATAATACTACATATAAAATTATGTACAGGTAATTTCACTAATATATACACGGACCGGGGAGGTGGGCATGGCTACCTCCATTTTCTAGGTACACAAAGGGAATCACAAAGGTCATACAGATTGCCTAAGGGTACCCAGAAGGACAACTGAGTACCAAATCTGTCTGCCCCTAAACGGTATGGCCTCTTCTATATATACTAACCCTCCCTCTCCAAGCGCAGAGCAAAATATTTCCTGCGGCGTCTGCTCCCTACAAACATGAGGTGTGCCTGCCACCTGTTAATCGTGGTGAAGAAAAAACAGAGCAGCGGATTATTTACCAGAAATAAATATCAAATTTAAAAAACTTTGTATCATTATAGGCTCATGGTTTTTTAAAACATAGCAATAACTTGTCTAAAGAATGCTGTGCTTTGCAAATCTACTGTAATATATTTTATTCCCTGACACGTAATTGCATACCAATCAGTTTTGATTCTCTGCTCTTCATCAGGCGATATTTATTTGCAATATCTCTGATTTGGTTCTCCAAAGAACAAGCTGTGTGCTGCCTAGGAGGATCAGACGGCTGTTTTGCGGGTGATCGGCCATGCTATTTTAAATCACCATGGGAGACAGGTTCAAAGGTTAGACGTCAAAATCTTTTCAGAGATTCGTTAGTTTCCGCATAGCTAGCAAAAAAGAAGCGGCAGAAATCAGGCATTTAAAGGAGAGCTATAAACGTAGAGAAAAATGACCATGATTAGCGATTGTTTTCATCCATGGGGATGCCGTAAAAGTGTACCTAACATACGCTGCTTTATAATACATGTATAGCGTACAAACCAGTATGTTAGGTGTACTTTGTGTACGTGTGCACGTACTTTGTATACACACATATGTATATGTGTGTATGTATACACACATACAAATTCACATATAACATACGCATATATGTATATATACATATATATATGACAAAGAGTATATTTTAGATGCACTTATTTATAACATGTGGATTAAAAGAGTTGTGATATAGATATTAATGCATATGTAATATACGCTACCTATAACATATATAATATATATCACAATTGTTTTCATCTATATAAGTTATAAAAGTGCATCAAAAATATCCTCTCTGTAATACATATAAAACAGAGTATATGTATTATAAATGTTATGTATTTTTCATAAGTATAACACAGTATAACATATATTCTTATATTCTTATTCATATACAATAGTTAAACGGTTTTATATATGTTTATACAGATTACAAAGAGGATATTTTAATATTTAGTAACATAGATTAAATAATTACAATGCGTATCATGTTATATATGTTGTATAAATTATATATGCATTGATATATATATTGCAGTTGGTTTAATTCTCATGTCATCAAAGTGCATCAGCAGTGTACTCTCTGTAATATATATAAATATATGTAACAGAGTATAACTGTTATGTATGAACACACACACACACACAGAGTTCACCTAACATATACTGTTTTGTAATCTGCATATATTACAAAGCAGCATATGTTAGGTGCACTTGGCTGAGTTCTGTAAGCACGTAGTAAATGAACAGTCACGTCGCCCCCAGAAGGTGCTCCTCCAAGTTACGCACTTGCAGCGTGCAGCAAACACACGAAAACTTGCACCAAAGTGTCTTCACCCCCCACTTCCGTCACTTTGATTTGAAATAAAAGGAGAAATTCTTTTATGTAAATATTTGGAATCTTTAAAGTGAAGAGATCGTCAGCTGGAAGAAAAGCAAAGATGTGAATTGAAACGTAGTAACGTTCCCAGCAGGATCCATGCGTCTATTTACCATGAACATTTTAATTTGTACAACACTTCTGCTGCCTTTGCGGAGAGAGCTTACTTAGCCCCCATAGTTGGAGCTCAATTTCTTTCTGGACTTGACAGATCAAAAGGCGTGGTATTTTTTCCCAGGAATCCTGGCATCTTGTACTGTTCATGCCATTCCAGCCTGTCATGTTTGTCTGTGAAAGAACAGGAAACTGCTTTGAGGAGATGCGGAAGGAGGTACATGTGACTGACAGTGTTCACACTTAGAATGAAGGGAATGGCCATATTTTAGATTCCACATATAAGTCATATCATGTGGTATTTGTCTTTGTCTTTCTGACTTACCTCACTTAGTATGATCATCTACTTCAGTTTAAAAAAAGGACCTCCTGTATGTATAGCACAGGGAACTCTACTCAATACTCTGTAATAACCTATATGGGGAAAGACACTGAAAAGGAATGGATATATGTGTATGTATGTATAATGGAATCACTTTACTGTACACCTGAAACTAAGACAACACTGTAAATCAACTATACTCCAATATACAATAAAAATTAAAAAAAAAGAATAAAGGGAATGGCGGGAGACAGTGGAGGCTGGAGATACATCCTGTTTCTCTGCTGGTTCAGTTAAGAACATCGTGCCAAGTGCTTCCATGATTTAATGCAGTTTGTCTTTTATCTACTATTGGAGGAGTTTGTGTTTGTCTATATATGGAAAGTATAAATTCTCTTTTTAGTTTTCAAGGTAGTAGAGGTACTTAGGTGCAGCGACAAACTACTGTGAATGGATTCTTTGCAGGTAAAGTATTATTAGAGTGATGGCCCAGAAGTGGTGAAAACAAAGATTCTGAAAATTCAAATAGGCTGACGTGGAGAAAACCACACATGATCAAATTCACAATGTCTAAGTAATGTATAATTAGGCTATATTTTCCCAGGACAAAAGCACTGAGTTTTGAAAAGGAAATCTTAAACTTTTGCTTTAAACACATAATAAATACTGAAAATAACTACGTTTTCATCTAAACCATGGTAAGCTTTTAATGACAGACATTTTTGTGCATTTCAAGCCCGAAGGCCTTCGCGGAAAGTGATTTTTTTTTTCTCTTGGTGCTTTTAAACATGCTTGACAGTTTGCACTTTGCTTGCAGACCTACCCTCCAGAATTCCACCAGCTCACTCCATCTAAGTGTTGCCAGTTTGGATAAGTATTATGAGAAACTGAGCAAAAGGCTCAATTTAGCATGCAAATCATCGCCTTGGTTACTTGACCCTGAGATGCCAAGAACAAAGCCAGTTGCTCAGCTGAATTTATTACATTTAAACTTATTATACAGTCTTAGCTTTTAATTTTCTTTCACCAAGATGAGCAACTTATTCACTCTGGCAAAGTCCACAAAGCCTATATGCTTTCCCATCCCCTGGGCAGGTTTCCTGGTCTGTATTTTAAGGGATAAACAAAGTTCTCTTCATATGAATACGTAAAAGTTTTTTCACATTCATTATTTTATTTACAAGGTCACTGAGCTAACCTTGATTTTACTGCTGACGAAAGGTGAGCTGCAGAGACCAGGGCACCTGGACCTTGTCAGGCAGGTACAGCGTGTCAGGGCTGGACCCCAGGCCTATTTCTTTTGACCCCCGATCCTACACCCCACGGCTGGTTCTCCTACACCCCACACCTCTGACACGGTCAAAGGCCACGATGTTAGCATTCCATTGTCCATTGAATGAGTTTATCCCACTCTCTCCTGACATCAAATTCTGTCTCCATTCTGGATCAGACCTCAGCTCTACTCTTCATGGACTGATTTAGTACATATTCACCCAAAAGAACAACTAGCAGAGACACAGACGTACCATGTTTAGAAAATCTCTAGTTACGTAACCGCTATGGTTTGCAGAGGTGAACGATGCACAAAGATAGATACAGACGCCCTTGCATTTCTTCAGAGTCCTTCTAAAACTACATGCCTGGCTCTGATATCCATAAGGGAATGAACAATCTGGAACAACCCCACAGAAACACTGGGGCCCCAAGCAAGGTGAGATGGGTGCATACCATTTGAGATCTGTCCCCCAAAACAGGTGGGGTGACTAGGGAAGATGAGGAAGGGTTAAACACTTGGTGGCTCCTCTGAACACCTGGGGTCCACACATTTCGGTGGGGGGTAGATATTCTCAAGTTCATCACCGTGCGCAGGAATTTGAGGAATTCATTAGGTGGACACATTACGTTCCATGCTTCTCAAACTTTCCTGTTCCTTGAGTCTCCTGGAGATTTTATCACACGGAACATTTGGATTCAGTAGGTCTTGGGCAGAGCCTGAGAGCATCTCTGATGATCTCTCTCCTCGACGCCAGTATCCTTGACCTTTGGACCATACTTTCTGTGGAAGACTGTTCTACAGGGTCCTCAACAGTGGTGTCTGGAGGGAAATGCAAATAGACTGACATCCAAAATGGGAAGATGCCCGAGGACTTTCCAATGATCCAGCATCAAGTGTTAATAACATCAGTGAATGTGGTTGTGAATTACGGCAAAATGCTTTCATAGTCAATGCTCGTTTCAAGCTCAAAATGTCTTTGTGAAATCAATAAGACAAACATTATTTCTTCTTATTATTTTCAAAAAAAAACCCAAACAAACAAACGAACACCTAAAGAATAGTTAAGTAGATGGAGAAACATCATACCATAGGTTAGTGTCTCCTGTACTCTTAGCATTAATTTTGGGATTTTTCCTTAGATGGTTTTCTGTCCCCATAAGCCTAGTCACAATTTCTCTCCATCTACAGAAGTAAGTGTGATGGACCCTGATGAAGCAGACTTACTTGTTAACTCAAAACCAAAAATAGGGGTTTAGCTAGAAATTCCCCTCAGGAAAAAAAAAATAAGTTTTTCCAGCAAAGGGCGATTATTGTATTTGTTTCAGGACACCAGCAACTCATGCTGGTGCCCTGAAACAAAAGCAGCATCGAAATCCCCTGTCACTGAGAGAGCAGTTATGTGCTACAGCTGTAAAGTATGAACTTGTTATTTCGCTTGTGTTACCCAGGACTTCACTGCTGGATGGACAGAGAAAGAAGTAGAAAGTTCCCCTTATTGCATAAGCATGGTCCCCTTCTGAGGACTACCTAGCACTCCTTTCTTCTGCATCAAAGAGGCATAGCTATTTTCAACTTCAGGAGGGAGGAATGGGTCAAGAAAAGGGAAGCTAAGAAGAAAAAGCCGGAATAATGAGCCCCTGTGCCCTTGTGACTTACATAATCTACCAAAGGGAGCTCAGTGGGAACCAGAGAAATGGAGTGGAGGCAAAGCTGGCGAAAGTAGGTTTCCAAGAATCAGGAGTTTTAAACACATTGGCACTCAACGGCTCTTCTTTGAGCTATGTGCTATTTCTAAACGGCATGGCTGAGCGATTCTGTGATTTCTTTGGTCCGCAGAGTGGTAGAATACATATAACATGCTGTGCAGTCTTTCTCAGTATCTCTGGGTCCCTCTCTCTTTGGGAGAGGGGAGATTCTGGCCTAGGAACAAATTAAAGATGAGAAGTTGATACTGAGGCTTTAATGGCACTGAAGCCTGAGGAAGTAAATATTTCTTAACTGAAAAAATTCAAAATAGCAGGGAAAACTGGTGTAGTGGAAACACATTGTACTGGAAGTCAGGAAACGAAAGTTATTTTTCAGGTTCTTTTACTTAATCACTATTGGGTAAGGTCTTAGCTTTGCAGACACTCGTGATAGAAATAAGTCATCCATTGAGAGTCAGGGCCCAAGCATTCCCATAATCCTTTTACATATATAAGCATGTAAGTATATTGTGGGGAGCCCAAGCCTTGGAACTGATAGATGGATAGATGGACGGATAGATAGATATGATAGATAGCTAGGTAGGTAGACATGATAGATGGATGGACGGATGGATGGACTGATAGATAGATACAAAGACAGATCAGAATATGCACCCCCAAATATGCCACTTTGGCATAAGAATTATTTTAAGATGAAAGCAACTGAGAAGTAGCAGATGCAGGAAGAACTCTCTGTCCTTCCCCCTTCTGCCTAAAAGAAGGGCATAAATTTCCCTTTGAGAAGGAGACATAAATTTCCATCTGTAAAGGTGTCCTCTCCCACACCAGAAGAGGTGAACGACTCTTCTCTGCATAACAAGCCTTACTAAAGAACCCTTAACTACCTTAACTAGCAAGAGCTATACCAAGAACTACCGCCTGGTCTTCTTCCCACAGTTCCCCACCCCTAGGAGCCCAACCACCTTTTCCTTTGCCTGCTCACTTCTCTGTAATTTATCACCTTCCATTAAAATGGTACACAAAGCCCACCCCACACCTGTGTAATCACCTCTTTGGGTTTTTATTTCTTTCTGTGCAGCCCCTGTCGACTACAAATTGGCACTTGCCCTCTACCTCTACAAGGATTAAATCTGGAGCCGCTGCAGCTGGTGGCCTTCAACACCTCCTGAAAGGAGCTCAGGGTGGAGACCAGGAATGAGGCCCGCTGTGCTCTGGGAAAAACTGGCAGAACATGTCCTCAGATAGTTAGATATTTTCAGGAGTCGATTTTATGAGCCCGATTCCTGCATCTCCTCGTGTCTAGAAAAGCACTAAAATCCTTCCGGTTGACGTCTGCTCCTCGGGACTAGCAGAAACATTCTCCAAAAAAATATGTGCTTGGGGACTTCCCTGGTGGCGCAGTGGTTAAGAATCCGCCTGCCAAGGCAGGAGACACGGGTTCAAGCCCTGGTCCGGGAAGATCCCACATGCTGCAGCAACTAAGCCCGTGCGCCACAGCTACTGAGCCTGCACTCTAGAGCCCGCGAGCCACAACTACTGAGCCCGCATGCCGCAACTACTGAAGCCCGCACGCCTAGAGCCCATGCTCCGCAACAAGAGAAGCGACCACAGTGAGAAGCCCGCTCACCGCAGTGAAGAGTAGCCCCCGCTCACTGCAACTAGAGAAAGCCTGTGCACAGCAACGAAGACCCAGCACAGCCAAAAATAAATTAATTAATTAAAGAAAAATATGTGCTTGATTGCATGTACTCCCCCTTCACCAAAATCATATTTACTGACCTTCCCCCTCCCCTGCCACCTCTTTGGAGCAGTTGCTCAGAGCTAGCTGAGATGCTGTCTCCTGGGCTATAGTTCTCATTTTGCCCCAAATAAAACGTAACTCACAACTCTCACGTTGTACATTTAAGTCGGCACCCCCACGCACATGAAAACATTAACATCGATAAAGAAATATGTCTTTCTCCTGTTAATCTGTCTTTTGTCAGTTTAATTCACAAGCCTCAATAAACAGATTGTAAGAGAGCCGAGGAAAAAGTTTTTTCCCTCCCACAGTTGGGGGTCGGGGAAGAGAGAGAAAGAGAGCGAGAGAAACACTGATGGATGGATGGATGGATGATACTTAGAGAGGCAGACAGATATAGACAGAAGGGTGATAAACAGAAAGAGTCCAACTTCTGTCTTCTGCAAAGGGTTATTTTAAGGACTAACTAAGATAATCTATATCCATTATTATCTACCATATAAAATTTATTACTATTTTTAATGGTATTTACATTATTAATCCTGAATAAAAATCTTCACTTATGAAAACGTTTTTTCTTAGGCAAAAAGTTTTGAGTAGTGAATATAACGACAAAGCACTGGGAAGTGAAGGCATTTTTCGATTGTTTTTAATACTCAGCTAGAAATGTAACTACTGAGGAGGAACTCCGAATACCTGTTAACTGTTATAAATGAAGGCTCCCTTTCGGGACTTCAACCCCAAATTCTGCTTCCTGCATGGTTTAGATGCCAGGGCCGGTCATCTTTAAGAAGAGTCTCTGTTCAATCAACTTGGCCTCTCCAAGACTCCACATTTCAAGCACAAGGCCAGGTACTAAGCTTGTCTGTAATGACACTCAACGAGGATGAATCTCTGGACCAGCCATTAAAAGTATCTGGCGCTAGATCTCTTTCAGGGCCACCATGAACCAACAATCACTTTTGGAAAATGTCTCTACATTCTTTGTATCTCAGACTTCTCCACACCCAACATGTTGCATTACCACTGCCCCACATTGAGACATTATGAATGGAAGAAGATTGTTACTGTATGTTATCTTCTTCTACAACAAAGAGAGAGCCGAGTCAGCCTGGGGGCATGTACTTGCACCTCTATTCCAACCCAGACTATCATGCCATCCCAGAGCACCAGTTCTGGTCATTTCATATCCCTTGCTCCAAGGGTGATGGGTCCATATTGGGCCAATGAGTCACAGAAAGAGATTTGCTGGATAGGGTTCCTGGGAAACAGAGGCCAGTCACTCTTCCTTCATCAGGATGTAGATGGGGAAACTCTGGTTGCTATTGGCAACTGCCTACTGCCATGATGAAGCTGATGCTCTAAAAGAAGTAATGGAGGGACTTCCCTGGCGGTCCAGGGGCTAAGACTCTGTGCTTCCACAGCAGAAGGCACAGGTTCGAGCCCGGGTTGGGGAACTAAGATCCCGCGTGCCACTTGGCATGGCCAAACAACAAAACAAAGAAATTAAATAAAAAATCAAATAAAAGAAGTAATGGAAGGGCCTGGACCCTGATGACACAGTCGAACTGTGGAAGCAAACTTTTCTGAGGCCTGCTCTTCCCTGGACTTGTGCCGGACGAGACAGTGGCCCTGGCTGTTTAAACCAGGTTGAGTAGATGTGTCTGTTCTTTGCAGCTTGTAGCCTCCCCGTGGATATTTATTATTAAAGTATCTTCACTTACTGAGTTAACCTTTACTGAGCATCTACTATACGATTGGAACTTTAGGGTAGTAAGACGCACAAGGCACAGTTGCTCCTAAGACCTTACTATGTTATTCATCCCAAGCTCATTTTTGTTGGAACAGCAAATGGTTCATTAGGAAAGTTGCCCCTTTGCAAGTTAAATACCTTCCCAAAGAGGCAAAATATTTTTCTCCGTAATTTAGCTGAAAATGTATCAATGCATGTTATGTCCAATAGAGTTAATTAGTTCATTTTTATAGTCCAGTAAAATTATCCAAGGTAGTTTTCTAAGTATCTTCTTTTCAGTGAGTTTTCATTGGTGCCTTTATCTTTTCTTTCATCTCAAGATGGACCCAGAAACAACAGGAGCTAAAAGTATCAATATGTATAAATATCTATGCTGAATTCTTAATGAAATAAGCTATAATAACCACAGGATAATCCCATCTTTTTAATACATGTAACATGTATAGAAAGATAAATTTATGTATGTGTACATATCCAGCTGTATGCTTTTGCATTTACTCTTATCTTCACAGTAGCAGATCGTTTGCAGAATAAATCTGTTAATTAAAGCTGGGGGCTTTAAACGAACCTGTATTATTTGATTTTCTTTTTTCACAGAAGCATATTTAACATGTGAAATAGCTTCCCCAAATTCTTAGGTAGTATCCAAAAAATACTTAAAATGTATTCAAAGAATACAACTAATTTTTATTGGACAAACAAAACATAATTAACCAGATGAATACGATGCCAAATTAATGGATCCCAATGATTTTTCATTTTTGTCTGCTTCTGTAGAGAATCATCCCTTCTATGCCTCTCCAACACAGTGGAAATAAGCTACGGTTACATAATTCTCTCTTGCCCTGTGCATTTATTTTTTTGCCTCTCCAATCTCTCAGTTATCCTTTAAAGTCATCCACGTATCAAGAACCTTCAACAGACAACTTAAGGACTCACTGTCCTTGCTTAGCTCCGATCATGACACCTTCCAATCTACAGATTTTCCAAGTTCCATATAGTTGCTATTACAGATTAGAGGGAAGAGGTATGCCATTCTTATCGATAAACGTAATTTTTACCACTAATTTCATTTGAGAACATTTCTGGAGCAAGCATGCCAAATGAAGCAAATTCCATAAACTGATTTAAGTCAAGAAGTAGAAACTATTGTTTGCACTGTTTATTTTCACCTTAAGAAATATGTTATAAAGCTGATCCTTTATACATCACTGAGGCAGTCTCTATGAATGCTTACCTATCGGTCATATTTGCTAACAAATTCTTCATGTTGTTTGGATTCACAGGTTTCCCTTTGTTTTTGCTAGCATTCATCTTTCTCTTTGGGGATACTGAGACTACTTAAATAGTTCTTTACCTTTTCTATGACTAGAGTTCAGAACACCTGTGTTTATAGCCTTGGTTTAGCCAGGGACTCTCAAACCAGGGCACATCAGAGTCACCTGGGAGCTTTTAAAACTATAACCTGGATCATTCACAACACTTTTGAATGTTAACAGTGGTGTTACTGTATGGTGTGTTTGTTCTCCAGTTTATTTTCCCCCTCTCAATAACCTAGATGTTCTCCCCCAAAATTCACGACATGGGCTGAGTCTGCTTGTTCACTCAGCAAGGATAAACTTCAGTGTTCTTATTCCTAATCATGAAGAGAGAGCTCTCTTACTTAACAAGCCATCCGATAATTTCATTTCCTCCTTCATTTTTCGGAAGGATACTTCACGGAGCAATGCGTACTGAGCTACTGGAAAATTGTTGACAAATACCACATGGGGATCTGCAGAAACTCCCCCCGGACCTTTCAAAGGGGAAATGATTTGACCATGTGGAGAGTGGTTTGCTCTAAGCCGCCTTGTGCCCACAGTAGCACATGTGTATGTGAGGATCTTTCAAACCAGAAACTTGTGCAACAAGTGAGTTATAATATTCTGAAGGTAAAAATGGATGGGCTTTGGCTATTTTTGTAATTCCCTTAAATTCCATTAAATAAACTTCTGCCGTGGCAAAAGAAACAAAGGAAAAGTAGAAATCACTAATCACATACTATCCCCAGGCTGACTCTATCTTCACACACATTGGTAAGATGGGATGTGTGCCTTTGTCAACTCATTACTTTGTTGGAGGAACAAAATATTGGCATCGAAAGTTTAAAACGGTTCAAGATTACTTAAGTAATCAACAAGAGGTGGTTTATCCATGCAATGGGATATTATTCTGCCTTAAAAAGGAATGAAATTCTGACCCATGCCAGAGATGAATCTTGAGGACAGTGTAGGGAAGGGAAAATAATTTTCCCTCTATCCCTCTGAGTTCTTGGCTGAGACCCCTGTAATAAAAGACAGATGAACAAGAGACAAACAAGTTTACTAACATGTATGCCTCATGCGTACATGGGAGAGACCCAGGGAAAATGAATAACTCCAAGAGGTGGCTTAGAACTCTGGCTTATAGAGCATCTTCAACAAAGAATAACAATTTATCAAGAAAGAGCAGCACAAAGGAAAGCAATTTGAGGTTTCCAAGGACAAACTATCAGAGGTTAACTAATGGCATACAAAGTCCAGTTAGAAAAGTTTATATGGGTTCCTTTGGTGCCACCTCCTGGCTGATAGGGTCTAAAATTATCTCTGGTGATTAACTTTTGTCTTTCCTGGTATCTTTGCAAATCTATGTACTGCTTTTAGGCAAATCGGGGAGTACAGGGAGCTTTCCTTCTACCTGCTTCTTCTCAACTGGCTTCATCTGAAAGTAACTGAGCTGGCACACTTTTTGGGGTGGCATATTTAGCTACTCTTCAACATTGTGCTAAGTGAAATAAGACAGACACCAAAGGATAGACATCGCATGAGTCTATTTATATGTGGTACCTAAAACAGTGAAATCCATATCGACAGAAAGTAGTGTAGTGGTTCCCAGGGACTGGGGGTGGGGAGGGGCTAGGAAGAAGGAGGAATGAGGAGTCATCGTTTAATAAGTTTAGTGTTTCCACAGACATAGAGAACAGACTGTGGTTGCCAAGGGGGAGGGCGATGGGAGAGGGAAGGACTGGGAGTTTGGGATTAGCGGATGCAAGCTATTATATATAGAATGGATAGACAACAAGGTCCTACTGCAGAGCACAGGGTGCTATATTCAACCTCCTGTGATAAACCATCAGGGAACAGAATACGAAAAAGAATGTATGTATGTGTATAACTGAATCACTTTGCTGTACCAGAGAAATTAACACAGCGTTGTAAATCAACTATACTTCAATAAAATAAATTAAAAAAAATAAGTATGGAGTTTCAGATTGGGAAGATGAAAGAAGTTCTCGACACGGATAATGGTGATGGTTGCAAAGCCATGTGAATGTACTTAATGCCACTGATCTATTAGATCTACTAGATCTATCTACTGATCTATTACACATTACCTATGTATGCATATGTATACATATCAATACATATATATGTATTACTGAACCACTTTGCTGTACACCTGAAACTAACGCAACAGCATAAGTCAACTATACCCCATTATAAAATAAAAACTAAATTTAAAAAATGACACTGATCTATACACTTAAAAAAAAGATTAAAATGGTAACATTTATGTTGTGTGCATTTTACCATAACTTTAAGAAGGTAACCTCAATACGTATCAGCAGTCGTGTACAATGGATTCTTCGCGGAGGGCTGGAATCCAATGAGAAAGGGTGAATGGGGAGGCAGAAATGGTTCTAGCGGGTTCCATGCCATGCATGCTCTAGAACCACGATGGGCGGAGTCTTTGTCAACCACAGGACGGACTGCGACGGAGTAACAAGAACCATGGTTATCGACGTCAGCCTGCAGAGTTGGCACCGTATTTTATAACCTTGTAGTGACTCTGGAGAAACACTACCACCATTTTCATAATCCGTACCATCTTCTACATTTGAGTCCAACTTCACCGTTCCCCTGTTCATTTTTGGCCGTGTGTCTACCCTAAAGCAAGAAACTCCCACGGGATTTCCAGCAGTCATGGCTGGATGACCCAGAAAATACCGCTCCCCCGCCCCCAAACAAAAACAAGTTGAATTCCTCAAATAGTTAAGCAGCTCAAACAACTGCCAACCATGGAAAGATGCCTTAAACAAAGAATGGCCTATCTGTTTCCACATTCTTGAATTGAATCATCTTTTTTTTTTTTTTTCTTTTGTCAGCCTCACGGAATGAATTCTTCTGAAATGCCAGCTGCCTACAGTAGCCTTCCGGGAGCCACCGTGCCCCAAGTAGTGTGAGAACGGCTGTGTGGAGAGAATTTCCTAAAATAAGACTTGACTGTCTGCCAGGGTGGAAATAGACTGCAGCCTGAGGTAGGACCCTCCCTGTCTCCATCTTGCTTCCCTCATCTGTAAACCGTGGCCCCAAGGCTGTCACGCGGCTCCTGAAAGTGCTGAGGAGATGAACAGGGTCACATGTGGAGGAGTCCTCGGGGCGCTGGGAAAATGTACCGCACACATAAATGAGGTGCATTCTGATAGCAACCTGTGTCGTACTAGTGTTCGTATTAACTAGACAATTTAACCCATGGCAGTAATGATAGGTCCTTCTCAGAATGTTTATCCTTTCATCAAATGATCTTTGCAAATAAACCCATTATCAGCTCTTTAACTGTCATTATTCTGATCACGGTCAGTTCAGAGCCATCGCCTCTGTGACCAGGGTCCCCATAGGAGCCTCGGACGATAAAGAACGGCACGAAGCAGCAGGCTGGGGCCAGGGACCCAGGGGCCGCCTAACCTCTCTAAAGGTATCCCCTGATGAGGCTGACTTCCTGCCCGACCCATAAACTGCTCAGGAGGGAGGGGTCAGGGCCAATTACTTCCGTTCAAAAGGCAGCAGAGATCCAGAGACAAAGAGAGCTCCCAATGCAGCCAGTCCTCTCCTCCATGCTCTGCACAGGTATCTGTATGGAAAACTCTTGCAGACGTGGCCCTGGACGTGGAGTGCATTCTCCCAAAGCCCTGAAAGATGAGCATAGCTCAGGGGATCTGGAGATCTGAAAAGGAGCGCATCCTCCGAAGCTTTTTGCCAAGCCTGCTAGGATCGTCCTCTTAAGAGATTAGGAGTAGGGGATGTCACTTCCCTCCTCACGTCCCCCGAGGGACTCGGCAGAGGCTATGAAACAAAACCCAGTTGCTCCACACATCACTCAGCATCTTCCAGGCTCTGCCTCTAACACGACGCCCCACCTTGCCTCCCAGCAAAGTGCACCCAAGGGCACCTGCAGTCCAGTCAGGATCCCCCTGAGATATCACACGCCGTCAGGCCCTCCAGCACAAGCTGCTACTCCAGATGTCCAGTCTCTCTCCATGCCCCTGTCTCTGCAAGTCCTACGCATCCATCAAGACCAGCGTATGAGCCATCTCCTTTGGAAAGTTCCTTGATGCCCCAGACAAAAGGAACCTTCCACTGCACCGTGCTTGCGTTACCCAAAGCGCGGCATGATGCTTTCACCCCTGGTCCAGTAGGAGAGCTACTGGCAGCCTTTCCAATCTTAGCGACCTTAGCCAGAGGCATTAGCAACCCCTCCCTGGGCACAGCACAGCGCCTTACTCATGGGCAGCATTCAACAGAAGGTTGCTTGGGCGGAGTGGATTATCACTGACTGGAGTCCTTAAAATGATGGAACGCTGGGCTCAGATCATGGGGCAACACGTTCCTGTCAGCTGCTGATCGCTTAACTATTACGGCGGGGACGTGGATACACATCGCTGGAAAATTTCCCTTATTTCCCTCAAACCTGAGGCACAAGCAGAGAAACCGGACATTTTCCAAGGCTGAAGCTGAGACCTGGCCACACAGCATATACAAAATCTGGCTAAGCAATCCCAGGCTTAGTGCACACAGGCGGACATAACCATCATTATCATTGGACCCAGTCAGATGAATGCAGCTCCAGCTGGAAGCAAATAAAAGCTGGAAACAAGAGCCATTGGCTTTGACCCACATGTTAAACCACTGTTCACACGTGTGTTGTAAAGGACGTAAAATGAGAGCTGAGTTAACGACCTCTGGTGCCCCTGGGAAAAAGCGTGAGTCTTTAAAGCAGGCCTCATCTGTTCATCGTGGAATGCCTTCCCGTTACCTCTGAGGTCTTGCAAACTCTAGATCGGCCCGTGTTCCCCTTGGTCTAGACCCAGGAGGAGCTGTCGGTGTCAAATGTTCAAGGGGAAGGCTCGGCGATGTCATTACTATAAAGTGCAGATCAACCCATCAACCCATCTCTCCATGGCCCTACGGCCCCATGGCCCCATGAACCCGTCTCTCCATGGCCCCATGAACCCACCAAACCATCTCTCCATGGCCCAATGAACCCATCTCTCCATGGCCCCATGAACCCGTCGCCCCATCTCTCCATGGCTCCATGGCCCCATCAACCCATCGCCCCATGACACCATCACCCCATGGCCCCATGACCCCATTGCCCCATGGCCCCATCATCCCATCGCCCCATTGTCCCATCAGAGACCAGGAGCTCATGACTGTGCACAAAAGGTCCTGTTTCTTTGTTTGGCTTACAATTATTTTAGTTATCCCATTTCCTCTGAAGCCAATAAGAGGCAAGGTGTGTGTCCAACCTTTTCCCCATCGCTGGGGGTCGTCACTGTGTGTTGCTTACACACCCAAGGCCGTATTACTCTAAAGCCCTTGGAAGCAAGCATAGATCTTGACATTTATATGCCAAGTCCAGTTAAGAGGGAACAAGTATGCCGTGTGTGGGGTTGCCCAGATGAGAGGAAGAGATTGTCTTGTTTTTTTAATGCTTCTGCTGGATGGAAATATCACTTACAGGGCTGAGGAAAAGACTCAAGGTTTCTCTATGCATTAAATGCTGGGTCTGTTTGGGATTGCACAAAAATATTTGTCCAATCTGCTCTTCCCTCCCCCAATCCCTTGATGTTCTCTCCCAAGGCCAGGAAATACCCCTCCAGTGTGTGCCATGCTCATGGGGTCTGGCTGACTCAGACACATGGCGTATTCTGCTTTCCCATCTGACCACCCGCTGTCACAGCCCCAGACTATTAACCTACAGCGTGTGCAGCCCTGAGTCGCACTCTGCCCCTCTCGCTCGTCTGTAAGCTGCCCTACAGACTCATAAAATAACTGTGCCCTGCCCACCTCTGCGGGGCTGGGCAGAGGAACTCAGGATGCTATCAAGCTGGTGAGCCAGGACTTCGTGCTGATGACATTAGAAACAGTTCTTTGGGATTCGCAAGTCATTACAGTTTACATTTGAGCAACTCTCTCTGCCACAGGCAGGGGGATGGAGCAGCGACATGATTTTCGCTAGAGGAACAGGGCATGATGACTTGCAACTCCACCACGCCATCCAAAGAGTCCAGGGAGACGTTGAGAGTAGCTCCAGAGCTTCGGGGCTGGAGGCCCCAAGCTTCAAGAAAGGCAGATGCCCCAAACTGGAAACTCTTTATCGGGTCTTTGCAAGAAACACCAAGGAGAGGCTGGTCCTTCTGAGCATGCAAGCTCCTCTAAGCCAGGAATCGTGTCATTTCAGCTCTATGCCCCTGGCAATTAGCACAATGGTGGCCGTTGAGATTCCAAAGGTAATAAAAGATCATGACTTGTGTAGCTTTGTCTTTTCCACTCGAGCAGAGTATCTGGAAATAGGACACCATTTCAAAAAGCTTACACTGAAGTATGTCTCCCAGGAGAGACCAAATGAGTCTGACTCTATCAGGATTAGAGCCTTCCCTCTAAGCGGGCACAGTCAGCCTGGGGCTGGTGGGGTGGGGAGATTGCCGGGGTGGGGGGTGCCGCGGGAGGCAGGTTGCGGACTGGTAGCTGGATGGGGGAAGGTCTGTGTGTCGAGCACATTGGGTCCAAGGAAATATGCAGTAAAGGAGCCTTCCAGATGAGAAAGGGAAGGGCAAGTCTCCATAGGGATAAAGTCATCACCTCAAACTGAGATGACCGAGTATCGAACAGCTTATAGTTTAACAGGAACCTTACCATATGCTTATTACAGGAAATGCAAAAACCTAGATTGTCAGTAATTCAACAGTTCAGCAATAACCATGGAAAAATTTATAGATAGACAGGTGTACAGTAAACAGATAGATACATAGAGATAGTGACAAAGACACAGACATAGATATTTAGATGGATAGGTAGATTGATAGAGATAGAAAGATAGGTATAGCTATAGATAGGCAGATGGATGATAGGTATAGGTATATATAGACATAACCTATGTAAATATATAAATATAACCTCTATATAATATAGATTATATATGTATAAGCATGCAAATATATAACTATAGATGTAGGTATATATAGACATATAGATATAACCTATCTAAATATATAAATATAACCTATATAAATATAACTTATATTTTGCATATATGTTGCTCACCCACGCGTTGCAAACTATATAAAAGTAAAGCTGAGGATCTCCAAGAATAAAATATAAGTACATCTTCAATAGAAACTTCATTCATTCTTCTTTTAACATATCACTGTTGCCCCTCAGATCTCATATGTCCTAAATTGGCTACCTGTTCCAGCTACATACGTAATATATTTCAACGATGGTGTGTGTGTGTGTGTGTATCTTAATATAAATATATATGTATTATATTTATATACATATTATAATATGCATATTATATTATAAATGCATACACACGCTTATTTACTTTCCAAAAAGGAGTTCTTACTGATCATTTTATTCTAATTTAACAATTCTAAGTTAACAACCATTTTCCCATCTCCACAAATACTTTTACATCAATTTTATCGACCACACAACATTCCACTGTGTGGCTATTATAAGAAAAGAAAAGTTCCATCCTTCTAGGTCCTGCAACGGGGCGCATTTTATTTAATATTTTGCGTGCACACAGGAGCTTTCGTAGGAAAAATGAAGACCCAAAGAAGGGATTAGGCCTGAGCGCTCACATTTTCCTTAACAAAGGAGGATAAATTTGTGGAGAACTGACAAGACGGAGGAAGACAGTGTAAGTGTCTAGGGGCCGTGAATCACGCGGCTACAAAGTATGTGGGGAAACTAATGCAAGATAAGGGCTGTTTCAGGACGTTTGTTTGTGCAGGTCCATTTCGGCACCGCTTTCCAGTCTCTGGTGGAGAATATTCTCTTCCTGATGCAAGGAGGGCACCTTTCTCGTGGGAAATCTTAGGCCCTGAGTTTCAGTGGAAAGGAGGGGGTCAGGGAGCCCTTCGTGCACCTGCTGTTTCTCGGGTACCTTGAGCTCAAAATCATCAATGCCCCAAAGCGGCACAATGGGGGTGGCCTGTTCTGAGCCCCTTCGCTATACTTCTATCTACTCAGATAGTGTATGCTACATATTTCTCGGTTTTGCTAAATGTCCTTAATTTTATTTATTAATTAATTTATTTTTGCGGTACTTGGGCCTCTCACTGTTGTGGTCTCTCCCGTTGCGGAGCACAGGCTCCGGACGCGCAGGCTCAGCGGCCATGGCTCACGGCCCAGCCGCTCCGCGGCGTGTGGGATCCTCCCGGACCGGGGCACGAACCCGCGTCCCCTGCATCGGCAGGCGGACTCTCAACCACTGCGCCACCAGGGAAGCCCTAAATGTCCTTAATGTAATGAGATTCTGCCACTGGCTCTGCCCCAGAAATCGTTTCAAGGCACACATGAAGATCTTCTCCATTAGAGGGAAGTAGGTATAAACAGATTTGCAACATTCGCCGTTAGACCCTGCTGGTACGTGTCTGAGTTGGGGCTGACTGTAAATCCCTGTAAACCGCCTTTCCTCGTGGAATGCACCCCATGAGCGGCTCTTGATCCGCGAGGTGATGTCACTGCAGACAAGCAGGGTTCTCAGGGCCGGACCCCACAGGGAGGCGGGAAGATGCACGCAGCCGTGAGGGACACAGAGCTCCCGGCATCCCTCTGCCCATGGCTTAGGGAAGATTCCAGAGTAGACTGAGGGGGGCACCAGGCTGCACCACCCACAGCAGAGGACCCAGGGAGAGGCCAGGAGTGCCAGGGTCAGGGAAACATCTCCTTACGAAACCCCAGGAACGAAGGAGCCTTCGTGTTCACAGTCATCACATTTGTGGGTCTCTGCTCGTCACTTCTCACCCAACGAAATGAAGGCTCACGTGCTCCTCCAAAAGAGTACATCCGTACCAGGTAGCCTAAATCACTATGTCCGCGGGTATACACGGCTTAACCAAGTTTCTAGTCTGCCTCAATAGATGTCTCCCCTACTGAGGAAATCAGGGTTATTTGGGCGGAGAGAGGGAGTCACATACGAGCCCGGGAAACAACTCCCTGCTGAACTAACTTATCCAGAACGGCCAGACACCTCATGTACAAAGACAGTGCGTCAGCAGCATTTAGATCTGGGCCACTTATTTACTTTAATGGGATAAAAGGTGAAATGAGCATACTGAAAGAATGCAGATGGGAGGGAGCAAGCCCGCAGAGGCCAGAACCCACGGTCCCGATGGAGGGCTTAGCAGGCCCTCCTCGTAACGCCGGGAACATGCGACCCTCTCTACGTACTTTGGAAAGAAGCATATGCGCACAGGAATAAGTCTGGGTACTGAGAACCTTAAACGCAAATCCTGTGATGGTGCTGCACGAGATCCTGGCTTCCTCCTTGATAAGTCTCTGAATGTATGAGTTTGCTTTTCCTTTCAACGTATTTCACTTTATAATCAGAGAAAGGAGACGTGATTTCCAGAAGAGGGATGGCTGGCTGACCCTCACCTTCTGTAGGAGAAGCGTCAGTGACGCACAGCCTTGGGTCACTGGATGAGAAGAGCTATGTTGCCATGTTGTGTGGGGTGAGGGCTGTGGAGAGCACCACGTGGCAAAGAACTGCCGGCGCTTTTAGGAGCTGAGAGCAGCCCCTGACTGGAAGCCAATGAGGAAATGGGGTCTTCTGTCCTCCAACTGCAGGAGGTGAGCTCTGCCAACAACCTGAGGAGTTTGGAAGTGGCTCTTCCCCCAGTTAAGGTACCCGTGAGAACTTGGCCCTGTGAACGCCTGGGCTGCAGCCTACGGAGACCCAGAAGCAGGGAACCCAGCTGCCTTACTCAGCTCTGGGCTATCATAGCTAAACACCAGGTGCTGGAGGCTTAAACAACAGACATTTACTTCTCCCAGTCCTGGAGGCTGGAATCTGAGATCCAGGTGTGGGCAGGGCTGGTTCCTCCCGAGGCCTCTCCCCTGGGCGTGTAGACGGCCGTCTCCTCCCTGTGTCCTCACGTGGTCGCCCCTCTGTGTGTGTGTGTGTCCTGCTCTCCTCTTCTTATAAGGACACCAGTCCTACGGGATCAGGGCCCACCCTAGTGACCTGATTTACCTTCATCACCTCTTTAGAGACCCCCATCTCCACGTACAGCCACACTCTGAGGTCCTGGGGGTTAGGGCTTCAGCATATGTTTTTGTAGGAGTTGGGGGGCACACAATTCAGGCCATACCACCACCTAAATTCTGCCCGGATTCCTGACCCACAGAAACTGGGAGATAACAGAGGTGTGTTGCTTTCCCTTGCTGAGTGTGCAGTAGTATTTTACACGGGGACAGAAGCCTAATGGAACCTACCTCAAATGGGGTGAAAGTGTTATCATCCGAGAATATGCCCATCCATCCTTTCCGCCCCAGAAGGGGTTATAAAACAGCCCAGGGTACCTCCCTCCACTCTGGAGCTGGCTTCTGAACCCACCCCTCCAAACGGCCAGATTCGGTGAGAAAGACAAATGGGCTTAGGAAAATCACTTACACACGACTGGGTCATTGACTTGGTGCCTGTCAAATCCAAGGGCGAAAATTTACTCCTTTTTTTGAGATGAACGTTGAAGTGAACGTTCCAGAACGTGAGAGCCTTCAGAGAAGTCAGGCTGCGTTTCTACAGCCCTCTATGCTCTTATCTCGCTCTCGGCCTGCTCCTGGGAGCCAGTCGAAGAACCTTTCCTTTAGCCATTAGAAGAAGAGCATGCCAGGGAGAATGGTCCGAGAATGCACTTTTTAAGCCTCCCCAAATATGGCATGTTGAGTATTTTGAATTAAACTTAAGAAACAGCTGATGCAAGAGGGACACTCTGACCCTCCTCTCTGTCCCCCTGAAGCAGGAAACACATCTCCATGTGGCATGTGCTCTCCCTGTGTCTGGACGTTGAAGGACACCCTTATGGCTACAGGCAAGGAATTTGGGGCCAAGAAACCTATATAAACAAACCTCACGACTTCTTTAACTGACCACCCCAAGCGCAAACTCGGTTTAGATTCCTCACTAACCAAGCACCCAAAGCCTAAGTTTCTTTTTCTTTTCTTTTTTTTTTTTTCTGCGGTACGCGGGCCTCTCACTGTTGTGGCCTCTCCCGTTGCGGAGCACAGGCTCCGGATGCGCAGGCTCAGCGGCCATGGCTCACGGGCCCAGCCGCTCCGCGGCATGTGGGATCTTCCCGGACCGGGGCATGAACCCGTGTCCCCTGCATCGGCAGGCGGACTCTCAACCGCTGCACCACCAGGGAAGCCCTAAGGTTCTTTGTCCTGTCACTTTCTCACAAGTTTATTGTCTCTTTGTCTAAAAACTGCCTGCTTTGGCTACATCTTAAGTCCCATTTCTAGGAGACTTCCACGTGCATAGATTAAAACGTGTTTCTTAAGGGACCCCTCCTACGCTGTTGGTGGGAATGTAAATTGGTACAGGCACTATGGAAAACAGTGTGGAGATCCCTCAGAAAACTAAAAACAGAGTTACCATAGGATCCAGTAATCCCACTCCTGGGCATATATCCAGAGAAAACCATAATTTAAAAAGATACATGCACCCCAATGTTCATAGCAGCACTATTTACAATAGCCAAGACATGGAAGTAACCCAAGTGCCCATCGACAGGTGAATGGATAAAGAAGATGTGACACATCTATACAATGGAATACTAGTCAGCCATAAAAAAGAATGAAGTAATGCCACTTGCAGCAACATGGATGGACCTAGAGATGGTCATACTAAGTGACGTTGAGTCGAAGACAAATATGATATCACTTATACGTGGAATCTAAAAAAATGAGACAAATGAACTTATTTACAAAACAGAAGTGTACTCACAGACCTAGAAAACTTATGGTTACCAAAGGGGAAAGGGGGGGTGGGGAGGGATAAATTAGGAATTTGGGATTAACAGACACACACTACTCTATATAAAATAGATAAACAACAAGGATCTACTGTAGAGCACAGGGAACTATATTTAATATCTTGTAATAACCTATAATGGAAAAGAATATGAAAAATAATATATATATGTACACATACATATATGTATATATAAAACTGAATCACTTTGCTGTACACCTGAAACTACTACAACACTGTAAATCAACTATACTTCAATTTTAAAAATGTGTTTCTTTTTCTCCTGTTAATCTGTTGTGTGTCAACAGCCATAAGACCTCAAGAGGGGTAGAGAGGAACACTCCCCGCTCCCGGACATAAATTTGTCACAGTGTGATACTTTAACATCAAATTCCTTTATATTGGCTTACCCCCTACATTCTTTCTCTCTTTTTTGAGAGAGGCCAATCATGACCTTGAATTATGGTTCCCAGCAAGACCTGAGAGGCTTTCTTCAGGAAGATCAATTACACATGATTGGAAGAGAAAAGAAAAGCCACAGGCTTGGCAAGCCCCTGTGCAAAGTCCTCCTTTAGAAACCCCGCCGGCTTATTACTGAACGCGACAACCTGGCGGCAAGCATTCCGCCCACGGCAGCCGCCTTAAATGAGGCGAAGATAGGATCTGTGAACGTCCCGCCCATCAGTTCTGCCCCGAAGAGCATCTCCTTTAACTTTTCAGTTGACCTCTGCATCCACCTCTCCCTTTGTTGAGAAAAATGAAAAAGAAAAACGTCTCACAAAAGCGGAAGGTGGAAAACCGTGGTGGTAACATCTGAACATCGCATGACTTGGTTCTGAATCAATAAGAAAGGGCAGGAGAACAAGAAGGACATGGCAGGGAAGGTTCCTGTGTTCAAAAACAGCCAGCTAAATGTTCATCTTTTTAAAAACAATGAAAGATTCAACCCTGCCTTGGGCAGGCGCCTAACACGCCCACACTCACATTTGTTTATTTACGAAAGAAATCTTCACCGAGCACCGACTGTGTGAATGTGTAGGCACTGCTCTAGGTGTGGTGGGTACATGAATAAGAGGATGGACCCTCCTCTCCAGGAGCCTGAATTCTGGAAGACAAAGCAGCCCATATCACATAAGCGAACATTGTCCCAAATCCATCCAGCCTGCCATGTATTCTCCTAAAGGCCCACTTATCTTTGCTAATGTAAAGAAACATTTTTTTAAATTTTATGTTGGAGTATAGTTGATTAACAATGTTGTGTTAGTTTCAGGGGTACAGCACAGTGACTCAGTTATACATAGACATTTATCTATTCTTTTTCAGATTCTCTTCCCATATGCGTTATTACAGGATACTGAGTAGAGTTCCCTGTGCTCTACAGTAGGTCCTTGTGGGTTATGCGTTTTAGATATGGTAGTGTGTCCATGCCAATCCCAATCTCCCAGTTCATCTCTCCCTGCGGCATCTTTCCTAAATTTTATTTGCATTTCCACAGGTGCCTTTCTCCTCCTCTCCTTCTCCTACAAAGATGGTATATAAGTGCTAAAGTCTAGCCACTTCCCCAAGCCACTTGCTGCATGAGTTCCCATGTGTGTATGTACGCCAATACATTTTGTCTTTTCTCCTCTTAATCTGTCTTTTGTCAGTTACCTTTGTACTGCCTTAGTTATAGAACCTATATGGGTGGAGGAAAAGTTTTTCCTCCTGGACGTGATTAACCACATAACAGTTTAAAGTAGAATTTTTAATACGTGAATGACTTGAACCAAAAGCCACATTCAACACAAAATACCATGTGATACAACTGAAGACACACCATCCACTCAGATTTCTATGGGAAGGGCTAGCCAGGCAATTAGGCAAAAATGTTCAAAGCAATGGGAAGAGTGTAGAGAAGGTGAAAAAATTATCATGATGCACAGACAACATGATTGTCTACAAGGAAAATCCAAGAGAATCTTTAGGGAATCTATTAAGAAGAGTGTTCCACAAAGCTGCGGAAGACAAGAGCAATATAAACAAAAGCAATTTGCATCCCTTTATGCCAGCAACACATAATTAGAAAACAGCACTTAAAGCGCATTATATTAAAAATATAAACAGATTCAATTATAAAATACCTAAAATGCACCTCTCATAAAACATGAAAGCCCATTACGGAGAGAAACGAACAACTTTATGCAGAACATAAAACGAGATGTAACAAATGAAAAGATAGACTTTGTTCACTAAAGGGAATATGCGAGATCTTTAAAGATGTTTATCACCTGCAAAGTAAGCCGTCGATTCAATGCAAAGCGCCTATCATAATCCCAGTAGAGTATTTCTTTACACTGGAAAGGATGGTGATCATTTCACACGGAAGGTAAGTGTTCAAGAATTGCCAACACGATTTGGAAGGATGATAAAGTTAAGGCAATTCTCCTACTAAACGGCACGAAAACAGGATACATTACAGTAGAAGGTTTACAGTAATTAAAACAGTGTGGCACTAGGTAGTCAGACTGACTAAAGGAACAGAGTAGAGGAACAGGCAATAGGTGAAGGTATAAATAGAAACCCATAACACGGCAAAAATTCAGAGCAAAAGGATGGGGCTGGGGTACGGACAGGCCATTCAGTAAATGGTGCGGGAAAACTTTTGTGTACAGATGGGGGCAGAAAGGGATGATAGATCCCTGCACCGCACTGCTAAAAACATCTGCTGAATAAAAAAATCTACTTGAAAGAGAAAATGTCCAAACAATTAGAAGAAAGTATATAAAAATATTTTTAAGACCTTGGACTAAGAAAATTTCCCAAAGACACCAAACATACAAACCCTATTTAAGGGAAATATTGGCATACCAAATCACATTAAAGCCAACGTTTCTGCAAGATAGAAGACACAGTAAACCACTTTAAAAGATAAGCCACAGGGCTTCCCTGGTGGCGCAGTGGTTGAGAGTCCGCCTACCGATGCAGGGGACGCGGGTTCATGCCCCGGTAGGGGAAGATCCCACATGCCGCGGAGCGGCTGGGCCCGTGAGCCATGGCCGCTGAGCCTGTGCGTCCGGAGCCTATGCTCCACAGCGGGAGGGGCCGCGGCGGTGAGAGGCCCGCGTAACAACAACAAAAAAAAAGATAAGCCACAGACAGAGGGAAAGACTGACAAGGGATAAAACCCCAAATGGATTACTTCCTGTCTCAGCAAAGATGTCCTACATGTCAATAAGAAAAGAGAACACTTGAGGAGAAAATGATCAAACAGTATAGGAAGGTAATTTATAGTGAAAAGGATTGAATAACTAAAAGCGTTAGGAAAATTTGTTCAGACTCTGAAAATTAAGAAAGTATGCCTTTAAACAACAGGGAGCTAGCATGTGATACCAATTAGATTGGTTTAAAAATGAAAAGAAAATGGGCTTTCCTGGTGGCGCAGTGGTTAAGAATCTGCCTGCCAATGCAGAGGACACGGGTTCGAGCCTTGGTCCGGGAAAATCCACATGCCACGGAGCAACTAAGCCCATGTGCCACAACTACTGAGCCCACGTGCCACAGCTACTGAAGCCTGTGTGCTTAGAGCCCGGCTCCGCAACAAGAGGAGCCACCGCAGTGAGAAGCCCGAGCACCGCAATGAAGAGTAGCTCCCGCTAGCCACAACTAGGGAAAAGCCTATGCACAGCAACGAAGACCCAATGCAGCCCAAATAAATAAATAAAATAAATTTATATATTAAAAAAATTACGAGACAAGGCAACACCAAGTGTTTTCAAGGCTGCAGAAAATGGAATCTTTCATACTCCCCTAAGTCTGAAATATTTCACCTTTTTTAAATGTAATAAGCTAGGATGATTGGATATAACAAAACATGTTGATGGCAGATTTCATGCAAAACTGGAAAGAAATCTGTTGCTTTCTCCCCCTCCTCCACCAAGAATAGCCTTCTTTTTTTTTCTTGGATTTTAATCCTTTTCCCTTAGATTTTTATTTTCATGAAGCCACACGACCTAAAACATAACAGCCTCAAATAAAAGCAGCTTCACATGTCATTTAATGTGCAGTAATGTCAAAAGTCACATCCCAGGCCGAAGACTAGAAAAAGTACCATTTTAGCATTCTCTCCAAAAAGACAGTTCCTGAGTTACAATATCTTACAGAACGAGGTGGCTATATTCAAACCTTGCAAGGTCAAGGAATAATAAAAGCATCTCATTATGCACTTACTAAAATGACTGCACAAAACTGACGAATATCTGCTGTCTGCAAACGTATGCTCCACAATTTTCTCCCCCTTTTCTATTTTTCATAACATTTTCATGATATTTGAAAAGAAAAACACAAAGACGCGCGTAAGAAACCATCCAGCCGCCAAAAAATAAGAATAATTAAAATAAAATAACTGAAGTCTTAGACAAGAAAAATCCTGCCGGAAGGCGCTCATTGCAAGGTGAAGTAAACCTGTGATTTCAGGACTTAAATGAACTCAGTTTGATCATTTAGTTGTTATACTTTAATAATTCATCGATTAAACAGGGTTCAAAATGCGACAAAGAGTCACTCTTTTATGCAGAACTGCTTGACCGGATGTCGGTTGGTTAAATCTTGGGGAAATATTTGTGATGGTAACGATCCGCTCCCCACGCAGCACCCCAAACACTGCTCACCTACATGGATCCGGGGAACTTCAAAAAGTCTATTTTAATCGACCCAGCTCTGTGATCTGTCAAAGTGGAGCATTCTGAACACACACCAGGCACTCAAAATGGGAAAATACTTATTTTTAAATACATGGACAACGGAAGGAATGGCAGAGCCTGTCCCATCCCCTGTGAAGATCACTGCTCGCCCATGGTCTGCAGACGTTTCTTCTTGGGGTCAGTGTGGCTGGTCCGCAACGACATGGCCATGGGCTGTGAGGGACCCCGCAGGACAGGTGTATCCTCTTACCAAGGGTGCCTTCGGGACAGCTAAGAAAATGGGGATCTTGGGCTTCCCTGGTGGCGCAGTGGTTGAGAGTCCGCCTGCCGATGCAGGAGACATGGGTTCATGCCCCGGTCCGGGAAGATCCCACATGCCGCGGAGCGGCTGGGCCCGTGAGCCATGGCCACTGAGCCTGTGCGTCTGGAGCCTGTGCTCCGCAACGGGAGAGGCCACAACAGTGAGAGGCCTACGTACCGCAAAAAAAAGAAGAAAAGAAAATGGGGATCTTTCCCTAAATGGGTGGGATGTGCCCTAAGTTCTGATGCCACCCAGGTATTTTCAATCCTCCTCCTAGCTTCTGAACAAAATAAGCAGGGAAGTGTCCCCTTTTCTCATTTTCTCCACTGCAGTTCCTCCTACCCTGGCTGATTTCTCCATCCTACTTCAGAGAGGTAGGAGGCGTGAACATCATTGGTCCTTCTTCTTGTTCATACTTAAGAGGACAAATTTTAACAACACTTAGGAATTAAGATATTTATGGCCCCATGTCACAACATCATCTCTGGTACATATGTTAAAAAAATATATTCTAACGCAAATCCTAACATGATTTACATCCCTTTCTTCTCAAGTGGAGACAGTCATAAAACACACACACTTCAGGACATGTCACCCACATACGAAACCAGCTGAAAGAGATTTGTTTTAATGTGTAAAGACACTGAAAATACATCACTCATAAGTCTTCCTGGAAATAAATAAACTCTTGGAGATGTACTCCAATAAAAGGAGACACCAATCAAAAACAGAAGTTAAAACTAACCATTAAAGGCACGATAAGAGAGGCGGCTAACTACAGGGTAGCTAACGATAGAATTAAATCTAAGTAATGGTGACAAATACCACTGCAAACCCAGTGTAAATGTTAAAATTCTTGAAGAACTTATACTCATGGGATAAATGATGATGAAATAATTTTTTAAAGGTAGGAGCATAATCATTTGGAAAGGAGAAGAAACAAAGTGAAAGCATGGATCAAATTTAATGCATTACAAAATGAAACAGTAGTTGAACTGATTGATAAATTCAAAACGGAAATCTGTGACTCCCCCTAAGAAACTTCAGGAAGGAAAAGATAAAGTTAGAGATGGGGTGGTATAATGGATAAGGAGGGTGGGAGAGAGAGAGAGAGAGAGAGAGAGAGTTGTAGAACCTTGGAATTGGGAAATGGGCTACAACCATAGATAAGGAAGAAATTAGTCTTAAAAGTACTTAATAGAGGGGCTGGGCTTCCCTGGTGGCGTAGTGGTTGGGGAGTCCGCCTGCCGATGCAGAGGACACGGGTTCGTGCCCCGGTCCGGGAAGATCCCACATGCCGCGGAGCGGCTGGGCCCGTGAGCCATGGCCGCTGCGCCTGCGCGTCCGGAGCCTGTGCTCCGCGACGGGAGAGGCCACAACGGTGAGAGGCCCGCGTACCGCAAAAAAAAAAACACTTAATAGAACACCATTCTATGAAGTTTGCAAATCCGGACGAAATCCACGCTTAAAATATACATTCATATAAAGAAAATTTAGAGAAACCAAAAGGACCAATTATCATAGAAGAAATTTAACATATATAGTCAAGGAACGGGGCTTCAAAGAAGGCAAGTTTTCCCTTCCACAAATGACCTGTTCATTTCTTTGCACCTTTTCTATGGGATGTGCTTTCTTTTCATGTTGTATCCAGGTGGCTTAGTGGGTCGGTTGATGGTGCTTGAGAAAGATGAAAATAGTCAAGGTGGAGAAGAAATCATTTAAAAGCCAGATGCCTTAGATGCCTGCTCTTTGTTTTAAAACCACTGTGGTTTCAGCATGGGGATTAGCTAAAGAATTACGTGGAGCTACCTATCTCAAAAAGAAGCAGGTACCCCTCAGAGAGGGTGGTCCAAGGATACAGATGACCCAGGATTCAAAAGGTAGTTTGCAGCTGAACAGATATAGAATTTGAGCTATTGATGTGGGCATGAAACCCAAAATTTAACACCTGTAGGTAAGTCAGAGTAAGCATATATGGTTTCTCAATGGATCAGATAACGATTTTTAAGTTGTAAAAATAAGCAGAGAATGTTCTACAACTCCTCCAGTTTGGCTTCCTATTTTAATGGTGTGAAAGTGTTTTGGGGATCTTCCAGAAAGTTTCCATGTGTGCACGACAAGCTACCAAAAATTAGAAGATGCCTCCACAGATAATTGCTCCTGCGATCTCAAAGTTGTCAGAAAAAAAGGTTTATTAGTATTTGAGGATAAAAGTCATTACTTCTGGCAGATGCCATGAAAAATTTAATTGACTCATTTTTGATAACCTGTGGCCACAAGCTAATTCATTTGCTTGCTGGGGAATGCAGTCAGCCAATAATTTATTCTGGGAAGTTTAGAGAGAAAATTTACTGCTTGGAAATCATGCTACTATAATAGCTTTACAGAGATTTCTCCTAGAGCCAGGTTTGTCACTGATAAACTCTGCCATAAAAATGTTCCAAATTATCTTGATCGTGCTCTGCGATGAAGAAACTTTGTAGCAAAATCACTTTTTCCCCCCTATAAGCTAGAGGGGGCGTTTTGGGTTTGTTTTCTGGGTTTGTTTGTGTGTTTGTTTGTTTTTATAATGATGAAACATCTAGCATCCCTGCAATCTCCATCCCTGAAGATATTGATGTATTCTTTTATTTATCTATCCATTTATTCATTAAAAGACATTACTAAACCTTTACTATAAATGAGTTAGCATCTAGTAAAGCTGACATTAAGCTCTTTAATCCCCGATACCAGTACTAACTGTTTTACAGATAAGAAAACTGGGGCACAGAGAGGTTAAGTAACTTGCCCAAGGTCACACAGCTGGTGAGAGGCAGAGCTTGAACTTTTACTTTTAGAGTGCTTTTGCCTTTACAGAAAATTTGAAAAGCTCGTACAAAGCATTCCCATGTACCCCACATCCAGTTTCCTCTAATGTTTACATCTTACACTTCCAAATGGGATAATAATAGTCACTCACCAAATTGGCAAAGATTAAGACATTAAAAATATCGCTGGAAATATCGTGCCTGGTTGTTCCTGATCAACATTCAAGATGCGTATGTCCTTTGAAATAATAATGTCATTTTCATAGCATAGCCTATGAAATAAGCCACATACATACTCACCTAAATATGCAAATAGGTTTATACAAGGATTTTTTATAGTCATTGTTTCCAGTAGCGAAAAACTGGAAACAACGTAAATGCCCATCAGTAGCATTATATGTTAAAGCCTCAGGTCCTTGATACTCTTTGAGTTTCTGGGTATCTCAGTGTGATGACAATGAAAAATGCCCAAGATAGATTGTTAAGTAAAGGAGAAGTTTCTTAATAACACCGGGAGATCCCATTTGTGTCACAAGAGAAGAGCAAAAGCACAGAATATGTATGGAAAGATACACTACTAATTATTAGAAGATGGTACTTCTAGAAAGTAAGATGTAGTAGGTGAGTTACTTTATAGGAAGGAAGGGAGGGAGGCAAGATGGGAGAAGGGAGAAAACTTTCTAAATAAGATGGCTGGGAATATAACTGAATAAACGAATTAATAAAGTTGTAATTTGAGTACTCTGATAAATTTGTCCCACATTATTTTCATTAATCATATATATTTTTTTACAAAACCAGTGTAGCCGTTGAGCACCATTTTTCTTTCTTGCACTGTAGCTTGACTTCAAAGATGCATTAGTGGTTCACCGCCAGGAAAGGATGCTAATAGCAGCGGCCGGCACTGACCATAAATACACATTTCAAAGAGAGTGATGGCATCGGTCTCTCCGACTGCATCCTAGGAGGTGGTGCAGAGCACAAACAGGGGAGAGATGGCAGGGCAGTGAGAAGTGACAGGGATTGAACTGTCTGTTGAGCGCTGGACCGTGGTGGATTCAAGCCTGTCCTCTGACCTTGGAAAAGGGCTCCCCCGATCACGCGTGAGGGCTCATGCACTGCGGGGAAAGGGGACTGGGGACTCTAAGCTCGGGAAGCAGGAACCAGGAGGATCTGGAGGCTATGCAAGCAGAGCAGGAGGAATTGAGACCAGAGAGGCGAGCAGATACGGAAGACACCCAGAGGTGCAGCGCCTCGGACATCGCGGGGACTCAGACCCTGACCCCGGAGACATGGTGGCCACTGCACGGTTCTGAGAAGAAGGTGGTTGAAAGCACCCCCGGCTACTGTGCTGGGAGGTGACACAAGTCAGGAGGTTCCTGCCATATCCTGGGAGATAGGGTCTCTGCAGTTCAGACCAGAGGCTCCGCGGAGAGGTTGCATTCTGGGTCTTTTTTTTTTTTTTTTTTTTTTTTGCGGTACGCGGGCCTCTTACTGCTGTGGCCTCTCCCGTTGCGGAGCACAGGCTCCGGACGCGCAGGCTCAGCGGCCATGGCTCACGGGCCCAGCCGCTCCGCGGCATGTGGGATCTTCCCGGACCGGGGCACAAACCCGCGTCCCCTGCATCGGCAGGTGGACTCTCAACCACTGCGCCAACCAGGGAAGCCCTGGGTCTATTTTGAAGACTGACATTCAGAGAGACACTATGTCGCACCAAATTCATGTAGGGAGGTGGGGGCAATCACAGTGTAAACTGGGATCTGACTTAGAGCAAAGCCTTTAAGTAAGTCAGACAGAGAAAGACAAATATCATATGACACGATTCTATCCACACGGCATTGTTTCAGACGCTTTCAGCGACCAACTGACCCAGACATTGCAAAGTGAAGGGAAGACGTTTGTTTCAGATTTTAAAAAAATGATTGGAGTGATTTAAAAATTTTAAAGAAGGTGGAAAAAGTAAAACCTCCATAAAAACAAAATATTTATTTTTGCCCACCTCTTTTCTTTGTATGTTTACTTATTCTACACAGATATCGCATATAAATAAATTCAGACATAAAAACTGGAAAAAGAAGATGTGGCACATGTATACAATGGAATATTATTCAGCCATTAAAATGAATGAAATAATGCCATTTGCAGCAACATGGATGGACCTGGAGATGATCATACAAAGTGAAGTCGAACAAAGACAAGTATCAATTGATATCACTTTTATATGGAATCTTTAAAAAAAATGACACAAATGGACTTATTTACAAAACAGAAACAGACTCACAGACTTAGAAAGCAAACTTACGGTTACCAAAGGGGAAAGGTGCAGGGGGAGGGAAAGAGTGGGAGTTTGGGATTAGCAGATGCAAACTATTATAAAGAGAATGGATAAACAACAAAGTCTTACTGCATCGCACTGGGGACTTTGCTCAGTATTCTGTAACAACCTAAACGGGAAAAGAATTTGAAAAAGAATAGATACATGCGTATGTATAACTGAGTCACTTTGCTGTACACCTGAAACTAACACAACATTGTTAATCAACTATACTCCAATATAAAATAAACATTTTAAAAAAAGCCCACCATGGTTAATGTAATCATCTATCTGCCTGATGAAGAAAGAAAATACGGCCAATACAGGGGAAGGCTCCTGTGTCTGCGTGTGCAGTCAATCAACGGCCACTGTTCTCCACGTAGCAGTGATCCCCTCTCTTGACCTAGCTTTTCAGTCTGCTGCTTGCACTGATTTATACATTTACGATAAAGGGTGATTCACATTCCACTCACATGTCTCAGGCATACAGCCCGTATGTCCACGCGCCTACAGAATCTCTTCTAGGTTCCCAAATGTTATGCTGTCTGTATTCTATCCTGCGCATTCCAGAATGCTTCCGTCCTTGGTATTTTTGGGAGGCTCATCCGTGTGAATAGTTCAGCTCTTGTTCATTCACTTTTCACTGCTGTGTTATAATCTGTGCGTGGCTCAACCACAATTTATTTACACGCTTCAGATTGGATATTTAATTTAATTGGCAATAAGCGTTCTCCCATAGGTATTCCCCGTGCAAACAGGTGAAAGGTAAGACCGCCGAGGAAATTTTACTGGGCGTCCCCCAACTGCTCAACAGCAGTTAAAACTCCTACTTTCTTGTTTGCCTTTCGGAGTGATTGAGATTGCTTTTCTTCAAGTGTTTCCCTTAACTGGTTCGATTTCTCTTATTTTTGCCTTTTTTCTCTTCTTTGCCTTTGGTGTCTCTGCAGCTTGAATGCATCCGAGAGATGTAGATTTCTTTGCAGCAATCTATGCGGGAGTTGTGCCTCTGCTCTTTTCTAAATTTACTACAAAATTCTCAGCTGTTCTCTCTTTCTCCTTTTTTGATTTTTTCTTCTGCATCTCCAATGAGTCCTATAGAAGGCATTATTTTATCCTCTATGGGTCTTCATCTCTGTTTCGTATTTGACAAGACTTTTTGTCCTGGTGCTACATTCTGGATAATCTCATAGGAAGCATCGTCCAATGCTCACTGATATCTAATTCATGGAGGTTTCCTTTTATTAATATCTACTCCATGAAGGTACTTTGAAGCCAATAATAATATATTTCACTCGCAGAGATTTATTTATCCCTTCCTTCAAAAAAAACTTTCAAAAACGTACTGAGTTTCTATGGTATTCTAGATGGGGAACAAAATGAGATTATTACAATACAATGTGATACAATACACAATGGAATAAGAAATTTTTAAGAAAAGACTTTTGCCCCAATGGCTTTTAGACCATAGTGGAGGAAATATAATAAACAAACAAATATGAAAAATAAATAGATGGTGTAGTAGGCAGAATAATTCCCATCCCTTCAAGAAATCAGGCCCAACTAATAAGAACCTACTGTCTAGCACAGAGAACTCTACTCAATACTCTGTAATTACCTATATGGGAAAAGAATCTAAAAAACAGTGGATAGTCATATATGTATGGCTGAGCTGCTTTGCTGTGCACCTGAAACTATCACAACATTGTTAATTGACTATACTCCAATATAAAATAAAAAGTGAAAAAAAGAAACCCCAGTATGTATGTATACCTGAGTCACTTTGCTGCACAGCAGGAACTAATACAACATTGTAAATCAACTGTACTCCTATAAAATTAATTTAAAAAAGGAAATCAGTTCCTAGTCCCCGGAACCTGTGAACTCTATATGGAAACAGGGCCTTTGAAAATGTGATTAAGGGTCTTGACATGGCAAGATTATCCTGGATTAACCAGGTGGGCTCTAAATGTGTCACCTGTATCCTTATAAGAAGGCAGAGAGATTTACACACACAGGGAGCGAGACAGTGTGAAGGCAGAGGGGAGAGAGATTTGAAGATGTTGATTTTGAAGACGGGAGGGATGTGGCCACAAGCCCAGGGGTGCCTGGAGCCCCCAGAAGCTGGAAGAGGGAAGAAGGGCCCTCCCTTGGAGCCTTTGGAGGGAGCGCGGCCCTGCCCACACCTGGATCTCAGACTTCTGGTCTCCGGGATTGAGAAAATGAGTGTCTGTTGCTTTAAGTCCCCGGTTTAGGGTGATTTGTTACAGCGGTCCTGGGAAACAAGAAAAACAGGTGGCAAAAAATACTATGAAGAAAGTTAGAGGGGAGACAAAGGGTGCTTGGGGTTGCGATTTTTTTGGGGGGGGGCTTGCGATTTTATGTAAACTGGTGAGGGAAGCCGTCTCTGAGAAGGTAATGTTTGAGCAAAGGCCTCAGAGAGGAGGGGGATAGCCAAGCAAACAGCTGGGAAGAGCCGCCCTGGGGAGGGCAAGAAGCAGGTGTCAGGGCCCTGAGGGAGGATCCGCCTGGAGTGCTGGAGAAGCGCCTCCAAGTCCAGCGTGGCTGCGGATGGGTAAGTTAGGTGGAGTAGTCGGACATGGGCCACAGGGGTGACGGTGGGGACCCATCGTGCGGGTCCTTGCACAGGACTGGGAGGGCCTCAGATTTCACACTGAGACAAGAGTCTACTGTGGGGTTGACACATGTATCCTCTACTGTAAAAGCACGAGTCTGCAGGCCAGGTTTAGAACAGCCTGTGGAGTGTGGTAGTGATGCCAGCGCTGACAATATAAGAAGAAGGAGAAGAAGTAATTGTGTGAATATAAATTAGTATAAATAATGTATTAATATAGTAATAAATATAATAATGAAAAACAATCACTGTTATTATCCCGAGGGAGATAATTGTGGAAGTTTCTAGAAGGGCAGTGGTGGGCGTCATGAGAAGAGGTCATATTCTGGGTAAATTCTGAAAGTTTAACAGATGGAACATGAGGTGGAGAGTGGATGAAGGGTCCATCATGACGGCCAGGAAAACCTGGGCCAACTCTAGAAAATGGACGTGCAGCGAGTGGCTGATGCATTCTGATCTGCCAGCCCACATCCTCTGCTTCAGCCCGTGGACAAGAGCGTTCAGACACGAGAACCGAGATCTGGCCCCAAACTAACAAGGGTTCTGCAGATTATCAAACCATGATGGAAGACTGTCAACCATCCAATGGGATCGCCTGGTGCCCTGTGTACTGATTTCTGAGAGGGTTTGTGAAGCTTCCTTTGACCTCAGGTCATGATTATTTTTTTCTAGATCAGTAGGCTCGCAACCTCGTCTGTGGATTAGAATCACCTGGGAAGCTTTTAAAACTCCTATACTCATGCTGAAACCCATCCAATTACTCCCCAAACTCCAAGGGTGGGGCTCAGGCATATGTATTTTTTACAGTTCCCTTTAGACGCTTTCCCAAACATTTCAGGTCAGTGTCCTTCCTTTTCTGTTAGTCTTTATGCCCTACACCGTTGGTCCTCAACTGGGGGGATTCCACTCCCCAGGGACACTTGGCAATGTCAGGAGACATTAGGGCTGCAATAACCCAATTAGCAACTATATCGTGGAGTCCAGGGACGCTGGTCAATATCCCACAATGCAGAGGACCCTCCCCGCAACACAGAACTATCCAACCCCAAACGTCAGTAGTGCCGAGGTGGACAAACCCTGTCCCCAACCCCGGGAATTTTGTTATCGCATTAATGAGTCCACGAGTATAGCCAGATTCTTAAACATCCTTCTTTTACCACTTTTGATTATAACTGACAATCTGAAGGTCGTGGGGGGCACGGTGGAAGCAGGGAAGACAGGGATACAGAGTGGAAACACCTGGGTTGAATCACCATCTCCCGCATGCCTAAGTGGCTCTAGGAAGTAGTCAGGTGGACAGTTAGTGGTTTTTGAGAGCAAGGAGAACAACTCTTGGCATGCTCTTTTCCTTCCTGAATTATGTTTGTGAGAGGTGAGTTAATTATCTGTTAAGTCTTATGGAGACGCCAGGTGTTGAGGTCGAGGGCACCGATGTCTTTGCTCCTTCAAGGTTTGGAACACGGCACATCAGCACCGAAGGGCCTGCTCTTCACTGACATCATGCACTTGGGCAGAGGGTGCATCTGCCCTCCTTCTGCAACTTGCATCTGCCCTCCTTCTGCAAGTTGCAAATGACTGGGTGGGACTCCAGGACGACGTCCTCATGGGGGTTTGCGTTTCTGAGGATGGACCTCCTGACTCTGCTTTTCTGTGTGTGGGCAGTCGACTCTTTGGAGTGGTCCCAGTGGGTTATCAGCTGGAGGCGACTGAGCCCCTTGGAGCGGGGTGGGGGGGGGCGCTTTTTGGTCTTTAAAAACTGGGGGTGGGAGTACTACTGACATCTAGTGGGGGGAGGCCAGGGATGCTGCCCAATGTCCCACAATGCATAGTACGGTCCCCCATGACCAAGAATGATCCTGCCCAGAAACTGGATATTAGATCGTATAATGGAATTATTATATAATTATCTTAGGTATAATAATGGTATTGTGATTATGCAGGAGCATGTCCTTATTTATAAGAGGTGCATATTAAAGTATTTGATGTCTACAACTTAATTTCAAATGGCACAGCAAAAACAAAGAGCATAGATGATAAATACACCAAAGTAAGATAAATATTAACAATTTTGAATTTAAGTGGTGTGTATATGGTGTTCCTTTCCGTATTCTTCCAAGTTTTCTGTATTTTGATTTATTTGCATAATAAAAAAGTTGTAAAATATAAAAGAGAAAGAATAATCCAGCCCAGATGTCAATGGTGCTGAGGTTGAGAAGCCCTAGAAAGAGAACAGTAGGATAAAGAAAAAGATGAACGGCCCTACTAATAACCTCTACGATGCTCCTTATCTGCTGTCCTTAAAATCATGCACTTCCAGTGGGTTCTACAATAAAATGCTGAGTCAACTTGGGATGGAATTGAACACCTAGCCACCCTCTGAGTGGTATTTTAGCTTCCAGTACTTGGTAGCAGGGAGTGCCCACTAAATGTTCATCTCGTTTCTTAACTGGCCTATTAAGACTGTGAATGGTTGCCATGAAAACAATGGTTGGGCTTGATTTGTGCCAGAATTTCTAGGGCACATTTGGACATTGAAACCTGTGCCAGGGTAACCCCCACTACTCCCAGTTCCATTGCTGTGGTCACCTCATCCTGCTTGGCCCAGTCCTGTTTCAGTTTTAGGGCTGAAAGTCCCAGGTGGGACTCTCCCAATCCTGGGGTCATCCTACATTCCTTGGAACCGGTTTTTCAGGTAATGTTTTTTCTGGAGGGGGAGGTGGGGATGTTGCATTTGCAAATCCTCCCAAAGCCTAATCCGGTGATTAGCATGCTCCCACCCCGAAAAGAAATGATTAAATATCTCTTGTCATGTGATAGGCACTTTTTATATACACAGTTGGTCTTTTTACTGGGGAAAGGATCATATCCTGAACAATTGCAGATACTTGTTTTAAAAATATTGCAGCCTTCTCACTGTAAGATTAAAGTTTATTTTTATACAATTTGATAAAGCTCCAGGACTACCAGAGATGCCCCTAAGGGTAAGACTGTTCACAATTTAAAGCATCTCTTTTGCATCCCTCTTAGTATTGTAATTCACTTTGCATCCTCAAATGGAAGGTCATGCACCACATTTCATTAATAGCCCTGTTAATAGCCGGAATCCACCACAGAAATCCCTGAGAAGTCGTCCAGTGCCCACAGTGGCCCCAGATGAGTTCACCCAGTGAAATGTCATCTCCGCGGTACCAAGAGGGTGGATAATAATCCAGCCAGAGTGCCCATCATCTTACACTTTAAAAACATCTTATCAAGGCGTTCTAATACAGTGCACTTATGCACTTGATAGAGGGGTTGCCATTTTAATTAAAAAACTCAGCGGTGCACCTTTTCAAACACCCTAGTCATTGCTACCTCCAGCCGGGTACCTGTTTGCCTCTGCAGCTAAGGCAGCGAAAACCTGATAAATTCCAACACACCTTTGGGGAATTACCTGTATGACATCAAATATGTTATGTTAGATACCCAAAATATACTCCTACATCCATATGTATAGAAATGGTGACGTATGTAACTAAATGTGTGTTATGAATTCAGTAAGAATTCAAAATATGTACATGTATACATGTGCCTGTGTGTGTATATACACAAACATATGTGTGGGATATATATACACACAGATATGCAGATACAGGTAGGCATAAATAGATGAGATAGATATACATATATAACGAAGATAGATACATACATACATATGTAGACAGATAGGTAGATACATACCTACATATATATATATATATATATATATATATATAAAACATTCCATGGTATAGCCTGAAGTTTTTAAGTACAAGTAAATTCCTGATGTCAACTTGCTTTCATGCCCTTTTTTTTCCTCCTCAAAATAGAATTCTGCATGCTAGTAAAAATACTTCTCTCTTTTATTTATTTATTTATTTATTTATTTATTTATTTATTTATTTATTTATTTATTTATTTATTTAGCGGTATGTGGGCCTCTCACTGTTGCGGCCTCTCCCGTTTGCGGAGCACAGGCTCCGGACGTGCAGGCCCAGTGGCCATGGCTCACGAGCCCAGCCGCTCCGCGGCATGTGGGATCCTCCCGGACCGGGGCACGAACCCGTGTCCCCTGCATCGGCAGGCGGACTCTCAACCACTGTGCCACCAGGGAAGCCCTCTCTTCTGTTTTTAAGGTGGATGTCTGGGAGATACTGGATAAGTAATAGGGAGATGACATAAGTGGATTTATTGAATTAACTCGCAAGCGTCTCTTTAGATTTGGATATGAGGTAGGTTAATTTAGGGCAGGGTCAGGACACTGCAGTCCCCAGGCCAAATCTGGCTCACTGCCTGTTTTTTATAAATAAAGTTTTACTGGCACACGGTCACACCCATTCATGTAGCTACTGTCTGAGGCACAGCTGAGTATCTGTGACACGGACTTTGCGGCTCAAAAAGCCAAAATATTTATTACTTGGCCCTGTACAGAAAAACTGTGCCTACCCCTAAGTCTGACTAAAGAGAACCAAGTTCTATTATTTTGAAGAATAAGTAATAAGGAAACTGAAACACATAGCTTCCACTCAGAAGCAAAGCCACACACCCTCAAACAGGATGTTTTCGAAAATTAAGAAAAGACAAGACCCTTCTTTAAATCCTGTGGCTTTTTTGCTTGAAAAGTGTAAGCTCTGTGGTTTTGATATCACAGCATAGTAATTCAAGGTGTTTCCACTGGGGTCCACTGGATGAAGGATATAGAACTTTCCTGTACCATCATTTTGCAACTTCCTATGAATCTGTAAATTTTTTTAATAGGAGAAGTTTTAAAAAAGTGAACTCAGTTCCATTTTTCTCTCTTGTTACTGGGATGACTGTCTCCTTCATCACTAACATGGTTCCTATATGACATGGTCAACTAACGGCAGGCCCATCAACAAGGCACTATGAACAAAATTCCTCACTTGGATGTTACACCAACCACTGTGGCCGCAACACCACAGGCGAACCTTTACGCATTATCTCCTGTTTAGCAGCGTTGTACCAGGCGCTGTAAAGCTTTCTTCCACAAGTCTTCCTCCCAAGAACTCCGTGAGGACTCACGCATTCCATACCATCCTTGCTTCATCTTCACATCCAGATTTTCATTGCTTTTGTTTTCCACATCTTATTTATTTTGTTCCAGTATGTTAAGTCCATACATGAAGCCAAAGTCAATCCACTTTGCAACAAGAGAGCGTACGTGCTTATAAACAGTTCAACATCCGAATAAGCAACGGTTTGCCGCTACAACAAGAAGCACAAGAGTCCAGATTAGAAGGTCTGATTCTCAGCGTCAGCTCCACCATGCACTAGCCATGTGGCTTCAACCATCCAACGGCAACCACAGTTTCCTCAAGTGTGAAAGGAGAGGGGTCCAACTCAGCAGGATGGCCTCTGAGCTCTACAACGCTGATCCATGGCTTCTGCAAACAGGGGAAGTCATTATGACAGGAAGTAGAATAGCACAGAATCAGGAATCCATCTTTCTTGCCCCATTTTTTTATTGTTGGTCAGCTGAAATGGGCACGTCTGTGTGGTCATGGGGAGGAACCCCTGTATACTTCAGGAGAATGGTCACCCAGGGCATCGTGGTGAACCTAACCCTCTGACGTCTTTGAGCTACCTCACAGAGGTCAAAGATTGCTGCATCCCACCCCCAGCACCTGAAAGGCTTGAGAGAAATGGAATCTAGATATTTGGCTGTAATGCTTCCTGGAAGATTTAATACCCTACAAGATCTAGAGGAGAACAATTCCATCAGTTATATGAACACCCTCGTCCCCTTAAATTTCCTAGAAAATGTTATCTACTCTGTATCATTCCTAAAAAAGCCAATTGGCAAGACTGAACAAGAACCTTAAACATGCTGGATGCTCTACAGGTAATTCTCTTCCTTGGATTTTATGCTCAAGGAAAGAATCTGCCATGTGCAAAACGCTTTGCACACAAAGATGTTCATAACTGAACAATATACAGTAGCATAAAACTGGACACAATCCAACGTTCAAAAATAGAAAAGGGGGATACTTCCCTGGCGGTCCAGTGGTTAGGACTCAGTGCTTTCACTGCCAGGGCCTGGGTTTGATCCCTGGTCAGGGAACTAGATCCCGTAAGCCTTGTGGTGACAACAGCAACAACAAAAAAATTAGAAAGGGGGTTACATATACAGTGACATACATGCTTGATGGAACCTTTTGCAACTATTAAAAATAGTGCAGAATAACGTGGAAATATACCTCTTTGCTTCTGACAGTCACTGAGTCTACATTTTAGATCAGGCTGAAAAACATACCGGGTGACTGGAATATTGAGGATTGCCTTAGCACTCGGCGCAGAGCATAAGCCGATGAGCCCATAGGTGAAACGCCACTGTGTTTGGGTTCTTCGTGTCTGGGGTCTTGTGTCTGCTGCCTCCATGCAGGAAACCATGAATCCACTGAGCGACAGCCCCATTCCAGCACCTTCTTTGAGGTGAACTGTTTGGGAGCCTTGGTCCCTGTGGCCAGTGTGCTCAGTGCAAGCGAATCAAGGTGCAAAGAGAAAGCTCTGTGTAGACAGCAAAGGTCAGGCCACAGAACTCATTAGTAGGCAATTTTCAGGACAAGTCCTGCACCTCCGTGGAAATCACTTTGAGGGATCTCTTTCTTAAAGCAGCCAGTGGGTTTTTTTGAGATATGTCATCGACAACAGTTTCCTGGGTGTCACGTGCTGCTTCTTTCATGGGCCCCTAAGACTGGAACAGAATCATGGCATTTTAGCCTTTATCACCGAGACAAGACAAATCAACAGCTGGTCAGTGCGACAGTTCTGTTTTCAGGTGACCATTGTCCATGCTGTGTGTGTGTGTGTGTGTGTGTGTAACTCCTTCAGCAGCATGAAGAGGTACACTTCCACACTATACACGACTTAGAAATGTGATTCTTGTGGCTTAGCCTTTCTACACCTTAGGGATGTATAGGATTTTTGATGCCAAAATATCATTCAGTGTTAAGAAGCCCAAGTCTTTCAGTTCACCAAGGAGAGGACATGAAGAGCTGTGGGAGTTGGACTGGGTACCTTTGATGCACACAGCCCTCTGGATCCCACTGCGCACCAGCTTGGAACGCACACCTGTAGACATCCTCTAGGTGTGAGTGATGCACCCTTTTCTTAGGAGGGAGCAAGGAACATCGTAAGAGAAGATGTAAATGGAGTCAGTTTGTTACTGATTAACACGGAGTATCTCCTGGGGACAGATCTTATCACGAGTCACCTCCTTACACCAAATCTCGGACTTCCTCTTGCCGGTCAATGCCCTCTGGCCAAAGACCACCAGGAACAGAGCAGCAGTTGAACAAGTGCTTCCTAAAATGCACACATTTTCTACAATGGACTTACTTCAACGCTGGGACTCTTTCCGTGACTTTCAATCAGTAGAGAATAAAACTCAAATTCCTGGTATGGCATGCAAGGTTCCCCATCACCTGGAGCTCACCTTTCTGGCTCACCTCTGCCCACTCCCACGTATGTCTCTGATGCGCTAGCCCAGGAATCAGCAAACTTTTTCTGTCAAGGGACAGAAGGGAGCTATTTTAGGCTTTGGGGGCCATATGGTCACTGTCACTATAACTCAGCTCTGCTGCTGTAGCGTGAAAGCACCCATCGACCTAACAAATGATACTTAACAACTGGTGTGGCTGTCTTCTAATAAAATGTTGATGGACAGTGAAATTTGAATTTTGTATAATTTTCATGTGTCACAAAATGATAGTCTTCTTTTGACCTTTCCACCCACATATAAAGGGGAGAACCATTCTTAGCTCAATGGTCCATAGTTTGATGAGTCCTTTCTAGCCAAACACAATGACACTAAGTGGCTCCCTCAGGACCCCATGCTTGGCACTCCTGGTCAGTCTGCCAGGGACAAACTTTCCAATCTCATTCATCAGGAAGGCTTCTTACTCATCCTTCAAGAACCTGCTCAGATACTCAGGGCGTTGGATCTTAATGGCTCTGAGGTATCTCAAAGGAACAGGATTATACTACAACCCTTTAAACTATACCATAAATGGAGTGCATTGACCTCAGACAACAAACTCAATACTTGTGGCCACACTTACTTCTCTGTTTCCTTCCTTAGGATGGTAAGTGGCTTGAGACTGGAATGTTTCATTTGTCATTCCTTAGTACTGCACCTTCGTCAACACCAACTTTTTCGTAATGCATGAATGAATAAATGAATGAAGGATGCCCCATGCTGGGTGTCAGGTTTCCCCCTGGATCCAGGACGGATGGGAGCAGTGTCTATGCCTGAGTTTGTCCGTTTGACCCATGGATTGGACAAGTGCGTTACACATACTTTTTCAACCATATTCTCAAGAAGTAAGGTGCCACATTCTGAGTCATCTTGACCCTTTTGGGTACATACATATGCATGAAACCCCTGTCAATATTTAAATACTCTTTAGATACAAATAGACATTAGCCAGTTGTTGCCCAATTAACTACATGCATCATTTTGGAGGATTTTCCAATTGGTGATGAGTATATGGGTCATTGGCTAATGTTAATGAGACAACCATAATCGTTTTAGAATATATAGGAAATAATACCCACTTTAGAAAGGTATATTTAAGCATCAGTTTAATCTTTGAGGTACTTAGGAAAGTGCCCTGATGGGAATAATTTAACAGGATCATAATACTCAGTAAAAATCCTAACTATTCTCTGACTCGCTATTAAAATTCAAGATTGCAAAGCACCGTACACCAGATGATGTATTTTACATGATGACTTTCTTATTCAATTTTTCTAATCTCTATTTTTCATCCCCTGGGTTTTTTTTTTTTTTTTCCCTCAGTAATTGTCCAGAGCTTTAAATAAAAGAATAGTGGTGATTGAATCTTCAGGCATCTTTATTTTTAGACTCACATCATGAAGCCTGCAGAACGAGAGGCAGAAAACATAAGAGAAAAGTATGTGTGAAGATGGTATATGGAAATCGTCCTAAGTTATTACGTGTCCTTCAGTTCATCAGGCTGAAGAAGAAGGGGAAAACCTTGGAAGGGAAAAAAAAAAAGCTCTCTCCTCTGTTCTGTGAGGCGCTACGTTTCGATATTAGGATGCGTCCCTTTGACACCTGGGGGCCTCATCTATAACAGGCTGCACACATACATGCATTCAGTCATGTTAATTGCATGACCAGTTCTAGGGTCAAGACCTAGTAGAAACCCTTTGAGTTTGTGATGGATTAGGGGACCCCAATCACCACCCCCTTACCACATTCATATTTAGTCATCTCTAAACACAGAACCCTCAAGCCCTGGATCTGAATAATTCTCAGGTTTCCCGCAAGCTTCTTTTATGTTCAACCCTAAAGGTTTAATACAGAGCCTTCTTGCACAACCATGGCTATATTACCGTTGACAGGATAATTCCTCAGACCCAACTAGTCATACCCCACGCGCCCACTCTTCACAAACAGTGCAGGCAGGACTGCGCTAGACACCACTGAATCGACTCACTGTTCTGCATGCCTCAGAGCCCCGAGGTGCCTCTGCAGGCAGAGCCTGAACAAATGCAAAAGATTCTAGGAGAGCCCGTTGTGTGAACACGTAAGGGTTAGCTTAAAAGCGTTAACTCCCTTCCAGAAGAGAAAGACACTTTTATAAAGAAAAACAAGCGCCCATTGTGTATGCACTCACACCAGGTAGAAATCTGCCCTCAGAGGGGTCATTATGGCTGTGTCTAGAAGGTCACTGATGACTGACCTTGACAATGGCTGTAACTGAACAGTAACAGCAGATGGAAGTGGGTTAAGGAATAAGCAGGAAGTGAAAACACTGTGGCTGTGAGCGCAGACGATTTTGTGCACGCGCTAAAACTGGAACAATACTGATTGACGATATGTGGCGAGCGTGTTGGAAAGCACGGAGAACTCGTTCATTTATAGATGCTCCGTTCTTAAAAAGGTTGGCGATAAGAGAGACGAAGAAGATGAAGGACGGGGACCATCCTGCAACGTGATGGAAATTACAGAGCAGACGGGGAGACTCTTATCTCTGGTCCAGAGTTCTCCGGAGACCAGAAAGAAGAAAGGACACGGGTATAGATTGTTCTGCAGGAGACATGCGAAACCAAGGAAGGTTATTCCTTGATAATGATGATTTTCTCCTTCCATGAGAAGTCTGACCCAGGACTGGGGAGTGCTGGGACGAAGCCGACCTGATGAAAGAACAAGGGGACGAGAGAGAAGCGGGCGGGGATTAGACCGTGATGGTCTAGACAGGTGAGAATAGCAACTGAAGTTACATCGCAGGGGAGATGGAAAAGAGGAGTGGTGGGAAAGAACTTAGGGACTCATTCTGGGCGAACAATTAATAAATGACGATTGAGGCTCCTGAAACAGTAAATGAACCTTGATGAGTTTCATATGAATGCTGAGTGTTAGGTGCATGTTCGATATTCTGTTTCCACGACGTCTTTGCTTATGACGTGGGAAGCGAGACTTTTATGAGATATTTCTGCAACCACACAACTCCTCTGGCTAACAAGCCACTTGAGAATCAGCTTCCTGCAACCTGGAACGTAATGAACGTGTCGAGTCACTAGCACCGTCTCTTACGCTGGAACCCTCTCACCACACTGTGAAAATTGCCCTTAAAAACTGGCCACAGGGCTTCCCTGGTGGCGCAGTGGTTAAGAGTCCACCTGCCGATGCAGGGGACGCGGGTTCGTGCCCCGGTCCGGGAAGATCCCACATGCCGCGGAGCGGCTGGGCCCGTGAGCCATGGCCGCTGGGCCTGCGCGTCCGGAGCCTGTGCTCCGCAACGGGAGAGGCCACAATGGTGAGAGGCCCGCGTAACACACACAGACACACACACACACACACAAAACTGGCCACAGACCACAGAGATGTCATGCATTACTTTTCTTCTTCCCTTTTCTTCCAGCAATGATCTTTGCCCTGAGGCATGGGGTTCGATTACGAAATAGATATTGACTAAAGCATGGGCAGACGGCAGAAGCCTGAGTCCGGTATAAAATGAGTAGTGACGTTAAAAGGGCGTACTTGGCACGGTGAGAATATGTGAAGGTGATGGATGGTGTCCTTCTTGGATGTCTGCAGCCACCTCGTTCCATCAGGGGCTTGACAAGGTCAACGCTACATGAAGGGAATTAGTGCAAGTATCCTGTTGGAGTACAGAGCCATTCACGTGCAAAAGGCTCGGTCTGCGTTTACCAAATGTAAAATGTGTAAAAGGGAAGGAGCCCTGGTAAGAATGTTTTCATCACGTTGAATGTGTCTGGGTAATTGCATCTCATGGGGGGACTTTGGGTCACATAGACACTGCTATTCCTGATCAAAGACAGCACACACGTGAGGTCCCTATTCTCTGCTTCCCTGACAGGTTGCCACACCCGAGCGTGACATCTTCCACATGTCAGGTGCCTGATGAGTGTTGCTGACTTAGATCTGAGTTCAGGCAGCTGTATTTCTCTGCTGGAATACTTGACGGCTGGTTGCCTTGCTGGAAATGGTGGGGTTTTGTGTTTCCCTCAAAGAAACAATTAAATTAAAAGTGTCACGGAAATCATGGGAGGTTTCCATCCCAACGATAAGATGCGCTGTAGGCACCCCAGGTGCAATTGTTTAAATCAGTTGTGGTTTGGTAATTAACCCAGGAACCACTTGAACCGAGAGACTGGAAGGGGACGCAGAGATCATGTCTGAACAGTTGCCACAGCCAGCGACACCCTGTGGAGCTTCTAGGTTAGTGACACAATTGCAGTGGTGCCACGATAGCGTCAAGACCTCAAGGAGGCGTGTGGTGTCCTTCACACGCTGAAAGAAAAGGAAGAAATCAGAACCCGTGTCTGGCGTTCTTCATCATTTCTGTTCGTGACTCACTCTGCCAAGCCCTTTGCAAAGTTCTGGTATCCAATAAAGAAACCACGGTAGCTGTCGATGGAGGAATATTCTGGTCCCTAGTCATGTTTTCATAATTATCTCCTCCAGCTCTCCATTCTATGAATTTATTTAGTAAACAGCCTGTTCATCAATGCTTTAGCAATGAAAGCACCGAATATGTCCTTAAAAAAAAAGAAAGAAAATAGCATGAAGCCAAAACTCTCATTCGCTAAGGAGAATCTTTTGGAGGGCCTATCATTTTTCAAGATAGAAGGGCAACCTTTCGTCTCCCTTTAAGAGATGCCAGATATATAAAGCCCATTATCAGCCATGCTTAGATGGGTATTTCTTCTTGCTTTTATCTCAGAAATCCCCATGTTTGTATAAGTGATATTTTAAGTGTGAAAAACCTATAAATTATGCAAGATATTTTTACGGCAGGAAGAATTTAGCTGAGCACTTAAGCAGAAGTGTGACTGGTGCTTCTGCAGCCTCATGAGAGGTTTAGAAAATGAGAATTATGGTCAAGCATCAACTGTATATCTTATACCCTGTCTAGCTGCTACATTCTTTCTTTTCTGTCCAGAGTCCCAGTAGGGTAATCTATACTTCATCTTCCCATTTCCTAACCTCCCCTTCTTCACAAACTCGCATGCAGGTTTATCTTTATCCCTCTACTTAAACTACTTCACCAAAGGAGATTCATCCATGAGATCAGAGGGAAGAAGTTAACGTGGGAACAGTTGCAGGTTGTAGGATAAAGACAAGGACAAGGGATAGCAGCAAACCACAGAGCAAGGTCATCCCAACACATCCCATGTTCTCTCGGAAGTAGGGAGTACATTCTACTCAGAGGAAGGTAGGGGGACGACGAGGGCCTGAGTCCCCGGAGCCAAGAGAGGCGGATTTGGAACCACTACTTGGCAAGACACCAAAAAGGTCATAGATCTGTGAGGATTGCTGATGGCATGGGGGTCCTTATGAGTTAGAGGTAAATAGAGTGGTACGATACCAAGTCCCCAGAACACTGCAGTTAGAGGTGGAGAAGCAAGATGGTGATTTTAGCCAGGGTTGAAGAAATTATGGGGCAGAGGAAACAGACAAATGTGGATTACAGGAACTGACAGGCTTGGGAGCAGAACCTAAGGGAAGGGAATAAACTTTCCATGGGAAGTGGGGGGGCGGGTTGGGCAGCAAGGCTAACCTGGACCGGTCAGAGAGTAGATATACAAATGAGCCCAAAATTCCTCAACAAGGGAGATGAACTGTTTTTCCTGGAAGAAAACTCAAGGAGAAATGATGAGTGTGATAAGTGCCTGTGCAAGAGATGCAATGGGCTATAGCTCTTTTATTTTATTTTATTTATTTTTATTTTTTTGGTACGCGGGCCTCTCACTGCTGTGGCCTCTCCCGTTGCGGAGCACAGGCTCCAGACGCGCAGGCTCAGTGGCCGTGGCTCACGGGCCCAGCTGCTCCGCGGCATGTGGGATCCTCCCGGACCGGGGCACGAACCTGTGTCCCCTGCATCGGCAGGTGGACTCTCAACCACTGCGCCACCAGGGTAGTCCAGCTATTTTATTTTGATGTATGAGTTCCAAAGGCTGAACAAGGTTATACAGGAAATGGCAGACCTTCAAAATGAGACACATCCATTTGAATGAACAATAGGGATTCATGTCATTCGGCAGGAAAACAATGTCAGCTGATGCACGTATGCCTATTAATCCCCAAATTATAAATTTTAAATTTCAGTAAGCAGTAAGTTCTGACCTGATGAAAGGCAGGACCTGTTTTTTCTGTTTGTTTTTTTACTTTCTTTTTTTTTTTAACATCTTTATTGGAGTATAATTGCTCTACAATGGTGTGTTAGTTTCTGCTGTATAACAAAGTGAATCAGCTATACATATACATATATCCCCATATCCCCTCCCTCTTGTGTCTCCCTCCCACCCTCCCTATCCCACCCGTCTAGGTGGTCAAAAAGCACGGAGCTGATCTCCCTGTCCTATGCGGCTGCTTCCCACGAGCTATCTATTTTACATTTGGTAGTGTATATATGTCCATGACACTCTCTCACTTCGACAGGACCTGTTTGGAACAAGTGAGGTCATATGACTTTCTTTTCTGAGTTCCATGTACCAGCCTTCGACCCAATTTAATCCCTCTCCCATGACATCCAACACTTCCACCATTGAGTTGTCTCAGTTAGATGAGAAGCTGTCAATTCCCAAGATGGATACCTTTTTTATGTTCTAGGAGAGACTTTTTGTGGATAATTAAGAGCTGTTTTCTCTGGTGCTGAGACGGATTTACTGAGAGGCACGTTTTCACAGGAACGGCTTTAGTAAATAATTGTGCCAATTTAAAGATGGCCAAGACCACACACTAAGCTCTCAGAGAAACACCTGTCTTGAAAAAAATCAATGTCAAGCCACCTCGGTTAGTCATGAGACAACAGCAAACACTGCAAACAAGCTCATCGTTTGCTTGGCTAGCAGCCATGGCTGAGATTTAGGGACGCATCCTTCATACAATCAAGGTGAAATGAAATGATGTGCCGTGGGAGAGCGAGACAAAGACCTGCCATGGATCTTCTACCATGTTGTGAATCAATTCCCACAGAGCGAAGGGAGACTCACGACCAAAATTCTAGAGGCGTGTCCGTCTACATGGATGGAAGCTGAGCCCTCAGGAAGCCACTGGCTCTGGGTCAGACAAAGGCTGAATGAGACAGTAGCCAGATGATGCCAGTGGCTCTGGGCAAAGTTGCTGGGAAGCTGCACCACACAGGTACCTATGGGGCGCGTGGCAAAGGCATGATGAAATGCTGCATCCGGCACTATGACGTGGACGCGAACTGCAGTGAGGAGAGAGCTACGGATGAGTCAAGCCGCAGGGTTGTTGCAATCGTAGCTCAAGCGGCCGGCCTCAAAGGGAAGCATCACACAGCGATTCCAAGCAGCGGGCTCTGTCCTGAAAAAGGCGTTCACAGCTGCTACTCAGAAGACAGATGACATGGGATGTGAGCCTTGCTCTTGTCTGCGAGTGTCCTACTGAGACAGAAGCTCTGACACACACGTCCCCCCCGACTCTGGAGGGTAATTTTACAGACACACATATCAACTGACTGGAGCCAAAGATTCGTTCGTTCTCTCGGGAGCTGTGTCACTGGGTTGATTCCAGATTTTGGGGTTTCCCATGTCATAAGTCTAACGATATCTTTCAGAAGCCCTATGTACGTACTGGGAGTTAACATCAATGCAATGTTTTCTTTTATTTTTTATTTATTTCCTTACATTTTTTTCCCCAGCCCAAACTCTTTTGTTTTCACTATCATGCCATGAATTCATAGGGAATAGATTCTAACAGATCAGACTTATTATATAGTTGCTTCTCACAAAATGCTCTTCTCTGCATAGAACACGGGTTTTCAACTTCGGCACTGTTGACGTTTGGGACCAGATAATTCTTCTTTTGTAGGGAGGTGTCCTGTATAAGAGGGTTAGCAACACTTACCCACCGGTAACAGCTGCTAGCACCTCCTCTGCCCTCTCTCCAGGTGTGATGACCAAAAATGACTCCAGACATTGCCAGATGTCCCCTGAGGATAAAACTGTGCCCAGCTGAGACCCACCAGCATGGAGTGTGTTGACATTTAAGTCCCTAGGTGATTCTGTCTTTTGCTTTTATCTTTTTTTTCTGATCAATTCCTTTCATACGCTTCAAGACACTCCCCTCAGCTCCAAGAGAGCTTAATATGCAAAATGCACACACACGACTACTGTTGGCGTAACAAGTGGTCTTCACTGCTTTGTTGACAACAGTGCTGCCAGCAAGTTCCGTGACGTTGTGGATGATTCCCGTTTTGCTATGGCAACATGGGGCACTTCTTGTCGAAGAGCCTGCATGCCCTTGATGTCCACAATAGCACCCTGGTCGTCCATTCAGAAGGAAGTGGCCAGAAACACAATGTGGTGTTGACAGAAGCTCCCGTCTCCTTGATCCTTTTGTGTTTTTCCATATTGTTTACTGATATTCATTTACGTGTTTTAGGGGAATTACTGGAGGTTGGTGGATCTAACTGCCAGGCCATGTGACATTCCTACGAAGTGTTTTCAGAGCACCAGCCAGACGGGTTCCATGTCAAGGAACTTATCTATCTTGGCAGAGAGAACAGTCAAACTTGCTCATCTGTGCTTCCTGCTACCCACTGGAAGTAAGTGTATTCCACTCCCGTCTGTCAGCCAGTCCCTGGGTCGAGTGTGATGAAGTGACTGTGTTTCTTCTGAGTCCTGGAGGTTCTGCCCAACATCATCCCCTTGTGGTTTTAATCGTCCTGAAGACCCATAAGTGCTAGGAAGGAAGGTAAGAAAGGTGGTGTCTCGTGGGTTCACGCTGACTTGAAGAGGAACCCTCAGCCCTTGAATGAGGTAGATCTGACATGACCAGTTTGCCAAGACTCCAGCGGACACATCCTTCCTGTTAAACTGTAGACCTTGCTAAATCCTGAGCATGGGAGTCCCAAGAATCTACTTTGGCAGAGACAAAGCCCATCCCACTTGCAGCCTGGAGGAAGTTCTACATTCAGATGACCATGGGTTCCATGTTGACTCCTAGAGCACTCTAAACTTATACCGAGGCAAAGTCAGGAAAGACCCTTTCTGCAAAGCCGTGGGTTGGAAACCAGTCCCTGTTTTCAAAGTCATGTAAGGTTTTCCCTTGAGGCAGGCACACTTCATGGGCAAAATGATGTTCTTACTCTGCTTTTCTTGCAGTTGTTCTCCCTTATTTTTAGCACAGAGATTCTACTACCTGTGGGGCATTCCTTTTTAAAAAGGACATTTCAGCATCGCAAAAAGAAGCATGAGCACAGTTCACACTGCTCACAGAGTAATGACGGAAGATCATTAACCGATGGGACTTAAAGATATCTGAATAGAGCCATGGGGTTGAGGAAGGGTTTGATGCACATTGTAAAGTCGTGGAGTATCAAGTTCTTATATGGCGTGGATGACAAAAGCCGCAGTAGAACTGGGTCCTGGTCCCACTGCCAACCACCTGTGTGACCGAGGGTAAGTTAGTCTTTCTTTCCAGGACTTGGTGCTTTCATTTCAAGGACGGTGTGATGGTTCATTTTATGTATCACCTTGACTGGGCTAAGGGATTCCAGAGGGCTGGTGAAACATTGCTTTCGGGGCGTGCCTGTGAGGGTGTTTAGAAGAGATTAGACTGATTAAAGCAGATGGCCCTCCCCAACGTGGGTGGGCCTCATCCAATCCACTGAGGACACGAATAGGACAAAAAGGCAGAGGAAGGGCAACTTCCCTCGCTCTGCTTGAGCTCGGACATCCTCTTACTCCTGCCCTCAGGAACTCTCACGTCTGTTTCTCAGGCCTTGGGACTCGGGCTGAATGACGACACTGGCTTTCCTGGTGTCTCAGTTAGTTCAGGCTGCTGCAACGAATTGCCACAAACTGGGTGGCTTACGAACAAGAAGAATTTCTCTCTCACAGCTCTGGGAAGTTCAAGATCAAGACCATGCCGGCATGCGTGAGCTGTGGTGAGGGGCCTCTTCCTAGTTTATAGCCTGTGTGTCCTTGCTGTGCCCTGCATGGTGGAAGGGGTGAGGGAAATCTCTGGGGTCACTTTTATAAGGATGCTAATCCCATTCATGGGGGCTGCACCCTCATTACCTCAGCACTGCCCAAAGGCCGCACCTCCTAATACCATCACACCGGGGATTAGGATTTCGGCACAGGAATCTGGGGAGGACACAAACACTCACGCCATGGCACCTGGTTCTCCAGCTTGCAGAGATCATGGGACTTCTTGGTTACCATAACTGCATGAGCCAATTGCTACAACAAATCTCTCTCTCTCTGAACCGTGATTAATACAGATGGTGTAAAATCAGTGCTGACACCCCATGCTTCTTTCGACAGTTCAGTGAGATAGTCCTTGTAAAGTTCATAGGAAGTCCTAGCATGTGATAGGGGGTGAACTTGTGCATTATTCCTGCAGGGCCCTGTCCCTTCCTGCTTCATGCCCTCTCCCCTACCATGGCGTAAAAGACAAGGGGCTGAGCCCCTCTGTGAAGACCTACAATGCGTGGTTTTCTTAACAAGCAACACACAAACTGTGTAGCCATTATCTGGCTCCACCAAAAGCATGGACTCCCAGCATCCCTCCTCATTTGCAACCTTCTTGACATGGTTTTCTGGCACCATCATGAGCATACCCTATTTCCTTCATTTATGGCCGCACGTCAACTCTTAATGCAGACAGTGCAATGAAGCCTGAGCTTCTCTTGATTATAGGTCCCTGGAGGTTGTAGCACAGGGTGTGATTGCACAGGGCAGCTGCCTTGTCCATCTCCTCCATCCCTGCATTTCTTTCTTTCTTTTCTTTTTAACTGAGGTATAGTTCATTTATAATGTTGTGTTTAATTTCTGTTGTACAGAAAGTGCTTCAGTTATACATATATACATTCTTTTTAAAAATATATTCTCGTCCGTTACGGTTTACCACAGGGTATTGAGTATACTCCCTGTGCTCTACAGGAGGGCCTTGTTGCTTACCTGTCTTATAGATGAAAGCTTACATCTAATTGCTCCAGCCACTGTGGAGAACAGTATGGAGGTTCCTTAAAAAACTACAAATAGAACTACCATATGACCCAGCAATCCCACTACGGGGCATATACCCTGAGAAAACCAGAATTCAAAAAGAGTCATGCACCAAAATGTTCACTGCAGCTCTATTTACAATAGCCCGGAGATGCAAACAACCTAAGTGCCCATCATCGGATGAATGGATAAAGAAGATGTGGCACATATATACAATGGAATATTACTCAGCCATAAAAAGAAACGAAATTGAGCTATTTGTAATGAGGTGGATAGACCTAGAGTCTGTCATACAGAGTGAAGTCAGTCAGAAAGAGAGAGACAAATACCGTATGCTAACACATATATATAGAATTTCAGAAAAAAAAATGTCATGAAGAACCTAGGGGTAAGACAGGAATAAAGACACAGACCTACTAGATAATGGACTTGAGGATATGGGGAGGGGGAAGGGTAAGCTGTGACAAAGCGAGAGAGAGGCATGGACATATATATACTACCAAACGTAAGGTAGATAGCTACTGGGAAGCAGCCGCATAGCACAGGGAGATCAGCTCGGTGCTTTGTGACCGCCTGGAGGGGTGGGATAGGGAGGGTGGGAGGGAGGGAGATGCAAGAGGGAAGAGATATGGGAACATATGTATATATATAACTGATTCGTTTTGTTGTAAAGCAGAAACTAACACACCAGTGTAAAGCAATTATACTCCAATAAAGATGTTAAAAAAAAAAAAAAAGCTTACATTTGCTGACCCATCTCCCACTTCATTCCTCTCCCAAGCCCCTCCCCCTTGGCAACCACAAGTCTCTTTTCTATGTCCATGAGTCTGTTTCTGTTTCATAGATAGATTTATTTGAATCATATTTTAAATTCCACATATATGTGATATCACATGGTATTTGTCTTTCTGACTTCCTTCGCTCAGTATGACAATCTCTAGGACCACCCGTGTTGCTGCGAATGGCATTATTTCATTCTTTTTTATGGCTAAGTAATATTCCACTGTGTATATGTACCACATCTTCTTTATCCATTCATCTGTCGACGGACATTTAGGTTGCGTGCATGTCTTGGCTATTGTAAACAGTGCTGCTATGAACACACGGGCACATGTATCTTTTTGAATTAGAGTTTTGTCCAGATATATGTCCAGGAGTGCATCCCTGCATTTCCAGGCCTTGGAACAGTGTCTGCTGCAAAGCAGGTCCTCAGGAAACATTTGCCATGGAAACAACTAGCTATGCCACTTGACTAGATAACTTCTGAATGTCCCAGGGACACCTGCCTGGACTGTGAGTCTATATTCTTTTTTTTTTTTTTTTTTTTTTTTTTCTGGTACGCGGGCCTCTCACTGCCGTGGCCTCTCCCGTTGCAGAGCACAGGCTCCGGATGCACAGGCTCAGCGGCCATGGGTCACGGGCCCAGCCGCTCCACGGCATGTGGGATCTTCCCAGACCGGGGCACGAACCCATGTCCCGTTCATCGGCAGGCAGACTCTCAACCACTGCACTGCCAGGGAAGCCCTGTGGGTCTATATTCTGATTGGATGTTAAAAATATTCTAAGAGGACTTCCCCTAGGGGAGCAGGAATGAGATGCACATGGATTTGGAACAGAGGAAGGCTACACAGCAAAGAAGGGAAGCTACTTAAAGCCATTCTTCCTCCCCCTCGGATAAGGGAATCGTGGCCCAACGAACTTCACAGGGGTCAGGGCACATTAAGGAGAAATCTATTTTTCATCATTTTTGACATGGTTAAATTTTCTGTTGAAAACATCTCGGTCACAACATTGAGGAATCTCTTGGTCCCTAAAATGTTAAAGTTAAATCAGTGGTGTTGGAAAGCATAGTTCCAATATAATGAATATGTTTAATATTTTTCCCCATTGGGCTCAGAATAGAACTTTGAAAAATGTCATACCTGAGAAAGATTGTTGGGAGAGAGAGGGGAAAACAGGAAAAGAATGAGTAAGGAAATGAATGAAGGATGTCCTCAAAATAGATGACAAACATCCCTGAAAGAAGAAAACAAATGATGGAGAAAGGAAATAAATTTCAAAATATGGAAAATGAATCCTTAAAATGCCAGGACAAAGAACCAGCTTGAGAATAATTTTTTAGAAGAACATTTTTCAAAGTAACGTTACTTATTACAAGAATAATGCTCACTCATTGTAAAGCATTTAGCAAACACAGAAAAGCGTACAAAGGGAATAAAAATCATTCAAAGGCCACCCTACAGAGAAAAGCATTTTAATACTTTTGGGTATTTCTTTCAAGTCCTTTTTATTATTCTAAAAATGGTTTTAGATCCTACCTGTTTTCCAATTGATATTATGTTGTGAGTGTTTTCTCATGTAAAATTGCATTTGAAAACATGATTTTATTTAAGGGGAGAACAAACTGAAACCCAAGGGAATATTGACCAGAATGTTTTTTGTGCAGTTCACAAGCTAAGAGTGGTTTTTACCTTGAAATTAAATAGCTGAAAAAATAAAAATGATATTTCACAACACATGAAAAGGATATGAAATTCGGATTTCAGTGTCTATAAATGAAATTGTATTGGAACACGGCCTTCCCATCCCTTTCCACGTTGACTATGATGGCTTTTGCCCCATAAGGGCAGTTGAGTAATTGTGATGGAGACTGTATGATTAAAGCCTAAAGTATTTACTATTTGGCTTCTTACAGAAAAGGTTCACTGACCCCTGAGCTACATAATTACATAACCTCTGCATATATCGTAATTCATATGTCTTATCATATTTACATCTTTTGTAATGAAATGTTCCTTATTATTGAGCACTGTGGAATTTTTCCTTGCTATTTCAGGGAACACTGTTGTGAATTTTCTTGACTTAAATTATGGTGGACATCTCTGAATATTTTTCTGGGTAATTAATTATGGATCAAAGGTCATGGATATTTTTACACCTCTTGATGTACTGTCCTCCAGAAAGGCAGAGAGAGTACATCCTGTTTCATGCCAAGGATGCTTACAAGAAACGGGAGCTCTGAACTGGCACCATGGTGTTTCCTTACGTGGAGGTTTATCATCTCCAACCAGTGCAGAACCAGGGAATTATTGGCTGGTGTCTTTCTCTCTCTAGAATTCTTTCAACGCTTTCTCCTGGTGCTGGTAGTTGGTAGCTAGAAAATGATCCACATCCACCTGTTGCACGCACACGGAGTGCAGCAAAACTTTCATCTTTACACAAAACAGACACTTTGGCCAGTAAAATAGGCAGTCAAACAACACAGGCATCAGAAAGTAGGGCAGTAACCACAGAGAGATCCCTGCTACGGCAACGGAACAGACAGATTGATGAGGCGAACTGCTCATGGAGCAGAATGCAAGGCAGATGGTTCCCCATCGTGGGCTGGGCGGCTAGAATTATAAGCAATTATAAAGAATTCAAATTTCAGTGCACAGCAGACATTTCCACTCTATCCACAGAGCGTCTGAAACAAAGGCAAGGCTGGATACCATCATGGTTTGGGTTGTTAATTTCACGGGGGGGGGGAAACAGTGTATCAGCCATTGGTCTTATTCCCGTTAGTTGCCCATTTTTCTAACGGGGAGTTCACTGGTTTTATATGGATTTGAGAGACCTTTCTATATTTTAAGATAATAGATGCTTCTCTTCTAAATTCAATTTATGCAGGATTTCTATGCATTTTCCATGGGTTTTTGAGGTGTGTGACTTGTAAATGGAAATCATCAGATGAAGCAGGGTTAAACAAGGCTGTTTAATTAAAGCAAGGCTTCTCAAAGCCTTTAATATGATATGGTGAATTGTGAATCAGCAGGTGAGGAATTAAAATGAGGCTTTTGCCAAAATTACTGACCATGGGCAACTGTGTTTATTACCCGTCTTTCAGAATATGCTTTAATCTGTTTTGTGCTGAAAATTTGGGAATCTGTGGCAGGAATCAGGAAATGTATGAGAAATACTCTAAAAGAGACTAAATAGTATTGAAAAACAACTAGCATTAATTACAGATTCCATAAAATGGCTAAATACAATATAAATAACAATAAAACAAGTTTTCCCATGTATAAAAAAAAAAAACTAATTTTAAGATATTACCTGAAAAGGCCCCACCCCAACAGCAAAACACACAAACAAAATCTAGAAATGAACTTAATAAGAAATACGTAAAAGCTACCTAGAAAATCATAAAACTTTACTAAGGAATATAAAATTAGACTTGTAGAAACAGACAAAAGAGCATGTTCCAGGATTTAAAATATAAACATTTTAATTATGCCCATTTTTCCCAAATATACTGCAGATTTATATGACAATAAAAATCCTTAATGGATATTTTTAGGACCTTGTAAGTTTTTTGCCCAAAAGTGATCTGAAATAATTAGTAAGTGATCCAATCTGTGAAAGCTTTAAAGAATTAGTAAGAGAAAACTAAGGTCAGATAGCAAAATATTTTATGTGTAAGGAACATAGAAGATTCACACAGATGTAGCCAAGAGATACCAGAATCCCTCTTTGTGCATAGTCTGTGAGCTGTATCTCCCAATTAGAGACAACATAATGGACACAGTCCCTGAAGGACAAGAGACAGAGGGTGAGGCTGAAAAAACCTTGAAGAAATAACAGCCGAAAGCTTCTCTAGTTTGACAAGAGATGTAAACCTACAAATTCAAGAAGCTGAATGAATTCCAAAGAGGATAAACCCCCCAAAATCCATGCCAAGATACATCTTAATAAACTCCTGAAAGCCAAACACAAAGAAAAATCTTGAAAGCAGCCACAAAAAACAACACCTTACCTACAGGGGGAAAAATTCAAAGACAGCAGATTTCTCATCAGAAGCCATGGAGACCACTTGGAAGTGGCACAGTATCTTTTGGATGCTGAAAAATTCTTCAGGAATGAAAGGGAAATTAAGACATTTTCAGATGAAGAATATCTAAGAGAATACATCCACAGCAAACCTACACTAAAATGCTAAAGAAATTTTCTAAATAGAAGGGAAATGATAAAAGAAGAAATACTAGAACATCATGGAGGAAAAACAACAATATGCAAAAATTTGGATGCTTATCTTCTCCTTTTGAATTTTCTAAATTACACTTGAGGGTTGAAGCAAAAATTAGAACAGTGTCTCATGTGGTTCTAAGTGTTTGATGAAAAACTGCATAATATAATTATAATATAAATGGGTGAAGGTAAAGAGAGATAAGACTTCTACAGTTCACTAAAACTGGTAAATGGTGACATCAGTATACTGTGATAGTTATGAATTTATAATATAATACCTGGAAAAACCACTGAAAAATTATATATAGAGATACTCTAAAAACGCTATAGATAAACCAAAATGGGATTCCAAATAACATTCAAGCAATCCACGGGAAGGCAGACAAAATAATATAGAAAAATGAAAAACAGAGGTAACAAAAAAGTAGCATAATTTAGCCCTAACATATAAAAATTATATTAAATGTAAATGGTCTAAATATTCCAATTAAAAGGCAAAGATTGGTATCCATTCATGTTAAATACTCTGAAAAGGCTGAGATTCTTTGGGGGCTGGGTGGCCAGGGCTAAGAGGAGGAACCCGAGCCCTGCGGAGCTCCCGGCGGCCCGGCCCCAAGGGGCTGGGGCCGTGCCGCGCGGCCCTGCCTGCGCACGCCATGAACACCATCATCTTCAACAAGCTCAGCAGCGCCGTGCTTTTTGAGCACCACGGGGCTCTGGAATGGGAGCAGGGTGGCAGGCCCTACGGCGGCGTCCCGGACAGTAGGCACGCTCACCCCGAGGTGGGCATTATGGACGGTGCGCCCCTCAAGGACAACCTGGGCCTGAGACACGGGAGGACCGGGGCTCGGCAGAATGGCGGGAAGGTGAGGCACAAGTGGCAGGCCCTGCAGGACATGGTGTGGCCCCTCAAGCAGTGGCTGCACAAGCACCGCGACAATCCGTACCCCACAAAGACGGAGAAGATTCTCCTGGCGCTCGGCTCGCAGATGACGCTAGTGCAGGTGTCAAATTGGTTTGCTAATGCAAGACGTCAGCTTAAGAATACTGTTCGACAGCCAGATTTAAGGTGGGCCTTAAGAATAAAGTTGTACAATAAGTATGTTCAAGGAAACGCTGAGCGGCTGAGTGTAAGCAGTGATGACTCATGTTCTGAAGATGGAGAAAATCCTCCACGAAACCCCATGGATGAAGAAGGCTACAATAATCCAGTCCACCATCCCGTGATTAAAAGTGAGAGCTCAGTCATAAAAGCTGGAGTGGGGCCAGAGTCACGGGCCCATGAGGACTACGTGTCGCCCCCAAAATACAAGAGCAGCTTGTTGAATCGTTACCTTAACGACTCTTTGAGACACGTCACGGTCACAAATGCTGCCATGATGGGAAAGACAAGGCAGAGAAACCATTCAGGATCTTTTAGTTCCAATGAATTTGAGAAGGAATTGGTACCTCCCTCATCGTCAGGAACGGAAGGCAATTTCGTCTATCGCACAGACAGCTCTCAGAGGATCCAGGTATTAAGGTGGTAAAGTTACTTTTTCAAGCTGCAGCAGCCTTCTTCACCTGGTTTGCTGGCACATCTGTGGCTTTGGAGATGCCTCTGGCTTTGTCACGTGGCTGGGCTTCGGAAGAGAGCTTCGTACTCCCTCATTTTCCTGGATTCCCTTCTCTGACTACATGTTGAATTTGAGGAACCTGCCCTTTCTAGAATGATTGTGGATGCAGTTTTGCATTAAAAGCTAATGAGGCCTTAAAAAAATACTCTGAAAAAAGTAGAAATAGAGGGAAACATTCTCAACTGTAGAAAAAGAAGCTATAAACTACTTTCAGCTAACAGTATACGTAAAGGTGAAAAGCTGAATGTTTTCACCTAAAACAGGGAACAAGGCAAAGATGCCCAGGTTCACAACTTTTATTCAACAAAGTGCTGGAAGTTCGAGTCAGTGCAGTAAGAAAATAAAAGACATATAGATCTGAAAGGAAGAAATAAAACTGTTCTAAGACCTGACACCAAAAGCGTAATTCATATAATAAATAATTGATCTTCATCAAAATTTAAAACATTGGCTCTGTTAGGAGGATGAAAAAACAAACTATAGAGTGGGAGACAATACTTGCACACCATATACCTGACAAAAAGCTTGTGTCTAGAATATACAAAGAACCTTCAAAACACAACAGTGAAAAAGCACAGTCCAGTTAGAATACGGACAAAAGACATAAAGAGACATTTCACTGAAGAAGACATACAGGTGGCAAATAAGAATATGAAAAGATGTTCCACATTATTAGCTATTAGAGAAATTGCAAATTAAAACTACAATGAGCTATCACTCTATGCCTATCAAAATGGGTAAAATAAAAAAATATCGACCAGGGCAAATGCTGGCAATGATGCAGAGAAAATGAATCCCTCATACATTGCCGGTGTGGATATAAAATTGTAAAGCCACTGTGGAAAACAGTGTGACAGTTTCTTAAATAATTGACCATGGAACTAACATAGAACCTAGCAATTTCACTCCTGGGCATTTATCCCAGAGAAATGAAGACTCATGTTCGCATAAAAATCTATACACAAATGTTTAAAGCAGCTCTATCTGTCATAGTCAAAAAGAGAAACAAGTTAGATTTACTTCAGTGGGTGAACGGATACAAATTTGGAATAGTATTCAGAACTAAAAAGACAGCAAATTACTGATACACAGGACAACCTGATGAATATCCAGAGAATTATATGCTGAATGAAAAAAAGCCAATTCCAAAGGTCATGATTCTATCTACATAATATCCCTTAAATGACAGTACTGAAGAAATGGAGACTAAATTAGTGGTTTCCAGGGGTTAAGGAGAGGGTGGGGGCAGGAGGGGAGTAGGTGTGGGTATCAAGGGATAACATGAGGCAGCCCTGTGGTGATGGAAATATCGAACATCTTGATTCTATCAACTGCCCGGTGTACCACAGGTTTGCAAAGTTATACTGTTGCAGGAAACTGGGTACATCGTACATGTGATGTCTCTTTCATTTCTTACAATGCTAGATCTATAATTGTGTCAAAATAAAATGTTTATAATTAAAATAAAAAGAATAAAGCTACTGTCAACTTAGCAACAAAAGAGCCTTTAATGAGATGGAAGAACGTGCATGTTACGTTCACTTAGATGGTATATATTGCTTTAAAAACTGTAACAATACATCAAACCTTTATCAGGAGTGTGCGACTTTTTCTTCACTGACTTTATTTTCCATAAAGAGGTTACATTTAAAACTAGGAAACTGTACTCACACGGCCCAGCATCGCAAGGCTGTGGGGTCGTTATTTGGCGTAGCCAGGCTAATGTCACATAAAGAATCCGGTCAACAGGGACATGTGTGGGTTCATTGTTAACAAACGCGAACCAGTGCCATTACTGTGTGACATGCATCTGCCGGCGAAAGCGCTGCTTCAGAGGCACGCTGACATTTGTCCATATCTTCGCTTTATTATGGAATGAGCTCATTAACGAGGCCCCGCATTGTCCTGAAGGAAGACCTCACAGAAACAGAAAGGGGAACCGCTTTCCGTTTTATTTTCCTCATTAGTCGGTGCTGAATGTGGACTGCATGGCTGGATGGGAATAACGATGCATTTTAATGGGCTCACCTTGGTCCTAATGAGGACTTAGGACAATGCCCCTTCACCCTTAGTCACAGGTGCCCTTTGTCCACATTGGAACACAACCCACGGTCATTTCACGCTCGGCCACGAAGCACAGATGGACTCGGAACCAGCGCCCACAGCCCAACCCAGAGGTGCATCAGGAATGAGAGAGTCACATGTGCTTGAAGATCTCTTTCATGATGGAGTGGACATCGTGGTGGGGAGGGAAAAAGGCGGTTCAAGTTCTGTCGGTTTAAGCCTTTAAGAAACTGCTTTGAGGCCCCATCAAGGTCCACCTTCATGCTTCTCTGTGGACAGTTCTTCTGTACATGTGCTTCGAAACCCCGTGATGGCAAAGTCCATAAACCAGGTGGTTCTCATTTTAGTCTGGCCAGAATCAGGGTTGCCTTGGAGAGCACTGCACTCACCGGAGTTTCTGGGTTTGAACAGGTTTCCCACGTGTCCACTTCCCCTTATATGTGACCTGTCCCCGCTCCAGCCCACCTGAGAAACTAACCTATCAGGCAAGCTTAGGGCACTGCTGAGAGTATGAGATGGGACCACATGAAATCTGTACTTCTGCACATCAGAAATAACTAAGTGTTGGCCGTTTCATGTGGTTCATCCCAGGGGGTTCTCCGTCCGGGCAATTTTGTCCTCTCTGGGGACACTGGGCAGGGTTTGGACCTGTTTTGTGTTGTCAGAACTGTGAGGGGGTGGTACTGGAATCTGGGGGGTTGAGACCACGGCTGCAGCTAAACATCCTCCAGTACACAGAACAGCTCCCCTGCCCACCCGCCCAGGCCAACACAAAGACCCACCCGGTCCCAAATTTCAGTAGTGCCAAGGTGAAGAAACCCTGCCTTAGTTCCTGGAATCACAAAACGGCAACCCATGGGCCAAAGATAACCCCTGCAGGTAGTATTGTTCGCAGTCTCTCTTTCTCCGTGCTGCATGGTAACTAGGCAGAACTGAAATCCTCGTTACAATGAGCCCGGTCCCTTCTGTATGTGCTCTGCCTGGCCCCTGGACGCATCTCGGTTTATAACCCTCTGATTTCAAAGAAGCATATCCTAAAATTAGTGGTTCGAAAATGGGCCATGCTGCACTCCTGTTTCCCCCTCCCACTCCAGGAGATAACTGGCTGTGTCTGGAGGCACTGCTGGTTGTCACGACTGGGGGGACAAGTGCTCCTGGCGTGTGGGGGGTGGAGACCAGGGATGCTGTTCCACACCACACAGTGCAAAGGACGCCCCACATCAGAGGGTCATCGGGCCCCAAACGTCAGTCGTGCCGAGTTGGAGAAACCTAGGTTCTATGCAACGTAATATGGGGTTTAAGAACAGGGCCTTGAAGCCACTCTGCCTGGTTCCAAAGGTCTCTCCACTTACTGGTTGTGTTGTCTTGAGTACCTTCCCAAAAATGGTAGTAATGACGAGTTCTGCCTTAAGGCTGCAGGGGAAATTAAGTAAATATAGATAACTTCCTAGTGTTGAGAATACTGATACTGGCTATTATGACCTGTAAGAATTATTTTTGAAATAAAAATGGCAAGATCCAGAAATCACAGAAAATTCATCACGTATCCAGATTGCTGGAGTTGATCTGAAATCCTGGTTTTTCTTCAGGTTTTTTTTTTTTTTTTTTCCGTCCCAATAGACAGCATTCTCTTTAACCAACACACATGCATATTCGAAAAGTAAATAATTTTTCAACAGGAAGTTCACAAGTGCAGATCATTATTATACAAGTTTTATGTACAGAAAACTAGCTCATCACAGGAAAGCCGTGGGTTTTATTTGCAATGTTTATTCTTGCTCCAGATAAATGGCCACCCTGTAGAAATCAGCACAGGCTGCACTGCATTAAGAGCACAACACAGAAGCCTGAAGTACTACGTTTGTGTGTGCAGGGGGAAGGTGCGCGGTTGACCAGCACAGAGCGTGAGGTGCCAGGTGAATCATGTGCACCGTCCTCAGGATGGGTCTTGAAGCCGGTGCGTGGAAGCTCACTGGTCTTCCCAACAAGCCTGTCACTCCTCCAACCCGAGTCCGTGTCGTCTGCCCAAGATACGCCATCCTTGAGGGCTTCTGCTTGATTTCAACACGTAAGGAGGGGGCAGTTTCGCAGAAATTACTAGGATTAGACACACAGAAGACAGCTGGAGAGTAAGCAGGTCAATTTTTCTCATTAAGGTGTGGGAGAAACAGCCGGCCGCGTGCTGACGGCCTTCCTCACCTTCGGCAGGGAAGGCAGGACAAGCTTATCAGGTAAGGTCACACCACGTGGCGGTTCTGCAATTCCTGTCTGGCCCCTCATTAATCCACGGGGGTGGGCGGGAGGGAGCCCGTGACTGTTCATCACTGAGACACCCACGGCAACAAGGCAGGGTGGCAGGAGCCTCCATTTCAATTCCGTGATTCAAACAGACAAACAAAAATCAGGATGATTCTCTTCCCCCTTTCTTGCTTGCTTCTTGTTTATGCTGTCAGGAAGGCTTCATCTGATAGCTTGTGTTTTGAGTTTGTCTTTTGCATTGTTTACGTTTTCCCGTATTTGAGGGAACTGCAGAGGTGTGTAAGCACTGCAGCATCTTCTCGCTGCTCAGAGAGCTGCTTTATAGAAAAATCACAGGCTCGTTGAGTCTGTCGGACAGGATTCCAGGGAAGCCCGGCAGCTGGGTTCTCAGTCCTTCTTAAATAAATAGCAATTATGGTGGCAAGAAAACAATGATGGGAAGCAACAGTCTCCAATCACTTGCCGGGATCCCTGTGCCCCCATGGAGCCCAGGCGATCCAAAAGGAAGACATGATGGAAGCACAGTCTGTTCTGCAAATGATCTCCAAAGCCTTTCCAAAGTCTGCCTTGGGAATGACAAGCTTAAAGCACAGGTGAATGGGGTGACTGAATCCGATTCCTTCCCATTGTATGGGTTCTCTTTTAATTTTGTATGTTTCCCCCATTCCAAATTTTTACCTTGACCAAAGGGAGCTCTCTCCCATGAGAAATGAAAAGCTCAAGAAAAATTCTGAATTTCTCCTTGCCTTCCCATCACAAGATATTCATTCATTTTGTAAATTTTATTGAAGTATAGTTGATTAACGATGTTGTGTTAATTTCTGCTGTTCAGCAAAGTGATTCAGTTATACATATGCACACATTCTTTTCTTATGTTCCCCTCCGTTATGGTTTATCCCAGGATATTGAATATAGTTCCCTGTGCTCTACGGTAGGACCTTGCTGGGTGTCCATTCTATGTGTGACAGTTTGCATCTGCTAGTCCCAAACTCCCAGTACACCCCTCCCCCACCCCCCTCCCCCTTGGCAACAAGTCTGTTCTCTATGTCTGTGAGTCTGCTCCTGTTTTGTAGATAAGTTCATTTGCCATCACAAGGTGTTAATAAGGGCTGGGAGAGATCTAGTCCAGAGATCTAGTCCAGATCTGGCCACACCTATTCACTGACCTGTGGTCTCCACGAAGGCAGAGCTGAGTGGATGCAGCAGAGGCTGTATGGCCCGAAAAGCCGAACACATTTACCATCTGGCCTATTATAGAAAAAGTTTGCTGCCCCCTCGTTTTGGAGTTTAGAAACCAGAGGCCCAGAGTGGTGAGGTGACTTGCCAGGACCACACAGGTAGGTAAGGATGGAGGCAGGTGTGCCACGTTTGTTTTCAGGGCTTCGTGATGGATCCACGTCTTACCCTCTCGGTACCTATTGGGGTTGACACATATCACACACTGGCATGGTCCACCACATAAATTAACTTAAGTCTATAAGAAATGCCTTTGTCCTATGATAGGCAAAGAAGAAAGAAGAAGATGGACAGGTTGCCAACTTTTAGGTGGGGCTGCATCCCTCCAGCGATATTTCATGCCACCACTGATGCATGCTGTGTCCATCTGCATCAAGAACAGAATTGTCAACTCCTAAATCATTCAGAACCTGGTCAAACGATACGCAGTGTCAGGCTGCTTGGTGGGTATGAACAGAAGACCTATACCTGAAAGCAAATATCTCCCATTAGGTGTCACATGATGAGAAAAAGATGGTGACACCCCATTGTCTGATGACAAAAATCATCAAGGGATGGAAGATTTCGCCAACAGAGTAGTAAGGCTTTGCCTCTTCCAATCCAGCCCACTAACACATGCAATAGTTAAATCACTGTACATAGTTTGTTGCTTTGCCGTCCGAAATTGTTCCTTTGTGTTCAACACAAACTCCTCCACCCAGGAAGTCGCACCTGCCCCCATCCCAGCTCAGTCCCATCTGCCTTATTTCCCACTCCTCTCTTGTGTGTATCCCAGGCTCAGAGCCTTGGGGCACTGAACCGTCACAGAGGACACCTGAGGAGGTCCCCCTTGGAAACGTGCCACTCAGAAGTGGTACACTTTTGCTCTGCTCCAGAAACCCATTTGTGTGGGACACTTCGACACCACCTGCACTGGCCACCTTCAGTCCTGCACCCTGGAATGCCCTTTCCTTTTCACACATTGCATTTCTGAAGACTACCTGAAATACATCTTCTTGATGAAACCTTGTGCAACCCTATTCTGTTATGGGTTTTATACCTTTTTGATCCATCATCCAAAGTAGACACTTTGTGAATCTCTCTCTCAAGGCATGTCTGACCCTCCACTTAAGTTCATAGTCTTTTGCATCTCACCCATTAGACCATCTTAAGGGCAAGAGTTGTTTCCTTTGTCTTTCTAATCTTCACCCCACCATCCACAGAGATGGTCCTCAATGAAAGTTTGTAGAACTGGGCAACAAGAGTTAAGAAAACTTAATGGATTCCTCTTTGTATTAGCCAGGGTGCTCCACAGAAAGAAACAAAACCAATGGGAGATATGTATCTATATGTAGATCTATCTATCTATCTATTTATCTGAAGATCATTTATATAAGGAATTGGCTGACACAGTTATGGAGGTTGAGAAGTCCCAAAACCTGCCCTCTGCAAGCCAGAGGCCCAGGAAGGGCCTCAGTCTGAGTGTGAAGGCCTGAGAACCAGGGTAGCAATGGTGTCCATCTCAGTCCAAGGACAGGACACCAGTGTCCCAGCTCAGCAGTCAGCCAGAGAGACTGAGAGGGAATTCAACAATCCTCCATGTTTTGTTCTTTTCAGGTCCTCGGCAGATAGGTTGATGCCCACCCACCCTGAGGAGGACCACCTGCTTTGTCCAGTGTACCGATTCAATGCTGGTCTCATCTGGATGTACCTTCACAGACACAGCCAGAAATAATGTTTATCCATCATCGGTGGATACAGGTTTTTGTTTTTTCTTTTTAAATGCTGATATTTTAACTCTCCCTATCATGAGGTGCATGCAGAAATAACTTTATATGCAGAAGCGTTCTGCTAAGAGCCAGAGCTACACAACTGCTGTGCCACGTGAAGGCAGCCGTAGACGGTATGGAAATGAACGAGCGTGGCCGTGTTCCAAAAGAAGTTTCCAGCATCAGATGGGGCCTGCATTTGGCCCATAGGTTAGAGTTTGCAGCTCCCTGCAAAAGCTCAACAGAGAAATTGTGCCTGTTCCTAGGAACATAGAACCAAAAGCATGTTGAACAGAAGACGGCTTCACATATGTCCTCTATCCAGGAAATAAATAAATAAGCAGATGTTAATTTTCTCACTAGAAAGCCTTTTTTTTAAAGACATTTTCCTCAGTGCCTGCAGCCTAATAGCAATGAGCATCATTTCACCTCATTTTATTTGCTTCTGCTCACTCGTTGCTTCAAACTGTTTGTGAATCACTTGTTTTATGGAACCGTTAAATCTCTGGAAACTAACTGAGCTCAGAAATGTGGGCCTGGGCTGGATATTCTTCTTCTTTTTTTTTTTGCGGTACGCAGGCCTCTCACTGTTGCGGCCTCTCCCGTTGCGGAGCACAGGCTCCGGACGCGCAGGCTCAGCGGCCATGGCTCACGGGCCCAGCCGCTCCGTGGCATGTGGGATCTTTCCGGACCGGGGCACGAACCCGTGTCCCCTGCATCGGCAGGCGGACTCTCAACCACTGCGCCACCAGGGAAGCCCAGGATATTCTTTTGACTATATTAAAGTGGAAAAAAACTGTCCTCATTTTTCTACAATGGTTATTTGTCATCGATTCATGAAATCTTGAGCAGAAGTGAAAGCTAAGGGGCAGCTTGGGTTTAAAGGGCTACAGATAGAGTCATCATCCCATCTATGAACTAATATTAAAAGATTGACACATAGCACAGGAAAATCATTTTCCATCCCTTCAATATTGGAACCAATCTCATCTTTGCCCTCTGAGGTCCGCATCCACACACCTTCTTGAATGCATTGCATCAGGTTAAAAAGTACATTGCTCTTTCCAGCCATTGCCAGAAAAACAAATTTGAGTATGATTTATCAGATATTCAGAGAACTACAGAGAGGAAAACAGTCTGTCGATAGGACAAAGGGGGCTGTTGAGGTTTTTGTCCACAAGTTCATGAGCTTTCTTTCCTGTCTGGGTAGATTTATTATCTTGTAGAAATTGAGTCACCTCAGCATGGATTTGAAAGATACGTATTAAACTTTTTCTTAGGCATTAGTTGGGCCAGTTGTAACCTGGGGATATTTGATAGACAAGTCCATGGTGCTGGAGATGAGAGGAAGGTGGAGAATTTTGCAGGCACATGCCCAGTGTGTCTAGACAATCTCACCTTTCCGGTTTAGCTTGACTGTGGGCTGAAATTTCACAGGAGTCTTCCTGCCTTAGGATGAGAAAAGCCACGTTGTAGAGGAATCCTGCCCCTCCCTCCCCCCCAACTTCCACATCCCCTCTTGTCTTAAAGCGGCACATTTCAGTGAAGTCTGTGGTCATTTCTATCTACCGCTTCTCGCTCAGTGTCTTTGGATACTGAAAGATAGGGTCACTCTGGGAGTTTTACAACATTCAAGGTGGTTTCTGAAGTTCTACTGGATGGAGCAGGTCCAAAAGATTCAAAATTGTCCTGAAGCAGCAATTCTGCCATTATCCTTATAGAAAAGGACGAGCATCCGTCAGCGTCGGGAAGTGGTCCTTTGAAAGGAATCCCACTGTCCAAATAGTTTGGTACAGGAATACATATCAAACCGTGCAACGCTCACGGAGAGTAGTCAGATGCGGGAGGTTCTCGAAGACTCAGAGATACCCAAGGATATGAATTTCATCCACTTTCTTACAAGCAGCGTTTCTGAAATCCCTAGGACGATAGAAACCCTGTGTCTCGGGAGAAGGAATCGTAACTCTTCGCATGAAACGCGACGTTGGAGGGGCCGTGCAATCGCTCCCGTGCTCCTGGAGCGTCATCGGGTAGTAAACCACGCGGATCTTGCCAAAAGTCAGATTGTGACTCAGGAGGTCTGGGGAGGCGCCAGCGGGTCTACATTTCTGACAAGCTCCCAGGCGGCGGGATACTGCTGGGACACAGACATTGGGTAGCAAAGGGACAGAGTCCACCTGCTGAAGCTGCCCCTTCACCTTCTGAAGCTCCATTCACCTCCTTCAAGGCTACCTGAGTTACTGCTGTTGGAATCCCCACCCGGCCAGTGGTTTTCAGTGAATCCCAGCTGCGCCTTGGCATCACCCGGGAAGCTTTCAAAGAAGACTCATCCCAGAACTGTGAAATCAGAAGCTCTACGCTGCTGCCTGGACATTCTTTTAAAAGCGAGATAAAATTCACATAGCATAAAATTAACCACGTTCGAACGTACTACCCAGTAGCTTCCAGGACATTCACAAGGTAGTGCAACCATCACTACTAAGGCGTTTCTGAACATTTTCGTCACCCCAAAGAAATTCTGTAATGATTAAGCAGTCCCTCTGCATCCGCCCGGCCCCCAGCCGCCAGCATCTGCTTTCTGTCTCGAAGGACTTGCCTGTTCCGAACATTTCATATAAGGAGAATGATACACAATGTGGTCTTTTGTCAGCTTCTTTCCCTTAGCCTAATATTCTCACTGTTTGTCCACGCTGTAGCCTGTGTCACCCCTTTACAGTGAGTACTGTTCCACTGGACACACAGGCCACATTTTCCTTATCTCTTAAACTGTTGATAGACATCGCGCTGTTTTCACCTCTGCTGACTCTGAGTTGCTCTGTTGGTGTACATCTGTTTGAGCACCTGTTTTCCGTTCTTCTGGATACGTGACTAGGGGAGGAACTGTAGGGTTGTGCACTAATTCAGTTTTTCACTGAGGAAACACCAAACTGTTTTTGACAGTGGCTGGACCGCTTCGTGCGCCCACCGGACACTGATATTTTTTCAAAGTTCCCCATGGAGTCCGAACGCCAGCCAGTGTTGACAAGCTCTGCCCCATAAGCAAAGATGTCCTTGTCAGCCCTCTGAACACATAATTGTTTAATTCAGTGGAGCCCCTGGACCAGTGGCAAGAGCATCAGCTTGGAACTTGACAGAAGTGCACATTCTGGGTTCCCACCGCAGACCTACTGAATCAGGAGCTCTGGACGCAGGCAGAGTCAGCCCACTCTTCATGCGAGTCCCCAAGGCAACTCTATGGTTTCACAACTGATGCCCTACATACAATTTCATAACTTGCAATATTTTCACCTAACTCTCCATCTTGTCCATTTTCCCACATCATGGATCATTATGTGAAAATATAACTTCCCACTTTTATCTATGATATCCTAACACAAAACAAGCCTATGATTCACTTAACCATTCCTTCTGGGGGGCCTTTTGGCCTTTCCCAGTTTTTCCCCAATATAAATCGCGCTCAGTGAATATTCTTGACAATAACTCTTTGCCGACCTCTCTGTATATTTCCTTTGGTTCCATTTAGAATTATAATGAGCAGATCGTAGAGTTTGCACATTTTCCTCCTTACCCTGTGCTGAGTACTTCTTCGGGTATGAGCTCTTCCCGTGGATGGAAATCCTACACGTCACGAATGAGGAAGAAGAAATGAATTACTGGTTACGTTGAGTATATAGGAAATATTGGCTTGATTGTCCTACCAAACCAGGGGGGAAATAAATACAGAGTCACGTTTATTCTCTAAGACTTTTCCAGTCTCCCTCTGTTTCTTCGGTATGTATGATGCTTGAGCCAGGCATTTAAATCCTCCTCTTATTTCTTTATCCACATTGGAAGCGGGGAAGCACACTCTGTCTCCTTCCCGGGAGCCGCTCAGAATCAGCAGAGGAGAGGTGCTCCATGTGGGGAAAGCACTTTGTGAGCGCAGAGCACAGCACAGCGTGTGAGGTGTTTTTATAAGTACATTCACTGCTTTGAACAGTTCCCTCCCAGAGGTGCCCCAATGGAAATATCCTCATTTGCTTTGAGCTGACACTTTCATAAGCCTGACCTATGTGGTTTTATTTGCTCTGAATTCGTAAGCGGCCGGCTCTTTACATGTGCCTATTTGAACACACTCCTTAAATAGCTGGGTGTCAGTTCACCTCAGTTAGATTTTGTAAATAGTGCATTTCTGGCTTTATTTTCCATTTCTCAAAAAAAAAAAAAAAAAAAGGCCACGGATAAGGACATGCCTCATTTTTCTATGACCGTATTTGGTTTGGAGTCCCCCCGAAAGTGTGTATGTTGCCTGTATTCTCATTTTTATACAATTTTACTCTCTCCTTTGTTTATATGATCAACAGGCACAAATAAGAAAAAGGATGGGGAAAAAACAGTCAAGTAATAAGCCCTACAAACCTAGGGAGCCTACTATCGGGATATGTGAACTCTACAGAGTTGAGTCAATGTGGAAAGCTCTTCTTTTCTTGATGGTGTGACATAAAATGTAGAAATATCTTAAGTGTAAATACCCTTTCCACTTTGTGAAATCAAAAGCCCAAATCAAGCTCTTGGCACAATGAACATTAAAAAATATCCCAGGTATGAGAAGTAACTCACAGTTCTGCTGCAAACTTCTCTGATAACAAAAACATGAATAATTTCTTCCCCTCTCTCTTTTTGCCCCCTGATCTAGGGAGTTAAGAGGAAAAGCTGATGTCCTTGGTTAAGCCTTCGTGTTTTTGATGTCCGCTCCTGTCTATGCCCTTGACACACTGTTTCCATTGTAGGAATCTTGGTGGAGGCTTCCTTTGGGGGAAGAGGTAGCAGAGAAACACACAAAGAAAACAGCACAAAGATACAGTGATGTGCTGGGTAACATACTTGATACTGCAGTTTCCTTTCTAAACCTTCAGAGCAGGTTCCCTACTTAATGGAAACTCTCAGACCAAAGCGAAAATAGGTAACAGCGGCTGTGAAAAGCCTCGGCTTTCCTTCTAAACGAGGACCATTTCTAGACCCGGAGAGGGGCAGTAAGCAATAATGGACTACAGCTCCGGAAGATATCCATCCCCCATGCCACGAATAACACTCCTCCCAGTAAAGAGGCGTTTTGAAAAGACTATTCTGAAGCACAGAAGAGAAGCTTTCAGGGTGCTGTAATGAGCCAAAACGAAAAGGCAGGGGGCTGCGAGAAACAGAGCTGCTTATCGGAGCAGGGGGCTCATCTGTCGTTTCGCTCCCTTTTCTCGCTGAAATTCTGGCTCTCCCCAAAGTGTGGAAGCTGGGACTTGCTAAGTGGGCAGCCTTGAAAGGTAAGGCTGAAAACGCCCTTTATCGGCCACAGAACGCCTGCCTGGCGACTAGGATGAAGGTGAGCCACCAGGAGAAAGAGGGATGCAGATCTACCTGGGACCTTGGTCCAGGACTCAAGACTCAGCCCGCTGCCTTGATTTCAGTAGGCGAACCCTGTCCGCGTTCCCCTGTGCGTCTCCGGGGGACTCAGGGCTCGCCCGGAGGAACGTGATGTTTGATTCAGCCCCTCGGAAGCGTCTGCTCGCCTAAGTGTCAGGAGCCGGGAGCAGAGAATCATTTGCATCCGTCCTGCTGGAGGCAGCCCTCCCAGAGCGAGCAGCCCTCGGCTCGGGGAGGCTTCCGAGGTGGCGGGGGACCCCCCGCTTGGTTTTAAACTCAGAGGGTTCGGGGGAGAGGACTGAAAAAAAAAATGAAGCCAATTTCCAACAGACCTGACAAAGGCAGGGTTAGATGAAAACGGCGGTGTTTGTTTAAAAGCGGGGAGAGCGTGCCGGCTACAGCCTTGATCTCACGTTAGTTACTTGGTACTGGCTGCAGCCTGAGAAAGCCGCATCTGTTACGCGGACGGCGGGGGTCGTCAGCGCTGATGGACGGTGTAGGAGCGCCAGGCAGAAAATGAATTAGGTCTTGGAATGCCAAACTGGAAAACCCACTGGAACCAGAGCGCGGCACGCCGGCTCCGGCAGGACGCAGACACACTAGGCGCCCGTAGAGCGTGCTTCGTGGCCGCCGCCCAGTACCCGCTATTTTTAGGCACAGCGCTGAGAAGGGACAGAGCAGGGCCGGGGGAGCGCGGCCGCCCAACAACGGGCTCATTTAGGACCAGCCCCCTTCCCATGCTCTGCAGCGGCCTCTCTGTGGGACTCGGGAATTGACTATCCACCCTCCTTGTGAATGTTGGGCATGTCGGCCATTCCGAGCACGCTACACAGGGCGACCTGTGCTCTTCGCGGGCAGAAAAGCAGAGGCTCACTGTGCTCGGAGAGCGAAGGCACAGGCGGACTGCGGAGGAGGCAAAGGGCTCTCAGGACGTTCCCGCCCCGCCCTGCCCTAGGGGTCGGCCTGGAAAAGACTCAAGGGGCCCCCGGGCAGGGAGTGCACTGCTGAGAACGGGGTGCATACAGGAGGCGCCAGGAGCTAGGAAGGGCTACTGGGGTCCTACACACAGGGATGGCGGGGAGTGGGGGGCACAGGTCTGCCTCACATCTTGCAGTCGCCGGTGTCTGCCGGGCAGGTGGCCTCCAGCACCCTCCACTGCGGCTCACTCGCGTCCCCATTCTCACACTGCCCACCAGCACATCGGCTCAGATCCCAAGCATTTCAGCTGCCCCTGGACCAGTCTGGGCGCCACGTGGATGCCATTCGCTTCCCCACCCAAGGCAAGGAAGGCGTCATCGCAGTGCTGCCCTGACGTTAAGGGAAAGAAAACTGGCCACCCTAATATTCTGTGGTACGTTCTCGTATTTGTGGGACTCACTTGATTAATGATGACAAATGAATCCAACCAAGTGTCTCATCTTAGAAGGATGGGCTAGATGGCTAAATGTGTGGGTACACACACACACACACACACACACACACACACACACACACACGGCACCAAGAACTATAGCAACAAGGAAAATCCAACCAGGAGAGAGGGAACACGTAAAACATTATCCATTGGGAGGAAATATCCATTCATCAAGCTTCAAGCACACAAATCCCACTAGCAGGGAAGGAAGCATTATCACAGGACCTACTGGGGAAAGAGCACTGATTCATCAAACTTTCACGGGTCCGGCATGGCAACAGGTCCAGATGATACCCATTTGGCTTTGAGACACGCATCTCTACCCAAGAGGCTGATCGCAGGGCCCTGTTTTATGATCATTCTGACGCGACTTGGTGCCGTGTGGTGGTTTCCTGGGGTGACCCCGAATGCAACATTCCCCACACGCTCTTGTTTCCAGTTTGGACAGAGGAAGGTATTGACACGTGAGCAAAGAAGGGAAGGTTCCTGCCGTTCCGAGCCTTCTCGAGGTTAAAAGTTAGGTGACTGAGCTGCCTGCCCGATTCCTGATGAGGCCTTTGTATTTGTTGCAGGAATAGAAACTACATGTCTTAAACTGTCCAGATGTCTTTCTCTAGGGTGTGAGTTTCATAATCCTCTCTATCTCCTTTGCCTCCATTATAAAGTCCCAGGGGAGTTAATTCCTCTAGGGAACTGGTTCTTAAGTGGGGGGTATTTAGTAAGTATGGGGGTATTTTGGGTTTTCAACACGGCTGGAGGTTGGGGGATTGCTACTGGTACCTAGTGCAGAGGCCAGGGCTGCTGCTAAACATCTTACAGTGGAAAGGACAGCATGTCTGCAACAAAGAATCACCTGGCCCCAAACGTTACCATGTCAGATTCTATTCTAGGGTGGTTACCGATGGATACCAGGACAGGTTGAGCCCTACCTGAAATAAAAGTACCTGGACCTGGCAAACCACTAAGCAGCATGTGGGATCTTAGTTCCCTGACTAGGGATGGAACCTGTGCCCCCTGCAGTGGAAGCCCGGAGTCCTAACCACTGGACGGCCAGGGAAGTCCCAGGAAAAGTCCTTTCCGCAAGTGGCTTATTTGTTCTTATGTGCCGTACAAGCCTTGTGGAGCCCATAACCACACCAGGTCTGCACCACCTAAGAGAAAACGTGGGCTCTACAGAGTGTTACAAATGTGCAAGTAAGTCCTGGGAACACAGGTGTATTAGATGTTGCCAGGTCCATGCCTTTCCGGTGCCCGACCCCTTCCCCCTTTTCCTCTGTGCAACCCTGCCTGGAATACTATAACTCCATCCTTGGGCACCAGGCACACTTTTAAACACATGGTAGATTTCTGAGCGTATGTGGTAATGGTCTCTGGCCTAGGACTGGCCTTTCCCTGGTGTCCTATCTTCTAAAACACAAGAGCTGGTCTAGGAGCCCATGAACAGCAGCCTGGTCACCTTTAAAAGTGTCACTGGAAAGAACCATAATTAATAAATGTTCTCGGTATTATTGTAACTGAGCAGGACCCTATGGGGCCTTCCCGAGACAGACTCCCACCCCCCATGTCGTCCACCTGCCTCTTGTCTACAGAAAAACTTCCGTCGAACAATAAATTTAATCAGAGAAGCGAGAAAATGCAGAAGCAAAGGAAAACAGTCAAAGAGGACAAAATAATAATACTTTAGTCATTACACAAAGTCAAAGACCCTTAGTTCCTCCTCAAGGGCTGTAGATCATATTCTGAGCCACGTGCTGTGAGCTGTTTTGTAGAGACTAAAACCCCCGCCAGGTGGGAGAAGTTAGCTACATGATGACCAGACTGTAGCCACGACATAGGCTGCCACAGCTCTGAGAACTGGCATCAAGGAAATGGGAACAAACTGATCCTGGAGCTGAAGAGACTAACTGTGCGTAAAGCCATCAAGATGACGCCGGTCAGACCACCAAGGACCAATTTCAAGTTGACGGTCAGAGCCGACCGTACCGCTTCCGCATGGGGCCCCCTGCCTCCCCCTGAGCACCCCCGAAACTCCCCTTTAAAAGCTCTTGCCCACTGATCAGCAGGGGGGAGTTGGCTTTTGGACATGAGTCTGCCTTCTCCCCACGTTGCCGGTCTCCAGAGTGAAGCCAACTTTCCTTGCCCGCCAACACTTGTCTCTCGAGTACGGGCTTTGGAGCAGCAGCAAGCGGCCGGACCTGAGTTTAGTAACATTTTGTGGAATGAGGTTCTCCAACGTTTTCAAAATACGAGATCCGGTTGGCTCACCAGGAAATGTGAGTTCACCTTATCAGAATTAGATGATCTCTCATGATGTCTCGCCTGCTATAAAGCATATGAGCATCTCTTCCAAAAAAGAGCCGACGCAGGCCCCAGATAGATCACCAGCCCATCCCCACACTCAGCAGGTCGGGAGAAGAGGGATTCAGTGAGTTCTGGGTTCCCCAAGCCCGGGAATTAGTGCAGGCTTCCGAGCCGCCAGGCAGGCGTTTGGCGATGGAGGTCGGTGGTGATAGTTTCCATTAGTGAACACTTAAGTCATGAATGGGATTCTTATTTATGGAACATTAGAGATAACTGCAGTTTTCTTTAGGATTCAGGAGTGGGTTGTGTCTACTCTTAGGCAATTCAGGTGCCCTCGGGCAGAGGTTTTGCAAATGCATTCACATAATCACCTTCCAGCAACTAGATCCTGTGTACTTAGGGCCCTTCCAATCGTGGCTTTCTATATACTTCTTATCTTCAGGCGAGGGGTGCATATGTCATTCGTGTATTATGCCACTTCTGCCCAAGGGTGCAAGTATTGGATTATACAAACAGACATCAGTCCCCAAAGGCAGGGCTGACACCCTGGAATTAGATTCTGTTCCTGGGCCACTCAGGAAAACCATGTACTAGACCTGAGACGATGGAGCTTCTAAGGAAAGGGGACCACTTCCACACCATCAGTACCATTAGCTGTCTGACCCACAGGGGAAGGAACCACCTGTGCTCTCTAGTTGTCCTACAAATTCCGCCTGTTCCATCTTTAGTTGGAGTCTGACTGCAGGCCGTTATTTCCTCATCGACAACAATACAGACTTGCCTCCTGGTGGGCTGTCAAAGTCCTACTCGATGCATCTTCTGTCCCCACGCTGTCCCAGTTACCCTGACTTCTGGGAACAACGTGTATGTCAGGTCAGTGCTTCATGTCTGCAAAGCGCAGAGTGAAAACGAGCTGAGTGTGCCACCTGGGTGCACAGCCTCTCGTGTCTGACAATACCAGGAGTATCAGAGAACATCTTTGTGAGCCCACACCACGTAGAGATGCAAGGGTGGGTGAGATGCACAGACACAGAGTCAGGGAACGAACTGAAGGCAAGACTCAGAGGCACAACCGTAACCCGGGGCGCTGGTTTCACCGAGTCTTCCGCAGACACTCACCAGGGCCCCAGGTCTCTTAAATGTCATTGTTGGTGGCAACCATGTAAATATAATGCACGACATTATATTTTACATGATTGCCACCAACTACGGCATGTAAACCGCCTCTCAGAGATGCAGGCCATGGCGACGACCATCCTTTCTTCCACCAATTTGCACGTTTTATCAGAGAGTAATTCATTACTTCTGGTTTGACCTGAGTCAACTGGTGATAACTCAGAAGGGTTTTTCCTCTTACGGTCACTATTACCTAATTTTAGAGACAGTCTTTTCCCCATAGGCACCTGCTTAAATTAGTAAATCAAACAATGCTGCGTTACCTCTGGTTTTATTTTGCTTTTAAGATTCCTCCATTCTGCAAATGCTTTACATATGGGTAAGAAAATGCATTAGCTAATTTCCTTCCTACCCAGAGATGCGTTTCCAAGGGATTTTCCATTTCGATATCTGAACCTTCCTCTTCAAATCATATTTTCTTTTCTAATGTTTTTCATTTTCATAGAAATGGACATGTCTTGCACCTTCATTGCATTATCGCCCAGGATGGTGTCCCCATCTTACACACAGCTCATAGGTCGGATACGTCTTCCCATGGAACCGTAATCATTAGGTAACTTGACTGTCAAAAGAAGTTCACTTTCATTCCTTAATGTTGCCAACCTGAGTTTTAAGTTAGTTTTCCCTCAATGTATTAACTTGGAACAAGAAATGATCAATATGTCCAATGCTTGCATCTCAGTATGGTTCCATCACTCCTTCCTTTTCCTGCCCCTACCAGCAAAGAAAAAATCCCAGCAACTTTGTAAGGAAGATGTTTTCTATGTGGCGACAAAACGGCAGCAGCATCTATGATAAACAGATGTGGGTCTACGACCAGGCGTCCGTATGGCTCTGCTTCCTTACCCACCGTACACGTCTCTCTTTCAAGTTAATGGGACTCTTTCTCTTTCACTCCCATCACATGGAACCGGACATGCCTGGTTCACTGTCCTCTGGGGATGTCCAGATTCTTTCTCTAGAAATCTCATCCCTTCTTTAAGGTCTCAACCAGATCCAACCACCTCCATGAATACGCACTGCCCTGCCCCCTCCTTTTCTAAAACCCTGTAACATTTATGGCACAGGCGATGAGTTGAGTCAACTCAAGGCCGTTCCCCTTTTCACTGCCTTCTTCAATAACTATTTATGAATCATCTACTATGTGCCCAACAAAACACTTGGCCCCTGGGACATGACAGTAGAAGAGACGTGCTCAGGGCCTCGGTCTTGGAGTTTTAAGAAACTTGATGCAGAAACAGACATTCAGCAGAGAAACATACAAGGCATTTTTTTACTAATAGGGTGATTCCCACGTCGAGAATAGTGCATCTGTACAAGACACACTGTAAGAAGCTGCATGGCTTCTCTGAGTGAAATTCCCAACAGGTGCTCGAAAGAAAGAAAAGAGAAAGAAAGAAGGGAAGAACTAACGAAAGAAACAAAAGGAAAGAAAAGAATAAGACACGGTCTGGGTGAATACTTCCTGTTACTGTGGACAGACTCTGATTCCTTTTGTCTGAAACAGCACCCACCTTCCTGGAGAGTCCTGCTGTCAGGAGACCTAGCTCTGATTTTAAATATTTCAAACATTCTTTGCCACTTCGAGCGCCTGCACCTTATAGCCTTCCAAGCAGGACAGGAGTGTGAAGGCTTCTGGACACCAGGTTAGAGCACCCAATCCACTAAACGCTGGGCATCCCTCACCTGCCCACCTGTGCACCTTTACTGCTGCTTTCTTCTGGAGCATGCATTCACTCACATCCATCTTATTGCTGGGACTCGTTCCTAAGCATCTTAGAAAACATTCTACCACCACCTCCTACATCTCGTTAAGTCAACAGAAACCTGTTATATTCCTTTTAAAACCCATGTTTTTCTCAACTTCCTCCTCTGTCCTGTGATGGGGGGCACGTCCAACAGACTCTCTATTTCCATCCCATCCCATCTCTCTCTCTCTCACGGATTCGCACTGGAAGATGACAACAATGGTCCATCACCATGTCACTGGTTAATTTTTGTACAGCTTACCTGGTTTATATGACTTCCTCCCAGTAGACAGAGCTCAGAAATGATGTGGTGGCCGCTCCAGTACCCATGCATGAATCCACCAACATGTCGTCAGAATCTTGAATAGCCTAAAACGAAATGCAACGTGAATTATGACAAGAGAACGTACAACTCCTTGCTCTGGCCTCAAATGAACATGTGGCCTTTCGACCTTGGGCTGGTGTCTAGATATAAACTGAAGCACCTCCGAGCCTCATACTGGTAGCTGTGAGCATTGGCACAGATCACCTAGCAAAATGTATTGCGGGGCAAACTATTTAGGTAGAGAGCTGGGGGAGAAACAAAGTATGTCTCGTGGTTGCAGAGAATGTCCCCATTTCGTGATCTGTTATTGTCATATTCGGTTTCGCTTTTTGTGCTGTGAATATTGTTATTTTCTAAGATGCTGTGGAACTAGCGCTGAATCCAATCCAAATGATGCAACCGAAGGGGAGCAGAACGTGCCACCCCAAGATGTGAGTGTAGGGGTCCAGGATGTGCTGCCCGCAAATGTACCAGCAGGGGTTCAGGACGTGCCATCCCAAAATACGCCACTTTGGTATATTGATGATTTTGAGCTATAAGCACTTGGAAAGTAGCAAATGCAGGGAGAGGCTTTCTCTAAAGCCCCCTTTATCTCCTAAAGACAGCTCCTCCCAAAGGAAGCCAGGTGTCCTCAGTGCCCTGATGGGAGCGTCATCAACCTGGCAGGCTTGACTCCCATCACAGGACAGGAGTCTAGAGACATAGTTATGTACGTCTGCAGCATAGAGAGGAGAGATGCAGACACTGAGGTGTGGTCCACACCACACCCAGACACACTTCATCACACACAGTCCCCCCTCCCATCCATCCTTCTAAGGCCCCATCATCTCTCCTAAAACCCATTTACTCTCCCCAAAGAGGCTCATGTCACACCTCGCCTTCCCCAAAAGCTGCCTAGGGGAGCTGCCCATTTGCCCCTGCGTATCCCCCATGTGGACATGAGCCAGGCAGGAAACGAACTTCTGTGTGTTTCTCTCATTAAGCTGTCTTTTATTACAGGGGTCTCAGAAAAGAACTCAGAAGGGTGGAGGGAAAATTATTTGTCCTCTGCTACACAATCCTTCATGTAACTGTAGGTGATTATTTTTCCCTGAAACTCTTTTACACAATTTTCTCATGTTTATAGCATAATAACCTGAGAGTAAGACTTGGAACATCATTATTTCTTATTTGCCGAGAACGGAACAGTATGGTCATTAATGACTTTCTTCTCACGACTAATTTTCTTTGATACTTGAACTTATTATATACTTACTGGTCAGTTGTTTGCTTTCATTTTAATCATTGGACTCAAGCAGATTTTCTGTAGTTATTGCTGAAAGCTTGGGAAAAGTTACATTTATAAATCTTGAAGCAGACTAATGTTTTCTACACTTTGGCCACTATGGTTTTGTTCCTAAAGCTTGTGCTTATGAGAGAAAAAGAAACAAACAAAACTAGTTTATATGTAGCCTCAAATTTTTACTTATCCTACTTCATAGGAAAAGAATTAAACCTTCATTCCACAAATACTCAGTGAGCACCAACTCTGTGCCCTGGGGAGAGGGCAGGACAGATAAAGTTGCTCTTAGGAAGCAGCTAAGCAACAAACAAACCAATAGGTACATGAACAAAATAATTTACATTACATGTGTTTAGTGTGAGAGGGAGTGTAAAACATAGAAATGGAATGAGCCACACGGGTGAGGAGACTAAGAATGATGCTAAGTTGGCAGATAGAGAAACACTTCTGGACAAGTGGTCAGGGAAGGTTTCCCTGGAGAGAGGACACCTAAACTGTCTTCATGAGGAGAGGCACCAGGTGGAAGCAGAGCCTGGGGAAGGCGGTCGTGTTTGTCAACAGAAAAGAAGAAAGGATGGTAAAGTCGGAGGCTACTGAGCAAGGGAGGTAGAAAGGCAGCCGGCTCAAGAGGTGGGCAGGGTAGGGGGGGCCACTCGGAGCCCTGGGGTCTTGAGAACGAGTTTGCCTTGTGTACGGGGTGGAATGAGAGGCTACTGGAGGGTTCGCCCAAATCACTCAGTCTGCAGCGTGAGCACACTGTGGCAGGGAAAGCACAGCCGGAAGCGAGACACAGATGAGCCCAGCAAGGCTGAGCGATAAAGGATGTAGCTTTATATCCATGTCACCCTACCTGCTCTTCTCGTCTGCATCGCTGCTGTGAAGGACTACCCCCTGGAGAAAAGGCCGCTTGCTGCTTAGAGGCCCACTTGGACTGTGGCCAGGCTGGACAGGAGAGATTGTTCGGAGTAATATCAGATGAATTAATAGAGAATGATGGACTTGGGAAGCCTTAAACCCCAGACACATCAGTACTGGTTAGAAAGAAAGCGAAATTGGCCGGACCTTAAAAATACTGTTGGATACCATGTGACCCCAGCGTGTATGTAGCTTCTCTCCTTCCCCTGACCTACTTGTATCTACTGCACTCGCTGTTAGCATCCCTACCGTCCACTGCCTCACCAGGAACTTGGGGGCTTGACCAGCATCGAAAGAAAAAGGTATGAAATATGAGGTTATGAGTCCCAGCAGGGAAGAACCTAGCTGCTAGAGGTTCTACAGAAGCTGTGGCTTAAAGGGCATATTTATATTCATATAGGATTCACATCATTGTATTTCTCCCTGTTCTTCAGCTGGAGTCCTTTGTTAAGAACGGTGAAGGATCTCAGATGTGAGTGTGGTTCCATTCCAACAAGCCAGCCTACCAGAGCTTCACAGATGATGGCAGAAGACAAGAGACTCCTGGTTCAGAGGCGAAAGATTGTCTGTTCTCACAGTGACAGCAGGAAGCAGAGTAGCAGCGTCCGTGCTGCTCCCCACAGGAAACATGAAGAGGGCTGGGTGATGCCTGCACACACAGTGGATTGTGTGACGGGAGAGGGACCCTGTGCTTAAGGAACGTGACAATAGGCCGTAGGGAACGTGATAATAGGCCAGAACACTGATAATAGGCCGTACACCTGTCTGATTGTAACAATAGAGGAAGACACTGTCTTTATTAAATGGGGAGTGTAATAAGCAATAAATAAAGCAAACCTGACATTTGCTTTAGAGGAAGACCCTGTCTATATTCCAAAGCTGTTAGCTATACAAATATCTGAGCAGGACCCTGTGGGGCTCCTGGGCATAAAAGCCTTTTCCCGTCCCCCATTTCTTATTTGCAGGATAAAGGTTTCAGCCTCCTAGATCTCCCTGAGTTCCAAAGGGCAGATTCAAACAGTTACTAATCAGGGGAGGGAGGGGATGCAGAAACAAGAGAGGAGCAGTCAAGACACAACAGCACAGCCTTGGGACAGGTCCTGGTTCCTCCTCAAGGAATATACATAACAATATCTTTGAGTTCTTCTGCAAGAACTAAAGCTCCCACCCAGGTGGAGGATGGCAACTTTAGGTTGAGAACAAGATTCCTGGAACAATGCCCTGTTACCTCACCACCAACCAATCAGAAGAAGGTCACATGCCCTGCAGCCCTCACCCCAAATTTTGCAGATAAAAACTTTTCCCCCAAAACCATCGCGGAGTTGGGGGTTTTGAGCACGAGCTACCCGTTCTCCTTGCTCGGCCCTGCAATAAACGTTCCTCTGCTCCAAACTGCAACATTTCAGTTTGTTTGGCCTCACTGTGCATGTGGCACACAAACTTGTGTTTGGTAACACATCCTTGAAAAGATAGCTCAGAATAAAGGCCGTCACTACCTCTGCTTGCAGTTGATGCAGAAATGCAAGAGATCCCAGATGAATTGTCTCCCCACACCTTATTAATGTGACTTCTTGAATAAGAAAATTATGTAAAGGTATAATAGAGCCTAGAATACAACAAAAACTGAGACATAATGACTCTTCAGTCCCCATGAAAAATGGGGTGAGAAACTCCCCATGGGTCGGTCTCCTTCCTCAACATTAGAGCTTTACTATCCCCAACAGCAGGTTTCACTGCTGCTTTAGAGCTTTCCAGTACAGTCCTAAAAGAAAATTGATGTTCAGACATCTTAGGGGCTGTCAACAGTGAGTCATCTTGACCATCTGAATTATGAAGTTAATTGCTACTATAACCTCTCTGAAAAGAAGTGAAGCTCAGTGATTCAACATCATTAGCAATCCCAAGTCAATGTCTTATTCATTGTGTGAGTGCCAGCTTTGTAGACCATAAGAAGCCCTGAATGGAAGGCTATTATTGTCTATCAACTGTGACACTTTTTATATCATTAGAGATGCCTAAGGGATGGAAATTGACGGTAGTTTGCTTTAATTAGGTTCAGAGAGCGTGTGTGTGCGCATGCACGTATGTGTGTTGATGAGCAGTAATTTTCAGCGAGTCCCTTTGTTATGACTGATATTTTGGACTAAAGTTATTACTTGAGAGCGATCAAGTTATGGATGGAAAAGAACGAATAAAAAGAAAGATCCAAAGTTTCCTGGACAAAATGGTAAAACACACTAAAGTGCTTCCTCCACCAAATTGTTTTTCATTTTTCTACGCAGTTAGCTTCCACCAATCTATTAGCTCAACTCTCCTACTTTGGGCATACAGAATTGAGTAAAGAATTCACTTTAAAACATGTTATATTTTGTAGTTTACATCTGGCAGAATCACTGGAGCATCCAAGTCTTTCTAGATTCTGTACTGATATGTGTATGTTTGTAATCAAAGACCAAATAAGGCAGAGAGAGAGAGAGAGAGAGAGAGAGAAATTAAAGAGGACAGGAAGCCATATCACTCAATCGTTCCAAAGTTATTCACCTCATCTGGGCTTTCTGGAACAAAGCAGAGATCATATAAATGGGTGCGATGTGCCTAGTGTAAAGGACGTATTCCTCCAGATTGTGGCAAATGTTCACCGTGTAGCTCTGTCAGGTACATAGCAGATGGTATAATCTCTGGTGCTTTTGAGAGAAACAATTTGAACTCTGTTGGTTTAGGGAAATAATTTTCAACCTAAATGAGGAATTAACTATGGAGGAGGAAAAAAATTAAATTGTTGAAATGTTAAAAGAATTATGCTAAAAATAAAGGAAAAAGAACTTGATAAATTAAGAGACTGCAGTTAGAGTCTCCCTAAAGGTTATCTGAGTGACCAACTTCTTAATGGTGGTCATCATACACAATAAATTGCACATATTGGTGATGAGACCAAATTATAAAAGGAATTCACTAGACGGTATGCAACTGAAAATTTGATTAAAACTCATCTGTCTTTGGCTCCTGAGTGAGAACTCAAAGTGTCAGTTCTTCAAGCGGCTGTTAGCTGCTCTACACAGCCTGCAATGATCTCTGCCCCTGCTTTTCACACCCTTACATACATCTTCCCTGCACTGTTTCACAGTGGGCTTGTTTGACCAATAGGACACTACTGTTCATACAGTGATGGTGCCTGATTCCCAAGGTCATAAAGTGCATTATGGTTTCTATCTTGCTCTCTGTCTTGGTTCACTCATGCTGAAGAAAGCCAGCAGCTGCCATGTAAGGACACTCAGGCAGCCCCATGGGGAAGGCAGCATGTCAAGGATCTGAAACCTTCTCCTAGCAGACAGTAAGGAACTGTGACCTCCAGCCAACAGCCATGCAAATCAGTGTATTCCCAGCTGACATCATCAGATATCCTGATACAGAAATACCGAGCTCAGCCACTCCAAGGTTACCGAGCCACAGAGACTGTGAGAAAATGAACATGTGTTACCGTAAGGCACTCCACTTTGCGTTGCTTTGTTACACTGCGGTAGATAACTGAGTGATATAATCACCAACACCATCCTCTACGTTAGGAACAAGATAAAAATATTGAGACTGAAACCAAGCAGGACCCTTTGGGGCCTTCTTGGGGACAGACAACCCCGTGTGTCTCCCAACCCTTGTTTGTAGAAAAGCTTTAGTCTCTGAGGCCTTCTCTGAGTTCCAAAGAGCAAATTTAATCAGAGAAGTGAGAAAATGAAGAAGCAAAGGAAAACAGTCAAGCTAGGGAAAATAATAATAGTTTAGCCACTAAACGAAATCAAGGAACTTTAGTTCTTCCTCAGGGTTACAGATCGTATTCTGAGCCACGTCCTGTGAGCTGTTTTGCAGATACTGAAAGCCCCACCAGGTGGAAGAAGTTACCTGCGTGCTGCCCACCAGGACACAGACCCCAGACCCGCTGGAACCAAAAGGTTGATGATGCTGACTCCCGATGACCTCACCACCAACCAATCAGAGGAGTGTCTACCAGCTGATCACACAGCCCGCAACCCCCCTCCCTCACCCTGCCTTTAAAAACCTTTTCCTGAACGCCATCAGGAGAGCTTGGGCCTTTTAAACACCAACTACCTGACTCCTTGGTTGGTGCCTGCAATAAACACGGCACTTGCCTTCACCACGACCTGGTGTCAGGAGATTGGCTTCACTGCACGCGGGCGAGCGGACACAAGTCTGGTTCAGTAACAAGACTATGGCTTAGATGAGAAGTATTCAGTACTTCACACATTAGTTGACGTTGGTGTTCAATGAAACTGGTGTCAATGACACTGATGGTGAGACTACTATACTCGTCATGTGTGCACAATTCATCAGTTGGTGTAACCCCACTCTTGCAGATATTACAGCCAATGTATTACAACGCAGAATCTTTCCAAATGGCAGTAACAGTGGATACTTTATTTTTTCATTATTCTCACGTGTCCACATTCACACTTGAGAAAAAGAAAAAGTAATCAAATTTTGTCTGAATTAGACAAGCTGATTCTAAGATTCACAGGAGGGGGGGAAAAACATGCAAAAAAGCCAGTAAGATTCAGGAAAAGAAAGTTAATTAAGGGGGAAAATGAAATGGAAGATATGAAAATCATATTTTATGATTTTCCTCACAGATATGAAATCATATTTTAAAGCAATAGTTATTAAACAGTTTGTTTCTGGACCATGGGATATGACAAGACTATTTATTGCATAATTATTCACAGCAATACAAGTTTGGAAGTAATTTAAAATGTCCACCAATAGAATAATGGTGAAGAAAATTACGCTTTACCCATTCAATAAAATGCCATGCAAGCATTTAAAAAATAAAGCATGTCAGTATGATTATGGAGCAATCTCCAAGTGACCAGTTTATGTGGCTAAAATAAGATGTAAAACAGATGACCCAGAGATGTGCTATGTGGTTAACTGTAAAACTTTACTCTTGTTCCTATAACAGATTTTCAGTTCACAATGATGATTCTTTACTATGACATTTCATTCTTATTTACCTAAGGGACTTAGAGGAAGTGTAGACTCATGAGGTGATAGTTTTAGTGGTTCGAATAGACCTAAGTCTTTTAGAAAAAATTCATAACACACTTGGCTAAACTTGCAAAATAAATAAGGTATTTTAAGATCAATGACCTCTTGATATTCAAGACACCGTTGAAGATTTTTTAAGGTCTTTATTACTTTATTTTCAAACACATTACTAAACCAAAAGAGGAATAGTATATTTTGCTATCAAAGAAGCCTTGGAATAAACAGGGTAAGACGCTACGCATTTCATTTCTCCAAATGTCTTGGGAAGAGAGAAATAGAAATTGAACATACGTTGGTTTTTTAAAAAATCGTTATTTTTATTCCATCAAAGATTTTTAAGAATTGGGCTTTAAAACTATGATCCACAAATTATTTATAGTCCATTCATTAATATGATTTTAGGAATAACTATTTCTTAATTAGTTTCTCAAGAAAGATGAAATGGATACCTATTTGAAGAGTGCTATACAGAAGACTAGGGTTTATTGGGGTTTTTTTTGTTTTTTGTTTTTTTTGGTAAAGTCTCTGAAATCCTAACAGAGGGGAGCTACTTAATTAAAAAGTTGCTCCACTGAAAAACTGGAATTTAGTAAGAAGTAGTATATTCTATACATATTGCACATGCAAAAACACGCCTGGCATCTGTAACAGCCATACAGTTGATTAAACTCTCTTCTTTCTGATTCTAGTCTAAGTCAAAACTTCGAAACAATTCTCCCCACTCTGCCTCTCAAAGGGTTAAATGACAAACTTCCATTTATTAGATTTCTCGATGCCAGCAAATCATGGTAAATCTGTATTCCCTACTATCTTTATCTAATGGGAGAAAAGTCTTAATCCTCATTAGAGGAAAAATAAAAGAAAATAGCCACCATAACTAACAGTCCCTAACATTAGCTCTTTCAGGTAAATTTGGTTAATATATGTAAAAATTGGCTCTGAGCCGTAATTAGAAACAGAAAGTATTTGTTTGTCGGCCTCTCCCCTGCAAACTTTAAAAAGTTTCCATCTTTTCTCCTCTGAAACGTTTCCGCTCTCAATGGGAGTGCTGTTTCCTACCACTTAAACTTGATTTTCCACTATTAGGTGAAGGATGCTCAGACAGCATCACATTACTTTCGGTGGCACTAAATTCTACCTAATTCAGCAAGCAGGCCTCTGTTAATGAGGCCTCACATGACAGTGATGGCAAGCCTGCCTCTAAGTGTGGCTGATCGATGCTCATCACTCAAGCGGCTCTGGTGGTCAATTACGCGGGCTTCGGAGCAAGGCCCAGGGTCCCTTTCCATTAACAACCCAGACCTGCCTGAAGTCACAAGGCGCGCTTGCCTTGGCATCTCTCCCTCTGTGCCCTGTCCGTCTTTGTCAGGAACCCCCGTGGGGGGTGGCAGGGGAAGCATGCTCCCGGCAGCCACTTCCACATGGCCCCTGCCTTCCGGCTGGGAGCTGACGGATGGGGAGGTCGAGATGCAGACAGAGCCAGCACAGACCTGCTGTTTGACTCCAGGACGCGAGCCTTGTTTGCTGAGGCCCCAGAGAATGAGTACAAGGAGCTGAGTTTCACATAATCCAGCTCTGCACTTGCTGAGAAAGGAAAGTGTATGAGATGCCCACACGATGTCCTTTCCTTCCCGGCCACCGTCCTCCGCAAAGAGCCCTACACATACACACTGCCTTTGGGCCCAGATACCACCTAGGCCAAGGGCTTAAAAAGTCAGCCCTCTGTTACATGGTCGAAACAGGTGTCTCCCAGAAGACTGTCACGATGTCCCAGCCCACACTTCTCTACGGGAACCAATGCAAAGTAACGTCGTCATTAACCAAAGGAAATATGTTGTTGCCCCCACAGATACAGAAGTAATTACTGCTGGTCGGGACAAGGGGGGGTCTTGGGAAGGACGGGGTGGGGGGGGAGAAGGAGAAAAAGGACATGCTGACGGGTGGGGAGTGTCATTGTTTATTTAAATTGTTTATTTCTTTTGCCAAGAAAGAAAAGAGATGTGGCAGCCCATCCAGTGCCTTGCGCATTATGACAGGCGACTTTCTCCATAAGAACTAATTCATTCTCTTCTGGGCATTGGCATCCTGAATCCCCCCAGAGGGTCTCTTTTCGACAACAGAAGACACCCTGGTCTGAACCACCCCCTGCTGTAGGTTGGCATGCACCTCTTCGTAAGTAAGTTCAAATACGCAGAAGCCCTTTTTTTCTGCGGCCGCAATTAATTACACCCCGTTAGTAGGTGGTGCTGTGTGTTTCCTGGTGGTGATCTGATTTCAAAGTGAGGGGAAAGCAGCGATCTGGTGGCCACTGGGGAGAGGGCATGGCATAAGAAGGAAAAAGACATGGGAGCAAGTGGAGAGTGTTAAGGGGGGGTGAGGGCAACACTGGGTAGCACTGATGCACTACTTCCTTGTCCTCAGACTCTGACGATGAACAGATCAGGAATGAGCGGCTCAAGCAGGACTGTCCGCAGGTGTGTTTACGTTTGTTTACTTCCCTGGTAGTACTGCGCTCGACAATCACAGCCATTGGTCTGTGCTTCACATCTTCCCTTTACTATACAAAAGCCCTCCGGCCCCCACTGTGATCACAGGACGGAGGCCAACGACGGTACACACTGTACAGGCAGGAGACTGCGCCTCAGAGAGCGCGGGTGGACACACCACCCTCCTCCAGCCTCCGAGCTGACGTGAGACACTCCAGCCTCACAGCACCTGACTTCGCTCTTGTGTAAAAGGGGCCTCAGAATGCCAGCTGGACAAAGGACTATGCTCCCAACTTCATTCGTGGGGAAACCGAGACTGGAGGAGGGGACAGGCGGTGGGACATCTGTTATGTCCTCTTGCAGGGGGGATCCTTACAGAAACGAAGTGGAAAATGGAGGCAAAGACAAAGCAAAGATGAAACGCATTTTTCGGTTTTTAGGCAATAAGGACAGCACACCGCCCACCTCATCATCCCTTCACGTCAGCCAAGGGAAGCACGGGAAGAAAGGCAGGTGAGGGACCACAGGAGGACAGTGGTGGCCCTCTTTGGAAGACTGCCTTAGGGGAATCCAACCTCATGCCGAATTTCTCTCTTAGCAACAGGATAATTCCTAAAATTTTGATACAAGATTTACATTTGTCCGAGTTTGACGCATGTCTTCACTGGCCAAGGAGACGGCACGATCCTGGCTTACGCTGCTGAGGGATTTACATGCTAGGAGATAAGAGAAATACACTGGGGCATCTGAGATCCATAGATGAACAGTCTCCACCAATCAATCGACCAGATAATTGCACAACCCTTCACACCTCCTCGCAGAGCCATGGCTTAGAGGGAGACAAGATTGACTTTCTTTCTTTTGTGCCATCTTAATGATACCTGCGAGAATTAATTTGGGGGAATGCGTTCATTATTTTAATATTGTAATTCGTATTTCTTCATTGATTACTTTGATTGAGAGAATTGTCTGAAACGACGTGATCCCAAAGGCTCCAGAATTAATGACACACAGAGGAGTGTCAAGAACGCTGTGAGCTGCAGGAAATGTTCACATGCACACACCAGGGAGGCTGCACACACGTGTGTATACAGACCACGGCTGGTAATCAGGGCAAATTCAGACAATCTGATGCTTCCTCACAGTATGGGGTCCCTTTTCGCTTGGAGTTTATCCATCTGACTGAAGTTCTCTCCCCGCTGGAAGGCTCCAGGGAAGGCAGTGCAAATCTGGAATCGGCAGACATGGTTGTGTGCTGTGTTTTTCGTTGAGGTCTTAGAAAAGACATTTAACTTCACAGCGGCTGCATTTTCCCGCCTTTCAAGACGGGATCATCGTTTCCGTCTGTCTAACCTCATGGTGCCTGTTAAATGGGGAGAAAACGGTGCCCAGATAAGTCTTTAGTATGTGGGGCTGTCCTGGGCATTGTGGGATGTTTGTTTTATTTTATTTTTCATTCTGTTTTACCTGGGTAAAGATGCATAGGCATCTTTTTACTTAGTTGGCGTATTGTTGCTGTACAATATTACATAGGTTACAAGTGTACCATATAGCGATTCACAATTTTTAAAGATTATACTCCATTTATAGTTATTATAGAATATTGGCTACATTCCCCGTGTTATACAATATATCCTTGTAGCTCATTTATTTTATACATAATATCCATAGTTTGTACCTCTTAATCTCCTACCCCTATGTTGCCCCTCCTCCCCTGCCCACGGGTAACGACTACTTTGTTCTGTGTATCTATGAGTCTGTTTCTCTATGATATTCACTAGTTCATTGTATTTTTTAGATTCCATAAATGCCCTCTGGGGGATAAAACTGTCCCCAGTTGAGAACCACTGCTTTAATTCAACCAGCGTTTCCTGTGCATTTACCACGCGGAACAGGCAGAGCGGAAGCAAAAGCAGATTTTCTTCCTGCCCTCACTGTGCAACGAGGTGTTGGGGAGAGAGAGGCATGACCCTGAATCATCACCACAGTCTTTGTGGTTCTTTTCTCGAATGTGTGTCTCCCTCCCCAAGCTTCCAGCAGCCACACCCTCTTCCCCGAACTGGGGGCATCTAGAGAGTCACCTAGGCAGGAATTTACGGTAGATTTCAGGTCGGGAGGGGAGCAGTGAGAGAAACACGTGCTGGCTGAAGCCCAGGTAGCATGAGTCCTGGATCTATGAGTGTGTGGTCAGGCTGGAGCAATGGCCAGGGAGAAGGAAGAGGCCCAAGAATCCAGTGCAGGGGTGGTGGGGGGCTTGTTCAGGCTGAAATTCCTCTGAAGCATCTAAGTGGATTATGCTGGTTAGGCAGGAGAGTGTACAGTCTCAGGAGTTCTCCAGAGAGACGGGCTGGGACACACAGACATAGGATTCTGTTGGGAGGCAAAGGGTATGAGGACGCGCTCCACAAGCCAGGAGACACAGCGCCGGGCTCTGAGAACGCCGAGAGTTACCGGCCACTTGGGCGACAAACACTAGGCGATGAAGGGTGAGATGGAGCTGCTGCAAAGGTGGCCCATGGCAGGTTTCTGTATTTGTTTTTTTCTTGAACAGCCTAGATCATCTCTGTATAGCTATGCTCAAGTGCTGTTTTCACTCAAGAATCCCTAAAGGACATTGTCATTGTGTGTGTTTGTTTCTGGTTTGCTTTCACGTCTTTTGCTGTCCATCTAATTCCTCAGAGAGGTCATTCCATCAATGGTTAACGGTGGGTGGACAGAATAACCCTTAGGACCCAGCTCCGTGGCCCCTACATTGGCGCTCTGTGCCTGCTTTCTTAGGTGTGGGGTAATTGCAACATAATAAGACTATGCATGGATGCCACTGTCTTACTCTTTTCCCTGATAATCAAAGCACCCACCTCAATGACATGGCTCACTGAACTACCTGTAAGTCAAAATTTAGTTTTCAGTGTCTCACCATCGGTGCTCTGTGTCTGAGTTTCTCACTTGCATTTGCAAGAGAAATTGTGTCCCTGTTTCTGTGGATTTTGAAATTGAAAGAAGAGGATTTGGGGCATAGTGGATTTTTTTTTTTTTTTTTTTTTAATGCCGGGATAAAGCATTTTATTCAGGCTACGTTGAGAGATTCCTCACCTGGCTCTCTGAGAGGTATTATTTTTGTGGCTGTGTTCCAATAAAACTTTATTTACAAGATGGGACTATGGTGGATTTGGCACATGGGCTGTAGTTTGCTGGGCCCTGGTCCAGGTGAGTGGTTGTCAGACATTATCACGCCTGGGAGTCATTCAGGGGACTTGTGGAAACCCTCCCTGCTGGCCCCTCGCCAGAGGCTCTGATTCAGTAGGCTGGGGGTCGGGTGGAATAAGGTGTGTTTCTAACAACCTCCCAGGAGATGCTGATGCTGCTGGACCCAGGACCCCACTTGAGAACGAGCCACATTTACAGAGGCGGATAGTAAGACCAGACAGAAGGAAAAACCACATATGCAGTCACACAGCTGGTGAAGGGCAACGCTCAGAACCTGGCTGTCCTGGCTCCCGGCATTGCTACATGGGGGGTTTTAGTGTGTGGATACAGGTAGCGAAGGTGTGATGTGTAAGGGCTTGTTTTGGGGGCAGACATGTGACATCTACCTCCAGGACGACAAGCACACGGGAGCCCCACCCTGGAGGAAGGGCAGCGGCCGGCTCGAAGGTCAGAGGGGACTCTTGGGGCGCCATCGCAGGACGGTGCAAGGGGACAGATTACTCAAAGCGATCCCCCGATGGGCTGGAGTTTCCGATCGCCGTATGCAGATAGATGGAAATATATGCGTCTCTATTATAGATGCCGGGAAGCATTTGTTCGCCACAAGAGACAAGTAAAAGTGACTAAACTGGACTATGGAAAAACATGTTCATGAAGCGAATAGCCAAAAAGATCGTACCCGATGCATTTACAAAAAGGATGTCTGGTAAAAGAAAAAAGACAAGACAAAAGACGGACATCCCGTAAATGAGGAGCAGAGTCTGGCAGAGAGGTGTTTTTAGAGGCAGGATAATCTGTCCCTGACATCCCCTCACTTATCAGCACTGTGACCATGGATCTGGGTCCCAGCCCCCTCATATTGCAAAGATGAAGAGTTCTACCTTAGCAGGTTTTATAAGCATTAAATGGGATAATATGTATCAGGGTGTCTAACAGCATATGGCAAGGCATGTGATTCATGCCCAGGGGAGTCTAGGCTTTCATCAGAAAATGTTTCAACGATTCATATTTCTACTCTCACGTCTGAAGAATAGTGGGGGATACATCCACGTGCTGTAAAATATTGTTCACACCTTGGCAAAACTTTAGGCATCGTCTCTATTAGAGAACCTATAAAAAGTTCGTAAACATGAAATTGGAGCCTGCAGGAGTGTATATTTTATTCTGTGCTTTTGATGTGTGCCTGCAGAAAATGACCCTTTATATGCAGAAGGCCGCACCACATTTATTCTCTGATTCCGACGCCTGGATGGGGAAACAGAGCTACCGTTTGCCTGACGTAATTCCTTCCCCGTTCCCCTTCTCTTTCATCCAAAATTGTCAAAAAGGGGAGCATTATAGTAACTACCGTGGTATCCAAGCAGGTTTATGTTCATTATTTTAGTTAGGCATGATGACGGTTCTCCTGGCTGATAGAAATTGGTCCAGTTAAAGGCATTGAAAATATGCATGGAAACTTTTGTACCCTTGGGATAAACTTACAATTTAAATAGTGCACTGAGTCTGCAAGCATGTTTGAAGTGCCTTGTAGTTTTCAGTGCTCAAGTCCAAGGTCACGAAGATGAACATGAAAAATTCCCTATCCCCAAAAAGAATATGGCTGCGGAGCTATACCTGGAAACAAATCACAGCAAAGCAGGGTGAAAAGAACTAACCTCCCCAGAGGCGGCCACATGAGAACAACTCCTCGGCGGTTGAGTGGACAGTCACCTGCTGGACATGTGTGTTTGGTATTAGGGACGTGAAGAGACTTGAGACTAGAAGCTGTGTGCATGACCCCATAACCTGTGGCCAAGCCAGACGCAACGGTGGCCACCGCACCTTCCCCATTCCCAGGCTGGACTCCCCTTTGAACCAGGGTGTTGGCCCATTTGCCTGACGCCACTGTGAAATGTCTCTTCCGGCAAAACTATGAACCCCTGTCTCTTACTCTCTTACCAGGTCAAATCATCACGTTTTGATTCTGAAAAATACGAGTTTAACCTACGGATGGTTGAGATAACGTTTGCGTGGATGCAGCTCTTATTTCTCTCCACATCTTTAACATTTGGGGAAGAGCAGCTGACCCATGTAAGCAGAGACGCGTTGGACCTGAAAACAGGGAGCTTCCGCTACCGGAACCATCCTCTGTGTCATTTTCCAGTGTCAACACTTCCGGCTCAGGTACGCAAGGAGGAAGAAGCTATAAGTCAGAGGGTCCATCCGCACCCTCGCTGTGAACGTGAACGGAGCGCGGCCAGGCGCCCCTGAGCTGCCCTGACTGACTACAGTCAGAAGTGAAACACAGGAAGGGGCTCCAGGAAAAGAGGTCCTGGGGAGAGACCGTGGGAGGGGGACAGCGGTGACCAACAGAACGTGAGGAAATGACATGGAGATGTTCCGGCGGTGGGCACCGCGCCAGGAGACAGCACCACCGTGGCCCTGTGACTTCCCGGGGCTTATCCGGGATAAGGATTTGCAGTCCCGGGTAAGCACCACGGCTGTAAATGATGGTGAGAAAGGCGTGCACAGACTTTAATCTCCCATCCTGAGCCTCAAAGCACACGGAGGGGGAGGCGGCGCGGAGACACACCATGCAGGGCTGTGGATGATGTCACACGTGTCACTTTGAACAGCTCATCTTGCCAAGCTGACGCCTCGGAGTTTTGACAATTCTGTCAAACCCTTCCAGTCTTAAGTGGAAGTCCCCGTAATCCCTTCTTTAAAACAAGGGGAACTGCATTCTTCCACCAGCATGCAAATGACCTTCCCCAAGACGTCCATTTGAAAGTTCTGGGGCAGCAGGCTTGGACACTGGGGGTGGGGGTGAACACAGAGCTTAAGAATGATCCCTTCATTGGGAACATTTAGAGTGATGTCCCTTGAAGGCATGATTTTAATGGAATATTTTATGCCTTTCTGTATGTGTGGGAATCACGCAAGAATGAGAGGACTTGCAGTCTGCACGGCAATCAACAACTATAGCCCATACCTTTGTACTTTATCAGGGCACCAAGCGACTGCGGATTTCAAAGAGGGCTCAATCGAGGCACAAATTGCAAACTGTGTGAAACAGGAGGTTAAAGGCACGGACTCTCCAAGTGGGGAGATTGTTAGTAAAGTGGTTGGAATGGCGAACCCGAGCTCCAGGAGAGGAAAAATGAGGAGTTGCCGGGCTGCCACCTGCTAAACAAGAGGATGTGTCACCCATACCTGCCGCTGGAATTTCTCCCCGGGCAGAGGCTCTTGGTGCTGCAGCCAGGAGTCAGTGCTGTGCCTCTGAGGTGGGAGAGCCAACTTCAGGACACTGGTCCACAAGAGACCTCCCAGCTCCACATAATATCAAACGGCGAAAATCTCCCAGAGATTTCCATCTGAACACCAGCACCCAGCTTCACTCAACGACCAGCAAGCTACGGTGCTGGACAACCTATGCCTAACAACTAGCAAAACAGGAACACAACCCCACCCATTAGCAGAGAGGCTGCCTAAAATCATAATAAGTCCACAGACACCCAAAAACAAACCCCCAGACGTGGACCTGCCCACCAGAAAGACAAGATCCAGCCTCATCCACCAGAACACAGGCACTAGTCCCCTACACCAGGAAGCATACACAACCCACTGAACCAACCCTAGCCACTGGGGACAGACACCAAAAACAACGGGAACTACGAACCTGCAGCCTGCAAAAAGGAGACCCCAAACACAGTAAGATAAGCAAAATGAAAAGACAGAAAAACACACAGCAGATGAAGGAGCAAGATAAAAGCCCACCAGACCTAACAAGTGAAGAGGAAATAGGCAGTCTACCTAAAAAAGAATTCAGAATAATGATAGTAAAGATGATCCAAAATCTTGGAAATAGAATAGACAAAATGCAAGAAACATTTAACAAGGACCTAGAAGAACTAAAGAGGAAACAAGCAATGATGAACAACACAATAAATGAAATTTAAAATACTCTAGAAGGAATCAATAGCAGAATAACTGAGGCAGAAGAACGGATAAGTGACCTGGAAGATAAAATAGTGGAAATAACTACTGCAGAGCAGAATATTAGAAAAAAGAATGAAAAGAACTGAGGACAGTCTCAGAGACCTCTGGGACAGCATTAAACACACCAACATTCGAATTATAGGGGTTCCAGAAGAAGAAGAGAAAAAGAAAGGGAATGAGAAAATATTTGAAGAGATTATAGTTGAAAACTTCCCTAATATGGGAAAGGAAATAGTTAATCAAGTCCAGGAAGCACAGAGAGTCCCATACAGGATAAATCCAAGGAGAAATACGCCAAGACACATATTAATCAAACTGTCAAAAATTAACTAAAAAGAAAACGTATTAAAAGCAGCAAGGGAAAAACAACAAATAACACACAAGGGAATCCCCATAAGGTTAACAGCTGATCTTTCAGCAGAAACTCTGCAAGCCAGAAGGGACTGGCAGGACATATTTAAAGTGCTGAAGGAGAAAAACCTGCAACCAAGATTACTCTACCCAGCAAGGATCTCATTCAGATTTGATGGAGAAATTAAAACATTTACAGACAAGCAAAAGCTGAGAGAGTTCAGCACCACCAAACCAGCTTTACAACAAATGCTAAAGGAACTTCTCTAGGCAAGAAACACAAGAGAAAAAAAAGACCTACAATAATGGACCCAAAACAATTAAGAAAATGGGAATAGGAACATACATATCGATAATTACCTTAAATGTAAATGGACTAAATGCTCCCACCAAAAGACACAGATGGGCTGAATGGATACAAAAACAAGACCCGGGCTTCCCTGGTGGTGCAGTGGTCGAGAGTCTGCCTGCCGATGCAGGGGACACGGGTACGTGCCCCAGTCTGGGAGGATCCCACATGTCGCAGAGCGGCTGGACCCGTGGGCCATGGCCGCTGGGCCTGCGCGTCCGGAGCTTGTGCTCCGCGGCGGGAGAGGCTGCAGCAGTGAGAGGCCCGCGTACCACAAAAAAACACACAAAAAACCAAGACCCATATATATGCTGTCTACAAGAGACCCACTTCAGACATAGAGACGCATACAGACTGAAAGTAAGGGGATGGAAAAAGATATTCCATGCAAATGGAAACCAAAAGAAAGCTGGAGTAGCAATTCTCATATCAGACAAAACAGACTTTAAAATAAAGACTATTAGAAGAGACAAAGAAGGACACTACATAATGATCAAGGGAACGATCCAAGAAGAAGATATTACAATTGTAAATATTTATGCACCCAACATAGGAGCACCTCAATACATAAGGCAAATACTACAGCCATAAAAGGGGAAATCAACAGTAACACATTCATAGTAGGGGACTTTAACACCCCACTTTCACCGATGGACAGATCATCCAAAATGAAAATAAATAAGGAAACACAAGCTTTAAATGATACATTAAACAAGATGGACTTAATTGACATTTATAGGACATTGCATCCAAAAACAACAGAATACACATTTTTCTCAAGTGATCATAGAACATTCTCCAGGATAGATCATATCTTCGGTCACAAATCAAGCCTTGGTAAATTTAAGAAAACTGAAATTGTATCAAGTATCTTTTCCGACCACAACGCTATGAGACTAGATATCAATTACAGGAAAAGATCTGTAAAAAATACAAACACGTGGAGGCTAAACAATACACTACTTAATAAAGAAGAGATCACTGAAGAAATCAAAGAGGAAATAAAAAAACACCTAGAAACAAATGACAATGGAGACACGACAACCCAAAACCTATGGGATGCAGCAAAAGCAGTTCTAAGAGGGAAGTTTATAGCAATACAATCCTACCTTAAGAAACAAGAAACATCTCGAATAAACAACCTAACCTTGCACCTAAAGCAATTAGAGAAAGAAGAACAAAAAAATCCCAAAGTTAGCAGAAGGAAAGAAATCATAAAAATCAGATCAGAAATAAATGAGAAAGAAATGAAGGAAACGATAGCTAAGATCAATAAAACTAAAAGCTGGTTCTTTGAGAAGATAAACAAAATAAACCATTAGCCAGACTCATCAAGAAAAAAAGGGAGAAGACTCAAATCAATAGAATTAGAAATGAAAAAGGAGAAGTAACAACTGACACTGCAGAAATACAAAAGATCATGAGAGATTACTACAAGCAACTCTATGCCAATAAAATGGACAACCTGGAAGAAATGGAAAAATTCTTAGAAATGCACAACCTGCCAAGACTGAATCAGGAAGAAATAGAAAATATGAACAGACAAATCACAAGCACTGAAATTGAAACTGTGATGAAAAATCTTCCAACAAACAAAAGCCCAGGACCAGATGGCTTCACAGGCGAATTCTAACAAACATTTAGAGAAGAGCTAACACCTATCCTTCTCAAACTCTTCCAAAATATAGCAGAGGGAGGAACACTCCCAAACACATTCTACGAGGCCACCATCACCTTGATACCAAAACCAGACAAGGATGTCACAAAAAAAGAAAACTACAGGCCAGTATCGCTGATTAGCATAGATGCAAATATCCTCAACAAAATGCTAGCAAACAGAATCCAACAGCACATTAAAAGGATCATACACCATGATCAAGTGGGGTTTATTCCAGGAATGCAAGGATTCTTCAATATACGCAAATCAATCAATGTGATAAACCATATTAACAAATTGAAGGAGAAAAACCATATGATCATTTCAATAGATGCAGAGAAAGGTTTCGACAAAATTCAACACCCATTTATGATAAAAACCCTGAAGAAAGTAGGCATAGAGGGAACTTTCCTCAACATAATAAAGGCCATATACGACAAACACACAGCCAACATCGTCCTCCATGGTGAAAACCTGAAAGCATTTCCACTAAGATCAGGAACAAGACAAGGTTGCCCACTCTCACCACTATTATTCAACATAGTTTTGGAAGTTTTAGCCACAGCAATCAGAGAAGAAAAGGAAATAAAACGAATCCAAATTGGAAAAGAAGAAGTAAAGCTGTCACTGTTTGCAGATGACATGATACTATACATAGAGAATCCTAAAGATGCTACCAGAAAACTACTAGAGCTAATCAATGAATTTGGTAAAGTAGCAGGATACAAAATTAATGCACAGAAATCTCTGGCATTCCTATACAGTAATGATGAAAAATCTGAAAGTGAAATCAAGAAAAGACTCCCATTTACCACTGCAACAAAAAGAATAAAATATCTAGGAATAAACCTACCTAAGGAGACAAAAGACCAGTATGCAGAAAATTGTAAGACACTGATGAAAGAAATTAAAGATGATACAAATAGATGGAGAGATATATACCATGTTCTTGGATTAGAAGAATCAACATTGTGAAAATGACTCTACTACCCAAAGCAATCTACAGAATCAATGCAATCCCTATCAAACTACCGCTGGCATTTTTCACAGAACTGGAACAAAAAATTTCACAATTTGTATGGAAACACAAAAGACCCTGAATAGCCAAAGCAATCTTGAGGATGAAAAACGGAGCTGGAGGAATCAGGCTCCCTGACTTCAGACTATACTACAGAGCTACAGTAATCAAGACAGTATGGTACTTGCACAAAAACAGAAAGATAGATCAATGGAACAGGATAGAAAGCCCAGAGATAAACCCACACACATATGGTCACATTATCTTTGATAAAGGAGGCAGGAAAGTACAGTGGAGAAAGGACAGCCTCTTCAATAAGTGGTTCTGGGAAAACTGGACAGGTACATGTAAAAGTATGAGATTAGATCACTCCCTAACACCATATACAAAAATAAGCCCAAAATGGATTAAAGACCTAAATGTAAGGCCTGAAACTATCAAACTCTTAGAGGAAAACATAGGCAGAACACTCTATGACATAAATCACAGCAAGATCCTTTTTGACTCACCTCCTAGAGAAATGGAAATAAAAACAAAAATAAACAAATGGGACCTAATGAAACTCCAAAGCTTTTGCACAGCAAAGGAAACCATAAACAAGATCAAAAGACAACCCTCAGAATGGGAGAAAATATTTGCAAATGAAGCAACTGACAAAGGATTAATCTCCAAAATTTATAAGCAGCTCATGTAGCTCAATAGCAAAAAAACAAACAACCCAATCCAAAAATGGGCAGAAGACCTAAATACACATTTCTCCAAAGAAGATATACAGACTGCCAACAAACACATGAAAGAATGCTCAACATCACTAATCATTAGGGAAATGCAAATCAAAACTACAATGAGATATCATGTCACACCAGTCAGAATGGCCATCATCAAAAAATCTAGAAACAATAAATGCTGGAGAGGGTGTGGAGAAAAGGGAACACTTCTGCACTGCTGGTGGGAATGTGAATTGGTACAGCCACTGTGGAGAACAGTATGGAGGTCCCTTAAAAAACTACAAATAGAACTACCATATGACCCAGCAATCCCACTACTGGGCATATACCCTGAGAAAACCATAATTCAAAAAGAGTCATGTACCAAAATGTTCACTGCAGCTCTATTTACAATAGCCTGGAGATGGAAACAATCTAAGTGTCCGTCATCGGATGAATGGATAAAGAAGATGTGGCACACATATACAATGGAATATTACTCAGCCATAAAACGAAACGAAATTGAGCTATTTGTAATGAGGTGGATAGACCTAGAGTCTATCATACAGAGTGAAGTAAGTCAGAAAGAGAAAGACAAATACCGTATGCTAACACATATATATATATGGAATTTAAGGGGAAAAAATGTCATGAAGAACCTAGGGGTAAGACAGGAATAAAGACACAGACCTACTAGAAAATGGACTTGAGGATATGGGGAAGGGGAAGGGTAATCTGTGACAAAGTGAGAGAGTGGCATGGACATATACACTACCAAACGTAAAATAGATAGCTAGTGGGAAGCAGCCGCATAGCACGGTGAGATCAGCTTGGTGCTTTGTGACCACCTAGAGGGGTGGGATAGGGAGGGTGGGAGGGAGGGAGACGCAAGAGGGAAGAGATATGGGAACATATGTATATGTATAACTGATTCACTTTGTTATAAAGCAGAAACTAACACACCAGTGTAAAGCAATTATACTCCAATAAAGATGTAAAAAAAAAAAAAGAGAGCTCAATCGACATCAATGCAGCATCTTCTCTTGGTAAAGAACTGTTCACAGGCTTTAAAAATGAGTAAGGATCGGTCCAAAACAAATGGAGAAATGACTCTTGCATGGAAAGAAAGCAGGAAACAGAGTGATGTTGGCCAGGGGCTGGGGAAGAGCAGAAATGGGGAGTTTTGTTCAGTGGGTGTAGACTTTTGATGATACAAGATGGATACGTTCTAGGGACTTCCGTGGCGATCCGGTGGTTGAGGCTCCACGCTTCCACTGCAGAGGGCGCAGGTTCGATCCCTGGTCAGGGAATTAAGATCCCACGTGCTGCACGAGGCAGCCAAAAGATAAATTAATTAATTAATTTTTTAAAAACACATGGATACGTTCTAGAATTATTCAGAAAACTGTTCCAGCAGTTAACACCCCCATTACCACCACCGCTAAATAGCATCAGATCTTGAGGTGAGAGACAGTGGGTCGATGGACGTTTGTGGTTTTATTTTGGTGATTGCTTTCAAATCATTTTAATGCTAACAGAGAAGAGCTACCTCTAAACAAACAAGAGAATAAACACCTTCCTCTAAATTCCAGAAGGAATAGTAAGAGTGTGGATGGCCTCTGGGGAAGCAGTTGAAAATGGGAGAGGTCATGGAGTAGGACACTTCAGTGTTTTTTCTGTTATAAGCCTTTTTAAACAACAGTTGACCTTTTTATTGAAGTATAGTTGATTTACAATATTATATTACCTGCCGGTACACAGCATAGTGATTCAATTTTTTATAGATTATACTGCATTTAAAGTAATTATAAAGTATTGTCCATCTTCCCTGTGCTGTACAATATAACCTTGTAGCTTGTTTATTTCATACCTAATAGTTTGTACCTCTTAACCTCCTCCCCCTCCCACTTCCCCTTCCCTACTGGGAACCACTAGTTTGTTCTCTGTATCTGTGAGGCTGCTTCTTTTTTGTTATATTCACTAGTGTGTTGTATTGTTTAGACTCCACATGTAAGTGAAATCACACAGGATTTGTCTTTGTCTAACTTAGTTCACTGCGCATAATGCCCTCTGAGTCCATCCACGTTGTTGTAAATGACAGGATTTCATTCTTTTTGATGGCAGAGTAATTTTTTATTGTATGTATGATCAAATTATTTGTGTGTAAGTCTTCAAATACAATGAAATGCAACATCCTTTTCTGATGGTTTCCGCACCAAGACCTAACATGATCTTCTGAACTGTGATTATGTCACTCTCTTATTTAAGACTCTTCAGCACAGCTCGAAATGCCCTAAAAGTCTTAAGGCTCTAATGTGGCCTGAGGGATGCTTCCATCTCTCCCCAAGATATCTCCCCTTCTTCCCTCAAGTCTGGGTTTCCGGTTTCATAGCATGTCAGGCTTCTGCTTTCATATCTGAACTTCTCTGTGCCTTTCGGAAGATGGAGCCTTTCTCTTTTGTTCACAGCTATTTCAGTGCCAACATCACTGCTGAATATTTACAAGGTGAATGGACACACATGCTTATCTCATCTCCCTGACCGATGAGTCGCCAAAAATTCAGGTTGTCAGAAAAGACACCTCGATGAGGGTTGACTGAAAATGGAAGTAACTCAAGAGTTTCTGTTTGCTGACTTGATAAAAATAACATGCTTCCCAAATATGCCTGGTATGTTACCACATTCCTCTCAGGGAAGAGATTCTCCATCCAACATCTCCCCATGCCCACTTTATCCTAAATGGGGGGAAAGACATACTTGGCAAAAAAAAAAAAAGTAAGTCTAGGAAAAAAAACTGGAATTAACAGAGCATTCACTACATTGGTTACAGTCATTTAAGTTGGAAACTGAAATCCGAAGTGTGGGTATTTAGAGGTCTTCCAGTGTGGTAAGTTCCAGCATCAGTCCTTGGACCTGCTGTATCAAAGAGAGATGAAGGACTTGTCAAATATATGCGACTTGCAGTCTCACTGCCAACTTGCTGGATCAGAATCTCTGGTGGAAAGGCTTAAAATTGGGCATTTTCTAAAATTTCCCCATGTAATTCCCACGGGTATCCAGGTTTGAGAATGGGATCTGGTCCAGCCTTGATGCAAAACTTGGAGAGATGGGTCATTTGGTCTTTGCCTGAAATCCTTAGAGGATAAACTGTTCACTGAAATAAAAACACACAACGTGAGAGCTGTGAGTTTCAGTTTTATTGGGGGACCTTACTGAGGACCATAGCCTGGGAGACATCTCACATAGCTCTGAGGAACTGTTCCTAAGAGGTACAGGAGGAGCCTGGATATATATGATTTTTTTTTTTTTTTTTGGCTGGGAAATACATGTAGTCAAGCATATATCTTAGTAAAAGATTATTGCTAATCACACACACACACACACACACACACACACACAAACAAAAACAGAAAAACCCCAGACATTTCAAGTTAATGCTTTTAGTGCTTATCTATATATGGGAAGATGCAAGAACCTGGGGTCACTGAAATCCTTCCTTAGATAGCCATCTTAACTATCTAGGGGTCATGTATCCGAAACACTGAACACTTCATCCTGTTTTCCCCCTGAATTCCTTTCAGGGTTTACTGAAGGTCAGGGAATGCAGTGGCTAATGATTTGATCCTTGTAGAACTGGATGGCGGGCAGCAGTCTTTGTTTTACAAAACTCACTGCTTTACATGGAAGTTTACTCTCTTTTCAGAAATCTCAAATGGTTAGAAAGTATTCATGTCAAATTACCTATACCTACACCCCTATAACTTTTATTCATGGGCACTTATTTGCTCTTGCAGAATCAACAGAACAAATCTAAACCTTTCTCATCATTGGAAGCCCTTGAAATATTTGAAAAGGGCTACCATGTTGTATTGATTATCTATTGCTGTGTATCCAATTATCACAAATTTGTGTATTGAATCATCCAATTAGTGACCTGAAACAACAACATTTATCGCAGTTTCTACAGATCAAGGCTCTCCTTCGTCCTCTACCTTGGGAGGGTCTCTCACAGGCCAAAACTCGAACTTCCAGTCAGGGCTATGGTCTCCTCTCCAGAAACCACCCGGGAAGGATTTACGCCCAAGCTCCCTGATGTTGCTGAAAGGATTCAGCTCCTCATGAATCGATGGACAGAGAGCCTGTCAGTTCCATCCTCTGTTGGCTGAAGGTTGCACTTGGTTCCTTGCCATGTGGGCCTCTCCAATATGGCAGCTTGCCTCATCAACACTAAGCATAGATGGCAACAGAGACAGCTGAGGGTCTCTTAGCAAGAAAGAGTCCTGGTCTTTAATAACTGTTATGGACTGAATGTTTGTGTCCCCTCCCCCTCCCCCCAAATCCATACGTTGAAGCCCTAACTCCTAATGGGATGGTATTAGAAGGTGGAGCCTTTGGGAGGAGATTAGGGTTAGATGGATGAGGTCATGAAGGTGGGACCCCCATGATGGGATTAGTGCCCTTTAGAAGAGGAAGAGACACCATAGTCCATTTTCCCTTTGCCACGTGAGGACACAGCAAGAAGGCGGCCACCTGCAAGCCAAAAGGAGAGCATTTATCTGCCATCACTTTGGTCTAGGACTTCCCAGACTCCAGAACCGTGAGAAATGTGTCCGTTGATAAGCCACCCGGTGCACTGGTACTTTGTTACGTCAGCCTGAGCTAAGACAACAACCTCGTCTCCTATCACTTTTTCCTGTACTGTGTCCATTGAAAAGCAGCCCCCCAGGAGTCCTGCACACACAGAAGTGGAGGGATTTACACAAGGGTGTGAATAGCAGGAGGCAAGGCTCATTGGGGCCATTTCAGAAGGTCTTCCATCACACATATGGTCCTGACTTTTCTTTTCTGCAGATCCTCATTTCACTTAGTCACCTCTCATAAAAGCCATGCTTGCATCTCTTCATTCCCTGCACTGGTCTTTGCTTGCACTGTGGTCTTTGGCCGTGGATGTTCTAACATCTCATTCAAAAATGAAAACAAGAGAGGATCTCTCTCTTCTTTCCCCCAGGTCCCAGTTATTTTATTTTAGGAAAGTGTATTTCAATCTGCCCAAAACCATCAAGATATTTTCTGCATAAGTCCAAAAGCAGCTCCTAAGAAGAGATGAGCAGATGTGTGAAAGTGTGTTCTGACACCCACTGTCCAAGGATCCTTCTCGGTCTTCTGCTTTCCGCTTGATGTCTCAAAACCCACCTTATATGTGAAATCTCATCGCTCAAGCTGAGAAAGCTTTGTTCTCCAATAGCCCTGAAGTTTCGGATGCACACAGAAGCTCCACAGTGCCACACAGACGCCCTGGGTGGCATCCTTTAGATTATTCTGAACTCTTCCAAATCCCAGCAGTTTGGAATGCACATGCTGAGTAAACCTCAGCAGAGCTGAGAAAGGTCTATAAAGATGATCTTACGGTTAGCATCGGCTAGAGGATTTTATTTTTAGTTTCCTTTGGTCTTTTTCGAGTCACAGACAGGCTACCATTGTAAGGACCCAGCAAAACATTTAAGATTCAATAGATCTGTTTATCTGCCAGCCATGGGTTCCCAACTGAAAGTGAACAAATTTATAAATATGCTGGGCGCATAGGACAAATAGAACAAACCCTCTGCTTTTCCAATTTCCTCCCTACAAGAGTTCGTGTATTAAAAATGTACTGAATTCGTCAATGTCCACTCCTTCCCTTCCCCACCAAATAGGAATAGAAACCACTGTCATTAACATATTTATTGTTAAATCTATGCGGGACTTACCTTGCGTGTCTATACTATGAATGTGCCTTGGGAATAAACCCAGAACACAGCTAGCATATATGAGCAACTAAATGTCTGCTTGCTTTCTTCCTTTGGCTTGCATCACATGCCACAGGTAAAACAGAGCACCCAGGTAGTACGGTGAAAAAAACTCACGTGCTTTTGAGCTATACAGTTTTGGGTGTGCAGGTGAATTTCATTAAAGCACTGGAGAAGTGTGTGCAAATAATTCATCCTTCCTAACTCTCCTTTGTTTTCATTTAAGAGATGTGAATAATACATTTTATGATGATGGTGGTGACAGTTCAAAAGGTCAAAGAAACAAAGAACAAAATGCATGAAAGTGTTGTCTGTTGTCTTTCTCTCTGCTATTTCTAGAGTTAGCTGTGAAATTCCTTCCAAACAACAAGGAACTAGCGTATAGCCCAGGGAACTATACTCAATATTTTGTAATAACCTATAATGGAAAAGAATCTGAAAAAGTATATGCATAACTGAATCACTTTGCTGTACATTGAAACTAACAAAACATTGTAAATTAACTATACTTCAATTAAAAGAAAAAAAGATATTCCTTCTGGAAAGACATTCCTGTTACTGGAAATATTTGGTACAGTGTGCTCAGATCCCCAAAAGTTTAACACTCAAGGGGCATTACTTAAGTATAAACAGAGAATGAAACTCTTAGCAATATACTGAAGAAAGGAAGGATTTTGATAAGACTCTAAGGTAAGTCGAGAACATGAAGATGGGTCTTCTGTCCAAGAGGAAAATGGGATTCCGAAAATTACTCATTGCTTTCCATGAAAGTCCTGTTCCCACAATTATTATTTATCCCCTCAACCTGAATCTTACTAACACTTCTCTCTGCACCCACTGCCCCCGCCCCACACAAGGGTGGTCCATGTAGAGGCTGCCTGGACTCATTTAGGGCACCTCTAGTGCAAAGATTTGTGTTGCTAACTGACATGTGTCATTTCTCTTTGGTGTCTCCATAGAATGAATGAAGCGACGGAAGAGTGGGTTCACTTAAAACCATATTTGAAAAAAAGCCTTCTTGGATTCATGCTACTGTTTTCTAATACCAAGCCTGCAGGGGCAATAGTTTGTCTCACTTCACAGCTACGGGGTCCGCGCAGGGAATTCTGCGGTCTCCTCGCTTTTACAGGAGAATTTGTTTTTCAGCCTATATTCGTGTTTAGCCCCAGACTAGGTGTAGTTGGCCGCGTTTGGTGCCTTTGTCGTCTGCATCATCTTTTGAGAGGGGAAGACAGAACACACAGGAAATAGTTTTTTAAAACAACGAGTATCGGCTGCCATGGGTGAAAGATCCTTGCCCTGAAGCAGCAAGACAGGGGTCGGTGCCACGTGTTTGTATCATGATGAGGTGTGGGTTGGCATCATCACAGAGTATGGGGTGATGTGAGCAAAGACAGGAACGGGGAGATACCCAGAGGGCTGGAGGTGGGGTTCAAGACAGAGGTGAACGACCTTCCTAGGATGGAGCAGGGAGGGGGCCAAGGGGGAGTCACCGTCTTTCAAACAGGAAGAATGAAATGATGGTGCGGAAAGCCTGTGTGCAATTACATCTGTACTCTTTCCAATAAAATTGTGTATGTCGTGGGCATACGCATTACTAAATTAAATTTTCACATGTGAAATTCTTAAAATCTCTAAATAAACATGTTTGGGAAACCAACATTTCTGTAGGTTCAAGGAACATTGCAAGGGTGGCTACTTGAAGGAAAGGGAGTCCTGGGAAGGAGATCTTGGGTGGCGGTCTTGGGGATTCGGAGAGCGACCCGGTTAGAGGATGTGGGAGTGACTAACCACTGCGACTGCACACCATGTCTCAGGACCACATTCGGTGAAAGAAAAAGACCTGTTGGGCGATGTCTTTCACCAGATGCCTCTGCGCTGCTCTTTAGAGCGCCCTAGGAAACTCTCGTCAGGCTTTGCTGATCCCAGAGAAATAAACATTACACCTCACCGTGGGGGACAGTGGTTTCTAAGTGAACGGGGAGAATCAGGGCAGAAAGAGACAGCAGTGAGGGAGTCATTCCCAGCCCACCGGCGTGGTCCCGCCACGTGGATCGCTCAGGCCCTGGGCACCAGCAGGCGGGCAGTGGATTAGGTGCTGAGCAGGAAAGGAAGGGCCTGCAGGTGGTGCGATATCAAAGACCACGTGTTCTTCTCCCTTGGGACACTGTGGATGGGGGTGGATGTACTTCCGGCTCCTGCTGGATCATGACGTGAGGGCCTTAACCCCCACCGAGCCTCCTGTAGGGGAGAGGAGCAGTGGGGGGCAGAGTGCCGGGTCCCCCGCATCATCCACACAGGAGGAGTCTAGGCGAGGAACCCCAGCAGCACACCTGGGATGAGGGTGCAGGTGTCCTGGAACCTCCTACCGAGTCCACCCGTTCTGGCCCCAACTGAGTTCTGCCCCGGCTGCTGGGAATGAGAGAGATCCTATCATCACCCGAGACCTCCGCATCACACACAGGACTGATTTCTGAGTTGTGTGTTTAAACCTAAGCCTCATTCAAAGGAGTAGGTGGCAGCTGGGCTGGGCGGTGGGCGGGCACATGACCAGTATCAGCTTACTGACTTGACCTGACTTATGAAAACAAAGTGCAATTCATACTAAGAATTAAAAAACAAACAAACCTTGTAGAGTCAATTCTCATTGTCATGGCGAAAATGTCTCTGATCTAATACATAGTCTCAACCAAAACATTTGCTACTGCTTTTACATATTCTCTTGAGCTCATCAGAAACAGTATTCAATATTTTGAAGATTCTCCCATATGTAGACTAGCACCTACTCTTCTTCCTTCCCAAGGGAAGATGATCTTAGCTGGAGCTTTAAGAAATTTCTTACGTAGTTTTGAATGGGGAGTCTGTTTTACTTCCTTTTATAACATACCTTAAAAGTATATCTTTATTGCAAAGTTTGACACTGGAGAAAATACCTATATGCAACTTGATGCATGGCTGTAATGAATGTGCAATCTACATCAGATAGTAAGGATGCTAACTTCATTTTTGTCTCTATTCGGGAGCTTAACTGAACCCTTAGAGAGGGATCTGTCTTATTAGAGAAGATGGTTCTTAACTTGGTCATTCTCCACACTCCCTTCTCTGCACCCAGACCACCAGTTAGGGCCAACTGGAATGCAAGGAGGTATAAGAAAGACTCTTACTGAACAGCAGCTGAAAACGCACATGGATATTATGTGCATATATATATATGCATAAACTTTATGGATATACAAAGTAGTATAACCTCAAGTGTATATACATGGCAGTGTAAACTTATACAGATACATATAGTAGCACAAGCTTACATACATACGTATGCATGGATATACAGAGTAGCAAACAAGAAAAAAAAATTCAAGAAATCTTGAAGTCAATTTAGCAACAAACTAGTTACGTGTCCTAGGTTTGAATATCTAGAAATAAATACTCAGTCTTCCCACTAATCCAGAAACACAGGCACAGGGCTGGCTCTTGATCTTTCTGCTGTTTGATCAAATCACCTGTAAGGTTTCCTCTGTCTCCCCAGAATTTTCCATATAAAGGAAAACCAGAGACACACCATCATCTCCAGGAGAAACTGGGGTCAAGCTCCCCTAAGTGGTCTGGGGGCTCCAGAATCATTCCCCTCTGGTACCATGAAATGTCCTGGACATGGTACAGAGGCCAGTACCCGACAGGTGTCTGGGAAAGCAGGGGTGTCTGGCAGCAGGGAAGGATGGGACTCTCTGGGACAGCAAGAACCTGGAGCTGAAAACTTTTCCAGGGACTCCTGCCCAGTGGTTCTGTCTTCTGCCTTCAGACAAGAATATGGCCAGGCTGAGGATGAGCTCGACTGTCATCGAGAGAATCCCGTGTCGCGCAACCTTACCTTCCATAAACCTCAACGTTAGTGGAAATTTTTTCTGCATCGGTGACCTAAGTCCATCACTTTCATGTAAGGGCAAGACTTTCACCTCTTTCTTAATTAGAAAAAAAAATGCCCACGTGAGCAGGAATGCCAAACACACACGAGCACCCCTAAGGGAGACGGCGCAGCCAAAAGACTCTCCAAGACGCACTGTACCCGCCCCCGCTTTCCCAAGCTCTCCCCCTTTCCACCAAGCTCCACATCCTCACGAAGTACATTGAACACACAGAACAGGTGGGATATCACCAGTTTGGGGCCCACCTGTAACCTGATTCAAGCTCCCAGGAAGGTACACTTGGTGAGTGGTGCTGCAGTGTTAGTGCTGGATTTTTCTCAGGGCCAAACACACTTCTCTGATTTTTACTGTGAGTCATGCACGCATTTGTGTCTGGTGGCAGTGTGGGGACGCAGACACTGTTTGAAGACGTGGAGAAGAATGCTGCTGCTCTCAGCCCTGTGCTTTAAAAAGTTATCTATTAATGAGATTGTCTATCAATAGACCTATACACATGTACTACTTTTCTACTGCTGTGGTAACAAAGTGCCGTTCAGTGGCTTAAAATAATACACATTTATTTTATAGCTTTTTAGGTTACAAGTCTGGCGTGGGTCCCGCTGGGTGAAAGTCGAGGTGCCTGCAGGGCTGCATTCCTTCTACAGGGGGACTCTATTTCCTCGCCTTTTCCAGCTTCTAGAAGCCACCCCCATTCCTCGGCTCAGGGCCCCCTTCTCCATCTTAAACCCAGCGAAGTTGCGGCTCTGGGTCCATTCTTCCATAATCACAGCTCCTTCTCACTGACTCACTCATCTTCCACTTTTAAGGACCCTTGGAATGACACTGGGCCCACCTGGATAAACCCCGATAATCTCCTTAGCTTAAGGTCAGCGGATGGGGCATCTTAATTCCATATTCAATCTTAATTCCCCTTTGCCAGGTAATGTAACACAGACAGTTCCAGGGATTAGGGTGTGGACATCTTTGGGGAGCTATGATTCTGCCTACCATAATACATCGATTCATGTATATCTGGGATGAGACCATGTTACAACACCTTTCTGTAATCTATACAACCTACAACACCTGTTTCATAACACCTAGTTTTACAAGGTATACTGGAGCAAGCAGGCCAGCTAAAGTAAGTGGGATGGATGCACACACCATTTCAGGCTGTAAATGGAGCAGAAGACAGAACCCCCCAACGATACACACACACATTATATTCTTGCTTTTTAAGGAAGAATGATGGTCCTTCCTCCTTTTCCCAGCTCCTCTGCCCTCAGAGATGGCAACTCTCAGGAAAAAAAAAAAAAAACAGAGCAAAAAGCACAGAAGGCTGTCAGCAGCACAGAGGGTCCCAGGAAGGACGAGTCCAGGATACAGGATGCTGGATGACTGGGGGTAGGCAGTGCTCTGACATCAATGCACTTGGGGAGCTGGGACATGAACCAAATTAATCCAGAATGGAGAATAAAAAATAATCTATCTGTGGGGTAAGAGTAATGTTCGCAGAAAACAGCATCACTTTGTGAGATAATGCCTGTGGGTGGCAGGAAATACAGCTCTGTCGTGTGAACCTGAAATAGTATTAAGCCTCCCCCGGAAGAAGGGATCAGAGAGAAAGCAAAGAAGAAGCCACAAACCCAGTCTGTTGGCACAAATCAGGCCTACATAAATCTCTCTTCATTCAAAGACGTAAGAAGTGAAAATCAACATGGATCTATGAAAAAAAAAAGTAGGCACAAGGAAACACAGTATCAACCTGAAGATTAAGAAGGACCTACTGGGGCCAAGACGTAATCTGGAATTTTTCTTTTTCTGAACTATAAGGATAAAGCACAAATGTTCTTCAAGAATTCAGGCAGAAGAAGAATAAAAAGAGGCTATCTACAAGGAGCCCAAATCATGGGGTGCTCAGATATTTCATACGGAAGCCTGGATTCAAAATACCTTTTTCCTAGTAAAGTAGAAAAATTGGTACCCAAAGAAGTTATATTCAACCAGGAAGTCTGTCATACAGAAAAGCAAAGAAGAAAATACTTTTCAAATTTAAAGAATTTTTTAATAACCCAAGTGCTTTTCTCAAAAATAAAATATATGTTAACTCACTAGAGAAGAAACACAAATGTGAACTCAGGAATGGATAAATCACGGAATCCAAAGTGACTATTAATACCAGATAATCACAGTGTTTTATACCAAAAAGTGTCAAATACAGTTACCCAAATGAATTAAATGCTACAAGTTGTTGCAAATGGGTATATTTCTTGTAACATAATTAGTAAAAATAATTTGGGTTTAAAATCCCGTATTCTGTTAGAAAAGAATATGAAAGTATGAGTCAATAAAATATAAATTGCCCTCATTGGATACAGTAGGAGTTAAAAGACAACCATTTCATTCATGATCTTGAACAATGTAAGTATTAATAAGAATGAAAATAACTAATATTTCTGAGACATTTGTTAAGTGCCAGGCCTTATTTGCAGCATTTTTCATGTAGATTTGTAATATGGGTTCAATTACTGTCTTAGTCCATTTGGGCTGGTATAACAAAAGGCCATAGACTGGGGGTCTTATAAACAACAGACATCTGTTTCTCACAGTTCCAGAGGCTGGCAAGTCCAAGATCAAGGTGCTGGCAGATTCAGTGTCTGGTGAGGACAAGCTTCACGGTTCATACATGGATGTCTCCTTGCTGTGTCCTCACATGGTGGAAGGGGTGAGGGAGCTCTCTGGGATGTCATTTATAAAGGCACTAATCCCATTCATGAGGACTCCACCCTCATGACCCAATCACCTCCCAAATGCCCCACTTCCTAATACCATCACATGGCAGGTTAGGATTTCAAAATATGAATTTGGGGTGGGGGGACAGCATCAGTCTATAGCAATTATATTCTTGAAAAACTAAAACAGAACCACAAGCATATTTATAAAAGGAAGACCTGCTTTCCAATCTTTGGAAAAGACACAAACAAGTAAGACATAATCATATGACAAAAGACAGAAAACAAAGGCAACAGCAAGACATCCTTACAATCCCTCACTAGCAAGGAGACAGAAGTGAAGCCAATCATACAAGTTATTGTGTTGGAATGGAGAAAAGGCTCACTTCTCACCTCAGCAGGTAGTCTCTCAAATTGGGCTAAAAAAAAAAAAAAAAGGGAAACATTTGGGGGGAAATTAAAGCTTCAGAAGAGATCTCTTAACCCCTCTGCTCCTAGTTTTAACAAAACCTACAGAACCTGACAAGAATTACCAAAGGAAACAGAAGAGAGAGAAGAAAAATAGTTGTGATGCTCAAACTAGCAAAGGGCACCAAGGAATGCCACCTACTTCAAGGAAATTCTGCCCTGTTTAGAGCAAACTGGCCCAAATTCAAGAGGCCACCAGGAGCAGCTCAACACTCTTCCTGTTACAAACAGTTATAATTTGGTAATAAATAAATGGGAAATAATCTGGAAAACTGAAACAGCATCACCTATGCTGGACTTACAAAGGGCAGGGTTGTGGCCAGTTCACAAGAGGTGAACAAAGCTCCCCATGACTGGGACGTCAGGCCAACGTGTTAAATAGGGAATGGAAAATCAGTGACGAGTTGTCATTTTTCTCTAAACTGGCTAGTAACAGCAGTCTCAGACTCCCCCAACTGGGGTAAAAAGGAGGATGAAGAGGCTGGGAATCCTGGATCTTGAAGCAAGAGCTCACTGCTCAAGATGAGAACCCATCTATCTGAAGCCATTTCCGGAGATACAGAATGACAGCAGCAGAGACAACCCAGCAAGAAGCCAGCAAGAAGCTAAGTCCATAGATGAGTGTCTGTCCCAGAAGCCAGGAGCCACTCCAACTTCTTCTCTAGGCTGGAACCCACGGAGGTCCTATGCTGGGGTGCAGTCCCCAACCTTCTGCCCTCGGTGGCTGGACCTGGACCACTCAGGTGCTGCCCGCATTCTGAGTCTGCCGTGGAGGTCAGCACTTTGCAGGTGCCTGATGCCCATTCCTCATTGTTAACTGGCCTGGGCATGAACCAGGGCTGGGCCAAGATCTGCCTTAGAACAGATCTGAGGTTATCTGGGTCCTCCTAATTTCCCTCTCTCTCACACGCACAGGTGTCTGTAGATAACAAACTATCAAAAGTGACCATTTACAACCAGGTAAAAATGGGATGATGGGAAGGTAGGGTGAAAAGAAATGCAAAACTACATTTTCACAATACCAGTGTTGTTTAAGAAGCATATCTGTAATATACACATATAACTATAATGTAGAAGGATGGCTAAAGGATAGATACCTACCTACCTACATACATACATACTTGTATAGATACATACATACATTCATAGATGGCTGGATAGATAGATAGATAGAGATACTGAGATAGAGAGAGAGAGGGAGGGAGAAATACATGTATATATAGACAGATATTCAGATAACTGTCTATGCCTCTTTGGAGTCACTCATGAACATAATTCTAACAATTACAGCCCAGTGCCCTAGAGAAAATGATCTAACTCTCCGAACTAACGTTTCCTCATCTGTAAAGCAGAAATATTAACTGTATATTCAGCCCATTTCTTGTAAAGATCAGATGCTACCATCTGTCACACACCTGACCCATCAGAGTTTTTCAATAAATAATAGTTTCTGCCTCTTGCAATTTAGAATTATATGTACCTATAAAGACACTTAAAATAAAAACAAGCAGCATTAAATCCTGGACCATTCTGGAGCCCATGAAAATCAAATCCCTAACTGTAAGTATAGCCATCCTATAATTGTGCATTATATTTTAAGAACGTTGTCTGAGATAACCAGAAGTATTACATAACTGTATTTCTTCACAGAAAAGAAAAACTGGAATACACAGAAGATTAGACCATAAACAGATCTACGTTATCTTTTTATCTTTATAAGACAGGGCAGGAAGGGAAAGGAGAGAAAACTGCAGGGCTCATTTTTCATCCGTCGCAATGACCCAACACAATAAGGCATAGGTGCTCCCTTCTCAGTGGGGGGGTGCAACCACCCTGCTGCATGAGATGCTTCAAGCATCACCTCACCACCTCATCCAGTGCTGGCTGTACAGCTTTCTGCTCGTTCTGCCATCAATCAGACCCTTTTACTAACAGCCCCGAGGACCTGGTTTCTAAAACACCCGGCAGGAAAAGGTTTAGGAGGAAGTTGCCCTTGTAACTGCTGGTTCGGCTCACAGGTCCCCATACTGTATTTCAAGATATTCATTCATATATAACCTTCATGTGGTCCCCAAGAAGATTCCATGTCTTGACACCCTGGAGTGAGAGCATGTGACTTCACGTGGCAAGGGGGACTTTGCAGATAGCATGAACCTTAAGACGGCACTGATCCGAAGACGGAAAGATCACCCTGGATTATCTAGGCGCGCTCATGTGGTTAGAAGCAAGAGGATGAAGTGGTAGGAAGATGCAGTAGATTGGGAGCCAGAGCAACATGAAGCATGAGAGAGTCTACCTGTGTTTGCCAACTTTGAAGGCGAGAAAGGGTGACCTGAGGCCAAGAATTCTGGGGTCTCTAGAAACTGGGAACAAGCCCAGCTGGCAGCCAGCAGGGACACGGAGACCTCTCTCCCGCGGTTACCCAGAACTAAATTCTGACGTAACCTGCATGAGTGTGGAAGCTGACTGCCGCCCAGAGTCTTCATACGAGAGCCCAGCTCGGGCGCCCGATACTTTGATTTAGCCCCATGACACTGGGATGAGAGAGCCCAGCCATGTCACTGCTGACCTACAGAACTCGAAATAATAAACTTGCACTGTTTCGAGCTGTGAAGTTTATGGTTATCTGTTAAGGCAGCAGTGAAAAATTAATAATGTAACACATTACAGCATGGAATATTTATAAGCAAAGATGTATGAAAAGAATCTAGTTAAAATGTAATAGACAACAATGAAGTGGCTATTTCCTGAGAAATCTGACTCTTGCCTACGAGAAAAAAGTGTGTTGACTATCCCCAGGTGGAGAGAAAGATTCCCTTGTCTTTCCCAAATGTATAGACTAACTTCACCAGTTATGAATTCTAGTAATAACCAGGTTACAATAATATTAAAAATAATTCTAGAGTATATGTAACATAATATATATATCATAAGTTCTACGTTCTAACAATACAATTTTAAATGTTGCTTTTTATGTACATAACATTTTGCATTTGTTTGCATTTATATTGAACATGCATATTTATATATAATATCCAATAACTTGTAAATGTTATGTTACAGATTTCTAACTTGCTGTTTCACTTCTCCCTCAACTCACCGTCCCCTGCCTTTGTTGCCTGTATTAATTTTCTATTGCTGCTGTAACAAATTACCACAAACTTGGTGGCTTAAAAACCCCAAATGTATTATTTTATAGTTCTGTAAATCAGAATGCTGATGTGGGTCTTGCTGGGCTAAAATTAAGATGTTAGCAGGGCTGCATTCCTTCTGGAGACTCTAGGAAAAGATCTGTTCTAGAGGCCGCCCACATTCCTTGGCTTGTCACCCCCTTCCTCCATCGCCAAAGCCAGCAATATTTTATCTTTCGACCATTCTTCCATAATCTCCTCTCCCTCTGCCCACAGCCAGGGAGGGTTCTCCAATCTGAGGACTCACGTGATTAGTTTGGACGCACTTGGATAATCCAGTATAATATCCCCACCTCAATATTCGTAATTTACTCACATCTACAAAGTGCTGTTTTCTAGATAGGGAAGCATGGTCACAAGTTCTGGGCATTAGGTCATGGCCATCTGCACTGTGGTCTACAATGAACAGAAAGTCAGCACCGAGCAATGACTTGCTTATAAATTTATCCACAATTGGTCCTGATCAAAAACTCATACAAGGCAGTGTCCCAAATTCCTATTTTCTGTCCTTGCCACCTGTGACCAGATCGAGGCAAAGGAGGAAACAAGATGGGGTCGGAAGAAGTCCTACACGTTGGCCAAATATCCAAACACAGCTGTTACATGTGTATTTTGGTACCACTAAGCTCACTTAATGTTATAAATGTAGTTTCCATGTCCTTACTTCAACAAGAATGTGGATGGTGAGAGGAGAATTGAGTTAAACAATTAGTCTGTGACACACAGAACGTGAGTGTAAGCTTTTAAATGTTGCCCAGAGCATAGATTATCAACCTGGAGATCCTCCAGATCTTTGGGTACATCTTTCACTTCTAGTCAAGAACAAATAATAACCCTGTGGATTGTGGGGAAAGACATCTCTGCCACCCCATCAGGCTTGCTTGTGCCCAGTGAGAGGGGAACTGTCAAGGCAGTTGCCTGAGTTTTAACTCAGGGAAGCTCTGGTGGAGGGAAGAAGGCAGCCACCACAGTGGATACACGTGAGTGTGTATCTACCTTTTATGGCAGCAGAACCACAGCTCCAGGGTGGAGCTTTTCCTCCTCACGTCAGGCTAGTTTTGTCACACTCGAAAAAACTCTACTTTCAGCAAATTGTGCTCTTGTGCACACACACACACACACACACACACACACACACACACACACAATTGGAAAGGGAGTTACAACTCTTGTATCCCACTCCTGGCTCAACCATCCACCCTCTGGATGCCTCAGTATTTATTTCATCCTTTTTACTTCAAATCCCAAATTTTTAAATGGAAAGTCATGGTGGTTAAGATCCTTGACACTTGCAGCTCTAGAATCTGGAATTCTATAAACGTACAGTATGTTGACCAACTGGTGAAAGCAATGCTAAACCCATCTGTGGCTCACAATGGAAAACAGTCCTGATCTTTATCACTCTATGTAGCCCATGTATCCTCCCCACTCTGGAGGGAGGATACATGGGCTACCCTCTCCCCAGCAAGGGGACCTGTCATCACAGGAGACTCACTCTGCTTCATAAGATGACAGATATGGTGTAACATCTATCTATCTATCTATCTACCCATCCATCAATCCATCTATCCATCTATCAGAGATGATGTAGTATCTATGTATCTATCAATCTATCTATGTATCTATGTATATCTATCTATACATCCATCGATCCATCTATCCATCTATCAGAGATGATGTGGTATCTATGTACCTATCAATCTATCTATGTATCTATCTATCTATTTATGTATCTATCGATCCATCCATCGATCCATCTATCAGAGATGATGTAGTATCTATGTATCTATCAATCTATCTATGTATCTACGTATCTATGTATCTATCTATGTATCTATCTATCTATGTATCTATCTATCTGTCTATCATCTCTATATGTAAGAATGATCTCTCCTAATAGATTTTTCTTTCAAGGTCAAGCACAGAAAGACTGTTTAAATGTATCAACCTCTGACCCAGGCAGACAGAACAATTTTAGAGGTCTGAATGGGGATGGTTGAAGAACTTTTGGATATTTCTTTGCTAAGACTATATATACATACATACATACATATATATATGTATATATATAAAATCTCATACATATATATGTGCTACGTTTTATAATTATCTCAACACAATAGAAATTTAAATGTATAATCGAAATTTAAATACATGCATACATGCTCAGGTTCTTATTCAGTCATGCTTTTCTATAATAATAAAGACAAAACCATTTCATCCACCACTCTGTCGCCAGAGTTACCTGTGAATCCAGGACGCCAAGGACAGAAATGACCTATGAGGATAGTTCTTTACCCCTTGTCAGTGAGGAATCATTCACTAAAATAGTCTTTCCAGACCCTTTTAAATTATTTGGAAAGAAAATAAAATGGAATGTAGTGAAGGAGAAGATCCTCCGAGAATGTTTATCCTCCATCTTTAGAATAAGATTTCAAGATCCAGGCGACTTAACCCATTTGCCTCTGCGATTTCAAGCTTGGCCAAGTGCTCAAAATTAGGCAAGTGGATGGAAGCATCCAGTCCCTGCCATCTGTCTCCCAGAATTAAAACAGTCACACGAATAACTCAGACCAAAAATCTCTGAGAAACTTAAGCGAGAATGAGCTAGAAGGACTTTGTGCTGATGACATCTCTCGTTGCCCATAGTGGATGGGCGTAGGTATGATATATATATTTAAATAGTTTCCAAATGCTTCTGACACGTTCGACTCCCCCATCCAAACGTCCTGGTTTCACTTAACCCTCATTGTGCTCCATCTGGTAACTGACTCAGACCATCACAAAATCAGCACAGTACATCCAACCAGATAAATAATGCGAGCTGGCTGGAGAAGGGTGAAATTTTGTAATAGATAAAGCATGAAAATGGGAATTTCGCTGTTTGGGGATTGTTTGTTGGTTGTTTGTTATTTTGCCAGCAAAATGCCCTTGTCAAATCTTCTACCCTTTCTGGGCCTCAGTGTTTCTCGGCTGGTAGGATGAAGAAGTTGAACTGCAAGCCATCCATGCTGCGTCAAGCTGTGCCTCTTGGCAGGGCCTCAATTAGGAGAGTTTCTTCCCTAAGGGTCTAGTTCCCTTTCTGTCAGCAATATCCATGCTACGTGCTTCAAGTCGTCCTGACAGGTGAAGGCTGAGAATGAACATGTGGCTGCCTGAGCCTGTCTGGGGCACCACGGCAGGTCCCATGCACATGTGAAAATGTCCCTCTCATCATGACGAAACCCCAAGCCCGGGCTTCCTTCAACTCTTCAGTGTTCATGGTACATTTTCTTCATTGCCTCTTTCTCAATGGTGCATGTTCTAGCTTCTGCATACTAAGTAACATGTTCCATTTCCCAAGCTCTCTCCCACCAGAGGACACCCACCAGGGATTCTGCTTCAGTTCCCACAGGCTGTGCTGATGAATTCAACCCCCAGCGCAACACTGGCCATCTTTCTTATTTCCAAGCAACACAGGTTAAGGGCAATGTTGAGAGCTAACACAGCCTCCTGCCCACCATGGACAGGATGGGAAGAGGGAGGAAAACTGTGCCACTGGAGGGAGTAGGAAAAGCTGGGCGTGCTAACCCTGGCCACTGTATCGAAAAGGATTTGAAGTATGCATGTAAATATAAATACATGTATATTCATATGTATGTTGAAACATAAAATATCTCAGGGTCAGTCTCATTTATCAACCTTTCAAAACCCTCAAGTTTATGTTTTTTCACTGAAGCAAATATCTATTGTAAGTTGACTGCTGACACTCCTGCAGGTGTAAGCTTAACAAAGCCACTTTAGAGTACTGAATTGTGTCTATCCGAATCACTGACAACATGATCCAGAACACAAACAGCGGTGCTGTCTTAGGCGCGTTTAGCTAATAGAATTGCTGTAAGTGCACACAACATTAAAACAATAAAAATGTTAAACAGATGAATATTAACAACTGAAACAGTTGTATCGGTGGCATTGTCTCCAAAACACAGAACTTGGGCAGGAAAAAGACATTCAGAACTCGTGTATGGATTATGACCTATGCTGTGAAAATATATCCGTTAAGTAGTATGCACTAACGAAGCTGAAAATGGAGGAAGATTTTCACACACCACATTTCTTAATAGCTAGTGTTTGGTCTAAGCAACATCAAAGGACTTCAGGATGAGCAGCTCACAGCTCTCACGAGAACCTTTCTTCCAACGGCTTTTAGTGCCGTGTGTTTCGTTCCGTCGGTTAAAGGTCACATCACCGTTGCTAACTTATTTGAGGAGTCTTACAGTGGGTCTACACACTTAAAAAAAAAATCACTGCTTATTAGAGAAATGCAAATCTAAACCACAAGTAGGTGTTACCTCACACCTGTCAGAACGGCCATCATCGAAAAGTCTACAAACAATAAGTGCTGGAGAGCGTGTGGAGAAAAGGGAACCCTCCTACACTGTTGGTGGGAATGTAAACTGGTGCAGCCACTATGGAGAACAGCATGGAGGTTCCTCAAAAGCTAAAAACAGAACTACCATACGACCCAGCAATCCCACTCCTGGACATATATCCAGAGAAAACCATAATAAGAAATTATACTTGTAGCACTATTTACAATAGCCAGGACATGGAAGCAACCTAAATATCCATCAACAGATGGATGGATAAAGAAGATGTGGTACATATATATTGTACAATGGAATATTACTCAGCCATAAAAAAAGAATGAAATAATGCCATTTGCAGCAACATGGATGGACCTAGAGATTATCATACTAAGTGAAGTAAATCAGACAGGGAAAGACAAATACCATATGATATCACTTATAGGTGGAATCTAAAAAGTGATACAAATTATTTACAAAACAGAAACAGACTCACAGACATAGAAAACAAACTTATGGTTACCAAAGGAGAACGGGAGGGGAAGGGATAAATTTAAGAGAATGGGGCTAATATATACACACTACCATACAGAAAACAGATAATCAACAAGGACCTACTGTATAGCACGGGGAACTCTACTCAATATTCTAAATAGAACAACCTATATGGGAAAAGAATCTGAAAAATCATGGAGACATATATACATATAAAATTCACTTTGCTATACACCTGAAACTAACAAAACATTGTAAATCGACTATACTCCAATAAAAAATAAAAAATAAAAAGTGCTCTACTTTTAGTCACATGTCAAATGACTTAAAAATCTCACGAGAGAGCCCGAATTGGAATCATCCGTTTAATTTGCTCCAGAACTTCTGACCCTCTGGAAATCCTAAGGCCAAAAATGCTCTTTTATTTTGCCATTTCAGACTGCTGAGTTTTCAGATAATTTATCGTGAAGGGATAGGTAACGAATACAACCATCTTCTTTCACCTGGGGTGCCCGGAAGCTCCCAGAGCCCAGAGGCAGAGCATGACATGATTAAGAATGCCCTCCATCAAGGAAGCCTGGACTCTAGCGCAGGACTGTATTGTCCTGGAGCCTCCTGGAGTGTAAGGATATTGGGGGGTGTCCCTCCCTGGGCCCACAACCTTGGAATGGTAACCCTTCCATAAATTCAACACTCCTTTGTGTTCCAGTAGCCAAGATAACATATAAATTCAGCCTCAGGCCTATTAAGAGACTCTTAAATTGGCTCGGGGCCCCTGGTTGGAGGGTTTTAAGGAGAAAAACAAGAGATGAACACCCCATAAAAAAGAAAGGGAGTGCCGTGAATGCTATCCTAGGTCCTGTTATCAAATTAATGGAATTAATGATAAGAGAGGGGGGCTTCCCTGGTGGCGCAGTGGTTGAGAGTCTGCCTGCCGATGCAGGGGACACGGGTTTGAGCCCTGGTCTGGGAGGATCCCACATGCCACGGAGCAACTGGGCCCGTGAGCCATGGCCGCTGAGCCTGCGCACCTGGAGCCTGTGCTCCGCAATGGGAGAGGCCACAAGAGTGAGAGGCCCGCGCACCGCGATGAAGAGTGGCCCCCGCTCGCCGCAACTGGAGAAAAGCCCTCGCACAGAAACGAGGACCCAACACAGCCCAAAATTAATTAATTAATTTTTAAAAAATATATATATTAATAATAAGAGAACCTAGTGGACAAAAAACAAGAACAAACAGTGTTTTGTCTATACCCAAAAAAAGTCACGATAGCTTGAGAAATCAGAGGTTCAGTAACAGAAAGTCAAAGACATGGAAAACAATAGTCCAAGAAAGATGGGTTTGCCCTCCGACCCGATGCAAACGTCTCCCTCCAGATTCAACACTCTCTTAATTAAGCTCAATCCTGTCCACAAAGGGAATTCTGGACCTAAACTTCACTCACTAGCCATCAAAGCAGTTTTGCTGTTCTCCTGCAGGTGAATTTTGCATTCATCTGTCCAAACAAATATATAATAGCATCAAATATTTATAAAAACTGTCTTCATTTCCTATTGCAGCTGTAATGAATTACCACAAAACAGCATAAATTTTTACCTTACGGTTCTGGAGGCCCTATGTCCACAAAAGACCTCAGTGGAGTATAATCAAGGTTTCGTGGGCCTGTGCTCCTTCCTGGAAGCCCAGGGAAGAACTCACTGATGGCCACGCCCAGGTTCCAGAGGCTTCCTGCCTTCCTACCATCCTGGCTGCCCTCCCACCTTCAGTGACAGAAATGGCTGAGTTGGTCTTGTTACCCTGCAGGCTCTCAGGTTCTCTCACCTGTCTTCACTTTCATCATTTATAAGAACCACTGTGGTTCCATTGGGTCCATCTGGATAATCTAAACACTCTCCTATTTTAGGGTCAGTTGATTAGCAACCTTGCTTCCATCTGCAGCCTTTACTCTCCTCTACCAGGTAGCACAATATATTCACAGGTTCTGGAAATCAGGGCGTGGACATCTGTGCATGGCTACTGTTCTGACACTACTGATACATTACCTTGCCCAAGGATGATACAACAGGAAATACGCCCTAGACTCTGCATCTAGGGCTTCCCAGTAGAAAGGGAAAGGAGATAGGATGTAACAAAATAGTGCAGCTACATGATCCCACTGGACCACAGAAGAGGAGATGCTGGGGGCTGGAAAAGTCTCCTTGGGTTGGTGACGTTCAAGGTAAGTCTTAAAGAACAAGAGGACTGTCAGCAAACAAACGGAGATGTGATACTGAGTTCCAAGGAAAGGGCAGAGTATGGACCAGTCATGGAGGCAAGATGTGATGAGCTGAGGTGCAAGTGGGTTTTTATGGCATTTTCTTACTGAAAAATAGAGTGAAATTAAGAAACTGAGGATTTGTCATGCTAGAAACTCTGGGGCTTGTCCTGTAAGATTATAAACAAGGGAATCTCTTTATTTTTTCCCAACACAGTCTAATGGGGAACCTCCGAATAAAATAAAGTATAGTCTATGTTTGGGAAGAGGCATGGAAGGAGGATGGGGCGGTGGTTTCTCACACCTACCCCTAAGAAGCGGGAAGTATATGGACAATTCCACACAGAAGGAGTCTTAAATAGAGTTCTCGTTTATAAAAGAGTAGGGATGTTGAGAAGCTGGGGGATGAGATGATCAGACTTGCACGTTGACTGACTACTCTAAGTAGAGGATGGAGAATCGACCACAGGAGGAAGGGGCTGGAGGAAGCAGATCAGTTACCCTGCTACACTCTGACTGCAGTAAACACGCTTATTCTGTCTTCTGATTACAAACAACCTTCCTTTCATTCCCGTCCAAAAGCGGGGCCCTTTCTATCCCTAAATGCATGCTTTAATTTGCAAACCAGCATTCTAAGGTCCTTCCAGGGCCTGGTAAATAATGTCCTTCAATCCTGGTCTCTTGGTACGTGATGAAATCATCCTGATTCATCTACTTCGATTTGCGTAGGTTCCCTTTTGGAGCATCCTAGCAGGAAGGATTGTGTTCTGTCAACCCACCCACGGGCCCCCGTCTTTTCCAAATCCTTACTGAGATCTTGGAAAGATAAGCTGAAGCTTTCTAGAAACGGAAGAAACCATCTCGTGAAATTACAAGCGGTCCCTCCCTAGAAATATTCACAACCACAATGATGGTCGTGAGGAATACCGCCCAAGGAAGGATTGCATGATGAGGAAGGTTCACTCAGCGATCTTTCAGGACAATGCCTCCCAACATGTGGTCTGTGGATGGCTGCCCCTCCCAACGAGTCAAGTATGAAGGAAGAGTAAGCATTCCAAAGCCTGTATAGTCACTGAATACAGTAATTGTCTGGTGACTCTCAATGAAGAAGCGAGCTTATGTTTTGTAGGTCTTTTTATTTCATCTTTCTCATAACTCACATAATTGGTTTACAAGGCTTGGTCCATGAAACACTGGAAACTATTTCTTTTAAATGTTGCTTTAGCCTTGTTTCCACCTCCCCAAGGCTGTGTGTCAGGGAGCCTCAGGTCCACGGCTGTGAGATCCCTCTACGACCTGCCACTTTTCCTCCCTTTCAGTGAACCCTCCCAATCTTCCATTGCTATTGTAGTCACTCTTTGACCTTAGCCTTGGTATCGTAAATGATGCTCCTAAACCCCAGATCCAAACAAAAGCACGTCCTCAAGGTTCTAATTTGTATTCATAGAAAGTTACTACCTATTGAACGTCTAAGATGTTCCAGGCACTTCGGACCACCTTATATACATTATTCTTTATCCTTTAATAACCACCAGGGAAGTGAGCCACCTTATGGAGGAGGAAATGAAGTCCAAGGAGATTAACTGCCCCAGCTGGTTTGGGGACCAGTGCACAACCTTTCCATGCCGCCACCCTTAATTTATACCAAAGTATTGTGTCTGATTTCACCAAATAATTATAATTTAATCTTTTCCTAGTTCAGGGTCATCATCAATCTTAAGTCCAGTCGTGCTGACCTAAAACTATAAAAATGTTCTACAGGAAGTTCAGTGGCCACTTTTCACGAAACCCTTTGAAGATCTGAATTCTAAGTAGCTAATTGCAAAGGCTCTTTGCTAAACAGTAAAATTAATGATTTCAGAGGCATCATTTAAATAGGATATAAGGGGCTTCCCTGGTGGCGCAGTGGTTGAGAGTCCGCCTGCCGATGCAGGGGACACGGGTTCATGACCCGGTCCGGGAAGATCCCACATGCCGCGGAGCGGCTGGGCCCGTGAGCCATGGCTGCTGAGCCTGCGCGTCCGGAGCCTGTGCTCAGCAACGGGAGAGGCCACAACAGTCAGAGGCCCGCGTACCGCAAAAAAACAAACAAAAAAAACCCCCACAAACAAACAAACAAAAATAGGATATAAATTTTGATAAAAGCTGACTGAATGTCTTTTGCAGAAATCATGAAAATGTCACTTAAATACCCTCACTTTCTCAAAGACAGGTTGTCAGGAATTGACATTTGATGATGCAAATCTATTTTTCAAAACCAAGGAATAATAATGGACAGATCTGAAACAGAAATGATTTTCAAGCTGTGCCCTGCCACACCCCAAAAAAAGAAAAAGAAAAAAAAAAACATTTTGCTTTAATCCAAAGTCTTTTAAAAGAATTACCATAGTATCTAAAATTCAGATACAATATGGCCAAGGAGAAGATAAGAATTCTTGTCTCACATTAAAAATCTGTTCTGTTTTCAGACTTGTGGTTGCCAAGGGGGACGGAGAGGTGCTGGGGGGAGAGGGGGAGGGAAGGATCGGGAGTTTGGGGTGCGCAGATGCAAACTATTATATATGGAATGGGTGAACAACAAGGTCCTACTGTAGAGCACAGGGAAATATGCTCAATATCCTGTGATAAACCATAATGGAAAAGAATATGGAAAAGAAGGTACATATATGTACAACTTGCTTTGCTGTACAGTTAACACAACACTGTAAATCAACTATACTTCAATAACTTTTTAAAAAATATGTAGAAATCTGTTTTCATCAGAATCTCACTTCTGAGTGACACGAAAAGATCTCAGTCTTATACATTATCATCCTTAAATTCATAGTCACCAGTTGGATATCTTGTATGTCCAGATAATTACAAAGATCTTTACATACATTCATTTCTCACAATATCCATATGCAATAGGTATTGTAACCCCCATTTCACAAATGAAGAAATCACGTGCATCAGTCAGCTATTGCTATGTAACAAACTGCTCCAAAACTCTGTGGCTTTAAATCAACAGCCACTTACTTCTCATGTATCTGTGAGTCAGCTGGGAAGTACTTCTGATCTAGAATGAGATGTCTGATCTTGGGGGGGTTCCATCCTGCATTTGTGATCAGGTGGTGGTCTAGCCAGTGGGCTGGCTAGTCTAGGGGTACCTCTCTTGGGATCTTCCCCTAGACTGGCCTGGGCTTGTTCCCATGGCAGTGACTGAAGTCAAAGAAAGGAAAGAGATGTTCAGAAGTGCTTTCTGAAACCTTGGATTATATCACATTGGCCGAAGCAAGTCAGAAGAGCAACTCCAAGGTCAGAAGCAAGAGGGGACTACAAGGTGAGTTCTGAGCTGGTTTCTGGATCTGGTCTAAACCTACAACATTTTTTTCCATTTTGCCACACTTAATTTATACCAAGGGATCATGTGCATTCCCCTCAGACCATTATCATTAATCCCCATGAATTTCAGAGTCATAAAACAACTAACATCCAGCCCTGGTGACCCAACTGATAAAAACACATGACAGGAAGCAGAGCAGAGCTTTTTACAAAGCACTTTAAAGTTCTGAACTGTAAGTAGCTAATTGCAATGGACGCAGATTTAGAGAGACTATTATGCAATCAATCTGCTACATTAAGGCCCAGAAAATTTAACAAGTTGTCCATGGTCAGGCAACTAGTAATATGAAACCAGGTCTGTCGGACTCCAACATCTACATTTGCTTCCAAAAAGCCACATTGTCTCTGGTATCCTGTGGTACTAACGGGATGGACTTCATCATCTGGTTTACTTGCAGAAAACTGTGCCTACATTATACATGTGAAGGATGAGAGCATTGCAGCTTTGACTGGGGCACTGGGATGTCATGGATGCTGCGTACCAACCCAAGGTGAGAGACAGGATGCTGAATTTAGAAAGGAACCGTTCCCCAACTCTGAGCCCCTCTGCAGATCTATGACATACCAGCAGATCCTAACGTGGAAGGAACGTTTCTTTGGGGAAGTGACAGAGAGAGGAAAGAGCACGGGTTTATCGGAAGCTCTCAGAGACCTTGATGTCGTTCCCTGAACGTACGACATACTGAGACCCGCCTCACTGACTGAGTCTCACCTGTGAATAGAAAGTGGATCTGGGCGTGGGAGCCGGTGGCTATGTCAGTGCTGGCCTGCACCCCTGTGTGTCCACGTGTGCTACCTGCGGGCCAGGTGCTGGATGCCCGGGAAACAGAGCCATCTAGATTTTGCCCAAGAGGATGGCTGAGAAGGCAAGAGCGCTCCAGCAGTAAGAATCTCCATGGAGCAGAATGAGATAAAGTTAGAGAAGGAAGCAGAAAAGCGAGGAGATGCATCGCATGCATCCAAGTTGCTGTAGGAGAGACTCTCAATGCAGGAGGGTCTCCTAGGAGCCCGCTCATGTCATGAGAAAGATTTCCTCAAGCTTCTGCTAAGCCCAGTGTGCCAGGCGAAGTCATGCCGCCAGAGCTGTCCACATCATAATCCTCGGAACCTGCGACTATGTTACCCTGGGTGGCAAAAGGCACTTTGCAGATGGGATGACGTCAAGAATCTTGAGATGGGGAGATGATCCTGGATTATCCGAGTGGGTAGTTACGGGGTCCTTATAGGAGAGAGGCAGAGAATCAGAGTGGGTAGGAGGCTTTGTGCAGACTGAGTAGGAGATCAGAGTACTGGGGCTATAGATGAGAAGTGTAGGATTCCTCCCTGGAGCCCCCAGAAGGAACGCAGCCCTGCATTCCTTGGTTTTACCTTGGTTTTACTCCCATGAGACTGATTTTTGCATGTATAACTGTAAGATAATAACTTTGTGTTGCTTTAAGTTTGTGGTAATTTGTTACAGTAGCAAGAGCTAACTAATCCCCTCCAAGAACATGCTGTGGAGCCATTCCAATAAGTCAGAACTACTCGAAGTCCTTCACATTTCCCGCCTCCATACCTGATCCCCGGAGATTCTGAAACATGTAGATAGTAACTGGGGGAAGGGAATTCCACCAGGACCTCTTCCCAGAGGGCTGGCGGTCTACTAGCTACAGTCCTTAGCTGTGGAGGCACAGAGGATGCCTTAGCTTTGAGTGAAACGGAAACGGTGATTAATATCTTGGACTAGACCTTCTCATAGATGAATCAAGATGTGATACACACACACACACACACACTAACACACACACTGGAATACTACTCAGCCATAAAAAAAAATGAAATAATGCCATTTGCAGCAACAAGGATGGACCTAGAGATTGTCATACTGAGTGAAGTCAAAGACAAATGTCATATGATATCACTTATACGTGGAATCTAGAAAAATGATACAAATGAACTTATTTACAAAAGACAAATAGACTCACAGACATAGAAAACAAACTTACGGTTACCAAAGGGGAAAGGGAGGGGGAGGGATAAATTAGGAGTTTGGGATTAACAGATACACACTAGTATACACAAAATAGATAAACAACAAGGACCTACTGTATAGCACAGGGAAGTATATTCAATATCTTGTAATAACCTATAATGGAAAAGAATCTGGAAAAGAATGTGTGTGTGTGTGTGTGTGTGTGTGTGTATATATATATATATATAAATTGCTTTGCTGTACACCTGAAACTAACACAGCATTGTCCATTAACTGGATTTCAATTTTTAAAAAATGGTTAAAATGTAAAAAAAAAGATTGCATTTTTGGACATAACTTGTCCGTAGCCTACTTGTTACCCTAGAAGTGAGTGTAAAGCATGGTAACTGAGGGCCATGTTTCCCCATTAAATAACAGCTGAAGAGGAACCAGAGATACCATTAATGTGCATCTTGAATTCCATCATAACTGTTGTGCATTTTCATCTGATTGGGTAAATGTGAGAAATGGGAGCCAATAAATGAATCACATCAGCTCTTTCCATCACCTCCTGGCACCTTAAAGGCTACCTGCACTACTCTCTCCTTTTCGAATTGAACCAAGGGGAAGAGAAGCAAGATTCACAAATGCCTCTTGTGCATTTCACATGGAATGTGTACTGAACCCCCCCGGTCCTGTTAGGAGGTGGCCATTATCCCCGTGTGACTGGTGAGGATGCTGAAGCTCAGAGAGGGGCAGCAATGGTTCAGTTTGTCCCTTTCCAGAGCCAACCTTGACCCCTACCAGCCTCTCTTCACATCTCTATACATGAATAGTACATAGATCTGCTTAAAGCCCACCAACTCTGCAGTTTTCCGTCATCTGGGTTTCCCCCCCTTTCCTTCCATTCTGCCCAATTCACTTATTCAATGCCTCACATTTATAAACACTGATTCACTGAACTCGGGTCTCACACGACCGCCCTCAGTACGGAGGACCATCTACACCTCCACATGACTCCTCGTGTATTTTATCAGAAAATCACACAGGTGGCCCTGAGTATCTTTCTAAGCTAGTGTTGGCCCCTCCACCTCCCTCTGGGCAATGTTACACCTCTCGGGGTTCCCCAACATTCACCGCCCCACAACGTGCAGCTGCATCCTGGCATGAATACCCTCCAATGAACGGGCACCATTTAATTTCTCTCTTCCCATAGGCTGATGTTTTGGTCCACTTTGGTCCATCTTAGAAGAACCTCAAGTTGTGACAATCCGGCACAAGACAAAGAGTAGGACGCCCTTCGTGGGAACACAGTGTATTCTTCAGCCTTGAGCTGTGTGACCCTGGGCGAGTCACTCAGCCTTTCCACGTCCTCTTAAGTAACCCAGACAATAGTGATCTGGCCAAATTCACAAGTTTTGTCGGAAGCTTAAACATAGTCACGATTGGGCATGTCTCATAAAGAGCAAAAGGGTTACACAAATACACTTAGTCACCCCTTCAATAGAGTCTCACCATGTGTCTTGCAAAAGTGGCTTATAATTTTTTTGGTCCTAAGTGCTTCTGAAGCAAGCACCGTATCTGGGATGTGATCTGGATAAACTCTGTCATGAATCTACCGTGAAAATGAGTGTGCGGATATATAAACACAAAGAATGGGATTTCTGTACATTGACTATGGGACGGGCTTTAAAATGCTAAGTTGTTGTCTTCGTAGCACAGGGGGGAAGAAAACCAACCCAATGGCCTGGCTTTGTGCCTACATCACGCCATACAGTATTACGTACTCCTGGACCGCTTCTGTTCCAGACATGTGAGATATCATGTGTCTAACAACACAGACCAAAGCAGAGGTTTTAAGTGGCTTTTGATTTGCCTTCGTTAGGACACATGTGAGCTTCCCTAACTCCTGCTTTGAATCAAGACTTGACATTGTGCAGGCACATTGCTGTGGCCCTAGAAGAGGTGAAACATAGGTAAAACAGGTGAAAGCTGGGGCTCTAAACGGACAACAGCTTCAAAGGCCCCAACTTCACCAGGCCCCAGGTGATTCAAATGTAGTCTACAATGCGTGTTTCAGCACACGCCCTTTCATATACTCGGTGATCATAACAGAGTCCCCGGACAGAGAAGTGAAGCACAAGTCCACTGGTAAGGGACTTAACATCCGGGTGGCCAAGGCCCTTTGCTATGGCTGCATTCATTTTAAAAAACGGGATTCACGTGGCAACATACATGCACCTAGAGATGGTTATACTAAGTGAAGTAAGCCAGAGAAAGACAAGTACCATATGATACCACTTGTGTGGGGAATCTAAAATAGGACACAAATGAACTTATCTATGAAACAGAAACAGAGTCACATAGAGAACAGGCTTGTGGTTGCCAAGGGGAGAAGGAGAGGCATGGAGTGGGAGTTTGGCGTCAGCAGATGCAAACGATTATATATATACAGGATGGATCAGCAACAAGGTTCTACTGGAGAGCACAGGGAACTCTATTCGATATCCTGTCCATCATGGAAAAGAACATGAAAAAAATGCATATATATTTATAACTGAATCACTTTACTGTACAACAGAAATTAAACACATTGTAAATCAACTATAGTTCAATACAATTTTTTAAAAAGGGGAAAAAAACGGGACTGATAACATACAAGGTTGGAGTCGGTGGTGGTGGTTATTATGGACAATGTCCCAGGGTAAAGGATTACTGTCTTTAAACTGAAAACTGAAATTCAGGCCAACGCCAATTTGTCACAGAACCTAAAGGAAACCACAGAATCGAAGTATTTAATTAATCTAGATGACAAATTACCTGTGATCTCAAACCAGGCAGGCAGCACCCACGAGCAGGAGGCCCATGTGAGAAACAGAAATAAATGAGAATACTGGTTTCAGGAATTCACCTTATAAACAACATTATTCTAAATTTACAGCCTAATACTTTGGAGTCTCTTAATGTATTTCCTCATGATCCCTGAAGGAGAGAAAAATTAGGAGTATTCTTTAGGGCCTCTCCCAAGATGTATTGCCCTGCATGTTTGCTATTACCAAATACACCCATTAAAATGAAGTAGCTGACACCACAGTCACCCTCTGGAGATGCAGATAAAAAAAAATTAATCTGAGGTTAACCCAACAACCCCATACATACATGACGTATCACACAGAAAAGTAAACAACCATGTGATTATTCATCTGACAGAAACCCTGTAGCCTCTTTAGGGAAAAAGATAAAGGGAAAAAAAAAAGGACTATTCTGAAACATTTTTTTAAACATCTTTATTGGAGTATAATTGCTTTACAATGGTGTGTTAGTTTCTGCTGTATAACAAAGTGAATCAGCTATACGTATACATATATCCCCATATCCCCTCCCTCTTGTGTCTCCCTCCCACCCTCCCTATCCCACCCCTCTAGGTGGTCACAAAGCACCGAGCTGATCTCCCTGTGCCATGCGGCTGCTTCCCACTAGCTGTCTATATTATATTTGGTAGTGTATATATGTCCATGCCACTCTCTCATTTCGTCCCAGCTTACCCTTCCCCCTCCCCGTGTCCTCAAGTCCATTGTCTATGTCTGTGTCTTTATTCCTGTCCTGCACCTAGGTTCTTCAGAACCTTTTTTTTTAGATTACATATATACGTGTTAGCATACGGTATTTGTTTTTCTCTTACTGACTTACTTCACTCTGTATGACAGACTCTAGGTCCATCCACCTCACTACAAATAATTTCGTTTCTTTTTAGGGCTGAGTAATCTTCCGTTGTATACATGTGCCACATCTTCTTTATCCATTCATCTGATGATGGAAACTTAGGTTGCTTCCCTGTCCTGGCTATTGTAAATAGAGCTGCAATGAACATTGTGGTACGTGACCCCTTTTGAATTATGGTTTTCTCAGGGTATATGCCCAGTAGTGGGATTGCTGGGTCATATGATAATTCTATTTTCAGTGAAACATTCATTTTTAATAAAATCTTACAGGCATCTAACTTATATGTAGGCTTTGTAATCATACAGACATATATGTGTGTGTGTGTGTGTGTGTGTGTATTTGAAACGTCTTCCCCAAAGAATGGAAAATCACCATTCTTTAAGGAAAGATACTTCCTAGAATATATACCCCCTCCCCACCTGCCAAAAAAATCATGTTCAAGTGAAAAGATGATCATTTCCTTTCTTGCATTGTGAAGCACCTCTGAAGAGCGTGGAGAATTTGCAAAAACGGGAAAGAGCTGCTCTCAGAAAACCCAATCGCCTTTAAAGCAATGATACAATGCCAGATGTTAAAATTTCTCTGAGCATCTCCAGAGAAGCGAAAGCAATTAGGTGTTACCCTTGATTTTTTTCTGTTCAGAATCTCATTACCAAAGACAGCAGACGTGTTGGTGATGATGTACATAGAGCAGGTGGCATTTTGCCACTGCAAAAATAAAGTGTGGGCCGAATTTTACTATAAGTTTCCTTGAGGGAGGGAGGGAGGGGGAGGGGGGAGAGAGGTAGAGGGTGCTAAGTATATAAAGTAAACCTCATTAATTACATTATTTTGAAATGTTATTTCTCAGTCACTAGAACTATGGAGCACTTGTAAGCCTGTTCCAGGTAAAATGATAAACACTGCTGTACTGGCCTCCTATGGTGTGGCCACAAGACAGTACAGCAAGAACATCCAATGTCAACTGTCCCCCTGGCACTGGGGAATGTGAAATAGCATGGGCACAGCCCATGACATACAGCCTCAAGCCCAAACTTGGACTCAGGGACAGCAGTTCAGCTCCTTCCTGAATAGCAAAAGACCTCGGCCGTGCCGTGAGTTCCTTAGACGTAGACTAGAACCACGCCACTGGTTCTCCTGGGTATCCACCTTGCAGACAACAGATCATGGGGCTTAGCCTCCGTAATCACGTGAGCCAATTATAATAAATCTTTTTGTCTATATCTCTTATTGGTTTAGTTTCTCTGCAGAGCCCTTTCTGACACTCCACCCTTTCCCATACAACACCTCCTTAACCATCTCTAACCCCAGACTCCCCCGAAGGGTCTCTGAACATTACTGATGATCCCTGACCACTTCCAGCTCTGAAATCCAGACACTAAGGAAACACACGTGCAAAAGAGTAATGGTCAATGCACAGCACTTCACACAAGCCTGTCCTGTTGACTGATTAGATGCTACTGGTCTTGAATTAATATTGCAACTGACCACCCTCCTTCTCTCCTGCCTTTGTAAATGAATTAATGGCAGACACTGGCAATGCCAACCAAGCATATCTGAAATTTCACCCTTAAATCTGCTCACGGGAGGGACCCTCTAAAATAATCCCACTATCGTGTCTAAATACAGAACATAACATCTCTCTGGAATCGATGGATCATAGACCTCTCTGGAAAATGGCGTAACTCAGAGGAGATGGTTCAGTGGTGTCATGAAACAGAACAGAGGTAATTTGTATCCACATGGGCCCCATTTTCTTGCTGTAGCTTTGATTTTCTACCTGATTCCTGACACCTTTTGCTTTTCTTTTTCCTTTTTTTTAAATTTTTTGTTCTCACTGAGCGACACGCAGGATCTTAGTTCCCTGACCAGGGATGGAACCCGCGGCCCCTACAGTGGAAGTGCGGAGTCTGAACCGCTGGACCACCGGGGAAGTCCCCTGACACTTTGATTTAAATAAGCCGAGATATGGGAACATATGTATATGTAAAACTGATTCGCTTTGTTATAAAGAGAAACTAACACACCATTGTAAAGCAATTATACTCCAATAAAGATGTTAAAAAAAAAAAAGTCAGATGTTCCGACACCGACACATATTCAAATTACATTAAAATTTGTTTGCACCTCGTAATAAACAATTTTAGGAAGGAAACCATGGCTAGTCACTCTGAAATTGAGAAGATGTTCATCTAGCCGCTATTACAGGTAAGGACATATGAAATGAGAAAGCATGCACGTTCATTCCATACAGATCTGCTTAGAACAAAAGCAAAAGGTTAAACTCTGTGGAAATTCAGCAAACATTGATTCACTTGTTCAAAAAAAAAAATCACCGAGCACTTACTGTGGGACACAGAAAATATTCTTGAGCAGGCAGAGTGAAGAATAAAAATGTCTGCCAAAGAAGGGGGCGGGGGGGGGGGGCAGAACAAAGAGAAAACAATGTGGTGAACTGGAGAAATCTAACAGAAGCACTTGTTTGGAGGAGCACAGAAAGGGCTCATTAAACCGCTCTCCTGGAATTTCTTCTGAGGGGAGAGAACAGTGGGAATGCAGAAACTTAAATGCACCTGAACACCTTTCAAATTAAGGAGAGTTAAAAATGAGATGCAAAGTGTCACTTGATACCTGTCCCCTTTCTCCTCTAACCTGGTTGCCATATAATCAGCACAGACCCTGTGCCGGCCTTTGCTGTAGATTCTTCACACACACACACACAGGATATAAATAATTTGTTTGGCCTTTGTCCCAGGTTCCTGACAAAGAAAACCCTTGGAATTTCCCACGAGATGGGAGTGTCTTTGTCATGCTGATGAATGCCTCTTGCTGGGGCCCCCAGGGGCTTCAGGAAGGAGGCTGCTCACCAGAAAGACCAACTTTGTGATCAGATGCTGGGACTTTAAACCTCTCTACCCGCAGGGACAAAAGGTGGGTGGAGACTGAGTTCAGTCATGTGGCCAATCATTGAATGGTGCCCACCAAATAAAACCTCCGTAAGAGTTCCGGACACTGGTGCTCAGAGGAGCCTCCTGGCTTGTAAACACTTTGCCATGCTGGGAGGGTGAGGGCTCTGATTCCATGGGGAGAGGCTCAGAAGCTCTGGGTTCCTGCCCAGACCGCAGCCTGTGTGCATTCTTTATAATAAAACTGTAATTGAAGTATGGCACTTTCCTGAGTGCTGTGAGTCATTCTAGTGAATATCAGAACCTTAGGGAACCCTTGAATTTATAGCGAATTGGTCCAAAGTGCAGGTGGCCTGGGGACCCACCTAGTGTGGCTGGCGTCTGAAGTAAGGACAGTCTCTTTGGGGGTCTTATGGGGTCTGCACTGATGCCGGTGGTCACAGCCGGAGTTGAACTGCAGTGCACACAGCTGGGATTGGAACACGATAACGCATACTAACACATTACTCTCTTCACCTTGGCAGGCGGACTCTGCTACGAACCCCATTTTGCAGATCAGGAAACTGAGGCACAGGGTTCATTCTTCAGCTCAAGGTCGAGCCTGGAATTGGAACCCAGGCAGTCCTTTTTCAAGCCCACATTCTTCCTGTCCTCCTGGTCTCCTCCTAGTCATGTGCCTCTGCTTCAGCCAAGCCCTAGGGACATGCGTTTATTTAGGTTGTCCCCGTAACTTCTGATAGAACAGTATTATTATTTCAGTGGTGTGCGCTCTACTGCCACAGTGTTCAACCCTCAAGAGAGAAAGCCAAGTAAACAAAAATACAAAGGACACTAAAGTAAAAGGAATAGGCACAAGCACGTGGACATCCGTATTGCTGTAAATTGAAGTTATTTTCTTGGAATCTTATAGAGAGAGAAATATAGCTGATTTGAACCCTGGAGCCATATCTGCACATGCAGACATTTTCCAATGGGATCAAAGCCCCGACAATCCCATCTCTATTGACTTTAGTATAGAGACATCGGATGAAAGTGTCATCGTTACGCCCTCCACTTCTCCTGCAGCTGGCGCATAACTGACATCTCTGTGGAGGAGCCCAGTTTTTGATCTGCCCACAGGGGTTTTTAGGGTCCAAGTCTCCCAGGCTGTCCCTGCCCTGGTGACTTAACTAGTCCCTGATATATTCACGTGCCACAAAAAGCAAGGCATGTGCGTAAAATCTGAAATGCTGCAAGAATGGAGACTTTCTAATTAGTTTATTAAAGTGGGAGCTTTACCTGTGTATGGGGCTCATTTTTCTCACCATCACCATTTTCCGCAAAATGCCTTGTAAAGAAATTCCATAATGTCACATAGCAACACCTTACATTACACAATCCTGTGATGTCACTGAGGTTATCTACTGTTAAAAATCAAAATCATGATATTTGAAATGCTCACCTATGACAATTTCAGGAAACACGCATGGTTTGAAATTCTGCCACTAATGGGTTGAGAGTCTTGCCTTAGAAAGTCATTCCCTGGGGAGACTTCCCTGGTGTTCCAGCGGCTAAGACTGTGCGGGTTCGATCCCTGGTCAGGGAACTAGACCCCACATGCCGCAACTAAGACCCGGCACAGCCAAATAAATAAATAAATATTTAGGGGAAAAACAAAATATTTAGGGGGGGGCAAAAAAAAGAAAGAAAGAAAAAGAAAAGAAACTCGTTCTTTGGGGTGTCTTGGTTTGAGTCCCCCCCAGGGGTCAGACCCCAAGGCAAGAGTGGGGTGCACAGAGTTTATCCACAAGGCGATTCCAGGAAGTACACGTGAGGAAGCAGAAAGTGAGGCGGAACAGACGAGCAAAGAGGAGGGATTAACAGGTACTGACTGTGGCCGGCGAGTGGGGCTGAGTCATTCTGGGACAAGTCCACCAGAGGAAAGGTTATGATTTTCGGAAACATCACCCCCACGCCAGGAGCGGAGGCTGAAGCATTTGCCCCCCGAGTCCGTCCACCCAGCCCCCAGCTGTCAGCCTGCTGAGAACCACCCACTACACCCGCCTCTGAACTCAGGGAGGCCCAGGAGATGAGGGCAGGGCATCCACAGCACCTGCCCGGTGGGCTTCAGGCACCACGCTGGAAGTGCTCCCTGGCCCGTCGATTTGGGGTCCCGATTTTCAGACGCTCAGAATGCTAAAGAAAAGTCTGTCCTTCTGAGGGTGCTTCTGCAGCACCGTCCGGATGAGGAAGACCCCAAGTTTATGCTCCTGTCCCCACCCACAGCGTTCTCCCTGCTCATCTCTCCTGCTACAATGGGAAGGCCAGGAGGTGGGCAGCATGTTGCCTTGCAGGCAACACGCCTCCTCCACAGGAAGCACACAGTTGTTATTTTGTAAAACAAATGTGTAAATGAATGAATGAATGATCTCCTAAGTATCTAACTCAAGGGAACAGTAGAACAGGTGCTGAAGTTCCAAAAGATTCTCCGTTTACATGCAAGAGTCTGAAAGGAGAGATGAATGAGTTTTCCAACGACTTTTTTTCCATGTCACTTTAGAATTGGACAGCACATAAAATGAGTCATTCAAGTGGTTCATGCAAAGAACCACTGAAAGATACTGAGTGTTTCCCATGATTCCTTACTAACTTCTTAATTCCTTTTGAATAATTTGCTGTACATTCTCTCTACGAAAAGGACCACGCATCAAAATTTCTTGAGGGTCAATTTTGAGGGTATATAGGCAAGAAGCACAGCCATCCTACATTTTAGACACATTGGGGTGATTTTCAGAGGGTTTGTCCCATGATCAGATTTAGAGTTTGGAATTTCAAATATTTATAATCTGTACTGCCAAGTCCACTTGCAAAGGTCAGAAGATGGCATGACGGTCACTTACAATATTAGTTCAAGACTATTGCTGTCCAAGAAAATATAATGAAAGCTACAATTATAAGCCCCATAGTGATATTACCTTTTCCAGGAGATCCATTTAAAAAAATAGAAAGAAAACAGGTGAAGCTACATTTATTAACACATTTTCTATGAACCAATATATCCCATATATGATCCTTTAATATGTAAATATTTTGGAAATTATTGGGATACTTTACATTCTCCTTTTTTGTACCGAGTCATTGAAATCTGCTGTGTGTGTTTAGCACTTAGAGCACATCTCCATTCGGACTGGACACAGTACGACAGCCACGTGTTGTGAGTGGCTGCCATGCTGGATTAGAGTGCAAAGCTAGCTCAGCTCGTGGTGGACCGTGATGGATGGTGGAGTGGACATTGGTCGATAGGGTTCAGGACAGAGAAGGGAATACCTTCCACAGATGGTCCTTAGGTTGTAAATTCCTCTTTGTGTGTGCCACGCACCTTGCCCGCTCCCAGTGCCATGTAGGCGTTCTCCATTGGCATTCGTATTTGTGTCACATGGTGAAGAAACTGTGCTCTGGAACATTCTGGAAACCTGAGCTTAGATGAAGTGAAATGACTAAGAGAGGAAGCTTTGGGAATAGGAGATATGGAGTCCTTGGAAGAAGAACAAGTTGGTCTGTGTCCAGCCCTGCCTTTGGGGAACCACCTACCCCCAACACAATATAGCCCCAGCCAAGAAATGTTCCAATTTCCCACTTATGAGATGTTTGTCCTCTGTTCCCCTAATGGAAGAAGGAGGCTGTATTGCCTTCCTATGCCTGCTCTAACAAATGACCACAAATTCAGTAGCATAAAACAACATAAATTTACTGTCTCCCAGGTCCGGAGGACGGAAGTTCAAAATGGGCTGAAATCCAAGTGTCTGCAAGGACTCGTGTATTCTGGAGGCTCTCGGAGGGGATTCTATTTCCTGGTCTTTTCCAGCTACTTGAGTCTGCCTGCCTTCTTTGGCTTACGGTCCCCTTTCATCTCCAAAGACAGCAACGCTGGTGGCGTCTTTCTCAAGCCAACTGACTCTCATGCTTCTGCCTCCCGCTTCTTCATTTATAAGAACGCTTGAGATTCCATTGGGCCCACCTGGATAATCCAAGACACTCTCCCTATCTAAGGTCAGCTGACTAGCAACCTTCATTCTGTCTGGGACTTTAATTCGCTCTCTGCCAGGTGAGGTAACATATCCACAGGTTCTGGGGATTAAGCCACAGGTGTTCGGGGAAGGGGCATTATTTTGCCTTCCTCAGCTTCCTTCTAGCATAATTCTCTTTTGTTGTGAATGTTGCTGTGTTTCGAGACCATAAGTTCTGAAACAAAATGTCCAACTAAAGCAGTAGATGTTTTCTTCCAGAGCACAGGTTACGTTTAATCTATTGCGAACTAATACTTACTCTTTATTTTTCATTCTCATCACAGTTTTATAACTATTGTCATGATCTCTTATAAGTCTATCAAAATTTTTGTTTTAAAATAAGTAGCTGATTTTCTGTTGAGACAACCATCTACATATTATCATCTTCAACCTCCCCATTAAAGTCCTTTCCAGCGCATCTTCACAAAACTCATTCAGAGACTGGCAAATGTTGCCTGAGAGCACGGGATGATTTTCCCAGAAGACATGGAAGAAGAGATGCCAAGAAACATTGTAACACTTTCATTCACTTGGTAATGTGTTAATTTGGGGAACAGAGCAATATACTCAACACTTAATGTTCTTACCATTAACAACCTCTTCTCCAAAGCTTCCACTATCAGAAAGGTGCATTATTTTTTAAGATTACATGAATGGGTCATTGAATTTTAACTAAGAGTGTAACTTTTCTTCTAGACAAAAGAATTAATTGCTATTCGATTGGGAATTCCCTCAGATACCTCTATCATGGCAGATATGCAAAGAATGGAGCAAATTTACACATACTTCACAAGTGAAACTAGATATACATCTAAGCAATTAAGTTGATTTAGCAAAAAAAAAAAAAAAAAAAAAAAAACCACAATGTTTTCCCTTGAGGGGTTAGAGGTAAATTAGTAACTAGAAGTCAAAGAGAAAATGAAATCTGCTTTCAAAACAAGTATCCACGGTGATGGGAAGAAAAGTTGATTTTTCTTATTTAACATTTACATTTTTGCTTTTTCAGGCTAGTTACGCTGTACCACAGAATATGAAGTATTACATGATTAACAAATTTTTTAAATTTTTAAGTAGAAAACTAAATTCAAATATTCCTAGAAGTTGTGTGTGTGTGTGTGTGTGTTTAATTCAATGTGCTGTAAGGACAGCACACTTGCAAAAGTGTATTTTAAATACTAAAGAAGGAAAATTCATTCCCCACAGATACTTATTTAGCTCCAGGGGTGCTCGTAGAGCTGGGGACACTATTTCCTACAAAAGAGCTTAAAAGTACAGATTGAAAAGGTGTAGAGGGCAGGATGGAATGGAACCCACGTTGACTTGCAGGCTCGCAAGGAAGGGGCACCATCTTGCGATGTGTGTTCGGAGGATGGAGCCCCCTTGTAACTCTCAGCAAGGATGCATGTGTCAAAGGACTGCATGGGCTAGCTGTGCCTCCACCTGCTAGGCAAGCAGACAGACTGCTACAAAGAAGATGAGGACCAGGGAAGTTGCAGTCCAAGGAGAAGAGCGTATCACAGACTCCTTCAATTCTTTTGACAAGTACATGTGTGACAGTGTTCTCTACAGTGGACACCATTCTGAGAACCAGGGACATAGCTGTGAACAGAGTGGACCAGAGCCTCAGCGATATGGAACTCACATTAGGGTGAAGAGGAATGAGGTGCCATAGAACGAGAAAGAAAGAGAGACAGAGAGTGAGAGAGAAAGAGAGAGAGAGAGATCACCAAATTTGCTCTACAAATGAAACTTGACCTGGATGAGGAAAATAAGTCCTTTGGGCCCCAGCAGGTGGGTCTGAGGTCTCGTTAGAGGATGGACATGGATTTCAGTCAGAGGTAGGAGTGTGGGTATCCACAGTCTGGGTGTTTCCAGATTCTTTTCACTGATCTCGGGAGGGCACTGGTAATATTCCAAATTCTTTCCTGTACTGAATATTCCCACCAGGTTTTACCTTTTCTGATTGCTGAGAGCCCTAAGAAGTCCTCTGAGGATGAGATCTAGGTCATTGTACCAAACTTCCCTGGAAAACACTCTACCCCTACTCTTCAAAGATGTTAGCAATGCTGCAAGATCCCCACTGTTTTCTTGTTCAACAACAAAAACGTATTTCCCCAATGCTTTCTTTAAGCTTGGTAACACTCCAGGCACTGAAAGTTCAGCAGTGATGAAGGAAAACAGTGACCTCAACTTCACAAAGGTTACACTGAAGCCAGAAGAGGAAAGATGGTGTTGGTGGAGGTGGAGGTGTTGGTGGTAGACATGGAGGTGGAGGTGGTGGTGATGGTCAGTGTGATAGTTTTGGTGGTAGAGGTGGAGGTGGTGTTGAGCGTGGTGGAGATGAAGGTGGAGGTGTTGCTGGTGGGTTGGAGGTGTTGGTAGTAGAGCTGGTGGGATGAAGGTGGAGGTGCTGGTGGCGGAGGTGGTGGGATGAAGGTGGAGGTGTTGGTAGTGGAGCTGGTGGGATGAAGGTGGAGGTGTTGATGGTGGAATGGAGGCGTTGATAGTGGAGATGGTGGGATAAAGGTGGAGGTGTTGGTAGTGGAGCTGGTGGGATGAAGGTGGAGGTGTTGGTGGTGGGGATGGAGGCGGTGGTGAGAGTCATTGCAGTGGTATTGGTGGTGGAGTTGAAGGTGGGCCAAAAATAAATAAATTAATGTACAAGAAAAGCAACAGAGAGCAGTAAATGCTAAATAGTACATGGAATATGGACACCTTGATGCAGTGGACCTGGATAAGTACTCTGGACGGATGGTCAGGAAAGACCTCTTAGAAGCAGTGACCTGTATCAAGGTCTCCAAAGCCGAGGGGCCTGACAAAGGGCACCCTATGCCCCATGTTCATGAGTGAGGTTTATTGAACAGGTGTAAAGGCTCAGGTATGTTAGAAATGGAGCAGAGACTTTCAGAGAGAACGTTTATGGTCAGAATACAAACAGGCTGTCTCCCCTATCCTCTTATTCTGACACGCTACAAACATTAGGGATTTATTGTGACAATTTTTCCATCACATCACCTAAACTCCATGGAGGGGAAACGATCCAGATTAACCTTTAGATTTGTTTTGAAGTTTGCTTTGTGTCTCTCTACTCAGAAGTCTTTCCGTAGGCCTCTAGAAAGTGCTTTTGTTCCTATTAACTTGCTCTAAACAGGAAGCCTACTTCTTCTGGCATCTTTATATTCTTAAGAATATCTCTGCAAAAGTCTATGTCATCTAAAAAAATAGCCTTTTTCTAGCAATTTTCTAACTACTGATTTAGCTCTCCTCGTACGTGTTTAAATGAGGAACCAGTAACCTAGTCCTGGGGAAAACTGAGAAATGCAAAGAAAACATAGACTTAGCTTCTCACTCACGCTTCCCTTTTTCTCTTTGTCTTACAGTCCTCGCTCACTTTCCCAATCTGTTTTCAACTTCACACTACTATCGCCTGGCAAAATGCTAATTCCTAACCTAGTAAAGACAATTACTAAGGTGTTCCACAGTAGACACTATTGGTGACCCATCCAGGAATACTGTTTGCCACTTCGCCCTTTGGGGTCCCCACTCCTCAGCTGAGAAGAAAATTGGATGCTAGCAGCTCAGAGCTACACCAACTGCTCTCCACCAAATGGGACATACCTGGCAGGTTACATGCCTCCCCAGGGGTGGCTCAGAGGAATGAGGGATGTGAGTGAGTTCCAGTTATGTGTTACCACATGGCAAACCACCCAAGAGTCAGAGCCATCATATTAGGCTCATGAATCACACGGGCTGGGAATCTGGACTTGGCATAGTGAACATAGCTGTCCTGTTCCTTGATGTCTGGGGTCTCAGCTGAAAGCCTCAAATGCCTGGCAGCGGCCTGAAGAACTGGGGACTGGAATACCGAGAGGGTTCTTCATTCACACGCTGGTGCCTGAGCTGGGAAGACTCCAAGACTGCGCTCAGGTGGGACTCGATAGGAACACCTGTATGTGGCCTCTTCATGAAGCTGGGGCTTCCTCACAGCATGGCGGCCTCTGCGCAGTTGGACTTCTTAGGCAGTGAATTAAGACTTCAAGAGTGAGGATGCTGGCAGACCAGAGAGGTGTGCTTTGGGCTTTTATGATCTAGCCTCAAAAATCACATGGTATCCAATGAGTATACAAAAAGATGTTCAACATCACTGATTCCCTAGGGAAATGCAAATCAAACCCACAGTGAGACGCCATCTCCCATCCAGTAGGATGGCTATTACAAAAAGAAAGAAACCAGACAGACAAACAAAAAACAGAAAATAACAAGCGATGGTGAGGATGTAGAAATATCGGAACCCAAGTGCATTATCGGTGGGAATGTAAAATGGTGCACGTGCTAAGGAAAACAGTAGGGAGGTTCCTCAAAAAATTAAGAAGAGAACTACCATATGATCCAACAACCCCACTTCTTGGTATATACCCAAGAGAAATAAAAACAGAGTCTTGAAGAGAGATTTGCACATCCACGTTCACAGCAGCCAAAAGGTGGAAGCAACCCAAGTATTCATTGATGGACAAGCAAAATGCGGTCTATCCATGCCATAGCATGCTGACACCTGCTACAACATGATGAGCCTTGAGGACATTGCACGAAGTGAAATAAGCCAGGGACAAAAATTAAAAACACCATATGACTGCACTTATATGAGGCACTTAGAGCAATTAGATGCATAGAGTCAGAAAGCAGAATGGTGGGGCCAGGGACTTGGGGAGGGGGATGCTGATTGATTGTTCAATGGGTATAGAGTTTCAGTTTTGCAAGATGAAAAGAAGTCTGTAGGTGGACAGTGGTGATGGCTGCACAGCAATATGAATGCAAGTAATGCCACCAAACTGCACACTTAAGAATTACTGAGATGGTAAATGTTCTGTTATGTGTATGTGACTACAAATAAAATTTTTTTAAGTCCTATACTGTCACTTTCACTATATTCTGCTGGTTGAAGCGATCACAGTTCTGCAGACATTCAAGGGGAGGGGGTTCACACCCACTTCTTGATGGGAAGGGTGTCACAATATCGCAGCTATGTTTTAAAACCACCAGGACTATACAATGGAATACTACTCAGCCATGAAAAAGAACGAAATAAGGCCATTTGCAGCAACATGGATGGACCCAGAGACTGTCATACTAAGTGAAGTAAGTCAGAAAGAGAAAGACAAATGATATGATATCGCTTATATGTGGAATTTTAAAAAAAGGGTACAAATGAACTTATCTACGGAACAGAAATAGAGTCACAGATGTAGAAAACAGACTTACGGTTACCAGGGGGGAAAGAGGGGGAGGGATAAATTGGGAGACTGGGATGGACATATACACACTACTATATATAAAATAGATAACTAATAAGGACCTGCTGTAGAGCACAGGGAGCTCTACTCAGTACTCTGTAATGACCTATGTGGGAAAAGAATCTAAAAAAGAGTGGGTATAGGTATACGTATAACTGATTCACTTTGCTGTACACCTGAAACTAACACAACATTGTAAATCAACTATACTCCAATAAAAATTTAAAAATTAAAAAATAAAACCAGCAGGAGGCCCGAGGGGCCGACCCCATGGAGCAAGGTGGGCGAATCCGTAGAAACACGTATGCTCCAGAGCTCCCCAAGGGATCAAGCTGAGGCGACTTCAGCTGCTATCAGACCCCCTCCACTTTTTCGCCCTGTCCCTCCCGCTTCCCTCATTTCCTGGGAAGTTTCTCCTTAGAGATGTCCATCAGTAAATGACTTGCCCATGACTCTGTAACTCAGGCTATGCTTCTAGGGAATCTGACCTAAAGCAGACTCTGGGATGGAAACTCTATTAAAAAATCAAAAGGTCAGTGGAACTTTAGATTTCTGCGGGGCTACTGGGAATATGTTTTGAAAAAGGAAGTCTTTTCATCACGTCTTTTGAGTAAGCCCTGAAGGATGCCAGCTAGTCACAGGACCTGTGCTAATCACTTCACTGTATTCCTCCAAAAGCCGCACCGGCCACTCTTCCTTTTGACGGGCTGCTCTGAGAACTTAGCAACTCACTCAGGGACACGGCTGGTGAACCCCAGAAGGAAGCACTGTTGGACGTTCAGGTGTCCGCTCAGAGTGACCAACTGTCCTTGTTTGCTCAGGACTAAGAGGTTTCCCCAGATACGAGCTTTGCAACAGCAAATCCCAGGAAATTTCCACACAAACCAGGCTGCCTTAGGTGACCGAGGGCCAGCTTGCACTCAGCCCTCAGGATGTCTAGGATTTTGTAACCCTCACGTTAACATGGCTCTGCATGCATGGACTCGTTCCCTATGGCTGCCTTAACAAAGAGCCACAAACTGGGTGCCTTAAAACAACCTAAATTTACGGGTCTCCGTTCTGCAGGCTACAAGTGTGGAATCAAAGTATCGGCAGGATTGATTCCTTCTGGGGTCTTCCTCCTCTGTTGCCACACAGTCTTCCTTCTGTGTCCAAGTTTCCCGTTTTTATTTATTTATTTATTTTTAAAGATTTTTTTGATGTGGACCACTTTTTAACAAGTCTTTACTGATTTTGTTACAATGTCGCTTCTGTTTTATGTTTTTTGGTTTTTTGGCCACGAGGCATGTGGGATCTTAGCTCCCCAACCAGGGACGGAATCCACACTCCCTGCATTGGAAGGCAAAGTCTTAACCACTGGACCACCAGGGAAGTCCTTAAGCTTCCCCTTTTTATAAGGACACCAGTCCTATCAGACTAGAACCCACACTAATGACCTCATTTTAACTTGATTACCTCTGTAAAGACCCTTTCTCCAAATAAGGTCATACTCTGAGGTACTGGGGGGTTAGAACTTCCACATATGAACTTTGGGGGTGGATGAGAGACACAATTCAGCCCTTAAAAATGCATAAAGGCAAAGGCCAACAAGCACAAAATCAATATGCTCACATATCTCCCTCCCACAAGCTTCAATAATCTTCTTGGACAAAACACACTCAACAGAAAGATAAAGGGTGAGTTCTACTGCACCACTCACACCAGTGACTGGAGTACACCCCATCTGGGACATCAAGAAGGGCAGCCACTTAGCGTGTCAGTTGAATCAGGTTGTGGGAATTTGGAGGGAGACCTGGCAGCCCTCAGTACCTGCTGGAACTCCCCACACCCTGGAACGTATGGCTGCATTAAAAATTAGCTCAGGGCTTCCCTGGTGACGCAGTGGTTGAGAGTCCGCCAGCCGATGCAGGGGACGCGGGTTCGTGCCCTGGTCCGGGAAGATCCCACATGCAGCGGAGCAGCTGGGCCCGTGAGCCATGGCCGCTGAGCCTGCGAATCCGGAGCCTGTGCTCCACAATGGGAGAGGCCACAGCAGTGAGAGGCCCGCGTACCACAAAAAAAAAAAAAAAAAAAAAAATTAGCTCAACCCAATCAATGAAGTGCATTACTTCTGGAGTTATCTACACCAAAGCAGGTTCAGTTACACCTGGAAGGAACAAACATCCTAAGCTCACTAGAAAGGCAATAAGTCAAGAGTCCACAAAGTACAAAGGAAAGCACACATGGACTTCCAACAGTGGAACACTGGTTATCAACTTTTTGCATGGAAGTACTTTGAATTACAATCTAGGAGACCTTGGATTCATTCCTGACTTTGATATTTAATATTAAGTAGCTTTTTTAAAACCATTTTTAAAATTGAAGTATAGTTAATTTACAATGCTGTATTAGTTTCAGGCATACAGCAAAATGACTCAGAGATATATACGTGTGTGTGTGTGTGTGTGTGTGTGTGTGTGTGTGTTCTTTTTCATACTCTTTTCCATTATGGTTTATTACAGGATATAAAAAATAGTTCCCTGTGCTACACAGTAGGTCCTTGTTGTTTACCTGTTTTATATATAGTAGTGTGTATGATATTAAATAACATTAATCATGCCATCTTTCTGGCGTCTGAGTTTTCCTCATTTGCAAAATAGACAGCAAGGAATCTATGTTCATCTTTAGTTCTAGGATACTGTGAAAAGAAGGCAAATGTCAATAATATACATTTTTAAGGAAATTAATCCTTTCAGCTTAGTAGCTCGCCATTGAGTAAACGTTTGCTTCAGTAAATGTTGACACAGTGATGGCCTAAAACCATGCATCCATCATCAAAAAACGAGTAGTTCACCCCCAATTCATGAACAGGATTTCATTAAGTCTACATTCAAATGGCTCATGGTTTTTTTTCTTTTTTACAAAGTAAGTCTATTAAATGAATCAGTACTATGACCAAATAATGAATTGGCAATTACATAATGTCATATCCTATGGACATTAAAAGTGCACTGGGAGCAGAAAACTCCAGCATCTATTACACTCACCCCGTGGTAGACATCCATCAACATCCATGGGCAACAGGTAATTACATACTTTTTACTGGCACTACAAAAACTGGTTGTCATTCAGATGGATGGAGTAACCAGTTTGTTCTAGTACCTTGCCATTACATCAAATTCCATTATACCCTGACATAACCTAAGAATATAGAGCCATTTTTCCATTAAGCAAAACACTAATCAGAAAAATCGACATTTAAACACCTAGAGTAGAATTCAAGCAAATGCCACGGCTAGGGTTTTCCCCCACACGTACGGAGCAGTTACTGACTCACAAATGCTGACTGTGCACCAGCCGCTTTTGCCCCAGTTCTAATTTTTGGCCCCATTCTACGACGGATGTTAAAAATACCTTATGCACTTGATGCGGAGGCTGTTGTGTTAACTACCTGATGTGTATCCAGCAGAAACAGAAACCAAGAACCTTATCTGATGTTATTAATAGGGGTCACCAATCGTTGGTTGTTAAATTCCCCATAAATTGTTTCAGACCGAGTATAGAGGAAACGGACCACCAAGAGAAAGGTAAGTGTTTTGAGAAGAAAGGTTGTCTAGCCAGACAATTCCGTTATCAAGTATAGATGTCAGTCAAATGAACGTACAGGGTAACAGTCAGCTGCCCAGGAGAACGCTCAGAGTAGGAAACTGTAGGCTGTGTTTCCACGCAGCCAATGAAGGGTGAAGTTGTACCACCCTGGTGAGGCGCACAGATGCCAATCAGGTATTCTAAATGGAAAGAGATGTGCACCCTTTCTTCCTATCAGGTCAATCGCCTTTTACGCGGCTATGTTCCCCACTGCGTTTCCTCACTTGTTTTGCTGGTACCAGTGACTAAATTCCTTCTGGGAGTCTAAAGCAATAATCATGTTTCCCTCCAGAAGACTCTGTAATATCCTGTCCTCTGAGAAACGACACTTGTCTGGGTACTGAAACTAAAATTTCCAAATCTAAGAACTCCCTCTCTTTTCAATGCCTGTTATGACTCAAAGACTTGGAGAAAGATAAGAAATATACATGTTGGCAATTTTTTTTTTTTTTTTTACTTCCCAGCAATTACTGTTCATTTAACTAGTGTTTGAGCACTGCAAATTCAAATTCAAAATAAAAGTGAGGTAAGAAATGATTTTCATCAATTGTACCTCCCACCTCCATCCCACATACACCACATCCATGCAACCTTGATTTTGAATAAGTGTGTCTGCTGGATTCGGTTGCAGATAACAGGCACCACTCTCTCTCTCTCTCTCTCTTCTGCAGCTAACAATTAATACAGAACACGTGCTTACAAATCACTAGTTAGGTCTCTACAAAGGACTCCGAGACCAAAATTACAAAAACAACCCTTCTCTTGGGATCTGATGGCTTGGCCACAGCTGGGGGACCAGGTGTCTGCCTCTATAACCAGGTGTCTGCCACTGCACCTGCCAGACCGCCCTTGGCATGACCGTTTTTCTCCCCACCTGCCTCAGTTCCTAATGCAGGTCTTAAGAGAATGCCTCTGATGGATGGACCTGAGTCATATCCCAAAACCAAGCTGCATGGGAGTCTGGGAATAGTTTTTGGCCTTCCAGCCTGTGCTTTACAGGATGACATACTTGAAGCATATATGGAATAGATGCTGAGTCCTTCAATTATCCTTAGCTTCCCACGTACCTATGTGTGCAGGCTTTTTCTCCACAAAAATGTTTGTTATCTTCTCAACAGCATCGAGTCTAAGAGAGCCATTTGTTCTGGAATTTGGCATAATTTTAATCAGTTTGCCCTTTAAATTGTGTTGTGTTTAACCGGGCAGAGCTGTACAGTGAAGGCCTGACACAATTCTATATTTATTTGAACTCCTGTCCCTGTGGGTACACCTTCAGAGGACATGACTCTAAATGATTCACCCTCACAGAAGAAAGAGTATGAAGCAATTCTTTTAAAAAAAAGCCTACAGTACCAAAAACGTTCTCTGAACCACATCTTAGGCTTCCGGGATTTCAACATGGGAGGGAAGTCTGCAGCGCCGGGGTAGAGGAGGGTCCACGACCTGAAAAGCCTTCCTTTGGGGCTACTGAGGAAGGATTAGATTGCCCTGCAAGCACCGCGTAGCAGGGTCCGAGGCGGGTACGGGGAGGAGGTCTCAACAGGCAGCTGACGAGGGCCACTGACGTGGCCAGTTCAATAAGCCATACCCACAGGCATCCATCGGGGAGCTCAGAAAGCCCCTCATAGACAGGCCCTTCCCAAGGGCTGAAAGGCGGTGCCCGAGCTTGTGAAGGAATTCCTCAGTCCAGCCTTCACGGGTGTGGCCAAACCTCCTGGATAAAAGCCGCTTGTTAGATTAAGGGTTCTCAAGCGCCGCCTCCCCAGATCCTGGGCTGCGGCTGAAGGACCTGCCCCCTACTGCCAAGTGATGCTGAGGAAGGTGGTCCAAAGATCTACGGTAGAGAAATTGGACAACAACATGGGGAAGGATGGAGGAAAGTAATTAAGGTTAACGGAAGGGAAGAACAGAACCTGCTCCAGTTTCAGATTTTTCTCTAAGAGAGAAACTGGAGTTGAGCTGACTGTGGCGCAAAAGGCATTTTTCTGCCACTGGCCTACTAGTGATTGTTTTGCATGGATTCTGCCACTATCCTTTCCTAGGCATCTGTTTTGCATAGTTCAAGTGTAAATAAAAGAGCAGTGTTGTGTAAACGACAGAACCCATTAGGTTTCTCTCTGAATCTGCCCATCTTCCATTACCATAAAGAAGATGAAATTTCCGCCACTGAAGGACCATCTAAGGCATCTGATTTAGAAGGTTTACCCACGTTTCTCGGCTTGTCTTGATGGTGTATGTTACAAACCTTTCAGCACAAGGCACTGCCCAGGTTTTACTTAAGATTCCGTCAGATATCATTTAAATCAGCAATCACACACAGGAACGCAGGCCTGCTTCCAACAGTGGTGAGAGCTGGCTGGGTATAGACAACAGTGTCTATTTTCCTTCCAGGGCATCGAGGCTTATGTCTCACAATGAAGATCAAGAGACCCTTTGCGTTAAATCGCTGGAAGCTATGTGCACATGGTCAGAGCTGTTGCTCAAAGTCTTGATTCTTGGTTCAATCACAGCTTTCTCTTTTCTCAGGGCATCTCAAGAATCGGGATCAAAAGTAATGAAGGGTGTGAGGGTCTTGAAAATAATTTTCTACGGTCAGTGTCACAGTGCAAAGTGTATATTGAATACCTTACTAGGTGGAAAAGGAATATTCTACATGAAAACCTAAGGGCATGTAACATTTACCCTCAATCACTGGAGACGGTCTAAATCCATTCCACACAGCCTGGGATCATGAAACCCCCCCGGGTCCCCGTTCTGCATGTAATAAAGCAAGAAAGCAACGGGCAGAGAGGATGCAGCTCACAGAGAACTCTGGGTTGCAGCATTTTGGGAGAAAGAGCTGTGACCCACCTCATTGTGCCAAGATGAGGTGACGGTCCTATCAGAGGACACTATCCTATGTGTTGGTTTGAGAAGATGACACTGAATTTTGCTGTTGAAGTTCCTCTCTCTGCCATTCAGCATGTGTTCTGGAACTAAGTATGAGACAGAAAATGTAACTATACACACACATGTGTATCATGTGTGCTCAGTCCAGTGCAAGAGAACTGTATGGGGTTCAGAAGATGAGTTTCAGTTTAACTCTGCTTCTCACGGTGTCATTTCAGGCCTCTGGGTCTCAGTTTTCTCACGGGAAACAGATGGATTAGAATTTATTTAGAACAACTGGGGAATCTTCAAGGTTTTTTGTTTTGTTTTGTTTTGTTTTGTTTAATGTCTTCACCATTTAAAATACTGTCCAGCCCAGAATTCAAGATTGCCGGAATGGCTTCCCTTCAAATCTTATTGCCTTAGTTTTGTTTTGTTTTTTCTTTGATGAAACAGTGAAATATATTTCCACATGACTATTTCTTGTTTACTTGTCATTTCCCAAGCAGCTTGGCACCATTAACCTACCTTATCCTACCTAAGTCTGGTACAGAGCGTTCTGCAAGTCTACAAACTCTGTTGATAAGAGGTTTCTATATGAACATGAACCTTTAAGAAGTAATGTAAAAACAGAAGCTTATTTTAAATAATAAACATACAGAGGGAATCTGCAAATCACACAGGACTGCAGCTAATGTCAGATGACTAGAATTACAGTTTTGGTTCTGCCACTTACTGTATGTATTAGTCAATTCATTTATTCATTTAGCAGATATAAACTGACTGGTCCTAGGGATTTATACTGTAAGCGTCTTTGCCATAAACATCTTTGCCACAAAAACGTCTTTGCTGCAAACATCTTCACCACATAACTAATTGGCCATTAAGGCAATTCTGCCGTAAAAGATAAAATAACTGGTTGACAGTTTGGTTTTGACAATTCGGTTTCACTTCTCCATTGACACAGCACTCCCATGTTTATATCACATAATCTGAAAGACGCCAAGGGCCTCGAAGGCCCAGAGCTGAACCCACATTTCCCACAGAACGTAGTAACGTCTGTTGAGGGACATGACGATATAACAAGAACACACAGCAGTGCAGACGTGTTCACAGCTCAATACGGACCTCGGGTACAAATCTGCATCCTAGTGTTTGGAAACTGACACCTCTCTTAATGAAGAAAGAGATTTTAGCACACACACACACAAAAAGTGTGATGTCAAACGCAGAGACAATCAATAGGCAAAAAAAGTATAATACTATGAATGCAGGACGTGGAAGACCAGTCCTTCATTCCAGGGTCAGTGGGCTCCTTTAGAGCTGATCTAACCCAAGTCCACATCCTATTACAAACACTCCACAACTCAAGACAGCAAATGCAATTTTCTGTAAGGAGCAGCTTCCAAGCTGAAGTGTTTAAAGGACGACAAGGCTCACGTCTGCTCACCAGGAATCTGGGAAAAGCATCTCATAAGTAGATGGGAATGTGCTTAGTTCAGTCCTGACGCTTTGCTCCCACAAGACTCTGTTTATAATACTTCTGCCATCACCTGAATTACAAATAAATATGCTCTGATCCAGGAGCTCTTAAATTGGGTGTTCCCAGCTTAGGGTGTCTGCAAAGCCATCCCTTGGTGAATGGGAAGAGATGTTAGGATTTCCATTTCATATCTAATGAGTAGGCTCAAAGTGGAGGTTAGTGTTGGTTTAAATCCACATTAGTGCATCTGCCGTCATGCAGTTCTGTAGCTGGTCCAGGAGGTCCTATGTCAGGGAAAAGGTGCCACGCTTGTTCTCCTTTACTTTTATTTTCAGCAACTTGCAACCCTTTGCCATTTTACAAATGCCCGGGTGAGAGAATTTAGTGATGATGCTACCCAGTGTTAATGAGATCAGCCCTCAAGAAATGCATGAGGGCTCCTGCAGAGACACCGGGGCTCCGCACAAGTCACGCAAGCACAAGCCGACAACGGGAAGTGCTGCAGCGAACACGTCTCTTAGCTCTCGTCAGCACACGATCAAATGAAAAGCAACGGCTTTAATCAGGCCTGACAAAATCTTAGCTCTCCATCCAAATGAAATTCTGAATTTTCAAGGCTACTGAAAAGCATTTTTTGCATCCACTGTTGTGAATGAGGAATCCTGACGCTAAGGTACACCGCACACAGAGACTAGAGCATGGTCTGACGTGTGTATGATTTATTAAAAACAGATAAGCTCATGGGGACTTTCCTGTTTATCCATGGGGGCATGTGGCCACAAAAGTTTGGAGAACATAGTGCTAACCACTCCCCGTGATCTTTATGAGGAATGTAATGATGAGTTGTCGTCTTTGAATTTCACAGCTGTCTTTGATTTTAGGTTGAACCCTAGGAAAGTAACGCTATGCAAGCACTTTTGGTCTGCAAAAACAGCAGTTTCCTGAGTTCAACTTAATAAATACAACACCCGGAGTCAAGGTCGATGAATATTTGAGGGTCTTGTTTATAGAGTCCCTGAGCTTGGTGCTAGGTTTACGATGGCTAACAGAGCATCTCGTTGCCATCCCCATAAAGCCTTGACTCTCCTAGGGAAGTCACACAATAAAGGTTATGACCTTTTACATCACAGCCTGTCTCAATGCATAAGGAAGAAGTGGTTCAAAAATTTCTACTCCGGTGGTTGAGAGTTTTACATCCAATGAGAAACAGTTTGAGGCAGGTGCACACTTCAATGTGTTCAGTGCCCACTAGAGCAGAACTAGTTTCAAGGTTATCTGAAAGGGGTTGTTATGAAAACAAATGTAGTCCTTCACCAGCCCTCCTCTCCACCCACCCAACAAAAACTGGAGAGGGATTATGCAGACGATCAATGTTTATATCAGCACAGAGGCCAATTCCAGCCCATCATCTGTTTTTATAAATCAAGTTTTATTAGAATATGGCCATGCCCACTTGATCTGTAGGTGAAGAATAATCTTTCCTCTGCCCTTGTAGGTTCTGTCACTGAGGGCTGTGAATTAAACTGATAAAAGACAGATGAACAGTAGAAAGGGTTTATTTAGGCATATAGAGGACTTCACAGAAAAGAAATGAATTCTCAAAGAAGCAGTTAGACTTTGGGACTTATATACCATTTTGACAAAGGGTGATAAATTATGGAAAGTGACTAGGAAATATATGAAGGAAACTAACAGAATATGGCGGTTATTTCAGCAAGGTCTGTCTGTGCAGACTTATCTTGGTATCTTGTCTCCAGTGATGAGAATCACTCTTCTCTTTCTGGAACAAGAAGGCACGTTTCTTGCAAGAACTTTAGGCCCGGCTTTCGGGCAGCTAAGAAGTGGGCAGTGGACTCTTCCTGCATCTGCTGTTTCTCAACTGCTTTCAGCTCAAAGTAATCCATGTGCCAAAGCGGCATATGTTGGGGTGGCATGATCTGGTCCCCTTCAGTTTACGTGTCCTCTGTGTTGTTTTCATGCTTCACCCCAAGTAGTTAAGACAGAGACCAGATAGCCCACAAAACCCCAAATATCGATTCTCTGCTCCTTTCCGGAAAAACGTTTGCTAGCCCCTATTTATATAATGGCAGAGTACCTTGCAAGAGGAAAGAAAAAAAAAAAAAAAAAAGAAGGCAGGTGGATTACAGGTAAGGTGCTAATCCAAAACAGAACTGGAGCTCAATAAAACATACGTTTACACTTTTCTTAACGTTTTCTATCACCCTTCTAGGAACGTATGAAATGACTTTTGATAATGTATAAATGATCATTTAAGATTTTCCAAGATTTGAAGTTCCAAATGTTTTTCTGTTATTTAAAAAAAAAAAAAAAAAGTGTGTTTTGGCCTTCCCATAAAGCAGAGAAACAGAGAAACAGGCATGCGGTCCATGTTATATTTTCTATCAGGGCTCTCTGGCCATCAGCATCTAACTGTAAAATAAACAGCTATCCCAAAATACCTATGCAAATATGAACTCATTCTTCTGACGTAATTTGCATTAAGCTGAATCATTTCCCAGAATAAATTCAAAAGGTATTTCATTTTAAACCCTCGTTACTGCAGTTGTTCTAGAAATAGGTCTTTACATGAAAAGGCAGGTCCTTTATTCATTTATACAAAGTTCTTCACGAGGCTGATAACTGAAGTTCTGAAGGCAGTAAGTTCAATTCTTGTGTCGCCTGCCTTGATAACGGATGAACTGTTTACTTTGAAAGGAACAGTAAGAAAATGTTCACTTTGTTCCAAAGAAATTCTCAAAAGCATAATGGAGTACAGATATACACCATTTTCCTCTGGGCTCTACTAGGTACTCGTGGTCCAAGAAATGCTTATAACTGACAGGCTTCCTTCCTGAGTAAGCTTTATTCCTTACTTTTATTTTTGAATGGACGGGGTCCTAGTTTCTCAACTCATTAAAAAGACTTTTCTCATGCGTGAGCAAGGACTAAATCAAGGGCCCCAGAATTACTAAATCTAAGACACAAAGAGCTGAACAGGACCAGGGAATCCCTAGGTCTCTTATTAAATGGCTGGAGGTTGTGAATTTAAAATCCAATCATTCGGCTGTTCTCTGATGAAGCCACATGTGTTTTATGACATAACCTTATTCTGCACAAAATGAAGCTGATGACATTTTGTTGACGTTAGAAATAGACATTTTTCTGCATCCAGGTGGAGCCTCCCTCCAAGGAGGTTCGCTCCAAATATAAAAACTATTGCCAAGTGCACTTTCCGTTCTTGTTGGTATATGTTTCAGGGGCTGTTTGGATTGATGTCTGGAAAGAAATTGTCCTCTTTTGTTCTTTCAATGGCAGGAAAATCTAGATGGCTTCATGGCACAGCAGGAGGGATAAATGAAGATCTTAGGAAAGCAGAAGTCCTTGACGCTGGCCACACGTAAGAAACTCCTGAGAAGTTTTTAAAATCCCGTTGCCCTGGCCACAGCCTGAAATCTCTGTGGGTAGGACCCAGGCATCAGTATGTTTACATTACCCAGGTGATTCCAACGTGCAATCAAGTTCCAGTTCCCCAGGGGAAAGGAAATCACACCATCAAACTTCAAGGCCGTGGAAAGAACATGAACAGACACATGAGAAAGGACCTCCTCCTTGTGTGTTTTAGTCACTTGAAAACAGTGGTTTGTCAAAATACATCTTCAAAAACATTGGTCTGAAACACACATCTTTACCCTTACTTGGGGTCTACCATGGCAAAGAATGCTGAGGGTCTGACCATGAGCCAGACTTGTCAAATTTGGGAACTGCAATGTGGTAGAGTTGGGATGAGCTTGCCTTTGGGGAAAGAGGCTGCAGGATTTTATAGCCACGGGTTCGAAATAGTCAAGAAGATGGAGGTCAGGACTTGAACTCAGTGACATGACAGAATCTTTGCCCAAATTGCAAGAGCCGTACGCGGGCCTCTCACCGCTGTGGCCTCTCCCGCTGCGGAGCGCAGGCTCCGGACGCGCAGGCTCAGCAGCCATGGCCCACGGGCCCAGCTGCTCCGCGGCATATGGGATCTTCCCGGACCGGGGCACGAACCTGCGTCCCCTGCATCGGCAGGCGGACTCTCAACCACTGCGCCACCAGGGAAGCCCCAGACCCGTGTTTCTTACCAGCAGTTCCCCAGGAAATACATCCACGGCAACGTTAAACCCAAACTGTTCTTTTTGAGAGACAACACAATTCCAAAATGTTAATTGCTGTTATTTGACGAAAGTTTGAAAATCGAGACAGTGCAGTGAGCTAGCATGAGATGTTAAAATTCATCTCTGAAGGAATGAATAATTTCTCCTCGGAGCAAGCACGCCGCTAATGTGGAACACAGTGTGCAAACCACCAGCCGTGCCTCTCTGGTTCCATGTGGGAAGGAAGATGGCATTAAATTTCGCTTAAATGGCCCCCGAAAAGGCAATGTACCACGTGTGGGTGAGCATTTTATTATCCAGAGGAAATTCATCTCACAGGCACAGACCCCACAACAAGACATATCATGGTCGATAGTATCTGGCGTCCTCATTAACAACTCCAGGAGAGCTGCCAGCGCCTGAGCGTAAAAAAGGAGACCGACATCGCAGTCTCTGGCTGAACGCGAAGCGGCAAGGCCCTTCCCAACACCGTTTCAAGATGCCCTGCCTCTTCTCAGCCAGAGCCCCACCAACGAGAGCCGGCATCACCTGCAGGAGAACGCCACGTAACGCACTCTGGACAGAAGACGGGTTTGAGAGTTCATACTGATTCCGCTGAGGGGAGAGCCCAATGTGCCCATAGTCTCAGAAAACAGAGTTTTGGAAACACAAGACGAAATTAAGCATGACTCACCGAGCTGATTACCCAGGACACACACTGCTAATCGTTACACAAGATGCATTCACAGTACAATGAAAAAGCCTGAGACTTGCCAAATGCAAATGTGACTCCAGCTTCTTACGTTCACATCTCCTGAGTCAGAGAGACTGCGTGCATCCTTTTTTTTTCTTTTTTATAAATTTATTTATTTACTTATTTATTTTTCCTTTTTTTGCGGTACATGGGCCTCTCACTGTTGTGGCCTCTCCCGTTGCGGAGCACAGGCTCCGGACGCGCAGGCTCAGCGGCCATGGCTCACAGGCCTAGCAGCTCCACGGCGTGTGGGATCTTCCCGGACCGGGGCACAAACCCGTGTCCCCTGCATCGGCAGGCGGACTCTCAACCACTGCGCCACCAGGGAAGCCCTATAAATTTATTTATTTATTTTTGGCTGCGTTGCGTCTTCGTTGCTGCACGTGAGCTTTCTCTAGTTGTGGTGAGCGGGGGCTACTCTTCATTGCGGTGCGTGGGCTTCTCATCGTGGTGGCTTCTCTTGTTGTGGAGCACAGGCTCTAGGAGCGTGGGCTCAGTAGTTGTGGCTCGTGGGCTCTAGAGCGCAGGCTCAGTAGTTGTGGTGCACGGGCTTAGTTCCTCCGCGGCATGTGGGATCTTCCCAGACCAGGGCTCAAACCTGTGTCCCCTGCACTGGCAGGTGGATTCTTAACCTCTGTGCCAGAAAGAGGCGCAGAAAGTTTCTCCTTTCTGTATGAATGTGACAGGAGATACAAGTGTGTCCTTAGTTCTTGGACGTCTGTGATGTTCTCTGGCTCTCTTGGTCTCTCCCCCACTTCCTATTACCTTCCTCTTGAGTATGATAGGACTGATCACTGTGTCTGTGATCTTCTCTCTGGCTTGGCATGAGTCATCTCTTTCCCCTAGACTTTAACTTGGTACCCTGCACACTCAACAAATATTTGTTGGATGGATGCATGAATAAAGCAGTTAAGTATCCTTTTTTCTTCGCAATCTATGTTTCCAATCTGTTTTACCCTTATTGACTTAATGACCTTTATGTTATTTCTGGACCTTCCTCAAGATTCATGGCTCAGCTCTCTCCCATCTGTGGAGACCTCATCACTTCTCATGCATGAAGTTATGAGCAGGAGAATATGTGGGTGCAAAGACTTACTAGAGGCAACAGAGACAGGAGGAGGGAAGGAACCACCTACATGGGGGGATGTGATTATACAGGTGTAATAGGGAAGAACAAACCTCACTCCATATTAGATCTGTTCCTTTATATTCTAACCTTTGTGCTCTGTTGCCTGTCCTTAGTCGCACTGGCTCTGCACCTTTTGTAAAAGAACATTGCCTGTAGTCTGAAATATACAGGACAGCCCTTTCTCAAGGCTCTGACCTTTAAGAGTATAACACTTTCCCATTCACACAGAGATAAAAATTTGCTGAATAGAGAATACCATTTGTCTTGTTGGAGGTTTATAGGAACAGCGTGACCTGACCTACCTGCACAGATGCAAGAGCAAAGGATTCCAGCACCAAGAAGTTTGCATCACCTATGCACGCTTGCCTTTAAAAGTGCTTTGCTGAAACTCTTGGGAGAGTTCAGGGTTCTTGGGGCATGAGCCACCCGTCTCCTTGCATGGCCCTGCAATAAACCTTTCTCTGCTCCAAACTACGATGTGTCAGTCTGTTTGGCCTAATTGTGTGTGGGGCACACGAACTTGCTTTCAGTAACACAGGCAGTACTGGGGAAGTGTGAGCAGAGAGGACCTGAGACGGATGTCCCTGAGCTGGGAAGTGACTTCTTGGCAGCGAAGGAAGCCTGGATGTGAACTGCAGGTGAGCGCAGCTTGCAGGGAGAAGCAACACCCGTGGAGGCAGCCAGGCAAGGCTGGGGTTTGCCTAACCAAGGCCGGAGACGGAGAAACAGTGTGCCATCTGGTTCACGGCTAGGGTTACCATGCGCCCGATTCCACAGGCCTTGCTCGGCCCGGTGCTGACTCTGTACCCCACTGGGGCAGACCAGGACTGCGCTGTGCCTAAAGAAACGCACAAGGCAAAAGCGTACGCTACGGTCTTCCAGCCCGTGACTATATGTACATGTGCAGCGATCACTGCCCTTTGACTAGCCAAGGCTTCTGGAATTTAATCTCCTTCCATCGCCTCATGCAAAGCCAGCTGGTCCTCATTGTTTGTGGAGTCGGCATTGGCACAATCTCCTATTCGCTGACATTTATATGTAACCCCGACAGCAAGACTGTGTCACTTTCATAGTCACGTACAGACGTGAGCAGAGCAGTGAAAAGTTCGGGTCCCCCAACATACACATTTCTAGCTGAGGTCCAATGACGCAAGGCTCCACCCTTTTGTTTCAGCTCTCATACTATAAACAACTCTTTTTTTTTTTAAATATCTTTATTGGCGTATAATTGCTTTACAATGGTGTGTTAGTGTCTGCTGTATAACAAAGTGAATCAGCTATACATATACATATATTCCCATATCCCCTCCCTCTTGCGTCTCCCTCCCTCCCACCCTCCCTATCCCACCCCTCTAGGTGGTCACAAAGCACCGAACTGATCTCCCTGTGCTATGCGGCTGCTTCCCACTAGCTATCTACCTTACGTTTGGTAGTGTATATGTGTCCATGCCTCTCTCTCGCTTTGTCACAGCTCACCCTTCCCCCTCCCTGTGTCCTCAGGTCCATTCTCTACGTCTGTGTCTTTATTCCTGTCCTGCCCCTAGGTTCTTCAGAACCATTTTTTTAAAACAACTGTCTTTTCTGCAGTATATTCAGAGCCATGTTTTGTTGCAATTCTGTGCTTTGTGTTGGTGATTTCACTAAGATGGCCCCCAAGTGTAGTGTTAAGGTGTTGTCTGATCTTTCTAAGCATAAGGTGGTTGTCTTGTGCCTTACGGCAAAAATATGTGAGTTAGAAAAGCATCATTCAGGCACGAGTTATAGTGCTGTTGCCCGTGATTTCAATGTTAATGAATCAAGTGTATATTAAATAAGGTGCCTTTAAACGGAAATACAGATAAAACGAGGTTATGCATTGATTGGGTGATGACAATTTTGGGACCACAGGGCCCAGGGGCCCAGCCCTGCATTTCCCCAGGGAGTATGTTTAGTACTCAGTTTATAGAACATCACAACCATGAATAACGGTAATCACCTTCGCTTCATTTTCCCAATTGTTCTTGGGAAATTTCCCCCCCTCAGTCAGGCAAAACCCACATTTCATCATTACGCCTTCTTAGGCATCCAAACAGCTGCCCATTTTCCACAAGTCTCACTTCAAGGGGTCTCTCCCCACCTTCCCTTTCCATTCTCAAAGCTCTCCCCTCGGGACTTCCCTGGTGATCCAGTGGTTAAGACTTTGCCTTCCATTGCAGGGGGTATGGGTTCGACCCCTAGTCGAGGAGCTAAGATCCCATATGCCTCGCAGCCAGAAGCAATATTGTAACAAATTCAATAAAGACTTTAAAAATGGTCCACACCAGAACAACCTTAAAAAAAAAAGCTCTCCCCTTTTGCGGGCACTTATCTCACAGCTGAATTCTATCATATATTAGCTGTTCTCCCTAATCCCTAACTCCCGCTCCCTGTAGCCTGGACAAGCTATGGCCCCTGCCTTCAATGTCCTCACTTTTCCTTCTTCCCAGAGAGGTGTGACCCCATTTGCAAAGGCCAGCTGAAGGGCCACCTCCTCCGTGAAGCCCTCTGTGATGCTTACATTCCATGATGAGCCCTTCTTGCCATAATCCCAGAGCTCCTGCAGTCCCAGGCACTGGTCTGATGAACCAGTGGAGCCAACTTCCTTGTTAATTTCCACAGATCACATGGCCAAACCCTCCTTAAGGGCAAAACAGTAAACTCATAACGCTTCTTGAGATCATCCATAGCACTTTGCGTGGTTACTGATTAAACTTTTCTCCAGGTCGAATCGCATCAAGACTTCTAACAACTAGGGTTGCCTTCTGAATAAAATACAGAATGCTCAGTTAAATCTGAATTACAGATAAACGACATTTTTTTTAGTATAACTCTGTCTTGAATATTTCATGAGATGTACTAAAAAAAAATGACTCCTTGTTTAACTAAAACTCAAAGTGGGCATTCTGCACTTTATTTAGGTAACCCACCCACTACAGATTTAATCCCCAATACTTTCTTGGAATGAGCTACTTTCTAAGGAACTACAGAAGTAGCAGACTCTTGTCTTCTAGGTGTGAAGAGGGGGCACAGGGAATAAAGAGATTTAAGCCGTAGGGAGGAAGCCATACTCAAAGGCAAATGTATGCAAACAATTCTGTGAGGCTAAGAGCTGAGGAAGCACAAGATGTAATTCAACTCAGGCTGCATGACTGATGTAGGTTTCAAGGCCATGGCCTTAATGCTGACTTTTGAGAAGACATGGATTTTCAGGGAAATGGGGAAGCCAGGTGTATCAGTCACCTGCACCTGCTATAACAAGTACCACAGGTGGGGCGGCTTAAAGAACAGACATTTATCTTTCCACTCCTGGAAGCTGGAAGTCTGAGATCAAGGTGTCAGGAACACTGGTTCCTCCCGAGGCCTCTCCCCTTGGTGTGCAGACGGCCGTCTCCTCCCTGTGTCCTCACATGGTCGTCCATGCGTATCTGTGTCCTAATCTCCTCTTCATACGAGGACACCAGTCCTATTGGATTAGGGCCCACCCTCCTGACCCCATTTTACCTTAATTACATCCTTAAAGGCCCTACGTCCTCCAAATACAATCACATTCTGAGGTCCTGGGGGTTAGGACTTCAACCTATATGAATGGCGGGTGGGAGTGTAATTTAGTCCATAACACCAGGTGGATGTCCTCGGAGAAGACAATATTGTAAGAATAATCATTCATGTCTCACTTTTCCACATCAGTGCCATCTATTCATTTATTTTTACCAATTATTCCAAAACTATATTCCCACGTTGTCAACGACAGAGCCTGACCTAGTCACAAAGAACTATTAAAATGTCCTGCTCCAAGGGCCGGGGGGGATAAAAAGAACCCTACTTCTCAGAGAAAGTTGTGAACAGAATTACTTCATCATAGTTATTTAAGGCAGTATTCATGCAGGTTATGATGACAATTCCTTACGATGGAAACTTCTATCAGTAATGCCATTCTACACAATCAGTATAAACTTAGAAAAACAGATGTAAACAATGTTGGAGCCGTACGGCTAACTCTAAATTCCCAGTAAGGGAACATAGGTACTGTCACATATTTGGAATACTGGTGGTTTTTAAAAAACGTTTTGCTAACTTTATTCACAACAAGCACCCCACGGCCCACCCCCGCCCAAGTAGGACATAGACATAGAAACTATTCTTTTTTTTTTGCCGTGCTGTGCGACTTGCGGGACCTTAGTCCCCAGCAGGGACTGGAACTGGGCCCCAGCAGTGAAAGCACAGAGTCCTAACCACTGGCCCGCCAGGGAAGTCTCCACAGAAATTGTAATGCAGTGTTTTATGTTTCATGACCAAAGCTTCCAAGCCTTCAGCTCTCAATTACTTAAGTTAATCTGCCTTGGCCCTCATTAGAGTAAGATTTGTGAAACAATGCTTATTTCCTGAAAACAAACCTAAATGATTTGTGGAAATCCTTCTCTGGAAAGGCTCCCCTTCTCTTGATGGTGCCTGGAGGAACTCATTCTTCTCCAAACCAAATCCTCAGTTATTGCATTAAAGAATGCGTTGGTTTGCTTCTTTGTTTCTAAATCTGTTTACATACAAAGTCTTGAGATAGCATGAAAAAGTGAATGACATGTTTAGAAGTTCCTTTTCCAAAGGCCGCCTTGGAAAAGAGGACCTGCTTGGTTCTCAGAAGGACACGGATCTTGTAGCACATTTTCCAGATGGGACTTCTTGTTTATGAGATGCCGGCCACCAGAAGAGGGTGTGACGAGAGGGTAGGGATTCCACGATAGGATGTCTGTCTGTCCCAAGGTTTAGGCTTTGTTAGTTGTGAAAGTGACTAAAAATATTTCATGTTTGTAAGAGAAGACAAGACAAAAAACGCAGACCATTTAATGCCTTACCACTTTGACCAAATATTGTGTATTACTGCACATTATATATATATACGTATGTCCTTTATATACGATTTCTCTGGAGAAGTAAAGCCAATTGCCAATGGAAAACTGATTTTTAATTTTAAGGTCCAGAATCCCCGCTGCCTGGCATGGAAACTATAAGGAAAAAACACCCATTACTGGTCCCCAAGGAGTGAGTAAAATGTCCAAATTCCTCAGTGTGGTGAAGGATAGTGCTGGGAGGTGGGCTCTTCGTACCTGCCGTCAAAAAGTTTTCCCTAAGAGGGAACTCTTTTTTTTTTTTTTTTTGCGGTACGCGGGCCTCTCACTGCTGTGGCCTCTCCCGTTGCGGAGCACAGGCTCCGATGCGCAGGCTCAGCAGCCATGGCTCACGGGTCCAGCCGCTCCGCGGCATATGGGATCTTCCAGGACCGGGGCACGAACCCGCGACCCCCGCATTGGCAAGCGGACTCTCAACCACTGCGCCACCAGGGAAGCCCTAAGAGGGAACTCTTGCCTTTCCTTATCGGGTGTGGTAGATGGAGGCCACTGTCACAGCAAACACTTGTGTTGAATCCACGCCTGTTTATATTCTAGATTGCGGATGGACTTCTTTTTTCTTTAGAAGCAGATTATCAGACAGGTTCTCACGCATGGAGCTGTCACCATTGATTTACACCTCCATCCCCTCTCCTCCCTCTAAACTGTCAGTCATCACAGAGAGAAGACACTTCCGCGTGCCTTGAGAGTCTGGAGGAGTCTTGTGTCCGGAAACAGAATAGTCGACGTGAACAACGGATGAAGTAAAACAGTACTGTGGTAAGTTCTGGATTTAACATCGTTCAATTAGAAGAGGAAGTGTTTTCCTTTGTCTGAACGGAGACCTTTTCACCTGTGCATCTTCCGTTAACACAGGGCAGAGTGAACAACGTAACGTGTCTATTCGGCAAACCTGCATCTGGCTGATGCCCGAGCTCTAGTGCAGGGGTCCTGGGATTAGAGCCATTTTAGAAGCTGGGTGTGTAATTTCACTCTGGGATGGGGTTAATCGGCTTTCTCCCCAAAACATGACATGGCTGCAGGCTCCTTTCCCCATGCAAACCATTTTCACTCCTGCAGTTAAGTTGCAGTTGGTTTTTTATTTTCTGCTTCGCAGAAGGTGCCTCGAGGGTCCTGGACTTGGAGTTAAATTTTTATTGTGACTCTGGTGTCTGCAGATGCAGAATTTTCATGCTCTGAGCTTTGCTGGCCTTTGTCTCTACAGAATTCCAGGAATGGTAGACGTGACAGGACAGGGACCATCTAACAAATTAGGTTCTTTTGTGGACTTCTGCAAAGTACAATGACTGAAAGCCCGTTGTTCACAAATTTCTGCTAAATATTTTACGAGCTGTTTTTTTTAAAAATATATTTTATTTTATTTACTATTTTAAAGTTTTTTTGGCTGCACTGGGTCTTTGTTGCTGCATATGGGCTTTCTCCAGTTGTGGCGAGCGGGGGCTACTCTTCATTGCGGTGCGTGGGCTTCTCATTGCGGTGGTTTCTCTTGTTGCGGAGCACGGGCTCTAGGCGTGAGGGCTTCAGTAGTTGTGGCACGCGGGCTCAGTAGTTGTGGCTCGCGGGCTCTAGAGCGCAGGCTCAGTAGTTGTGGCGCACGGGCTTAGTTGCTGCGTGGCATGTGGGATCTTCCCAGACCAGGGATGGAACCCGTGTCCTCGGCCCTGGCAGGCAGATTCTTAACCACTGCGCCACCACAGAAGTCCCTTACGAGCTGTTTTTTAAAGCCAGGTTTAAATCCCGTATTTCACCAGGTTTACTAGTTTGCTGATATAAAAGTTTGCATTTTAGATGGGGGTGGTGGTTGTCTACACTCAGAAGGCAGTGAAAATCGAGAAGGACGGGCCCACTTCTTGTCCTAATCCTCAGGTGGTACCTGCCCTCCTTGACCTTCCTGAGGACGCGTGGATAAGCCAGGAGCAAGGGAAATAATACGTCTTAGAGAGAGAACGTCACCCAACTGCTAAGTAATTTAAACACCATTTGGATATGAAACCCAACACAGGTTGTGAAGGAGACTTCTGGTTTCTGGGTCACATAATTTAGCATCGCTTGATTTCTTGAATGCATGTATGATTCTGAAAATTAAAATACACGTGTGTGTGTGTGTGTGTGTGTGTGTGTGTGTGTGTGTATGTGTGTGATCTGATAGACACTGGAGCAGGCTGCAAATGCCTATGTATTATTTAATATGAGAGAGAATGGGGCATAGGGATTAAATGTTCACTTTCCTCTCATGAGAGGTAGTCTGTCTTAGTTCCACAAACAGTGTCTCAGGTCGGATGCTTGAGTTCAAGTCCAATAAGAATGGAGTCCATGATCTTGGGCAGGTCATTTTACCTCCCACTGCCTCAGTTTCCTCTCCTGTAAAAGAGGATCCCACAGGGGCTTCCCTGGTGGCGCAGTGGTCGAGAGTCCGCCTGCCGATGCAGGGGACACGGGTTCGTGTCCCGGTCCGGGAAGATCCCACATGCCGCGGAGCGGCTGGGCCCGTGAGCCATGGCCACTGGGCCTGCGCATCCGGAGCCTGTGCTCTGCAATGGGAGAGGCCACAACAGTGAGAGGCCCGCGTACCGCAAAAAAAAAAAAAAAAAAAAAAAAAAGAGGATCCCACATCTACCTGGGAAACTGTAAGCTTTTCGTAAGTACGTTTATATAGAAGATGACACAGATAAATCCCACACGAGGAAATGCATTCCATCAATAGTAGGTGCTCCAAGGCTTCCTTGGGGGCGCAGTGGTTAAGAATCCGCCCACCAAGGCAGGGAACACGGGTTCAAGCCCTGGTCCAGGAAGATCTCACATGCCATGGAGCAACTAAGCCCTTGCGCCACAACTACTGAGCCTGGGCTCTAGAGCCCACTAGCCACAACTACTGAGCCTGTGTGCCACAACTACTGAGCCCACGAGCCACAATTACTGAGCCCACACACCTAGAGCCCGTGCTCCGAAACAAGAGAAGTCACCGCAATGAGAAGACCACGCACCGCAACAAAAAGTAGCCCCTGCTCGCCGCAACTAGAGAAAACCCACGTGCAGCAATGAAGACCCAACACAGCCAAAAATAAAAACAAATAAATAAATTTAAAAAAAAATAGTAGGTGCTCCTGTTTACAATAGCCAAGATATGGAAACAACCTAAGTGTCCATTGACAGATGAATGGATAAAGAGGATGTGGTACATATATACAATGGAATACGACTCAGCCATAAAAAAGAATGAAATAATGCCATTTGCAGCAACATGGATGGACCTAGAGATGATCATACTAAGTGACGTAAGTCAGAGAGAGAAAGACAAATACCATATGATATCACTTCTGTGTGGAATCTAAAATATGACACAAATGAACCTATCTATGAAACAGAAACATACTCACAGAAATAGAAAACAAACTGATTGTTACCAAAAAGGAAAAGGGAGAAGAGGAATAAATTAGCAGTTTGGGATTAACAGATACAAAACAGTATACATAAAACAGATAAGCAACAATGATTTACTGTATAACACAGGAAATAATATTTAATATCTTACAATAACCTATAATGGAAAAGAGTCTTAAAATAATGTATGTACATAACTGAATCACTGTGCTGTGTACCTGAAACTAACACAATACTGTAAAACAACTATACTTCAATTTTTTTAAAAAGAGCTCAAGAAAGGCCAAAAAAAAGTAGGTGTTCATTCTGTTAGTTAATACGCTGAGATTATGTATTAAGGATATTCTTGCAGGAGACTCTGAGAGAGCCTTCTGGCATCCTTCCCCTATTATGGCCACCTGTAATGGAACTGGATCCAGGAGATAAAGAGCCGCTGGGAACCCCTGGACACAGGAGCCCACAGCTGTTCAGGGACCCTGTGAGCTCTGGGCATCTTCAGCTACAATCCAGGGAACCACGTCCTTTGGAGGCACCTGCATGAATGCGGAAAGAGCACGTGGCTATCTTTCCACTCACCACACCCTTTTTCTTGCCAAAATGCATGTCAATATCGACCAAATTCAGCAGTTTTTCCAAACATCAGAAGTTCTAAAACACATTGAAAAGCGAAACCCGCTCACTGGTTTTCTGGCCTTGCGTTAAACAACCTCTGTTACTGCTGAAAAGGCTACATTTGATGGGATAAAGGATAAAGGGTTCATCTTCCCGCTCATCAAATGACACAACCCTGGTTGCCTTTTAAAAGCTAAAGCAGGGTTGGCAACTGTTTTCTGTCAAGGGCCAGACAGGAATTATTTTTGACGTCACGGGTCACATGGTTTCTGTTGCAATTACTCAGCTCTGTGGCTGTAGCGTGGAAACTGCCATAGGCAGTTTAGGCGACGCGTACACACCTGGGGGTGGCAGGATGCCAGTAAAGTTTTATTTGTGGACACTAAAATTTTAATTTCATGAACTGTTTATGTGTCATGCAACATTCTGCTTTTGATTTTTGGAAGGCAGCTATGCTCACCACTATACCACCCATGCACATGGTTCTTTTGATTTTTTTTTCAATCATTTAAATACAGAGATAACAACCAATCTTAGTTCATGGGAAAGAATGCTGAAAACAGGCAGCTGGCTGGATTGATTGTGGGCCACGACTATCTATATGACAGAACTCATGTTCCTTAGCATGAGATTCCAGGGCCTCTGAGGTCTCTCTCTCCCACTTTCCCAAGGACGGCAGTCTTCCCTATCCTTTCATCTTCACTCAGTTTAACCCTGTTCTTCCAGGGCTGGCTGAAGACCCACATCTTCTGTGAAGCCTGTCCAGCTCCCCCTCTAGCCCCTCTAACCACATTTATAAACATGTGTAAGAGCGTTCAGTGTCATACACCCCTTATAAGGACATGGAGAAAGACCAGTCATGGTCCATTGCCCTCTCTGAGCCTGTTTCCTTGCTTATGAAAGTGACACCATAATGCATATCTAATAAAATTGTTGTTATAGGGATTAAAAACAGACAATACACTTAAAACACCCAATACAGTTTTACTATGGCATAGAAACTCATAAAATGGAGCTGCGATATAGATAAGAATGATGGTGCTGGTGACGGTGATGGTGATGGTGATGATGGTGATGGTGATGGTGACGGTGGTGGTGATGGTGATGATGGTGATGGTGATGGTGATGGTGGTGGTGATGGTGATGATGAGTTGTAACCTTACACAACGACTGCAGTTGATCATGGAGCTTTGTGAACTTGAACTATTGATACCCTTGCATGCTAAAGCTGACTGTGGTTATATCAGATGTAAAACCCTTTTCAGATTAAAAATGTTCGAAGTCCCAAAACATGTCTCCCTCTCAAACTGCTACTTCAGGCTTATATGGGGGAGAATTAAGATATTAAAATCTATGTTTAAGATCCTAAAATCTAGGACTTCCCTGGTGGCGCAGTGGTTGAGAATCTGCCTGCCAACGCAGGGGTCATGGGTTCGAGTCCTGGTCTCGGAGGATCCCACATGCCACGGAGCAACTAGGCCCGTGAGCCACAACTACTGAGCCTACGCGTCTGGAGCCGCAACAAGAGAGGCCGCGACAGTGAAAGGCCTGCACACCGCGATGAAGAGTGGCCCCTGCTCGCCGCAACTAGAGAAAGTCCTCGCGCAGAAACGAAGACCCAACACAGCCAAAAATAAATAAATAAATAAATTTATTTAAAAAAAAAAATTAAAATCTATGTCTCTAGTCATTTAGCAGTGACTAGAGACATCTTGCTTGTCACACCTGGAGGAGGGGAGTGCTACTGGCATCTAGTCAGTAGAAGCCAGAGATGCTATGAAACATCCTACAATACACAAGACAGACTCCAACAATAAAGAATTATCTGACTCCAAATTACAATATTAATGAGGTTGAGAAATCCTGTCCTAGAAGAGAGGGAGAAATGGGGAGAGAGAGAGAGACAGAGAGAGACAGAAAGAAAGAGAGACAGAGAGAGAGATAAACTCCTAAGTGCATACTCCTCTCTTTAAGTAGATTTCTTGGACAATCCAGTCACTTTCTGTTCTTAATTGCTATGGTCTAGAAGGGACCCTTTTTTTAAAAAAGAGGGGACTAAACACTAATGATGCAAGGTTATACCAGATGACCAAGAATTTTAAAATTGTCCCATGAGGGTGGAAATAGGAATTGTGCCAAATCAAAGGATGATGTCTTGGCAGCTGGACAACTTTCTACTAGGGATACAGCAGTCTATCTCTCATGGGAAGAGATGACATAGATTAGAACAGATGTCAACCCATTCCTAGACATAATTGGGAATAGGAAACCAAGACAAGTTTTCTCTTAACATGACTGTAAAAACATTCAAGGAAACACTCTGTATAAGGGAAAGCCGAATAACTGAGCCTTGGTGCATCTAGGAGCCCAAGAGGAAAAGCAGAGTTCCTTATAAGCACGCCATCCACGGTCGAGCTGACGATTATCAACTCAGGACCACTCCTATGCTGCCATCTTGTCTGTGTGGTTATTCAAACCTGTGTCGCTACTTCACTTTCCATATGCCCGTTTTCTCTCTCTCACTGAATGACAGACAAATTAAAGGAAAAACGCAGGCTTTACACTTATTTGTACGCCTCAAGGGGCACAGCGTGACCTGCCTTACCATTGAACCTGCTTAATAACAGACTTGGCAATAATGATTCCCCACTCCTCTGGAAAGCAACCAGGACAGTTTTCCTGATAGTCACACCATCATTACAACTTCGAAGTCACTGGACGTGAAGCGTCACTCTAAATAACTCTACCTGAACGTAAGAGGCAACCACGTCACCACAAAGACCCTGGGCTGGTCAGGGAAGGGGGTGCAATGGACAAATACTTGATTCCAGCATTTTAAACATTTCTAGGGAAAGGGAGCTGGTATCTTGGAGAGCGAGAGCTGCACAGATGCTGAGAAATACTCTTTTCTGACGCTGAGGTTTTATACTTGGGAAACTGAAATCTCAAAAGTTAAATTAGATACTTAAAGCTGCACAGCTCTTATGAGCCAACTAACACCAGGGGCCAGTCCACAGGTCCCCAGTTCAGCCCTCTTTCCTCAGACCAGGGCTTGTCAACCCAAGCTCTATGGATACATGGACCAGGATCATTCTCCATGGTGGAACTGTCCTGTGCACTGCAGGGTGTTGAACAGCATCCCTGGTCTCCGCCCACCAGATGCCAGTAACAAACCCGTCCTCCCAGCTGAGGCGACCAAAACTGCCCCCAGACATTGCCAAATGTACCCTGGGGGGCGGAATTGCCACTGGTTGACAATCACTGTCCTAGACCTATCTTACCTTGACTTTAATAGCTAAAAAATGCTTCTAAACGAAGTGACACATATTTTAACACTGTTACATTTCTATGATCCAAAGGCTTTAGCAAAAGAGCACAGTCTTCTTACAGGGAAGTCCTGCCATGTTAGCTTCTTTTGAAATCCCTTCCTTACGTACCTTTTTCGGTAATACCTATACGTATATAAAGCCTTCGTATCACCCTTGCACTTCCTAAAGAATAACTGGTCTCGCTTTCTCTCTCCTCATTGAAGAAAGCAGGGGTCTCAATGGCGTACAGACAATGAGAGAAGGATCGAGAAGGAAAGGGTCTATTTATACAAACGTGGGTACAGAGCAGCAGTACTCAACAGGGAGCGCGTCTGCCGCCCAGGAACCAGTTGGCCAGTTGGCAATGTCTGAGCACATTTTTGGTTGCCACACTGGGAGAGGGTGGGTGGCAGGGGTGCTGCTGGCGTCTGGTGTGGAGAGACTAGGCATGTTGCTAAACATCCTACAATGTACCAAACAACCTTCAACACATGCAGAAAAGCATTATCCACCCTCAAATGTCAGTATTGCGGAGGTGCAGAAACCATGGTCTAGGGTAACTGCAATAACCAACGCCAGTGGCATTCCAGGTGGTTTCACCCTCTGAGCCTAAGTCGGGGTGAGGACTTACACTGGAACGGTAGAGACTGTGTAGGCTCAGCCGTCTGGAGAGCAGCAGGGGCTCTTGGTTGAGGGGCTCAGTCAGCATGAGGTGCCCAGAGAGGAAGGCAACCAAGGGGATGATCTCCCTTCCCCCTTCTCCCTGCTGCCCTGTCCAGCTGGGGCTCCCAATCGGCCAAACCCCCCAGGAAGCCAGAGCGACAGAAGCCTTGTTGATGGTGTTCATGCAGGTCAGCCTACCAGGGGCAGAGAGCAGGCCAGGGATGAGGGAGAGCTTGCCTGGAGGGAAAGTGCAAGCCCTTTGAGACACTCAGATTTCTAAAGATTCACTCACCTCCTTGCTGTTGGAGGCCCACTTGTGATCCCTGTATGCCAGCCTTCCCCGTCCATGGCCTTGGGGTCCTCTTGGTCGAGCTCATCCTTGAGTCTATCCACCCAGAGCCCCCTTCCTCACTCCACCTCCTTTGCAGAGATCCTTCTATCCGCTGCCCCCATGTTTCTGAAATCGGTCTTTGATGTGCATGGAGGAGCCAAGTCCAGCAGTCGTGAAAGGGACACCCTGGATATCACACCGTGCAAGGGTCTTTCTTCGAGAAAATACGGGACTTGACGTGAGGGGTCTTGGATGTGAGTTACAGCTCTGACATTCGCTGGCGTCTGAATGCCCGATGCATCCTGGCTGAGTGATCACAGGCTGCCTAGTTCTGAAGTGTACTCACTGGTGCAGTCAGGATAATACTGCTAACTGGGCTGAAGGATCACAAGGTGCCTAATTCTCACGGGTGCACTCAGGACGATACCGCTAACTAGCAACGGTAAAGATCCGGCAGTGACATCTGCACGGCAATCAGCCCAGAGACGGAAACAAAGGAAACAGCAAACCCTAATGACTATTTGCATGGTTATAATCAAGAAACGATGTCCAGAAACGTTCTTAAATACAAAAGCACAGTAATGATACTTATTATTTTTAATAGTGTTAGACCCCAAATCTCAGGTATACTGGACTATTTTGAAACCATTCATCAATAATATTGGTAATTTTCCCCTCCGATTATACTGTATTGACAATTTGCCCCTCTAATTATACTGAATTGGGCACTTATTCCCTCTGGTAATATCTTTTTAAATAAATTTATTTATTTTCTTTTGGCTGCGTTGGGTCTTCGCTGCTGCACACAGCCCTTCTCTAGTTGCGGCGAGCGGGGGCTACTCTTCGTTGCGGTACGCGGGCTTCTCATTGTGGTGGCTTCTCTTGTTGCAGAGCACAGGCTCCAGGTGCACGGGCTTCAGTAGTTGTGGCTCGCGGGCTCTAGAGCGCAGGCTCAGTAGTTGTGGCGCATGGGCTTAGTGGCTCTGTGGCATGTGGGATCTTCCCGGACCAGGGCTCGAACCCGTGTCCCCTGCATTGGCAGGCGATTCTCAACCACTGCGCACCCAGGGAAGCCCCTCCCTCTAGTCACATTGAACTGTTTTCTTCACTACAACCCTTAGGAAGCCATCTTTGTGTTTTCCCGGTTAGGGCATTTTATCCGTGAAGGCTGCTGATCATATCCTGTCCATTATCTTCCAATGGCCCCACGGTCCAGGACACACTTCAAACAGCTCAATGTGAGATCTTTCACCATCCAATGGCTTGGGGGTGAGATGTTGCTTCTGTAAAGATAAGCCAGTTTGGCAACGCCTAGTTTGCCACCACAGCTGAGCATCCGGCAAGCTGCCGGATGCTGACTCTCCTGCTAGGTAGCCCTCTCGGCTTCCTACCATAGGACGTGAGATCACTGACGTCAGCAGACACAACTTTCCAATAACTCAGTGAAAAATTTTAAGCACAGCTCCTGGGGACAGTAAAGCCAGAAACTAGATGAAGACAAGAAAAGGAGATAACGACGTGACTATGGATTCCCTCTGGGGCTGCACTGAAAAGTGCGTTGAGTTTAGAGAGATGGTGAGATTCTATATAGGTGTTCGGGGCAGAAAGCCCCAAGGAAGGGTGATTCTTGTCAGTGCCGGCTCCTGCTAGAGTTACGACATACTGTTGGGTGCACTTGGGAAGTGGATGCGTGGGGCGTGGTGGAGAAGCTGGAGTGAGCAGAAGTGAAGGCTGAAGAGGACCTGAAACTGCTGGGGAAGAGCCTGAAGCCGCAGACGGGCTGGCAGCGTAAATCAAGGGCAGAGCAGGGTCTGAGTATCCCAGTCCAGCTCCAGATGGGAAAAATGAGAGCCTGTGCCCAAAGACTTGGATGAGCCCATGTGAGGAAGTGTGGGACCCTCAGATGGAGCACACACACCTCCAGGCGCTTCTACTGTGCGGAAAAGGACGAAACCTTATGCAAAGGCAAGTCTGTAAATGCACCGGCCCCTTCCTGCTCTCTGTGTCCCTGGCTCACCAGGTTTGTCTCTGTCTTTTTTTTTTTTTTCTTTCTTGTATTTGGCATAGAATTTCTTTTTTCCCAGCTTTATTAAGATATAAGTGAGATATAACTGACACATAACACTGTGTAAGTTTAAGGTGTACAGTGTGTTCATTGGATACCTTTGTATATCGCAAAATGATTCCCAAGATGGATTTGGACCCCGTCTTAACCACTCACCAAAATGAAGTCAAAATGGAATTAGGATTTAAACATAAGACTTGAAAGCATGAAACTCCTGTCAGAAAACACAGGGGAAAATCCCCTTGACATTGGTCTTGGCAATGATTTCCTGCTTTTGACACCAAAAAGGCGTAAGCAACAAAAGAAAAAAATAAAGTGGGACTACATCCAACCAAAGAGCCTCTGCACAGCAAAAGAAGCAGTCAACAAAATGAACACACAACCTACAGCATGGTAAAAAATATTTGCAAATCAGACATCTGATAAGGAGTTAATATCTAAGACAGACAAAGTATTCAAACCACTCAATCGCAAAAGAGCCCAAAGCAACCTGATTAAAAAATGAGCAGAGGACCCAAAAGGACGTTTTTCTAAAGAAGACATGCAAACGGCCAATAGACACATGAGAAGTTGCTCAACGTCACTCATCACCAGGGAAACGCAAATGAAAACTACCACGAGATGTCACCTCCCGCCTGCTGGAATGGCTGCCCTCATCAGGCTTGTCTTCGCATCTCTGTGAATGGGCTACGCAAGCTCTGCTTCCTTGCTCCCTAGACAAGAATCCTCTCCTCTGAGCTGTTCACAAGGCTCATGCCCTGACTTCACCGGTCTCAAACTTCACTTCCTTGTTGGTCCCCTTGCAACTCCCATTCTCACCTCTGTGCATCACTCCCCGTCCTTTATGCTTTGTATCCTTTGCCCAGCACTTTGTAGGACCAGCTATGCTATGGATGGATTTTGTGGCAATTTTCATGGAAACTTCACGAGGGCCAGAGTTGTTTTGTTTATGGTTACAACCCCAGAAGAGAGTATTCCCTCAAACCTAGCAAGGACCCCATAAAGAGTCATTAAATGAACAAATCAGACCAGGAGCAAGGTCAAATCCCTGATAATCTCACCAATGGAAGGAGAGACAAACTGGAAACACAGGTCTAGCCATGGCAAAACGGGCTGACATAGGTGAGGCAGGATAATTTCTCTCCAGCTTCACCACAAGACCAGGGATGGATGAGAGGGTGCAGAATACCAGCTCCTGAAGGGAACAGGGCATAACAAGGAAGACAGGTAGAGAAGTGGGAAGCGAGGGCAGTGTTCGGTGAGCTGTAGGTGCCTGTCCTGTGTCCACATTCCACGGGAGCAGGGGCCCTGCCCTGTTTGTTCGCTGCCCCCTCCCCGGAGGCTGGCTCGGGGTTTACCCCTATCAGATACCGGCCAGTGTGTTGCATGGATGAACGGATGAAAGTGTAGCTGAGGACCCTAGTGGCCTGTGGTCTCCGGCACTATGGCAGGCAACCTCTACATCAGGGCCAGGTGGGATAATTCAGGCACAGATAGGGGCGCATGCTCAGATGGGCCTCTTCTTTTCTTTTTTTTTTTTTTCGGTACGCGGGCCTCTCACTGTTGTGGCCTCTCCCGTTGCGTAGCACAGGCTCCAGACGCACAGGCTCTGTGGCCATGGCCCATGGGCCCAGCCGCTCCATGGCATGTGGGATCTTCCCAGACCAGGGCACGAACCCGCGTCCCCTGCATTGGCAGGCGGATTCTCAACCGCTGCACCACCAGGGAAGCCCTGGGCCTCTTCTCTGATTCCAGGGAAGGGAGGTTCTGTGGGGTGTGAAGGAGCTGGTGTCCTGCAAACAGCTGGAGTGGCATTTCAACGGGGCAGAGACTGACAAAACCTGAGCGCTCATAACACATGCTAGTCTACGTTTTGGTCTCCACAGTTCTGATTATTGAAACAATAGATGCAACCATTGAGGGTACAGTCCACGAGACCACCCTCTCTTCTGATGCCCACCTCAAGTTCAGAGGGCCTCAAGACCAGCCTTAGGGTTAGTAATCTGCCAGGAAGACACACAGAACTTACTGAAAGCTGTCGTACTCGTGTTATCACAGCTAAAGGACACAGATTAAAATAATCCACAGTCACGAGAGCAGGGGGCAGAGTCCCAGAAAGTTCCACATGAGAACTTCTAGCTGTCCTCCCCCAAGGAGTCTCGGACAGCATCAACTCCTCCCGGAAATGGTGACTGACAACCGGATACGCGTGGAGCGCGGCCAGCCAGGGAAGCACACCCCAGCCTGCATGCCCATCTTGACTGGGGCTCCATCAGGTAAGCGTGGTCGACTGCCCACGTGGCTGGGCTCAGCCTGCAGCCCCTCCAGGGATCCTGCATGACCCACACACACAGTCCCCTCTCCCAGAAAAAATTTCTGTCCGCAATTTTATGTAACTCATTCCAAATCATTTTCTCTGCTTATACTTGCAAACATAGTTTACAAGACATGTTTCAAACCCTCCCTTTTCCTCTTAATATCATAAACACCTTCCCTCGTCAAAAAATCATTTCTGTGTCATAACTTATAACATGAATGTATCAGAATTAATTTTGTCAGCCCACTAAGGCTGGGCATATAAACTGTTCCTTTGTTTCATTTCTATAAGGGATACTTTGACAAATATCCTGGGGCCTATATTTTTTAGACAAACCATGAATAATTGCTTAAAGTTGAATTTCTAGAAATGGAATTACTGGGTCAAAGTGATCGATATATTTATGTACTGTTTAGATTATTAGTGACTCACTCCTTTTACCCCTGGATTCACACTGGATTACCTGGATTTACCCCTGGATTTTACCCCTATACACTGATGTGTATATGATTTGAATTGGAGAAACTAGCATTTATCTGCATGAGATAACATATATTTAATACCTACTACATTTTGGATCTACAGAGCTTACCAAGTTATGGAAAACTCACTGTGGAAAACTTTAGAAATTGTCATCAAGGAAACATTGCTTAAAGTGTTTTAAATTTCCAAGAGCCTTTTTTGGGGAAACACCTTCCCAGTCCTGGTTTTACCATAGTCTAGGCATGTTAATAATAATCTTTTTACAAGTATATCAAGATTATTGAGACAGTCATATAAAAGTTCTCTTGCATAAAAGATTGATTTTCTAATTTTCAAAAGTGCATTCTTTTCCATCTCACAGACTCCAATCCTCCATCAGAAACTTTCTTGAAAACACATTGCCTAAAAAGTATTGGCTGCCTCTACTCTCCTGGGTTGTACACAATCTCCAAGCTTGAGATCCTTTCATGGATGATGAAATTCCAAATATGTGGTATGTCACTCTACATTTAAAGAGAAAATATTTCAAGAAGCAATGACTACGTTTCATTCCAAATTCTCTCACCTGGGAGCCTACAAGTGTTCCTAAATGGTATTAGTTTTATTCCCTCCCCCAATATCCAAATCATATAAAAGTCACATGAGTGAAGTGTTTTAAAATACACGTCAAGATTCTTCCCCCAGCAGCATAGTTCTGAATAGGGAAAAAATAAGGTGAGATACACACAGGACATAGTAGAGGACCAAGAAGCTAAAACAGCCTAAAAAGAAAGAAGGACAACACATTTTTGTTTATCTGCTTTAGCAATTAACGTCTGTAAACTGCATACAGAACCGTGGACCTAAAACTCTGACAGTGACAAAAGAGATGCACTCAGGAAAATATTTCATTTCCTTTTGTGGATGCAGCCAGCTGCAGAAATCTGTTTGTTCTTTTTTAAAATAAATTTATTTATTTATTTTTGGCTGTGTCGGGTCTTTGTTGTTGTGCACGGGCTTTCTCTAGTTGTGGCGAGCGGGGGCTACTCTTTGTTGCAGCGTGTGGGCTTCTCGTTGCGGTGGCTTCTCTTGTTGCAGAGCACAGGCTCTAGGCGTGTGGGCTTCAGTAGTTGTGGCACGTGGGCTCAGTAGTTGTGGCTCGCGGGCTCTAGAGCACAGGCTCAGTAGTTGTGGTGCACGGGTTTAGCTGCTCCTTGGCATGTGGGATCTTCCCAGACCAGGGCTCGAACCCATGTTCCCTGCATGGGCAGGTGGATTCTTAACCACTGCACCACCAGGGAAGTCCCCCAGAAATCTGTTTTGACAGGGAGTCTCAATAGCATCTCTTTAGCCTTGTAGAGTGTCATGCACATTTTATTTTTAGTGCACTCAAAAAAAAAAGTTTGGGTGCATCGTTGAATATATTTAAGTTGCATGCAATGGCCAGACAGGAACAATGGTCACCATCTGAGACACACACACTGCACCAGGAGGAAGCTTAGACAAGCTTTTAGGCAAAATTGTTTACTTACATGTCTCCAACATTGAATATAACATGTATTTAATATGTAGTACATTTTGCATCTATAAAGCTTCCCACGTTATGAAAAAAGCACTACGGAAAAGCCTAGAAAGATACCTCTCCCTTCATTTCCTCGGCACAGTGCATTTTCACAGACTAAACACGTGCATATTCTGTGTCCCCATTATAAGGATGCTCGAAGAGTTCACACTTGAATTGAAAGAACTCACAGGGATCCGCCTGGATTCTCTACTCTGTGACCTCACCTGGATACGAAAAGAATTGTCTCAAAATGTGTTGACAATCTACCAGGGGTTTTTTTTTTTCTCGTTGTAATACAAAAGTAACTCTGTATTTTAAAAATTGTAAACATACAACTAAAGGCACAGAAGATAAATGCATAAATCTCAATCGTGTTCCATTCCTATATAGAGTAACATAAGCTCCCAGTGTCACGTGTTTTCAGAAATGTGTCATTTAAATGAAGTCCCCTTAACTGTGTTGAGACTGTTTTCGGCTACGACAGAGAACTAGCCTTTACATTTCTCCACTGCCATTCCTAAGTAGTTCATTTTGAAGGGATGCTGTGAATAGTTACTCACTTTCCCATAGGTGTTTTTCTGAAATCTGCCTTTATGTGCCCAAGTCATAAGTGCATCATTTGCTTTCAGTCATTATTAAAAAATTTAAAAAAAAAACAGAGCAATGATAAACCTTTTTGCTGCTATCTTGCTTCAAAGGTTTCAGCATTTTAAAGGAATGGAAGGCAGCTATGCTCACCACTATACCACCAATGCAGACATAGTAAACAAGCCTACGGTTACCAAAGGGGAAAGGGCGGGGGGAGGGATACATTAGGAGTTTGGGAGTAACATATACACACTACTATATATAAAATAGATAATCAACAAGCACAGTATTTTGTAATAACCTATAATGGAAAAGAATCTGAAAAAGAATGGATATATGTATAACTGATTCACTCTGCTGTAGAGCAGGAACTAACCCAACACTGTAAATCAACTATACTTCAATTTAAAAAAAATTAAAAATGGAAAAAAAAAGTAAACATGTAGGAGAATACAAAATGTATGAGTTTTTCATAGCAAATATAATCTTTAAAAAAGAAGGAATGGATATGTATCTCTCCTCAGTGAGATATGTTTCCCTTTGTATTTGTAAAACATTTCAGCTGTAAGCCCTTTCAAATGAGTTAATGAATGCACCCTGCCCCCCACTTCTGCACACATACACCAGCTTCAAGGGATGCTTCAGTGACCTCTGGTTGCACTTGTCTACCTTAGAGAAAGGAGAGACGGAGAAATGACAGGATGGAAGGAGGCAGAGGGGGAGGAAAGAAGAGGAAAGAAATGAAGGATGTGACTATATAAGAAAATATAATTATCTGGACCGCACACTGGAGCCTTGGTAATATTCTGTATCACAGCCTCTTATCCACGTGTATCAGTCTAGTCTCCTGAATATATGTGAAGACCCTTGAAAGCTGAGACCATCTCTTGTCTATTTTGCTAACCCCACCTCACAACAAAAGAGGCGTTCGATTAAGTATCTGATTAAATGAACCTCTTTTAAGTGGAAAACATTCAAAAGTTTCTCATAGGGATAATTCTGACTCTGATACACTGTTCATAATAGCATCTCTCTGTTAAATGATCACTGCCCTGGGTTTTAATCTGTGATTTTACTTAATATTCCTAATCTCTGCAGCAGGATTATTATTGCCATCTTTCAGAAAAGGAAACCGTAGCTCCATTTAAGAGACCTTCGGGAGCTCAGCCAAGGTCATCCAGCAAGAGGCTGTCCGGGCGAGGAGTTTAACTCATGTTAACTTGAAACCGAAGCACTGTACTGCTGTATCCCTCGCGGACATGCATTTCTCCAGGTCACCACACCGGCTGTGCTTCTTCAGGTCACTCCTCCCATGTGCACATACAATGCTATCCCTTCGTCGTAGTCGTCACTCCAAACAGAATCAACAGGATATGTATATATATGTGTCTGTACATCATTTATATATATATATATATATATAATTTACATATATCCTTTATATATATTTCATATATCCATATACATATCTATGTATCCTTTAAATATATATATCCTTTATATGCATGTATCCTTCATATTTATAGGTACCATTTTTATATATATATCCTTTATGTTGTTATATCTTATATGTATCTTTATATATATATATTCTTTATATATCTTTATATATATATCCTTTATATACATATATCCTTCTTATTTATATGTATCCTATATATATCTATATCCTTTATATATATATATTCTTTAGATATCCTTTATGTATACATATACACCCCTTTATATATATCCTTTAAATATATATATCTCCTTTATATATTTATATCCTTCATATTTATGTGTATGCTTTATATATCTATATCCCTTATGTTTATATATCTTATATATATCCTTTATATATATGTGTATATATCCTTGATATTTGTACACATAGCTATATTCTTCATATACACATATAAAGGTGATTTGTTATGAGCAACTATGGAAGCTGAAAAGTCCCACCATCTGCCCTCTGGAAGCTAGAGGCCCAGGACAGCCAGTGGTGTAATTCAGTGTGAGTCTGAAGGCCAGAGACCCAGGACAGGCAGTAGGACAAGTGCGAGTCCGAGAGCAGGTACAGGCCAATGTCCCAGCTCCGCCAGGCAGACAGAGAAGGGCACACGCCCCCTTCCTCCACCTTTGTGTTCTATGTGGGCCCTCAGCAGACTGCGTGAGGCCCACCCACGCCGAGGAGGGCCATGTGCTTTACTCTGTCTGCTGAGTCAGCGCTAATCTCTTCTGGAAACACCCTCCCAGACACACCCAGAAACAACGTTCAGCCGAAGATCTGGGTGCTCCATGATCCAGTTAAGCTGACAAGTAAAATGAATCATCATACCTATGTCTACCCATTTCTACCCAGTCATCAATCTGGTATGCACTTTACTGGCTTACACATGTGCATACACACACACGCATGCACACACGCATGCACACACGCATGCAGACACACATGCAGAATTATCCTGGAAAACTGGATCAACAAGTCTGGGACTCAGGCCTTGCCTGTTGAACTGTGGTTATTATGATGTGTAAGCGGTGCTAAGCCTGACCACGGTAAACTCTATGTCCTGCTTCCCGAAACCATTCACTCCACCTTATTCTGTTCCCTTCTTCTCACACATCCCCAGATTTCTTTGCAGCTCAGAGCAGTCACAAGAACCAATCTACATGAGGAGATTAAAAAATAAATAAATAACAATGGGATGATTCTCCATCTTATTAAGTTTAGCAAGAGGCTCAGACTCAGCGCATTTCTCTCAGCTCTTTACACTTTCCCCTTTTCTTCCTTCTTGGAATGTGGATGCGATGTCTGGAAGTGCAGCAGCCACCATGTGGTCGATAAGGCCAAGAGCCACATGATAAAGATGGCAGAGCAGGAAAACAGGCGAAGCTTGGGCTGCTGATGCCATGGGCGGGGCTGCTGAACTAATCCTGCAAATCCATAACTCTGTTCACTGATGCAGCTAGTGTTCTGATTTGATTTTGATATCTTTTACTCAAAAGCTTGTCTACTTTGAAGAAACTTTAATGTGTGATTTAGTGTTAATATTATCCATTGCTTTCATTCAATGCTGATTGAAAAACATTTATAAAAAAAGGTTGCAATTAATAAAATTACTCTTTCTATGTCTATGCAGAGTTTCTCCAGGAAAATGAAACAAAAAACATTCAGGATCCACCAAAAAAAAAAAAAAACCCTTAACATTTTGTTCATTCTATGTTTATGGAAAATATGCATTAAAATATCTTAAAAACATGCAAGAGGCAAACAAAAATGCCAGCTTCTTTCTCCTTACATTTTATTCATAGCACTTTGATTCTAAATTAAAGACTTTCTATATTGTGCTGACAAGTTAGCAAGTTTGAAAACACCATGTTAGTAAACAAATAGCAAAAAACCAAAAAGAAAAAAAAAAGCACACACACACACAAAAACAAGAGAAATCATTGAAAAAAATTCTCTAAAAATAAACTAGCGATGGTGTAAGAGGCACCAAGCTGTGGATTCAGACTTATAATTTGTGTTCGTTCAAAACTAACACAGTGTTGCTTCAAACTTCAATGTGCAATGCCTCTGTAATGATTTGAGTGGTAAAATGTTAATTACCTCGAAACAGAACTTAATGATCTGGCTCTTAAAGAACTCTTGGGTGAGGTGATCATTGCAACTGTACAAAGTCACCTGAGCCCTCGTTTGTGACCACTCTAATGAACTGCCAAATCACCCCAAGCAAGGAAAGGCTCATGGGGTGATGGGTAGTTTGGAGACAAGCAGGGAAGACAAACAGAATTCTGTCCCCTGGGTCAGTGCATGCATTCGTACCAAATCACCGCTGAAGAGTAAACCAGAGCCCTTTGGCTAAGATTTGCACCATCTCACCTCTAACCTGTGCCAAT